>NC_089699.1:2472768-3072768 GCF_031753505.1 Anomalospiza imberbis
CCATCACCTTCATCCCCCGTGGCTTTAACATTTGCAGGGCACTCACTTTGCAGGCATTGTTTGAATGCCCGGTAACTCCATCCCAAAGCCAGGAGCAATAATAGGAATTCAAACTCTGCCCAGTCACCCCCAGCCCTCTCACCAGGCTGAGTGCAGCACCTGTGCTGCTCTGGGGGTTTTCAGTGACCCCATCAAGGCTGCCCTGGAGTCAAGACATCTTAAATCCCACTCAGGAGCCAGGCAGGAGCAGCCTGCCCCTGTCTGGGGAGGGATTTCCCTCCTTCCCCGGCTGGAGAGGTGGGGCAGGATCCCGGGGAGCTGGAGCTGTGGCACTGCCGGGGTGGCACTGCTGGGTGACACTGTGTGGGTCACTGGTGGGTGAAACTGCTGGGTGACACTGCGTGGCTCACTGCTGGGTGACACTGGTGGGTGACACTGCTGGGTGACAGTGCTGGGTCACACTGCGTGGCTCACTGGTGCGTGGCACTGGTGGGTGGCACTGCTGGGTGACACTGCGTGGCTCACTGCTGGGTGACACTGGTGGGTGACACTGCTGGGTGACACTGTGTGGGTCACTGGTGGGTGAAACTGCTGGGTGACACTGCGTGGCTCACTGCTGGGTGACAGTGCTGGGTGACACTGTGTGGCTCACTGCTGGGTGACACTGCTGGGTGACACTGTGTGGGTCACTGGTGGGTGGCACTGCTGGGTGACACTGCTGGGTGGGACTCTGTGCCTCTCTGGTGGGTGACACTGTTGGATGACACTGTGGCTCACTGGTGGGTGGCACTGCTGGGTTATACTAGTGGGTGACACTGTGTGGCTCACTGCTGGGTGACACTGCTGGGTGGCACTGCTGGGTGACACTGCATGGCTCACTGGTGGGTGACACTGCGTGGCTCACTGCTGGGTGACACTGCTGGGTGACACTGCGTGGCTCACTGCTGGGTGACACTGCTGGGTGACAGTGCTGGGTGACACTGTGTGGCTCACTGCTGGGTGACACTGCTGGGTGACACTGCTGGGTGACACTGCGTGGCTCACTGCTGGGTGACACTGCTGGGTGACACTGCTGGGTGACACTGCGTGGCTCACTGCTGGGTGACACTGCTGGGTGACACTGCCTGGCTCACTGCTGGGTGACACTGCTGGGTGACACTGCTGGGTGACACTGCGTGGCTCACTGCTGGGTGACACTGCTGGGTGACACTGCTGGGTGACACTGTGTGGCTCACTGCTGGGTGACACTGCTGGGTGACACTGCTGGGTGACACTGTGTGGCTCACTGCTGGGTGACACTGCTGGGTGACACTGCTGGGTGACACTGCGTGGCTCACTGGTGGCTGCATGGAGATGTGGCCTCAGCCCTCCTCTGAGTACCCTGCAGCCCTCACTCCTAGAAGATGTCATCATTTGGGATTTGGGATTTTGGGGGGAGGGTTTCACCTCGAGGCACTGCTCTCCCCTTTGGGCTCAGTTTCTCTCTGTTTGTCCCCCAACTCCTTCATGCCACCTTTCTTTTTCAGCTAATTGAGCTGCAGTTCCATTCAACAACTCAGTCAAGGGTTCAGTCGTAAACTGCTCGTTGCTCTGGGTCCCCAGGGATGCAGAATGATTTTTTTGAGTGTGGATGCAATGCTGGGGTCCCAGCCAGCCTCAAAATTCCCAGTACGGGGTGTGCAAGGCAAGGAAAAACCTGGATATTGAGGGACAGAGGGAGAGGCCTCACCAGCATACAGGGAGAGGAAAGAAGAGGAGGAACTGATGCCTTGAGAAGGCTGAGCTAGAGCAGAGGCTGGACAGAGTTAAAGAATAAAGGATTTATTCTTGAAGTTAAAGAATAAGTATTAAGAATAAAAATAAGTTAAAGAATAGGGATTTATTAAAAGGATCTCCTCAACAGATCCACCTTGGGTCGCTATTGGACACAAAATGAGTACACAGAAACTTGGTAAGTTCAAAAGAGGAAGAGGAAAAGACCCCGTTTTGTTTCTGACCTCGCAATATATAGAATTCCAAAAGTGACAGTGGATTGGAGGATGAAATTGCCACCTCTCCAACCACACTGGTCAAACCAACAGTCCATCAATTCTCTCCCCCCACAAAGAAGAATGCAAAACAATCATTATTTACATGAACAGTGCATGAGAACTCCAGTAGAATTATGTAAACATCAGAAGGCATAGAAAAATTTAAAAGAACTTTAAAACTTTCAAAAGAACTATAAAAGAAAACTTAACACTTCTAAAAATCAGGGCAACAACCTTGGGCAGCACAAGAGCCCAGCCAGGGCTGCACCCAAGATGAACCAAAATGGTCCCAAAATGCACGAGCGCTCCCGGGGGCTCTCACTTTTACAAGTTCTGCTCCATTGGCACATTGGAGTTCATTGTCCCATTCCAGCTCCAGCCCATGCAGTCCCATCCTGCTTGTTTTTCTCTCTTCAATTTACTGTTGTTTTTACTTTTTGGGCCTGGAGTTTGTACCAGTTGTCCTTGGCCAAGCTGCAAAAGGATTGTTTTGTCTGCCTAGCCTGTGAAGAGAACTTGCTAACATTTAATATGAAGCTCAGAGCTACACGCTAAAGCAGCACAGAATCTGAAAAATGTGAAAGCTGTAACTTAAGGCATCATTTCCCCCCACTGCAAAACTGTTCTAAAACATGGTGGAATGAGGCTGAGCAGCTCCAGTGCTAAACAAGGGCAGGTGGCACCTCTGTCCGAAGGGATCTTTTTATTGGGATGGCAGCAGGAGACATCTCTTCCTTTAACTGACATGGATATCTGGAGTGTGCTGCAGTGCAGAGCCAGCCAGGAGCTTTTTTAAAGCAGGAAATCATATTTAATAATCCAGCCAGGAAAACCACTGGGAAGGGAACACAGCTGGAGGTGGGCAAGTGGCTGCAGGACCAGGGGATGGTGCCACACACGACAATGGTGCTGACAAAAAATACTTATTTTCTGTCACATCCCCATCAGGGAGAGGTCACATTTTCCCCCCTCAAAGTCTGCTGATTTCAAATAGGTATTTGGCTTCTTTTTTTCTGCAGTCATGAGGTATTACTCATGGCCAGAGTGAATCTATGTTTGTACCCATCTGGGTGCAATTATGGCATTCTATATGCATTGCACACACTTTATATATTGTGCACTGAACTGCTGCCACGGCTCTTGTTGAGACTCTCTTGATACTTCACTTTAAAGCTTGGGTTTTTTGTTTTTTGGCTTTTGTTTTTTTTCCCCGGAGGTTTTTAACTTCCCATAAAATCTATTCTGGGCTGGGACTTCCTTGTGCCAAGTCTTAGGCCAAGACTGAAATCTCTTTTATGAAATTTTATTCTGAGCCAGCCTGGATGTTGTTCCAGAAGGGGGGTGAGGGCATGGAGTAAAGCCCATGTCCTGCATGGTGTGAGCAAACCTGACTCTACAGAACTGAATTTTGCATAATCACTTCTAGGAGTGCAAAATGCTGCAATTCTCAGCTGGGTTTTAAGCCCTTTCCTTTAAATCCAGGGATAAATTGTACTTGTTAATCATGCCCTGGGTCTGAGTATCAGGATATTTTGGTGTCCAGGAGCTGGTGGCTTTGACAGTGGCCAAGGAACTTTTGCAGTTTGCTGCAGCTGCAGCCTTGGAGCAGTAAACACTGGAGGAATTTGGGTTTTGCACCGTTTATTTCAGCCTCTTTCCAGCACCTCTAAATGAGGTGCTCTGAATGCCTGCTGAAGGGGCTCCCTGCCAGGGAATCTGGGCTGTAGAGGATGCAAATGCATGGTCCCCGTGCTTACCCACAGGTTTATTGATGCAAACACATCACTTCCAGTAAATGTGGAGAAGATCTCCTCAGCCAGTGCCTGAGCCAGCTGTGTGCACAAGAAAAAGAGATCTAACCAGTCACAAGATACAGACAGGAACTGGGCTCGAGTTGGTTCATAAGTCCAAAATAATTTGGTTTTTTCTGCATTTGAATCCGAGCAATTTCTGTGATGGGCCTCTGGCTCCCAAAGGGCTCTGCAAAAGCTTTGATAAAAAAAGAAGCTGTGAAAGAGCAGCTGCAGTTTACCTGCAAGCTTCTGCACCACTGCACAAAATCATTCCAGCATTCCTGGGCTTCCGAAAGGGCTCTGCAGACTGGGAAGGAAAGTTGGAGCAGGTGTGCTCTTCCCAGACAGAGGGGATGGAAGGGGCACATCCACCAACCTGAAATCCCGGGATAATGTTCCATTCCTGGCCATTTATTTGTTATCTCTGTACTGAACTTGTTCTGCACAGCACAGAACCTCCTGGATTTCCCGTCAAGAAGCAGAGCTTGCCCTGCTGGAGGCACCTCTCTCCTGCTCTGCTCCACATCCAGCACAGAAGGTTTTCCACAGCACGAGCAGGGATGCACCAAAGATTTTGGGAATGGTCCTTTGTGATTTTAATGCCTTTTTTTTTTTTCCTCTTTACTTTCAAAAGGCTGAGTCACAGAAAGGAAAGAAAAGAAAGAAAGAAAATAAAGGAAATTCAGCCGGTCATGTTTCCTCTCTGGATGAATTAATGCATTCCCTCTGCAGTGCACTGAGCTGTGCTTCCCTGATGTCCTGATTGCTGAGTTCCTGAGGGAGCACCTGGGCACAACTTTCAATTTCAGTGAAATACCCCTGGAAGAAGATCCTTTAAAGAGAAAGGGGAAGTGATGGCTCAATTCTACCTGTGCTGCTGTGACCCTGGAACTCCCGGTGGGATGCACAGAGTCCATCAGCCCAAAGTGATAAGGACTGGAAAAATTTCCCTCTGCTCCAGCGTGACCAGCTCCAACTCCCTCAGCCTTCTTGCACCTGGAGCCACTGGAAGTTGCCATCCTTTGGTGCCACTGCCTGGTGGGGTTGTTTAGATCCCTGTTCCCCTTAAAGAGATTAAATTCTCCTCTTTGTCTTTAAATCCTTTTGCTTGTAAGTGTAACCCGGACAGGTTTGTGGTGCAAACACAGCAGCCACCTCCACCTCAGCACAGACTCCTTTTGGTCTGGAACAAATTCCACCACCTTTGGCTCTTTGCATCCACAAACAGAGATGATGTTTGAGGCAGCTAAAAATTAATTGGGTGCTGGTTTGAAGATGCTTTGAAGATGAAAAGCGGCACGGTGCTTTAGGTTTAATGGCTCTCTGGAGGTTCTCTCCCTGTGGTGCAGGCTGGGTTGGACTCTCAGGTGCTAATTCTCTTTGGTGCAGCAGCACCCAGTGCCAGGGGTGTCTCACCCACCTGCCAGGAACATTTCAGGGGATGTTTTCCTCCCAGATGACACAGCCAGGTGTTTTGGAGCACCCACCTCCTGTGCTCTGTGCACACCCCTCACATTTTGTGGCTATGAATTGTCCTGGGGGCTGTGAACCTCTTCAGGAGGAGTTGGTGGGCTAAAATACCCTGAACTCCAAGGAGTTACAAACTTTGCAAGCAGAGCATCAAATCACAGATTCATAGAATGGTTTGGGCTGGATGTTGCCTTTCTCCAGCCTGGAAATGAAACTCGATTAATAATTTTAGTAAGGAGGTAATAGAAGAGCAGAACTTTAATGAAGGCCTTCAGGAGCAATTATGGAAAGAAAAGCCCACCCCTACAGGGATGAGTACACATTTCCAGGTTTTAGGAAATTAGCAGGATTGTTAAAAAGCACCAATGAGGGGAACAAGAGGTGATTGAATTCCCCTCTAGGTCAGGCCCCTTCTCTGGATCTCCAAGAGTTGTTCTCAGCCTTGGTTCCCAAGAACCAAGACAGCACTGGGGCCTTGTACCCCCTGGAGATGGAGCTCTGCAATCTGTTTTGTCTTTCTGCCTGGGGAAAGGCCATGGAAAAGTACTGAAAATGAGCCACTAATAAAATAGGTGACAGAGCTACAAATACATGTGTGAAGAATACAGAGAATATAGAGAAGGAAAAAAGGCAAAACCCAAACTAACATCAGGAGGGAGCCCTGGAGACCATCTCATTCCAACTTCCACTAGGCCAGGAAGAAGTAGAACATGAATATGAGCAGTTGCAACCTTTGAAGTATAAACAGAGACCACAACAGTGACCAGAAGAATTCGGCCCCAGACGGGCTTTTATTGTGTTTAATGCTTGGTGGATGAAGATAAAAAGTTTTGGGGTGGGTTTTTATTGAAGTTGCAGTTATGTCATTGTATTTACTCAGTATTCTTTTGGCAGTTATTTAATTAGAGTCCTTTGAGCTAATACTCTTGGTGAAGGTGGAAACTAAGGAAAAAAAAAGAAAGTTTCCATGAGATTTGTGCCTTGTGAAGGCTGACCTGGAGCAGAGGCTGGACAGAGCTAAAGAATAAAGCAGGGATTTATTCAAAGGATCTCCTCCATGGATCCACCTTGGGCAGCACAAGAGCCCAGCCAGGGCTGCACCCAAGATGAACCAAAATGGTCCCAAAATGCACGAGCGCTCCCGGGGGCTCTCACTTTTACAAGTTCTGCTCCACTGGCACATTGGAGTTCATTGTCCAATTCCAGCTCCAGCCCATGCAGTCCCATCCTGCTTGTTTTTCTCTCTCCAGCCCACGTTGTTTGTGCTCTTGGGCCTGAGGTTTGGATCATTTGTCCTTGGTGCCCAGCTGGAGAAGGAATTGTTTTGTCTCCCTGCTCTGTGCAGAGAGCTCAGCATCCCCTCATATGAAGCCCAGACCCACACACTAAAGCAGCCCAGAATGTGAGAAATAGAAAAGCTAAGCCTTGAGGCATCACTGTGGGGCTTGAGCCTAACAAGGGCCCTGGGACCAGGCTGGGGCTTCCATCCTGCATATTCCCAACCACTGCTGTGGGTGAAGGAGGGAATGCAAATGCTTCTGCATGGCTGAGAAGCATTTGCAAACAGTGCTTTTCACTTAATACTGTGCTGTGAGATCCTTTTCTTCTTTCCAGATGAGGACACAGTGTCCTGATCTCCATTTTCCAAGACAAAAAATGTGGAGTCCATGCTGTGTTTACAGAGCTTGGTCACTGCTATGCTGATCCTTGTGGACAAACCAACCCCAGCAAGGAATTCCCAAGCCCTGCAGGGATCTGAGCAGTGAATCCCTGCTGGAGCGGGAGCTGCTGGGTGTTTTCCTGAGCATGGATGCAGCAGGATTCAGGATTCCTGCTCAGCTCAGCCTCTCCCAGCAGCTCACAGGAGGCACTTAGAAAATCAGAGCACGTGGGGCTGTGCTCAGATTGTGCTCCCAGCTGTGGGAACAGGGTGATGAACAAACAGCTCCGTGGGGTTGATCACATCCCAGTGGCAGCAAAAGGCCCATCCAGAGGGCGACAGGGATTCCAGAGGGGGAGTAACTCCATGGGAAGCATCACAGGAACCTCTGTAAATGGCAGGATTTCAGTGTTGGTATTTAGGGCAGTGTTTTCAATGCTTTCATTATCTTTTGGGGAATGGAATAAAATCCTGGTGACCTTGTGGATGCAGGCAGGAGCTGGGAGCAGTGGATGGAGCGAGGCAGCTCCTGCCCACCCTTAAACCTCCCAGCACATTTTCCAGCCCAGCACATTTTCCAGCCCCTTTCCTCTGCTCCCCACCAAGGTTGTGCTGGGAGGTGGAAGGGGGGGTGTCCCTGGGGGCTGCAGAAAGGAGGGGGTGTCTTCCAGAAGATGTGGTCCTCAGGAGGAAAGAAACCTTGTAAGGGAGGTCACTTGGAGGAGGGGGTTACCTGGAGGATGGGGGTCCCTGGAGGGGGATCTCTCACAGAATGGAATCCCCAGGAGAGGGGGGTCCTCAGGAGAGGTGGTTGCACAGAAAATGGGGTCCCCATGAAGAGAGAATCCTTGGAAGGGAGGTCACTTGGAGGAGGGGATCACCCAAGGGATGGGGTCCCCAGGGTGGGGGTCCCCAGGAGAGGTGATCACCTGGAGAATGGGGTCCTCATGAGGAGAAAATCCTTGGAAGGGGGGGGGTCCCTTGGAGGATGGTGGTCCCTGGGAGGGGTGGTCACATGGAGGATGAGGGTCCCTGGGAGGGAGTCCTCAGGAGAGGTGGCCACACAGAAAATGGGATCCTCAGGAGAAAAGAATCCTTGGAAGGGAGGTCACTTGGAGGAGGGGGTCACCCAGAGGATGGCAGTCCCTGGCAGTGGTGGTCACACAAAGGATGGGGACCCTGGAAAGGGTGGTCACACAATGGATGGGGTCCCTGGAAAGGGTGGTCACACAAAGGATGGGGTCCCTGGCAGGGGTGGTCACACAAAGGATGGGGACCCTGGAAAGGGTGGCCACACAAAAGATGGGGGTCCCTGGCAGGGGTGGTCACACAAAGGATGGGGACCCTGGCAGGGGTGGTCACACAAAGGATGGGGTCCCTGGCAGGGGTGGTCACACAAAGGATGGGGTCCCTGGCAGGGGTGGTCACACAAAGGATGGGGTCCCTGGAAAGGGTGGTCACACAAAGGATGGGGTCCCTGGAAAGGGTGGTCACACAAAGGATGGGGTCCCTGGAAAGGGTGGTCACACAAAGGATGGGGTCCCTGGAAAGGGTGGCCACACAAAGGATGGGGTCCCTGGCAGGGGTCGTCACACAAAGGATGGAGGTCCCTGTGAGTGAAGCCCTCAAGAGGGATTGATGCCCAAAGATATTTGCTTTTTATGTATTTTTCATGTATTTGTGGCTCTGTTGGCTGTTGCTGTGTAGTTATTTAGTTTCTTAGCTAACTTCAGTGCTTTGTGAGACAAACACATTCCTGGAATGCTGCTCTAACCTTGCTTCTTCAGCCAGCCAAGGCCATTTCACTTTCCCCTCTATTTGGACACAATGTGGGGCTGGAAGCACTGGGGAGGCTTCAGTAGGGGGCCGAACCAAGAGGGGAATTAGTTCATTAGCTGTACTTCTAACTGGGGACTCTTGTCAATTATGCTGATTTGCTAAACTTATAAAAGTGTCAAAGCCCTGCATCACGTGTGCAATCTGCCACAAGTGTGCCTGGAGGACCTTCAATACATGGTAACAGCTTTTTTCCTCATTTTCATCTCGTTTGGCTTGTGATTTTAGGGCTGATGAGGCATCAGCATGGGGGCAGAAGAGAGAATCCTTAGAAGGGAGGGCTCCTTGAAGGGGGGGAGAGAGGTCCCTGGCAGGGGGGATCACCCAGAGGTTGGAGGATTGGAGTCCTCCAGGGGGATGGGGTCACCTGGGGGATGGGGTCCCTGGAAAAGGGGTCCTCAGGAGGGATGGGGTCACCTGGAGGATGGGGTCCCTGGAAAAGGGGTCCTCAGGAGGGATGGGGTCACCTATGGGATGGGGTCCCTGGAAAAGGGGTCCTCAGGAGGGATGGGGTCACCTGGGGGATGGGGTCCCTGGAAAAGGGGTCCTCAGGAGGGATGGGGTCACCTGGGGGATGGGGTCCTGGGAAAGGGGTCCTCAGGAGGGATGGGGTCACCTGGGGGATGGGGTCCTGGGAAAGGGGTCCTCAGGAGGGATGGGGTCACTGGAAAAAGGGTCCTCAGGAAGGATGGAACCACCTGTGGGAAAGAATCCTTGGAAGGGGGGGTCCCTTGAAGGGGGGCCCCTGGAGGATGGAGGTCCCTAGGAGAGGAGATCATCCAGAGATTGGGGTCCTTGGGACATGGGGTCATGGATCACCCAGAGAATGGAGTGCCCAGGAGGGATGGGGTCACCTGGAGGATGGGGTCCTGGGAAAGGGGTCCTCAGGAGGGATGGGGTCACCTGGAGGATGGAGTTCCTGGCAGGAGGAGGAGGTCCTCGGACAAGGCGGTCAGCAGGAGAAAGGGATCCCCGGGAGGAGCGAGTCCTTGGGAAGGGGGGGGGGTCACCTGGGGGATGGGGCCCTGGGGATGAGTGTCCCTGCGAGGGAAGGGAAGGGAAGGGAAGGGAAGGGAAGGGAAGGGAAGGGAAGGGAAGGGAAGGGAAGGGAAGGGAAGGGAAGGGAAGGGAAGGGAAGGGAAGGGAAGGGAAGGGAAGGGAAGGGAAGGGAAGGGAAGGGAAGGGAAGGGAAGGGAAGGGAAGGGAAGGGAAGGGAAGGGAAGGGAAGGGAAGGGAAGGGAAGGGAAGGGAAGGGAAGGGAAGGGAAGGGAAGGGAAGGGAAGGGAAGGGAAGGGAAGGGAGGGGGATCCCGGGATCGGGAGTGACCCGGGAGGGAAGGAAGGTCAGCAGCAGGGAGGGGTCCGGCACGGCGGAGCGGCCCGGGAGTGGGGTGGGAGGGGGTACCGGGGGTACCGGGAGGTACCGGGGGGTACCGGCGGGGTTCGGGGGTACCAGGGAATACCGGGGGTACCGAGGGCTACCGGCGGGGTTCGGGGGGTACCGAGAGGTACCGGGGGTTACCGGGGGTACCAGGGGGTTCGGGGAGTTCAAGTGGTACCGGGGGGTACCAGGGGGCACCGGGGGATACCGCGGGTACCAGGAGGTACCGGCGGGGTTCGGGGGCTACCGGGGGGTAGCGGGGGATACCGCGGGTACCGGGGATACCGGGAGGTACCGGCAGGGTCCGGAGGGTCCGGGGGGTTCGGGGCTTTGCCGGCTCCGCTGCCGGGGGGCGGTCCCGGGGCCGGGGGGCGGTGGCAGGGGCCGGGCCCGGCCCCTCCGGCTCGGGTGGGACGGGAAGGGGAAGGAGCGGAGAGGAAGAGGAGGAGTTGGGCTGCACCTGGGTGCGCGTCATTACTCGCGGGTGCCGATGGCTGGGGCAGCCGCGCCGGCGGGGCTGGGCGCAGAACGGTGAGAAAATCGCATTCCCAGGGCTTTCGAGCGGGGAAAAAGGGAGATGTGGAAAGCAGGAGTGTCCTCCCTGTGAGACACGCGGGGCTACCCGCGGCTGGGGCGCGGTGGGGACGCGGGAGGACGCCGGGGATGCTCGGGGGTGCAGGAGATGCTCAGGATGCTCAGGGATGCAGGAGGATGCTCGGGGATGCTCAGGGAAGCTGCAGATACTCAGGGGATGCCGGGGATGCTCAGAGGATGCTCAGGGATGCTGGAGAATGCTCAGGGATGCAGGAGAATGCTCGGGGATGCTCAGGGATGCAGGAGATGCTCAGAGGATGCTCAGGGTTGCTGGGGATGCTCAGAGGATGCTCAGGGATGCAGGAGATGCTCAGGGGATGCTCTGGGATGTTGGGGATGTTCAGAGGACGCTCAAGGATGTCGGAGGATGCTCGGGGACGCTCAGGGTTGCTGGGGATGCTCAGAGGATGCTCAGGGATGCAGGAGATGCTCGGAGGATGCTCAGGGTTGCTGAGGATGCTCAGAGGATGCTCAGGGATGCAGGAGATGCTCAGGGGATGCTCCGGGATGTTGGGGATGTTCAGAGGACGCTCAAGGATGTTGGAGGATGCTCGGGGACGCTCAGGGTTGCTGGGGATGCTCAGAGGATGCTCAGGGATGCAGGAGATGCTCGGAGGATGCTCAGGGTTGCTGGGGATGCTCAGAGGATGCTCAGGGATGCAGGAGATGCTCAGGGGATGCTCCGGGATGTTGGGGATGTTCAGGGGACGCTCAAGGATGTTGGAGGATGCTCGGGGACGCTCAGGGTTGCTTGGGATGCTCAGAGGATGCTCAGAGGATGCTCAGGGATGTTCAGGGATGCTGAGGATGCTGCGGGAGCCGTGCGGGGACAGCCCAACCTGGTCTGCTCCGTGTCATTCCTTGTCCCCGCAGGGAAACGGGGATGAGTTTGGAGGGAAGGGATTTGCAGCCCCGGGCAGGGCGGGAGTTCCCCTTAGGGGCTGATATGGGAGAAAATTCAGAGAAGGGAGAAAATTCAGAGAATGGAGAAAATGCAGCCCTTTTTTAAAAATTACCAGATAAAGCCTTGATGTTATTGTGTGTTGTTATAGTCACAATTTAAATAATTGAAGTGCTGTAAAGAGCACAGCAGAGTTTTGCTTCAGGACCATCTCGGCTGCTGTGTTGTAGCAGCAAGATCAATAATCTTATTTTCTTGCTGTTCCACGGGGTTGTTCACTGATGAGTTGGTTTTACCTCGAGCTGCAGCTCATTTAGCTGTGGCTGACACCCCTCTTGTTTGGTTTTCTTTTGGTTTGGGGGTTTTTTGGGGTTTTTTTTTGGCCTGAAGGACAAGGCAAACGTGCTGTGCAGCACTAAGTCACCGTGTGACCTTTAAAGCCCGTTGTCAGCTTGGTGCCTGGGGAAGGGAGGGGAGGCTTCCCGAGGATCAGCTGAGCATGATTTAAGAAGCACTGGCATCTCTGATGTGGAATTAAAGCCCCGACCCAGCCATTCCCTTGAGATGGCTTTGACTGAGATGCCCACAAGCGTTCGTGTGTCACCCACTTCCATCTCAGCACAAATCACAAGGCAGTGCCTAAATTGAGGAGGGGTCTCACAGGCTGAGACTATCTTCATTTTGTCTGCTATTAATCAATTAAAATGCCTTGGCAGCTTTTTCTGCTCAGCCTCTATGTTCCTTCCCTTCATCTGGAGTTTCAAAGAGGGTTTTGGTTGGTTTTTTCCTCCCCCAAATATAATTTTTCACCCTTCAAGTGATGCTTCTTCAGTGTCCTTCATCGTTCTGTAGCTTACGTGGAGGTGGCAGGTGTAATATGAAAAATTAATTAACATTCTTCAAATGACCCTTCCTTCAACCTGGCTGGTGTAAATGAAAGCATGGCAGAGTTCCAGTGGAGATGTGGGAGTATTTTGGGTTTTAGAAGTGGATAGAAAATAATTAGAGAGAAACAGTAACTGGCACTGGTGATTGAATCTTGTTAAATCATCTTTGCCAGTTTTGGGGGTTTAATTAAAATATAATAATTATTAAATGAAAATATTGTGGCTGAGGGATGGGTTTGCTGGGTTAGACCCTTGTTTCTGTTCTGGGATTGCTCTTGGAATGTGCCAACAGTGGCACTTCAGGGCATGCTGTGAGCAGAGGGGAGAAGCACAATGATTTTCATGACCTGTAAGCAAGATCTGCTGCTTTTGATTATTTTTCAAACACTCTGCTGTCACTGGGAAACGTTTCTTGCCCGAAAATATCCAGAGGAGTTGTACTCATTTTTCCTGCAGGGCTTGGTTACTATCGTAGCTTGGTGTTGAAGCATTTTGTAGTTGGATTTTTTTTTTTTTTAAGCAAAATATTTTTTCATTTTTAATTTTGGAAGTAGTCTCAGTGTGAGGGCAGCACTCCAGGCTGGAGGTGGGATTCCTTCCCAGAAATTCTCTTGCAGTGATTGTATCCCACATCCCTCGTGGGATCACTGCTCCATGGAGGACCCCAGAGCCAGCCTGGGAGTGGGAATTTGGTTCCTTTTAGCCCCTTTTCCCTCCTCTCATCCCTCCCATGCTCAGACAGGCTCTATGTATAAAATATTTGTGTATTTATAGTGGTGTTGACATCTGCGGAACTTCCTGTGTCCTGCTACTGAGGTGATGTCTGTGCTCCAAAAAAAGATTTCCCCGTTAAAATCCAGCCAGGGAAGGAAGTTTGAGCCGTGTGGTGTCTGACAGATAACCGAGAAGCCTGAGCTCTTCACAGGCACCAGCAACATCAGCCTGCTTCTGGAAGGACTGTTGGGAGCTGTAAAGCTGGAACATGGATAAATTCCACTGTGTTTTGGCTGAAGGGTTGAGGAATTACTCAGTTTCATGTTAGAACCCTGGTTACTGAGAATTAGAAACTTTCTGTGCCCCCAGGAGAACATTGCACTGACCTGAGGCCATGGAGAAAGCTTCCAGAATGGAATGACGGAACTGGGATTGTGGGGTGGAGTTTGGATAGAAGTGTGTGATATCACAGAGGGGGAAACTCAGAGTTTGGGGGTTTAGAATACAGGAATAGATATAAAGAAAGATGGAGGTTTTAGGGTAGAGGCTGCTCCTTCACCTTCTTCTCAATGGGTTTGGGTGGTTTTGTGTAATTGGATAAAAAAGTCCCCATTGCGGCCAGGGGTGGTTGGTTATTGGGTTAAAAGTGAAAATAATTTAGGTGTCATTTCTTAATTGGACAGTTTATCCTTAAAAGGCCTTGTGGAGAAAGATAGTTATAGCCATTCAGTGCCTTGTTAGTGAGGAACTGCAGAGCTCACCCCTTGTGAGACTGTAATCTGGATAAGAAATAATAAACATCAGAACACAAAATGCCATCTCAAGAGCTTCAATCCTGACCTTGGCAGAGGCAGAAAAGAAGCCAAAACCCAGCAGTTTCTCACTGCTGTTGCTGGAGGCGGGCTTTGTGGCACCCTCTGAGCAGCTCCTGGTCTTGTCTCACCTTCCCAGGTGAAATGTCCCAACGTTCCCAGCTGAGGAAGCAGAGGGAGATGGAGATTGACCCCTGACTGCCAACCTCGGGCAGCAAAAAGGGTGGCAAAACCCAGGAGAGAAGAACCCTTGCAGCCCCCAGCCTTCCATCCCTCCCCAGGTACGTGCAGGCATCGCCCAGAAGAACATTTCCCATGTAATTCCATTTCTTTTCCTCTCCCTAAGGCAGCACTGCTGCCTGGGGGTGATGAAAAGGTTAAAATGGGATGAAGAAGAAGTGAGTGGTGCTGGCTGTGCTCCAGCAGGGAAGGGGCTTACTCACACCCAATTGCACAGCTCGCCCCGGGGCAGCTGGCTGCTCTCCCTGCTCTGGCTGCCTGCCCGCAGCTCCTGCCAGCAGCCTGGAATTCTGCTCCCACAGAAGCAGCTGGGATTGGGATCCACGTGGAGAGAAATGGAAATAAGCCTGGCTTGAGTCAGGGCTAGAGAGTTGGCCTAGAGCTGGTCCTGCCCTGGGGTGGAGGGGTGGCTCCAAGGCATCCTGAGGCATCTTCAGCCCAAATTCCCAGCTGGATTCCCAATTGCTCCCATTCCCAATTGCCAGTTTCTCTCATTCCCAGTTCCCAACTATTCTCATTCCCAATTGCCAGTTTCTCTCATTGCCAATTTCCCTTACTCCCATTGTCTCTCATTCCTCATTCCCAGTTTCTCTCATTCCCAGTTTCTCTCATTCCCAATTCCCAGTCTCTCCCATTCTCTTTCTCCCATTCCCAGTTCCCAGTCTCTCTCATTCCCAGTTTTTCTCATTCCTCATTCCCAGTTTCTCCCATTCTGTTTCTTCCACTCCCAATTCTCAGTTTCTCCCATTCTCATTTTCTCCCATTCCAAATTTCTCTCATTCCCAATTCCCAGTCTCTCGCATTCCCAGTTTCTCCTATTCTCAGTTTCTCCCATTCCCAGTTTCCAGTTTCTCCCATTCCCAATTTCTCTCATTCCCATTCCCAGTTTCTCTCATTCTCAATTCGAAGTTTCTCCCATTCCCAGTTTCTCCCATTCTCAGTTCCTCCCATTCCCAGTTTGTCTATCCCATTCCCAATTCCCAGTCTCTCCCATTCCGTTTCTCCCATTCTCAGTTTCTCCCATTACCAATTTCCCCCATTCCCAATTTCTCTCATTCCCAATCCCCAGTTTCTCTCATTCCCAATTCCTAGTCTCTCCCATTCCCAGTCTCTCCCATTCCCAGTTTCCCCCATTCCCAATTCCCAGTCTCTCCCATTCCCAGTCTCTCCCATTCCCAGTCTCTCCCATTCCCAGTTTCCCCCATTCCCAATTCCCAGTCTCTCCCATTCCCAGTCTCTCCCATTCCCAGTCTCTCCCATTCCCAGTTTCCCCCATTCCCAATTCCCAGTCTCTCCCATTCCCAGTCTCTCCCATTCCCAGTCTCTCCCATTCCCAGTTTCCCCCATTCCCAATTCCCAGTCTCTCCCATTCCCAGTCTCTCCCATTCCCAGTCTCTCCCATTCCCAGTTTCCCCCATTCCCAATTCCCAGTCTCTCCCATTCCCAGTCTCTCCCATTCCCAGTCTCTCCCATTCCCAGTCGTTTCCCCCATTCCCAATTCCCAGTCTCTCCCATTCCCAATCTCTCTTACTCCCAATTTGTCTCGTTCCCAATTCCCAGTTTGTCTCTCCCGTTCCCAGTTTCTCCCATTCCCCGTTCCCAGTCATGACAAACCGAAGGTGAAGCCTTTCTGTGAAAACACAAGAGCAGGAGGCGCTGAACGCTGCAGCTGCCTGGCCTCGGCTTTGGAAATTATAAATTATTTTGTCATTTAATAACAAATTTGTATTTTTTACTTCTTAAACCAGAGCTGAAAATGGCCCCGGCTGCCCCGAGGGAGGCGGGAGTGTGGAGGCAAACCCGGGCTCTGCTCTTCAAGAATTGTCTGATCAAGTGCAGGACGAAGAAAAGCAGCGTCCAGGTGAGGGGCCCTGGGCCAGCCCGGTGCAAGTAACGCCCAAAGCGCAGGGAGACTCAGCTTTATCTTAAACCTCAGGTTTAAAACCTCGGGGAAACTCAGCTTTATCTTAAACCTCAGGTTTAAAACCTCGGGGAAACTCAGGATTATCTTAAACCACAGGGAAACTCAGCTTTATCTTAAACCTCAGGTTTAAAACCTCGGGGAAACTCAGCATTATCTTAAACCTCAGGTTTAAAACCTCAAAGAAACTTAGGTTTCTATTAAACCTCAGGTTTAAAACCTCAGGGAAACTCAGGTTTATCTTAAACCTCAGGTTTAAAACCTCAGGGAAACTCAGGTTTCTATTAAACCTCAGGTTTAAAACCTCAAGGAGACTCGGCTTATTCTTAAACCTCAGGGAAACTCAGCTTTATCTTAAACCCCAGGTTTAAAACCTCAGGGAAACTCAGCTTTATCTTAAACCTCAGATTTAAAACCTCGGGGAAACAGCTTTATCTTAAACCTCAGGTTTAAAACCTCGGAGAAACTCAGGATTATCTTAAACCACAGGGAAACTCAGCTTTATCTTAAACCTCAGGTTTAAAACCTCGGGGAAACTCAGCATTATCTTAAACCTCAGGTTTAAAACCTCAAAGAAACTTAGGTTTCTATTAAACCTCAAGTTTAAAACCTCAGGGAAACTCAGGTTTATCTTAAACCTCAGGTTTAAAACCTCAAGGAGACTCGGCTTATTCTTAAACCTTAGGTTTAAAACCTCAGGGAAACTCAGGATTATCTTAAACCTCAGGGAGACTCAGGATTATTTTAAACCTCAGGTTTAAAACCTCGGGTTTAAAACCTCAGGAAAACTCAGGATTATCTTAAACCTCAGGTTTAAAACCTCAGGGAAACTCAGCTTTATCTTAAACCTCAGGGAGACTCAGGTTTATCTTAAACCTCAGGGAGACTCAGGATTATTTAAACCTCAGGGAGACTCAGGATTATCTTAAACCTCAGGTTTAAAACCTCAGGGAAACTCAGCTTTATCTTAAACCTCAGGGACACTCAGGATTATTTAAACCTCAGGTTTAAAACCTCAGGGAAACTCAGCTTTATTTCAGAGTTCATGAGGCTTTGTGGTCTGCTCTGAATCTGGGGGTGAAATGTGCTTTTTCAGAAGGAGTTTTGTGATACATGGTTTAAAAAAAAATTTAATGTGTAAGGCTTGATCTAGATAATAGCCCTGAATATTAAATTATATATATTTATTAATATACTTATATATATATTTATTTATAATTATGCATATTATCTAGCATACTAATTATATTTTTATAATTATGCATATTATATAACATAGATATTATATAGATTAACATTATAATTATATATTATATCATTCTATTTATATGTATTATCATAATATATCATTATAATGATGTATTTTAATTATAAATTATTTAATTTATTTATATATTAGAATAATTTCATTATAATGTATATTATAATAATATCCATAACATATTATTTTTTTGTTAATTAACATTAACATATATTGTTTATATTATAATAATATCCAATTATATAATAATATGTCATAATGATATATTATGTAATTCTATTTATATATATTATTATATAATTATTTCATTTGACTTATACAATATATTATAATTCTATATGATAAATATATTACTATATATAACATACATATAGTTACATATTATAAATGTAATATCTATAGTTATAGATATTTATGACTGTATATTATTATATATATTTTATAATAATATAATATTATCTATAACCCTATAATAGTATATATTATAATGATGTTATATATTATATATATTTATAAATGTCTGTTATATATATTCTGTATGTTGTGTTATATAGATTCTATATATATTCTATATATATTCTATATATTATGTTACTATAGAACACATATATAAAATGTGTTATATATATTCTATAATAGTATAATATATAATAATAATATATATTAACATATATTAAATAGATATTTTATAAATATATTTTATATAAAAGAGTCTATTAATAAATATATTAGTAAATTATATCAGCTAGTATAGTCATTTATATTCTAATTATGCTTCAATACTATATCAATTAATATATTAGTAAATTAGTAAAGTCATTAATATAATATATATCCTGAAATACATTTTATGCAATAATATATTAATTATATTATATTATATTACATTACATTACATTACATTATATTATATTGTATTATATTATATTATATTATATTATATTATATTATATTATATTATATTATATTATCATATCATATATTATTGCATTATACTATATTATATTATACTGTATTATATTATATTGTATAATATAATATAATGTAATATAATATAATGTAATGCAATATAATATAATATATTATAGTATTATCTAATTTATTACATAATATCAATTAATATAAGATATATAATATATATACATTATAATGTATTATATATATTATATGTATAATAAATAAATATAATATATATTATTGATATATATAATATCTACCATATATATAACTAATATAATATAATTCATTTTATATTATATTATCTATATCATATCATATCATATATTATTACATTATACTACGTTGTATTATACTGTATTATATTGTATAATATAATATAATGTAATATAATATAATATAATATAATATAATATAATATAATATAATATAATATAATATAATATAATATAATATAATATGATATGATATGATATGATATAATATAATATAATATAATATAATATAATTAATATAATATAATATATAAAGTAATATAGTATAATAAAACGTAATATAGTATAATATACTGTAATATAATTTATTATATAATGTTAATTAATTATAAGGTATATAATATAATATATACATTATAATATATTGTATTATATTATATGTATAATAAATATATATATATAATTTATATATATAATATCTACCATATATATAACTAATATAATATAATTTATGTTATATTATATTATATTATATTATATTATATTATATTATATTATATTTATATTATAATATATTGTATTATATTATTTTATATTATATTATATTATATTATATTACATACCATTATTAATGTTATTATACATCATATATAATATTTCATATTGATATATACTACGGTATTAACATTGTCCCGTGTGGTTGTATAGAATTATACTATAATATACAACTTTTCTCTTATAATTACCGTGTGTAATGGCGAATTTTGCCATAGAAATGTATACAGTTTCCGTGCCGTTTCCCCCACCCTGAGTGCTGGCAGCATTTTCAGCCCCTCTGCCCTGCCTGTGCCTGCCTTGCTGCCCCTCCAGGTGAGTCAGGGGGCAGCGCCGCCCCTGCAGCGCGGGGCTGGCTCCTGCCCCCCTCCGCGCTTTGCTTTCACCGCAAATCCCGCCAGCTTTTGAAATAGTCCCCTTTTCTCCTGCACCAGCTGCTTTCCCCACTCGCTTTCCCATTCTGGCTGATCCTGATGAGTACAGAATGAGGTTTTTTGACCCTTGGAGATACTGAATTTTAAAATATTTCAATTTTTTTTTCATGCAGGAGGTGCTTTTCCTGTTGTTTTTCCCATTCTGGCTGATCTTGATAAGTATAGAATGAATTATTTTGACCCTTGGAGATACTGAATTATACAATATTCCATTTTTTTGGTACAGAACTTGCTTTTCCCTCTGTTTCTCCCATTCGGGCTGATCCTGACGAGTATAGAGTGAATTTTTTGGACCCTTTGAGATACTGAATTTTGAAATATTTCTCTTTTTTCCATCCAGGAGGTGCTTTTCTTGCTGTTTCTCCCATTCTGGCTGATCCTGATGAGTACAGAATGAGGTTTTTTGACACTTGGAGATACTGAATTTTAAAATATTTCAATTTTTTTTTCATGCAGGAGATGCTTTTCCCTCTGTTTTTCCTCTTCTGGCTGATCCTGATGATTATAGAATGAATTATTTTGACCCTTGGAGATACTGAATAATAAAATATTCCATTCTTTTGGTACAGAAGTTGCTTTTCCCTCTGTTTCTCCCATTCTGGCTGATCCCAATGAGTATAGAATGAATTTTTTTGACCCTTGGAGATACTGAATTTTGAAATATTTCTCTTTTTTCCATCCAGGAGGTGCTTTTCTTGCTGTTTCTCCCATTCTGGCTGATCCTGATGAGTACAGAATGAGGTTTTTTGACACTTGGAGATACTGAATTTTAAAATATTTCAATTTTTTTTTCATGCAGGAGATGCTTTTCCCTCTGTTTCTCCCATTCTGGCTGATCCTGATAAGTATAGAATGAATTATTTTGACCCTTGGAGATACTGAATTTTAAAATATTCCATTCTTTTGGTACAGAAGTTGCTTTTCCCTCTGTTTCTCCCATTCTGGCTGATCCTGACGAGTATAGAGTGAATTTTTTGGACCCTTTGAGATACTGAATTTTGAAATATTTCTCTTTTTTCCATCCAGGAGGTGCTTTTCTTGCTGTTTCTCCCATTCTGGCTGATCCTGATGAGTATAGAATGAATTATTTTGACCCTTGGAGATACTGAATTTTAAAATATTCCATTTTTTTTGGTACAGAAGGTGCTTTTCCCTCTGTTTCTCCCATTCTGGCTGATCCCAATGAGTATAGAATGAATTTTTTGGACCCTTGGAGATACTGAATTTTGAAAAAATTCTCTTTTTTCCATGCAGGAGGTGCTTTTCCTTTCTTCTTCTGGCTGGTCTTGATGACTATATAATTAATTTTTTGACCCTTTAAGATAATGATGTATAAAATATTCAGTATTTTTCATGCAGGAGGTGCTTTTCCCTCTGTTTTTCCTCTTCTGGCTGATCCTGATGAGTATAGAATGAATTATTTTGACCCTTGGAGATACTGAATAATAAAATATTCCATTTTTTTGGTACAGAAGTTGCTTTTCCCTCTGTTTCTCCCATTCTGGCTGATCCCAATGAGTATAGAATGAATTTTTTTGACCCTTGGAGATACTGAATTTTGAAATATTTCTCTTTTTTCCATCCAGGAGGTGCTTTTCCTTTCTTCTTCTGGTAGATTTTGATGACTATATAATTAATTTTTTGACCCTTTAAGATAATGAAGTATAAAATATTCAGTATTTTTCATGCAGGAGGTGCTTTTCCCACTGTTTTTCCTCTTCTGGCTGATCCTGATGAGTATAGAATGAATTATTTTGACCCTTGGAGATACTGAATTATACAATATTCCATTTTTTTTGGTACAGAACTTGCTTTTCCCTCTGTTTCTCCCATTCTGGCTGATCCTGATAAGTACAGAATGAATTATTTTGACCCTTGGAGATACTGAATTTTAAAATATTCCATTTTTTTTCATGCAGGAGGTGCTTTCCCTTTAGTTTCTCCCATTCTGGCTGATCCCAATGAGTATAGAATGAATTTTTTGGACCCTTTGAGATACTGAATTTTGAAATATTTCTCTTTTTTCCATCCAGGAGGTGCTTTTCCTTTCTTCTTCTGGCTGATCTTGATGACTATATAATTAATTTTTTGACCCTTTAAGATAATGAAGTATAAAATATTCTGTATTTTTCATACAGGAGGTGCTTTTCCCTCTGTTTCTCCCATTCTGGCTGATCCTGATAAGTATAGAATGAATTATTTTGACCCTTTGAGATACTGAATTATACAATATTCCATTTTTTTGGTACAGAACTTGCTTTTCCCTCTGTTTCTCCCATTCTGGCTGGTCCTGATGAGTATAGAGTGAATTTTTTTGACCCTTGGAGATACTGAATTTTGAAATATTTCTCTTTTTTCCATCCAGGAGGTGCTTTTCCCTCTGTTTCTCCCATTCTGGCTGATCCTGATGAGTATAGAATGAATTTTTTGGACCCTTTAAGATAATGAATAATAAAATATTCCGTATTCTTTGTTCAGGAGGTGATTTTCCCACTGTTTTTCCTCTTCTGGCTGATGCTGATGAGCATATAATGAGGTTTTTTGACCCTTTGAAATACTGAATTTTGAAATACTCCATTTTTTGGTGCATAAGATGTTTTTCCCTCTGTTTTTCCTCTTCTGGCTGATCCTGATGAGTATAGAATGAATTCTTTTGACTCTTTGCAATACTGAATTATAAAATATTCCAATTTTTTGGTACAGAAGGTGCTTTTCCTGCTGTTTCTCCCATTCTGGCTGATCCTGATGAATATAGAATGAATTTTTTGGACCCTTGGAGATAACTGAATATTTAAATATTTCTCTTTTTTCCATCCAGGAGGTGCTTTTCTTGCTGTTTCTCCCATTCTGGCTGATCCCGATGAGTATAGAATGAATTTTTTGGACCCTTGGAGATACTGAATTTTGAAATATTTCTCTTTTTTCCATCCAGGAGGTGCTTTTCCTTTCTTCTTCTGGCTGACCTTGATGACTATATAAATTATTTTTTGACCCTTTAAGATAATGATGTATAAAATATTCAGTATTTTTCATGCAGGAGGTGCTTTCCCCTCTGTTTTTCCTCTTCTGGCTGATCCTGATAAGTATAGAATGAATTATTTTGACCCTTTGAGATACTGAATTATACAATATTCCAATTTTTTGGTACAGAACTTGCTTTTCCCTCTGTTTCTCCCATTCTGGCTGATCCTGATGAATATAGAATGAGGTTTTTGGACCCTTTGAGATACTGAATTTTGAAATATTTCTCTTTTTTCCATCCAGGAGGTGCTTTTCCTTTCTTCTTCTGGCTGATCTTGATGACTATATAATTAATTTTTTGACCCTTTAAGATAATGAAGTATAAAATATTCTGTATTTTTCATACAGGAGGTGCTTTTCCCTCTGTTTCTCCCATTCTGGCTGATCCTGATAAGTATAGAATGAATTATTTTGACCCTTTGAGATACTGAATTTTAAAATATTCCATTCTTTTGGTACAGAAGTTGCTTTTCCCTCTGTTTCTCCCATTCGGGCTGATCCTGACGAGTATAGAGTGAATTTTTTGGACCCTTGGAGATACTGAATTTTGAAATATTTCTCTTTTTTCCATCCAGGAGGTGCTTTTCCTGCTGTTTTTCTTTTTCTGGCTGACCTTGATGACTATATAAATTATTTTTTGACCCTTTAAGATAATGATGTATAAAATATTCAGTATTTTTCATACAGGAGGTGCTTTTCCCTCTGTTTCTCCCATTCTGGCTGATCCTGATGAGTATAGAATGAATTATTTTGACCCTTGGAGATATTGAATTTTAAAGTATTCCATTTTTTTCATGTAGGAGGTGCTTTCCCCTCTGTTTTTCCTCTTCTGGCTGGTCCCGATGAGTATAGAATGAGGTTTTTTGACCCTTGGAGATACTGAATTTTGAAATAATTCAATTTTTTTCATGCAGGAGGTGCTTTTCCTGTAGTTTCTCCCATTCTGGCCGATCCTGATGAGTATAGAATGAATTTTTGGACCCTTTAAGATAATGATGTATAAAATATTCAGTATTTTTCATGCAGGAGGTGCTTTCCCTCTGTTTTTCCTCTTCTGGCTGATCCTGATGAGTATAGAATGAATTATTTTGACCCTTGGAGATACTGAATAATAAAATATTCCATTTTTTTGGTACAGAGGTGCTTTTCCCTCTGTTTCTCCCATTCTGGCTGATCCTGATGGGTATAGAATGAGGTTTTTTGACCCTTGGAGATACTGAATTTTAAAATATTCCATTTTTTTTTCATACAGGAGGTGCTTTTCCTGTAGTTTCTCCCATTCTGGCCGATCCCGATGAGTATAGCATGAATTTTTTGGACCCTTTAAGATAATGAATTATAAAATATTCTGTATTTTTCATACAGGAGGTGTTTTCCCCTCTGTTTTTCCTCTTCTGGCTGATCCTGATGAGTATAGAATGAATTATTTTGACCCTTTGAGATACTGAATTTTAAAATATTCCATTTTTTTGGTACAGAAGTTGCTTTTCCCTCTGTTTCTCCCATTCGGGCTGATCCTGACGAGTATAGAGTGAATTTTTTGGACCCTTGGAGATACTGAATTTTGAAATATTTCTTTTTTCCATCCAGGAGGTGCTTTTCCTTTCTTCTTCTGGCTGATCTTGATGACTATATCATTTATTTTTTGACCCTTTAAGATAATGATGTATAAAATATTCAGTATTTTTCATACAGGAGGTGCTTTTCCCTCTGTTTCTCCCATTCTGGCTGATCCTGATGAGTATAGAATGAATTATTTTGACCCTTGGAGATATTGAATTTTAAAATATTCCATTTTTTTCATGTAGGAGGTGCTTTCCCCTCTGTTTTTCCTCTTCTGGCTGATCCTGATGAGTATAGAATGAGGTTTTTTGACCCTTGGAGATACTGAATTTTGAAATATTCCATTTTTTTTTCATGCAGGAGGTGCTTTTCCTGTAGTTTCTCCCATTCTGGCCGATCCTGATGAGTATAGAATGAATTTTTTGGACCCTTTAAGATAATGAATTATAAAATATTCCGTATTCTTTGTTCAGGAGGTGATTTTCCCACTGTTTTTCCTCTTCTGGCTGATGCTGATGAGCATATAATGAGGTTTTTTGACCCTTTGAAATACTGAATTTTGAAATACTCCATTTTTTGGTGCATAAGATGTTTTTCCCTCTGTTTTTCCTCTTCTGGCTGATCCTGATGAGTATAGAATGAATTCTTTTGACTCTTTGCAATACTGAATTATAAAATATTCCATTTTTTTGGTACAGATGTTGCTTTTCCCTCTGTTTCTCCCATTCTGGCTGATCCTGATGAATATAGAATGAATTTTTTGGAACCTTGGAGATACTGAATTTTTAAATATTTCTCTTTTTTCCATCCAGGAGGTGCTTTTCTTGCTGTTTCTCCCATTCTGGCTGATCCTGATGAGTATAGAATGAGGTTTTTTGACCCTTGGAGATACTGAATTTTAAAATATTTCAATTTTTGTCATGCAGGAGGTGCTTTTCCCTCTGTTTCTCCCATTCTGGCCGATCCCGATGAGTATAGAATGAATTTTTTTGACCCTCTGAGATACTAAATTTTGAAATATTTCTTTTTTTTTCCATCCAGGAGGTGCTTTTCCCACTGTTTTTCCTCTTCTGGCTGATCCTGATGAGCATGATGCACCCTCACAGGAAATATGACGAGGTGCCCAACGTGGACCTGGGCCCCCTGGACCCCTCGGTTCTGGTGGATTTTGTCATCGGCTACACCCCACCCACAGCCCTGGCTCGAGAAATCATGAAGAAAGTGGCTTTTGATAACTTTGAGGATGGTATTCAGACCCTAAATCCTTTTTTTCCAGACCCTAAATCCTTTTTTTCCAGACCCTAAATCCTTTTTTTTCCCTCCCATCTCATATTGGAACTTGTGCTTGGAGGGGGAAAACAGTATCAGGAAAAATTGTTTATTTTCCAGAGGAGGAAATGTGAAGCTGTTGGGGTTTTTTTGTTGGTTTGAGGCTTTTGGTTGGTTTTAGGGTTTTTTGTCAAGGTTTTAGGGCACTTTTTTTTATTTGGGTTTTTTTTTTTTTGCTGGTTTTGGGGGTCTTTCTGCTGGTTTTGGGGGTTATTTTGCTGGTTCTAGGGTTTTTTTAATAGCTTTGTTGGTTTTTGACTGGTTTCATGGTTTTTTGCTGGTTTTAGGGATTTTTGGTCGGTTTTGGGGCTTCTTGATTGTTTTTATGGGGTTTTTTGCTGATTTTTGGGCTTTTTTGCTGATTTTGGGGTTTTTTTTGCTGGTTTTGGGCCGCCCACAGCCCTGGCTCGAGAAATCGTGAAGAAAGTGGCTTTTGATAACTTTGAGGATGGTATTCAGACCCTAAATCCTTTTTTTCCAGACCCTAAATCCTTTTTTTCCAGACCCTAAATCCTTTTTTTTCCCCTCCCATCTCATATTGGAACTTGTGCTTGGAGGGGGAAAACAGTGGTGCTGTATCAGGAAAAATTGTTTATTTTCCAGAGGAGGAAATGTGAAGATGTTGGGGTTTTTTTTTGTTGGTTTGAGGCTTTTGGTTGGTTTTAGGGGTTTTTTTGCCTGGTTTTAGGGCACTTTTTTTTTATTTTGGGGCTTTTTTTTGCTGGTTTTGGGGGTCTTTCTGCTGGTTTTGGGGGTTATTTTGCTGGTTCTAGGTTTTTTTTAAGAGCTTTGTTGGTTTTTGACAGGTTTCATGGTTTTTTGCTGGTTTTAGGGTTTTTTGGTTGGTTTTGGGGTTTTTAAATTGTTTTTATGGGGTTTTTTGTTGCATTTTTAGGGTTTTTTTCTGATTTTCGGGCTCATTTGCTGATTTTGGGGTTTTTTTTGCTGGTTTTGTGCCACCCACAGCCCTGGCTCGGGAAATCATGAAGAAAGTGGCTTTTGATAACTTTGAGGATGGTATTCAGACCCTAAATCCTTTTTTTCCAGACCCTAAATCCCTTTTTTCCCCCTCCCATCTCATATTGGAACTTGTGCTTGGAGGGGGAAAACAGTATCAGGAAAAATTGTTTATTTTCCAGAGGAGGAAATGTGAAGCTGTTGGGGTTTTTTTTTGTTGGGTTGAGGCTTTTGGTTGGTTTTAGGGGTTTTTTTGCCTGGTTTTAGGGCACTTTTTTTTATTTTGGGGCTTTTTTTTGCTGGTTTTGGGGGTTATTTTGCTGGTTCTAGGGTTTTTTTAAGAGCTTTTGTGGTTTTTGACTGGTTTCATGGTTTTTTGCTGGTTTTAGGGTTTTTTGGTTGGTTTTGGGGTTTTTTTGTTGGTTTTAGGGGTTTTATTTTTGCAGATTTTTGGGGTTTTTTTACTGGTTTTGAGGTTTTTTGGTGGTTATAGGGAGTTTTGTCATTTTGGGAATTTTTTTGTTGTTTTGGGCTTTTTTTGCTGGTTTGGGGGTTTTATGCTGGTTTGGGGTAGTTTTTTTCTTGGTTTATGCAGTTTTTTTGTTGTTTTTAGTTTTTTTTTTGCTGGTTTGTTTTTTTTTTGTTGGTTTGGGTTTATTTTTTGCTGGTTTGGGATTTTTTTGTTGCTTTTGGGGGTTTTATGCTGGTTTGGGTTAGTTTTTTTGTTGGTTTTATGCAGTTTTTTTTTTGTTGTTTTTAGGGTTTTTTTGCTGGTTTGGGGTTTTTTTTTTTTGGTTTTGGGGTTTTGGTTTTTTTTTTTGAGGAAGGAAAAAAAGCAGCTCTGGGGCTGATTGTGCCTCTCCTGTGCCATCCTGGGGCAGCCTCCGGGGTTTCTTGGTTGTTCTGTCCTGGTGTCACCATGAAAACAAAATTTTAATCGATTTGAGTTGCTGATTCTCATTAACACTTTGTCACCTCTTCTTTTGAAAGCAACTTTCCCTTCCCTTTTTCCTGTTTTCATTTTTTAATGTTCGGTTTGGTTTTGGCTTTTTTTCCTGTTGTTTTCTTCTTATTTTGTTTTCTGCATATTTGTTTGGCTCTTCCCAATTATTGGGGTTTTTTTCCCCACTTGTTTGGGTTTTATCCTCTTTGTTCTTCCTGTTTCTCTGTTTTTTGGGGTTTTTTTTGGCTTGCTTTTTCTCATTTGTTTAGGTTTCTTTCTCATTTATTTGGGTTTCTTTCTTCTTTGTTTGGGATTTTTTCTCATTTGTTTGATTTTTTTTTCCATTTTTATGTTTTTATTCTCATTTTTTTGGGGTTTTCCCCTTTGGGTTTTCCCTTTTGTTTGCTTTTTTTCCCATTTGTGTGGGTTTTTCCTTGTTTCTTCCTCTTTTTTTTCCCCCTTTTTTTCCCCCCAACACTTTCCTCCACTTCTCACAAACAACAAAAACTTGCTTCTCCAAACTTACTCAGGAATGGTTTAGGTGGGAAGGGTCACCAAACCCAAATAAGTCATTCATGATTTTTATGTCATTTCTTTAAAGTGCTGCACATTTTTATTCCAAGCTGTGGCAGGGAATAAATAAAAAATGAATAAATACTATATTATACTGAATATAATACTATATATTATATACTATATTATATACTATATTATATACTATAATATATATTATATTATATACTATGAATATAATACTATATATTATATAATATAATATAATATAATATAATATAATATAATATAATATAATATTATATTATATTATATTATATTATATTATATTATATTATATTATTATATTATGCTATATTATATTATGTTATATTATGCTATATTATATTGTATTATATTATATTATATTATATTATATTATATTATATATTACATTACATTACATTGTACTATATTATATTGTATGATATTATATGATATATATATTATATTATATTATATTATATTATATTATTATATTATATTATCTCAGTATTTCTATATCATATTATTTTTATATTAAATCATATTATCTTATGCTATTGTCATATTATATGTTTATAATTTTATATTTTTATCTTTTAATAGAATTTCATTTTCTGTTTCTATTTCTATTATATATTCATATTTCTATTTTAATACACCCAGGCCTCATCACTGAGGAGTATTTGAGTGAGGAGGAGCTGGAAGAGGCGAGTTTTCTCAAACCCTCCAACTTTGTGGGGGTGGTGTTCAAGGACTCCATGTCCTACCAGCTGAGGTTCCACGACTCCATTGCCATGTCCTCCATCTACACCGAGTCCAGAGGTGAAGCTGCAGGGCAAGAAACTGGAAAATCATCCCAAATTTTCATTTTTAGATTTTTTTTGTTGTGTATATTGGTTTGTGGGGGTTGGTGGTGGTGTTATCAGGGAGTGGGGCAGCTGTAACTCTGTTTTTTGGGATTTTAACATGGCATGGCCTGGCTTGGAAGGGCTCCTGAAATGATTATTCCCTATTTAACCATACATCCAGAGAGTAATAGGAATCCAGAATTAAACCTGCAAGGCAATAAACTGGAAAATCATCCCAAATTTTCATTTTTAGATTTTTTTTGTTGTGTATATTGGTTTGTGGGGGTTGGTGGTGGTGTTATCAGGGAGTGGGGCAGCTGTAACTCTGTTTTTTGGGATTTTAACATGGCATGGCCTGGCATGGCCTGGCTCCTGAAGGTGATTATTCCCTATTTAACCATAAATCCAGATAGTAATAGTAATCCAGAGGTAAACCTGCAAGGGAATGGGCTGGAAAATCATCCCTTATTTTAATTTTTTGGGTTTTTTTTTTGTTATATGTATTGGTTTGTGGGGGTTGGTGGTGGTGTTATCAGAGTGGAGCAGCTGTAACTGAATTCTGTGGGATTTTACCATGGAATTGTGGTATGGCCTGGCTTGGGTAGGCTCCTGAAGGTGGTAATTCCCTGTTTTCCCTGCAGCCACGTGCTCCAGCCTGCGGAAGGGCTGCGAGTCTGTGACCTACTGGAGCTCGGGGTTCACGGCGCTGCAAGCCTGCATCGACGCTGCCATCATCCAGGTGAGAAAACATCCCCCAGCATCCCACGACATCCCACAGCATCCCATAAAATCCCACAACATCCCACAGCATCCCATAAAATCCCACAACATCCCACAGCATCCCATAAAATCCCACAACATCCCACAGCATCCCATAAAATCCCACAAAATCGGGCTTGGAACACAAGCTGGGGGTGTTCAGCCTGGAGAAAAGGAGACTCAGGGGTGACCTCGTCACTCTCTACAGCTCCTGAAAGGTGGCTGTGGCCAGGTGGGGCTGGGCTCTGTCTCCAGGAACTGACAGAACCAGAGGACACAGTCTCAAGCTGCACCAAGGGAAATTTAGGTTGGATATCAGGAAAAAGTGTTTTATAAAAAGGGTGATAAAGTTCTGGAGTGGCTGCCCGGGGAGGTGGTGCAGTCACCGTCCCTGGGTGTGTTTAACAAAGCCTGGATGTGGCACTGGGTGCCAGGGTTCAGTTGAGGTGTTGGGGCTGGGCTGGACTCGATGATCTTGGAGGTCTCTTCCAACCTGGTGATTCTGTGAATTCTGTGAAAATCCCACAAAATCCCATTAAATCCCATCCTCACCCTAAGGAAGGGCAGGTGCAGAGGCTGCTTAATCTGCCTGTTAATCCTGGGAGATGCTGTGTCAGATCCCAGCTGGGATCTGAGGAGAAGGCAGACGTTTTGGGGTGGGTTGGGCCATGTTTTCTCCAGACTGTTTTATCCAGGTACCACTGGGAAAATCCCATAAAATCCCATCCTCACCCCAAAAAAAGGCAGATCCGGGGGCTGCCCAGGCTCCTTAATCTGCCTGGAGATGCTGTGTCAGATCTCAGCTGGCATCTGGTGAGAAGGCAGAAGTTTCCTGGTGGGTTTGGCCATGTTTTGTCCAGGGAAAACATGGGAAAATCCCATAAAATCCCACCCTCACCCCAGGAAAGGTCGCATCCAGGGGCTGCCTGGGCTGTTTAGTCTTATCTGTTAATCCTGGGAGATGCTGTGTCAGCTCTCAGCTGGGATCTGATGAGAAGGCAGATGTTTTGGGGTGGGTTTGGCCATGTTTTGTCCAGGTACCACTGGGAAAATCCCACAAAATCCCATGTAATCCTACCCTCACCCCAAGAAAGGACGCATCCAGAGCTGCCTGCTAATCCTTAATCTATCTGTTAATGCTGGGAAATGCTGTGTCTCAAATCTCAGCTGGCATCTGATGAGAGGGCAGAAATTTTGGGGTGGGTTTGGCCATGTTTTGTCCAAGTACCACTGGGAAAATCCCATAAAATCCCACCCTCGCCCCAGGAAAGGGCACATCCAGGGGCTGCCTGGGCTGTTTAATCTATCTGTTAATCCTGGGAGATGCTGTGTCAGATCCCAGCTGGAATCTGATGAGAAGGCAGATGTTTTGGGGCAGGTTTGGCCATGTTCTGTCCAGGACTGTTTTATCCAGGATTTCCCCAATCCTGTTGGGTTGGATTATGAGGATTTTTGCCTCCATTGGCATCCCAGAGACGCTGATCATCCAGCACAGCCCTCCTCAAATGCTCACCCCAAAATGCCATTCCAAGCAGGGGCTGCAGAATTTACCTTATTTTGGTGTCACTATTGCTCAGCAATTTTCCCCAATTTCCCTCCCCTCACCCTGCTCATGGTGGCAGCAAATTCCATCCTTTTAAGTGACAGAAATCCCACATTTCCTCATTTTATCCCCAGGCATTCAGGTGTTTTCCAGTTTTGCTCTTGGCCTGGAATTTGGGGTCAGGAAGGTTTTACCAGCAGGGCTGGAGTGGTTGGGATGGGGCTGAAAAATCAGGAAAAATGTCAAAATAACTCTTCCTCCTCTTCCTTCCAGCTGAAGACAAATCATTCTGTTTGGGAGCAGCTGGATCTGACCAGAGCCATGGTTATGGGAGAGGCTGCAGTGGTGGAAATTGATAATTTCCCTCGTGCAATCATTTTAATTTACCTGGTGATTGCATTCTCCCCCTTTGGGTATTATTTGGCAATTCACATCGTGGCAGAAAAGGAGAGGAAGCTGAAGGAGTTCTTGAAAATTTTGGGACTCCATGACACTGCCTTCTGGTATGTGAGTGTTTGGTATAACCTGCTCCTTAGAAAAGAAAAAAAAATATCTGTAAAGAAAAATTATTATATTAAAAAATTATTATATAAAACTTTTTTTTCTAGTTAACCTCTTCCATCCCACCCCCCAGGTCTTAAATTGTTTTCAGTCTTCAAGTGTAAAGAAAAATTATTATATTAAAAAATTATTATATAAAACTTTTTTTTCTAGTTAACCTCTTCCATCCCATCCCCCGGGTCTTAAATTGTTTTCAGTCTTCAAGTGAAAACAACCAAAAACTGAGATATTCTGTACAATCAAACAGAGAGACACTTGCACTACCATGAAAATATGAATATTTTAATAAGTAATCCTGCTGCATTTATTCATGTAAAGCTCCACCAGATTAGAGGGATTAAACCTCATCATGTGTGAGGTTTTATGGAGGCTTTTAAGCATTTTTGGCTTGCTACCTCCTTTCCTAGAAGCTCAACAGGTAACCTGCAGCCCAGCACATAATTGAATTAATCCAACTCTAGAATTTGAACGTGCCAGAGCAGTCTCAGCAACAGGTCTTCAGTTGTTTTCTCACCCTGACAAAAATTGGCCTGGGCAGTAGAATACTTCATTTTTCTCCCAGATGATGTGTTAATTTGAAATCATTGATAGCTGAGGGGATAAAAACAGGTTTTGCTTTGCCCTTTCTGGCAGGGTTTTCACATCCGCACTGAAACAGCCACCCGGGGTGGTTGGAATGATTTCTTTTTTCAGTTGTTTAGAGAAAGTGTGTCATTTTTTGCTACCTGGACACAAACCACCCCTGTTTGCTGAGGTCAGAGTTGCTCCCAGACTCACAGCTCTGTTTTTCAACAGAGCAGGATTTTATTACCCTGCCCAGCAGCCTGTATTAAATTTTAAACAGAATTTCTTGAATTATTGAAACCTAGGGCTCTCTTACCCTCTTTTGCCTATACCAGGGAATTAATTATGAAAAAGATAAAGGTGAATCACCTGATTGTGCATCTTTAGCTGCCCTGGGTCTCGCTGTGTGCCAAGAACAACCCCAGGATGTTTTATTTATGTTTTGTAAATGCTCGGCCTTTGGTGCAGTGAGACATAGAGTTAGAAATTAATTTGAGGTAGAATTCTGTCTGGAATATTAAAGAGTGCTGGGTTTTGCTGTTTGTGTGGCTGGGGATTCATTCATTGTTCTGCTTTTTTTCTCCCTAGGCTGTCCTGGGTGCTGCTCTACGTGAGCCTGATCTTTGTCATGTCCATCCTCATGGCCGTGATCGCCACGGCCTCGTCCCTCTTCCCCCAGAGCAGTGCCTTTGTCATATTCCTCCTTTTTTTCCTCTATGGAGTCTCCTCTGTGAGTATTCCTGGCCCTGAGCAACTCAGCCATCCCATCCCTGGGGGTTTCATTGCTTTATTCCCTTCCCACCTGATCTTCTTCCCTCTGCCAAAATATCCGTTGTTTCTGGAGGGTTGAGCAGTGCTGGGAGCCTGAGCTGTCCCATCCCTTCCTTGGGTTTTCTCCTGTTTTTGGGATGTTGTACAGGTGTCACCCATCCCCATGAGAAATGCTTTTCCCTTCTGCAATATCTGAGTTTATAATCATCAGGTTTTGAGTTTTCAGCCCTCCACAGAACCATTCTGCAGTCCAGGTCCTCTTCCAAACATTTCCTGTTACTACAGAGTTTAATGCTAAGAACCTAATACATTGTTAGAGCATGATAAAAACCTCATTATAAATGAATTTGTGTATTCAGTTGCTTCTCTGAGTTGATAAGAGGAGCAGCTGGACTCGATCTTGAAAGTCTTTTCCATCTGAAAATGATTCCATGAATCTGTGCTGTAGTGACTAGACCAGGAAAACTATATTGTATTATAAATTCTATGATTATCAGAGGCAGCTATGGTATTTTCTCTTAGTTTTTCTACACAATTTCTATTTAATTATCATTATTATCATTATTTTTATATCATTATCATTATTATTACCACTATTACTATTACAGTACTTTCCTGTCTGTTTTTCCCTCTGCCCTCAGGTTTTCTTTGCCCTGATGCTGACCCCTCTGTTTAAGAAGTCCAAGCACGTGGGGATAGTGGAGTTCCTGGCAACTCTGGTTTTTGGCTTCGTGGGCCTCAACATCGTCCTGCTGGAGGATTTCCCCAAATCCTTTGTGTGGATCCTCAGCCCTTTGTGTCAGTGCAGCTTCTTGATTGGTGTTGCACAGGTAAATCCCCACCTGCCCCTGCAGCAGCAGCCGTGCATCATTTATCAACAGCCCTTGATGGGGCTTTTAAATAGATATTTTACTTTTAATAAAATAAAATATCTGCTGGTGGGGAAAATGCTCTTTTTTTAAACAGCAGTTTAATATCCAGCACTGTAAAGGAGCTGTCATTCTTTTCTCATTATTTTTGGGGTTTTTGCCAAGTTTTTAGCCAAGTTTTGGGATTTTTTTTTTTTTTTGCACTGTGCTGTTTTGCCCTTTTGGTGTGTGAGACCTCTCCCTGCAGGTCATGCATCTGGAGGATTATGAGGATGGGGCAACATTTGCAAACATCAATGCTGGTCCTTACCCACTCTGTATCTCTCTGGTTCTCCTGGTGCTGGACAGCATCTTTTACCTGCTTGTAGCTGTCTACCTTGACCAGGTGATCCCAGGTGAGTTCCTGACAGAAACTGGGCTCTGGGAGCTCATCCTGAAATCCTGAGTCCCCCAGGCTGGTGGCATCTCCTCCCTAAATTCTCTGCAGAATGGAGGTGATGCTGTTTTCACATTGAAATTCACACTTCTGGCTGAAATAATTTATATTCCGTCAAAACTGTGAGGTTTGAGGAGGGGTTTTAGCCTGGCCTTAAACAGCTTGATTTTCCCTCTTTGTAGAGGAAAAACTTCCTTTCTGAGTTAACTACAACCTCAGCCTTTCTAATTTCCTCTTGGAGGGCTGGAAATCAAAGCCTGCTCTTCCTCTTCCAGATCTCTCCCTGTGGCAGAAGAAGTTGAGCCTAAAACACAGAATAAAGTTGTTAATCTTGGGATGAAAGCCTGATTAAGGCCCTCAGCTCTGTTCACCGCCAGCCCCTCTCTTCTCTCCCTGCCACGTTTAAGTCACTGCACACTCAGCACTGGGGATGTCTCTGGAATAGGAGATTTGCACATTTATTTAAATACTCAGCAGAAGTGGAGCCTGCCAGCAGTGGGGATGGGGAATCGTGGCTTAAATGGAAAATTGGCTGATGGAATTCCTCGGGAGCAGGAGTGGGCTGGCTGTGGGAGGAGCTGAAAGCCCAGAGCTGAGGTTTATATACTATTATAGTATAATATATAGTGTTTGTGGTTGAAAGCCCAAAGCTGAGATTTGTAATATAATACAATATGATGTGATTATGATATGATATAATTATGATATATGATATAATATAATATAATAACATAATTCATATTATATTTCATATATGATTATATGATATATCATATGATACATCATATATTATACGCTATATAATATATAAGATATATTACATATTATATATTATATATATTTATAGTTTTATATTATACATATTATATTATATATATTATATAATTCTATATAATATATGCTATGCAATATATAAAATATAGCATATATAATATTATGTATATTATATAGTATTACATATATTATATAATATTATACATTATAATATATAAAATATATTTTATATTATATGTTCTATATAATAAATAAAATATATTATATAATAAAATATGTATTATATATCATATAGTATATAAGATATATAATATAATTTTTATTATATTATATTATATTATATTACATTACATTATATTACATTATATTACATTACATTATATTACATTATATTACATTATATTATATTACATTACATTACATTACATTATATTATATTATATTGTATTATATTATATTATATTATATTATATTATATTATAACAGAATATTACAGATTATTATAGAATATAGAATATAATACAGAATATTTGTGGCTGCTGCTCAGGAGTTGCCTTCTGTCCTGTCCCCCAGGGGAGTTTGGCCTGCGCCGCACGCCCTTTTTCTTCATGAAACCCTCCTTTTGGTCCAAGCACAGGAAAAACTACAAGGAGCTGTACGAGAGCAGCATCAACGGCAGCTTGAGCTTCAGTGAGATTGTGGAGCCTGTGCCTTCAGAATTCCAGGGCAAGGAAGCCATCAGGTACAGCCCCTGCCCTGCCCGGGGGATTCCAGTGCTTGAAAATCCCTCCTGGCTCTCCACTGCTGGGGCTCAAACAGCACATGGATTGCAGAGCCCTCCACCCTCAAATCCCCATCCTCAGGGCTGTGCAGCCAGGGAGAAATCACTTAAGGAGAGGGCTGTGGTTGTTGTAATCTTCTGTTAGAGATGGACGAGATGCACAGTTAGTTTTTAAGCAGTGAAAGGTGTTTTTATTATCTACAGCTTCAGGAGTCCAGTTTTAATCCTGATGTTCCCCTGAGAACATGGTGGCTGTTGTTGCATTATTCATCCACCCAGGTCTCTGTCCACATCATCCAGCTCCAGCAGTTTCACACAGCCTTGTCATCTTTCCATGTGCAAGTTTTACTTGCTTTCTTACTCATTCTCTTCCCCATTACTCACCCTCCATAATCCACTCACTATCTTCATTTTCGGGGTGATGAGGCTTACAAAATCCATCCTTGATTTTGTGCCTCCAGATAAACTGGCTGTTCTTTTCATTTGGAAAAACAGCAGGGCTGGAATGAAGGTTTTTACCTCTCTTGAAAAGAAAAATACCTGCTTTCTTTTACCTGATTTAGATCAAGAGCTGTCAGGAATCACATCTTTGGAGTCCATTCTGCTACCACCTCTTTTCCATGTCGTGTCTGTGGAGTCTCTTGTTGTGTTGTGCAACTGCTGGGGAAGTAGCTGTTCCCTTTCCCTTGGGAAGCCTCTAGAGCATTGTTCCACCATGTGGAAGAGACTCAGATTTGAAATAATTCAGTTTATCATCACAGGAAATACCATAGAAGGTGACCAGGAAAAGCCTTCTGATGCCAGGGTGGAGATGGGCAAAGTTTTGGGAGAACCTGTCCTGTTTCTTGACTTGCCTCCATGGGTTTTTAACACATCTGGTGCCACTTCAGTCTGGTTGGCTTGTTGTGATTGTTGCTGAGTGTTGATGACTGAAAATGCCATGTAAAGGTACTGAAATAGTTTATGCCATGACGTGTCTTCTTTCAGAATCAGCTGTGTTCAGAAAACATTCAGGAAAAAGGGGGAAACCGTGGAGGCTCTCAGAAGTAAGAACATTTCAGCTTTTTAGCTGCTGCTGGGATGCAGAGGAGCAGTAGCTGAGTTGCTGAGTGATCTTTTGGGTTTCAGTTCAGGCTGGTTTTGGCTTCTTTTGGAAGGGTGGGGCCCTGGAGCACAGATGCCAGATGTGCTTGTGTGTGTCCTCTCTCACACAGTGGTGTCTAAAGCAGCACCCCAAAAATGAGCCCTTCATCCCTAAGGAAAGCCTGGTGGCACCACCCCCCATTCCCAGTGCCCATGTAGTGATGTAATCTCCCCTGCCCCACCTCCCTGATGTTGTCACCTCCTTTCCCTGGGTGGCTTTGAGACATGGCCACCCCACAGTGGCTGTGGGACTGTGCCAGGCCAGCCATGGGGTGTCCCCCAGGCAGAGTGGGAATATGAGCATCGGGATCGAGCCTGGGGCAGGAGCTGGCTCTGGGGGCCAGGATCCCAGCCTGACACCTCCTCTTGCTGTGCCCCGGAGCAGATTTGTCCTTTGACATCTACGAGGGGCAGATCACGGCGCTGCTGGGCCACAGCGGCACCGGGAAGACGACGCTGATGAACATCCTCTGCGGGCTGTGCCCTCCCACCGACGGTGAGTGCAGGCCTGGGGCTGCCCTGCTTCAAAGCCAAGCCCGAGAACCTTGGTGGTTATTCCAGGATGCACCAAAATTCCTTTGGATAAAGTCTGAAAGAGCAATTCCTGTCCACACAGGGCTGTAAAACCCTCTCTGCTGATTGCTCCTCCCAGTGGAGAGTTTCCAGCTGTCTTGGTTTGAAAAGCCAGGTGTCTGCTAAGGAAGGCAAGAGCCTTCCTTGAAATGGAAAATGGAAACCCCCTCCCTCTGAATTATTCTAATTTTGAAATTAAGGGGCTCATGGGAACAGGGATTTAATTTTCCTAGTTCTTCACTAGGAAAATTAAAAGTACAAATGCAATAGTACAAAAGAAAGAAAAACAAATCACTGTCAGAGTCAGAAATGCCCTGACCCCCTGTGTGTCAGGGTGGTGGCAGCAGTCCCATCCCATGGTGGCTCAGCCCTCCTGCAGTGCCAGCTGTGCTTCTGCTGGAGCAGGGATCCTGGACAAGGCTGGAGTTTTCCTCTGAAGCTCCAGGGCTGGTGTGGATGGGCCTGGGCTTCCTCTGGGAATGCAGTGGGGCAGAAAGCTGCTCCTCTGGGAATGCAGTGGGACAGAAAGCTGCTCCTCTGGGAATGCAGTGGGGCAGAAAGCTGCTCCTCTGGGAATGCAGTGAGGAAGAAAGCTGCTCCTCTGGGAATGCAGTGGGGAAGAAAGCTGCTCCTCTGGGAATGCAGTGGGACAGAAAGCTGCTCCTCTGGGAATGCAGTGGGACAGAAAGCTGCTCCTCTGGGAATGCAGTGGGGCAGAAAGCTGCTCCTCTGGGAATGCAGTGGGGCAGAAAGCTGCTCCTCTGTGAATGCAGTGGGGCAGAAAGCTGCTCCTCTGGGAATGCAGTGGGGCAGAAAGCTGCTCCTCTGGGAATGCAGTGAGGAAGAAAGCTGCTCCTCTGGGAATGCAGTGGGGAAGAAAGCTACTCCTCTGGGAATGCAGTGGGCAAAGGCTGCTGTGGTGCTCCAGGAGTCAGATTGTATCCAGGTAGGAATGCTTGGCTCCTCCCCCTGGGCAGAGCCTCTCCCCATGGGATGATGGAATTTTATCAGCCATGCAGGGACACCCACTGGCCCATGGAGAGGAGATAATTAATAATTAATGGCCCATTAACAGATGATATCTCCTGGAGGGAGGACTGGGTGTGGAAGAGATAAAGAAAACTGCCCAATGAACAGAAGATACCTGCCCCACCCGTGACAGATGGGGACAGAACACACCCCCAGCTACACCTTTCAACCTGAGACACCAGCCCATGGCAGGGGTTGGAATGAGATAAGCTTTAAGGCCCACTCCAGCCCCAACCATTGCATGATTCATTTCTTTTAGGGTTTGTCTCAGTCTATGGGCACAGAGTGTCTGAGATCGACGAGATGCTGGAGGTGCGGCAGATCGCGGGGGTGTGCCCCCAGGCCGACATCCACTTTGACATTTTAACTGTGGAGGAGAACCTCTCCATCTTTGCTGCCATCAAGGGCATCCCTCAGAACGATTTGATACAAGAGGTAACTCAGGTGTTGTCTTACATGTACGTTTTTAACCTGTTAATCAAAATATCCTTGCGGGGTTTTCTTTTTGCAGGGAAATATTCCTTTGTGGTACAGTGGACAAAGGGGTACAGGCAGATATTTAGATAAGGATAAACCTTTAATTTTTCCCAAGATTAAAATGCCCATGAAATGCTTTAAATCCAGGTCCAGTTATAGACACCATTAAACTTTGTGTGTAGGTTGTGCAGTTCAGATACAGAACACACTGGGAGCCAGCAGCAGTTAATTTGAATGTTAATTGTTAACAATCTGGTTTAAAAAATTTATAGGTTTTTTTTTTTAAACAAAAATGTATTTCTTGTGTTTTCAAGGTGCAGAAGGTGTTGCTGGATTTGGAGATGCAGCCCATCAGAGACAATCAAGCCAAAAAATTAAGTGGGGGGCAGAAGAGGAGGCTGTCAGTGGGAGTTGCTGTTCTTGGGAACCCCAAGGTGAGAGGAATGGAATTATTCTCAGCTTGGTGTTGCTGAACCATGGAAGGCTTGGTCTCTCTTGTCAAACCAACTAATTTGCAAAATGCAGAAATTGTACCTTTGAGTACCTTTTTTCCTTAATTTATGGTTTAATTGCAATCATTTCAATCTCTCAGCCTTTGTGCCTGAGGCTCAGGTAATGGCAGCAGCCTTGGATTTGATCTCTTTGGCAAAAAAATAGTGTGGCAAGTTTTGTGTGTAATTTTTGGCAGGTAGCATTTATCCCCCAGCAGTGAAATTGTTGGATGCTTTCCTTCCAAAGCCATCCAGGAACTGGGAGCAGGAGCAGAGCCAGAGAGATCTTTTGTGTTGCAGCTCTGTAATTTCTGGCCTGTGAGGACAGGGACTGCTTTGAGATCTGTGGTTAAAAATGATGTGTGTGACACTTCCTGGGGGTTTTAAGAGTAGGTGTGTGCATTTAACCACCCCTTAGGAGAACGAGTGAATCCATAGCTAAGTTGTGACTCTACTACAGAATTCTATTGGAAGCAGAATAAAGCGGGCTGTGGCATTAATTTCTTACAGGATTTTTCCATTTGTCACAAGGGGAGCTGGATGTATTCAAAGCACAGTGACAAAAGCTGCCTCATTAGTCGGGGATGTTTCCTATTTTACAGGAATTAGCTGGCAGGTTTCAAACAAACCCTTCTGGGTGTGCTGGGGAGGGATTGCTGAGCTCAGGGGCCGTGGCTTTGAGAAGCCCTGGTGGTTTTTGCCCCCAGGTTTTGCTGCTGGACGAGCCCACGGCGGGGATGGATCCCTGCTCCCGCCACATCGTCTGGAACCTGCTGAGGAGCAGGAAGGCCAACCGTGTGACTGTGTTCAGCACCCACTTCATGGACGAGGCTGACATCCTGGCTGGTGAGCCCTGCCCCAGCCCAGCTTCAGCCCCCAGCCCTGGGACACCAGTGGTGTGCAACCCAGAGGGGGGTTTGGGAGGAAATGGTCCATTTTCTGCTTCCTGACTTTCCAGATCGTAAAGCTGTGATTTCCCAAGGGATGCTGAAATGCCTTGGCTCTTCTCTTTTCCTCAAGAGCAAGTGGGGCATTGGCTACCGCCTGAGGTAATTCTGTGCCCTCTTTTGTACCTCTTGGGTGCCATCATGCATCTCTTTATTACTGCTTTCTGTTGTAATCTCTGAGAAAGCTCCCCCCAGAAAGATCCTTTTATCCTTGAATTGATGCCTTGAGAAGGCTGACCTGGAGCAGAGGCTGGACAGAGCTACAGAATAAACCAGGGATTCATTCAAAGGATCTCCTCCATGGATCCACCTTGGGCGGCACAAGAGCCCAGCCAGGGCTGCACCCAAGATGAACCAAAATGGTCCCAAAATGCACGAGCGCTCCCGGGGGCTCTCACTTTTACAAGTTCTGCTCCACTGGCACATTGGAGTTCATTGTCCCATTCCAGCTCCAGCCCATGCAGTCCCATCCTGCTTGTTTTTCTCTCTCCAGCCCACGTTGTTTGTGCTCTTGGGCCTGAGGTTTGGATCATTTGTCCTTGGTGCCCAGTTGGAGAAGGAATTGTTTTGTCTCCCTGCTCTGCAGAGAGCTCAGCATCCCCTAATGTGAAGCCCAGACCCACACACTAAAGCAGCACAGAATGTGAAAAATAGAAAAGCTAAACCTGAGGCATCAGAGTTTGATGAATGCACCAACTGAATGTTTGGTGCAGTGTCAGGAGCAAGCCAAGCTCTAAACCCCAATCCCTGCTGTGTTTTTCCAGCATGCACATCGATGCCTACTGCAACACAGAGGCCACCACCTCTCTGATCAGGCAGCACATCCCTGCAGCCAGCCTGGTCCAGCAGAACGACGAGCAGCTCGTGTACACCCTCCCTCTCAAGGACATGGACAAGTTTGCAGGTATTTGTGGGGCTTTGTGTTGCAGGCATCACTGATTGCAACAGGGGATGTTTATTAAGCGTGGCTTTAGGCTGATGTTCTTGATAAAGTGTCAGTTGTGCCTTTATGTTTTTATATTTATTGTTATTTGGTTGGTGGGGAGTCAGGGAGGGTTTTCTCAGATGAGTGAGGGTTTTGTCACCTCTTCCAGTGGGGTGTAAGGTTGTGGGTGCCCAACAGCAAGGGCTGGGAAGATGCCTCTGTGGTGAGGAGTCCCTTCCACCTGAGCATCCCCTGGTCCTGCAGAATCACCATCCTCTTGCAGAGGGTTCCAAAGAGCAGGGCTGGCCTGCAGCAGGAAGCAGGAAAGCCCCAAATCCTACAAAAATCCTACAAAACCTCTACAAACTCTTGTGAACTGCAAACTCGTGTGACTGCCTTGAAATTCCATGGAGAGAGGGAGCAGGGAGCAGAGGGGAGGATTTCACTAGATGGCAGCAATTATCTGAGCAGTCCTGGGCAGGGCTCCTTGCTTTCCTCCCAGAAATAAATGGAATAAATCCTGTGTCCTTTGCACCGTGTGGGGAGCCAAGGGAGCATCAATATTGATGGGAACATGCAGCTGATATTCCATAAATGTTTTGGGTTTTTTTTTTTCCCTGTTGCATTGGAGTTAATGATTCATGAGCTTTGCAAAAAGGCTGAGATTGAATCAATTCCCCCAAACTGTTTCAGGGAGAAGCTGAGGTTGGGAACACACTTTGTCAGCTGGGACTGGGGAAATTGTGGAGGGGTGAGGAGTATTGTCAAATATCCAAGTGCTCCTCCCATTTTATACATTTGAATTTCCCTTCAGCCTCACCTTGCCTCTGAAGCTTCTTTTTTTTAAGTCCTTATTTATAGGATTGACAAAAACCCGGTAACATTTTTCACCCCAAGGTGTTCCCACTCTGAACCTCATGTTGGCCTTCAAGCTCTGTGCCCTGTCCAGCATCTCCTGCCTGGTAAACATGGCCTTAAACACCTGGGAATTCTTTTTAATATATATATATATATATATATATATATATATATATATATATATATATATATATGTGTATTTTTATAGATACAAAATGACTCCATGGTTTCATTTGTAAGACCCTTTGTGCCTGGGCAGGGATTTAGGTAGGATGAGCTGTCCTGGGTATGATTTTTCCAGGAGAGGTCACCTTGAACCTGCCCTGAGAAAACTTTGAGCCCAGCAGCTTCAGGATGCTGAAACAGTTTTTAGAAGCACCACAACTTCAGCAAAACCACATTTCCTGACCACAATTTCGTGCTAAAAGGAGCCTGTCCCACCTTGCTTCTCAAACCACGACCTTCTGGTTTATTTGCTATTCCCACGTTGCTGATTTTCCCACCAAGCAGGAGGGTGTGGGGATGGGTGTGATGTGCCTGAAGCGCTCTTGGCAGGTGCTGGAGCAGAGTTTCAGAGCTGCCTCTGTCCCTAGGTTTGTTCTCTGACCTGGACACCCATTCCCACCTGGGGGTCATCACCTATGGCGTGTCCATGACCACGCTGGAGGATGTTTACCTGAAGCTGGAAGTGGAGGCAGAGATTGATCAAGCAGGTGGGAAGGAGCAGGGCTGTTCCTTGGCTCCCCTCAGCTTTGCTTTGCTCTCAGTTCCTGTGGGATTGTCACTGCCAAAAGGAGGGAACAAGGAAAACATCCCTCACAGGGTGCTGCTCCAGCATCTGGGCATCCTTTGGTTCTCACAGCGTTCCAGGCTGTTGAAATATTCAGATACAATATTCAATATTATATATTCAATATACAACATTCAATATTCAATTATAAAATACTACTTAAACTCATGAAGAAGAAGGTAAAGAAGAAGGACTAGCTTCTACTTTAAAACTTTTGTTTTATATATATCACTGTTTTTTTAATATGTTAAAACCCTAAACTCCAAGTTTTTTACTCTGTGATATCACACACTTCTAATTAAACTGCACACTCATAATCTTAGTGCTGGTAATTAATTTTGGAAGCCTTCTCCATGGCCTCAGGTGAAATGCAGTGTTCTCCTGGGGGTCAGAGTCTGCCAGCAGAGAAAGTCTAAAATTCTCAGCATCCAGAACTCCAACACATGGAGACCAGGAAAAGGCAGAGAATTGGGTGGGGATTGATTCTGGAAGCATGCAGAGGAAAAGCTTTTTAGTTATTATTTTTTCATCCAGCCAGCTCACATCTGACTGCTTGGCTTTACAGTTTACGTTGCCTTTTAAAATGCCCTTTATTTTCCTAATGGAGTTTGCTTTCAAGAAATTAGAAATGTGCAGGGTAAAATTAATTTTCAGCCTTTTGTGTGAACAGTAGCTGCACTTAGGGCTGAAACAGCTCAGCTTGTCTCACTTTAAATTAACTTTCAGTCCAAATGAAAAGTTGGGACTGCTTTATATTACTCCAGAATGAGTCAGTTTTTGGGATTTTTTTAATGTTAATTTTGAATGGTTTGAGCTGTTTAAATTGTTCTAGAGCTTTCTGTGTGATCCAGAATTATTAGTATGAGTAAATACATGAGTAAACTGGTATGGAAATTACTCCCTAATTAGACTGACTGCACAGAGTTTCTGTGTGGGTTTAAGAGGATTTGACAGCTCAATCTGCAGGTGCTGGGTAATACAGGTGCACCCACAGGCCCAGAGTATGAAACTCGGGCAAACCTGCACCTTTTGGTGGCAAAACTTTGAATCATCAAGTCCCAGGGGTGATTGGGACTGGAGGGGGCTGCCCAGGGAGGTGCTGGAGTCTGTCCCTGGAGGTGTTTATGGAGGGGTTGTGGCCCTTGGTGCCATGGTGTGCTTGGTCACAGGCTGGACTCCAGGATCTCAAAGGCCTTTCCCAGCCTCGTTGGTTCTGGGATTTAAAACACCAGGGTTTTCCAAGGAAATGCTCCTTTATTTCTGCTGAGTCAGCTTTAAATACCTGCCTTGGGTGTGGTTGGGCTGGGTCAGGGTCACTGACCTTGGGGTTAAATTGAGGGATGGGGATGGGATGGGGATGGAGTTGGATTGGAATGGGGATGGGATTGGGATTGGGTTGGGATGGGGATGGGATTGGGATTGGGTTGGGATGGGGATGGGGAATGGGATTGGGATTGGGTGGGAATGGGGATGGGAACGGGGATGGGGATTGGGATGGGGATGGGGATGGGATATGATTGGGATGATTGGGATTGGGGTTGGGATGGGATGGGGATGGGGAATGGGATTGGGATTGGGTGGGAATGGGGATGGGGACAGGGACGGGGATGGGGATGGGGATGGGAATGGGGATGGGGATTGGGATGGGGATGGGGATGGGATATGATTGGGGTGATTGGGATTGGGTTGGGATGGGGATGGGGATGGGATTGGGATGGGGATGGGGAGGAATAAGATTGGATGGGGATGGGATTGAGATGGGGATAGGATTGGGATGGAATGGGATGGGATGGGTGAGGTGACTTCTACAACAGGAAAGCATGGAGTCTGTGCCCCCCAACTCCCCCTCCTGTCCCATTTCCACCCCCAGCCCTGTCAGAGCATCAATTCCCTGGCTTTTCCCTGCCCCGTTTCAGATTACAGCGTGTTCCACTCGCAGCAAGCCCAGGAGGAGGTGGACATGAAATCCCTGGATGACATGGAGCAGAGCCTGCTGATGCTCTCCGAGGCCAAGGCACCAGCCATGAGCAACTCAGCCCTGTGGAAGAAGCAAGTTTCCACCATAGCCAAAGTGCACTTCCTCAGCCTGAAACGGGAGAGCAAATGTGTCAGAGTTATGTGAGTATTGGGGCTCCTCCTTTGTGTGGGAGTCCCAAAACCTGGCTGACTGGCACCAGAAAAAGCACATCCTCTCCTTCATTTTTCCCCATTTAAAAAATAGCGGAGTGTGGAGCTGTAATTTTTGTTAATAAATGGTTTTTTGGGGGGTGAGGGACATGGATTTTTTTAATAGCATGCACATAAAACTGGGTTGGCTTTCACTGAATTGTAACAAACCCCAAACTTTTATTTCTTTCAGGTTGTTGCTTTTCCTCATTTTCCTTGTAGTTCAGATTTTGTTGTTTTTCATACACCACATCATCAAAAATGCTGTAGCTGCTATCAAACTCTCCCCAGATTTGTACTTGCTGAAGCCTGGAGAGAACTATCACAAGTACAGGAGTCGGCTCCTGCTGCAGAACTCCACAGGTAGGGCAGCAGCTCCTGTCTCCACCTCTCTCCATCTCCCACGTTTTGGGGTTGGAATGAACTTTTCCCTTGCAATTAACCCAGATGAAGAGTTTCCAAGTGCCCAGGGGTGGTAAACTGCCAGTTTGTGCCATGGGGTTTGGTTTGGAGATCCTCCTCCCATCTCCATGACCTTGTCCTTGCTGTGTCAGAAGATGATTGAGGTGAAAGAAGTGGCCAGAAACATTGAGACAAATCAACATTAAAATCCTGCTGGAAAACATCTGGGAAAATCCCTTTTTGTTTCAACTGAGGATGTTTTAAAAGTGCCCAGCAAGAACCAGGCAGTAGAAACCAGCACCTGTTTGAGCTGTGCATTGATAATTCTGTGTAAAATACTCCAGGCTGCTGATGAGGAGGGACTTAAAAGACAGGGAGATGTGGCACTCAGGGACATGGCTTAGGGGTGGGGAGTGGCTGGATTTCAGAATTCACAGAATCACCAGGTTGGAAGAGACCTCCAAGATCATCAAGTCCAGCCCAGCCCCAACACCTCAACTGAACCCTGGCACCCAGTGCCACATCCAGGCTTTGTTAAACACACCCAGGGACGGTGACTGCACCACCTCCCCGGGCAGCCATTCCAGAACTTTATCACCCTTTTTATAAAACACTTTTTCCTGATATCCAACCTAAATTTCCCTTGGTGCAGCTTGAGACTGTGTCCTCTGGTCCTGTCAGTTCCTGGAGACAGAGCCCAGCCCCACCTGGCCACAGCCACCTTTCAGGAGCTGTAGAGAGTGACGAGGTCACCCCTGAGTCTCCTTTTCTCCAGGCTGAACCCCCCCAGCTCCCTCAGTGGTTCCTCAGAGGGTTTGTGTTCCCAACCCCTGTCCAGCCTCGTTGCCTCCTCTGGACACGCTCCAGCCCCTCCATGTCCTTCCCAAACTGAGAGGCCAGAGCTGGACACAGCACTCGAGGTGTGCCCTCACCAGAGCTGAGCACAGGGGAAAAATTGATTTGATGATCCTGAAAGTCTCTTCCAGTTTAAATGATTCCATGTTGTTTTCTCTCCCCAGAGTCGGATATCAGTGACATTGTGCACTCCCTGGGGAGCATGAACATCCTCTGGGAGATGTTCAATGACAGTGATTATGTCTCAGTGGCACCTCACAGTGCAGCTCTGAACGTGTTTGCCCTCCAGTCCAGGCAGGTAAGGCACACACTGTGCCCAAAGAGCAGCTGCTGGGGCTGGTTTGTGAAATTCTCACACCTGAAAAGCAGCTCAGGAGTCATGGAATCAAATAATATCATGTAATATTGCTTACACAAGAGGCTGCAAAGAGGAAAGAGTGGGAATATTAGCAAAATAAATGTTCTTCCATAATTATAATGATATAATTATATAATTACAATTACAGTAAGCCAATCAAACTTCGATCCCCTTTTCTTCCCCACAAGGACACAGAGAGTCAGGAGAAATATTCTGCTTCACAGGACACCCAGCAGAGGAATTTTTGAATGATTTTTTAATTTATTTATGCTGACTGAATTACAGTTTGACAGAAATGTTATTCCATGGTGCTCTCATGTGTAAAGAGAAATCAGTTTCTTGGGCTGTACGTGTTCACAGTAACAGGAAGATCTGAACTTTGGGATCACATTTGATCCCCAGCAAGGGAACTGCTTTACAGTGTGCCAGCTCTGGCTCCTGTCCCCATGTTTATTCCCTGACACTGCTGCCAGCAGTGTGACAGTGCAGCTCCTGCACATCTTTGCCTGTCTGGTTTTAAACCCATTAGCAGGATCATCCCAGAGCAGCTCCTCGTGTGTTTTGTTTCCCAGGCTGTAATTGTCTGGAGTGCCATTTGCCAGAGCCTCGCTGCTCCGTGAAACATGCTGGGAATTTATTCCCAGGAGTTTCTTCTCTGAGAGCAGGACTGATTTCCTGAATTAGGCTCTGTGTGACAGGCACTCTGAGCAGCCCAGAGCTTCCTGCAAAGCACTTGATTATGCAAAGATTTATCCCAATGCTCAGGTTTAATTAAGGAGAGGCCTCTCAGGGCAGAGGGATTAATGCAGCATGTATTTTCCTTTCTAGAATTATGTTTTCAACATCATATTCAACAGCACCATGGTGCATTCCCTGCCAGTTCTGATGAATATTGTCAGCAACCTCCTCCTGCGCAGTTTGAACGTGACTGAGAGCATCCAGATCTGGAGCAACCCCTTGATTCAGGTGAGCAGCTCCCAAAAAATCACCCTGGAACACTGGGGAGAGGGCAAAGCATGCCTGAGTGGGGAGGTGGAGGGCAGGAACACCCCACAAACCCAGGGAAAACTGGTTGGGGCTGTCTGCAGGGTTTAGGAGGATGTGAAAGGGGCTGGCATTTTCTCTGCAGGTTGTGGAAGGGGAGGAAAAAGGGGCTTGGAAAGAGGATGTTGTGTCAGGAATGAATTAAAGGTTCCGTGGGGCTTGGAGCAACCCAGTCTGGTGGAAGGAGCTGGGGTTTGGGATGAGATGATCCCTACAGTTCTTTCCAACCCAAACCATTCCATGGTCCTGTGAATTAATTCATTGATTATGGGTTTGTTGGAGGTTGCCTACAGTTCTTGGTCAGAGCTGGAGGGGCCTTTGGGAGAGGAGAGGACCTGCTGCAGGGGATAAATGCTCTGAAAAGTTCTTTAGTTATTCCTCATCTAAATACTCCCAAAACTTCCACAGGTGTTTTTCTTCCTGCTGCCGCTCAGGTCATCTCGACATCCAGACTTTCCATTTTAGCATTCACAGCCGTGCTCCAACTCCTAACATAACGTTTCTTTGGTCACATTCTGGCACTGAATAAATCTGATTTTTGCCCCAGGACCTTCCAGACACAATTTTCAGGCTGGAGATCTATTTTGAAGCCGTGTTACTGGGGATCATCATCACTGGGATGCCACCCTACTTCGCCATGGACAACGCAGAAAACCACAAGGTGACACCCAGGTGTCCATGCAGAGAGGCACGGGGAGTTAAAAACCCTGGGATGTGGGGAGAGATCCAAAGAGGGGTTTCAAACAATGCCAAGGGTGGCACTGGGGTGGAGCTGATTTGGGAGAAGCTTTTCTGTGCCAAGCCAAGCTTGGCAACAACGGCGTAACACAGGAGGGGATTCACAAAACATCAATTTTAATTAGCACAGAGACTGCATTTTTAAGAAAATGCAATTACTTAAGCCAAAAAAGTGCAAGAGTAAGAGTGACCTGCTTTAACAACTAAAAGGAACAAAAGTAGAGTGAACAGAAGAAAGTTGAAGAAAGTGTAGTAGTACCCTCTGTCTTCAAGAAGGGAAAAAATCTCTGTTCTGGAGACCCTCAGTTCCAGGGGAAGAGAAAATAAAGAAGACTGTTATCCTAAAAATAAAAAACTGTTAGACCCTCAGCCCCAAGAAAAGAGAAAATAAAAGTAACTGTTGTCCCAAAAATAGAAACTGTTGTACCCTCAGCCCCAAGAGAAAAAAAATAAAAAAGACTATAGTCCCAAAATAAAAAACTGTTGTTCTTTTAGTCCTTAGCAAAACATCCTTAAAAGAGCCCTATAAACAGTTTCAGTCCACACACAGTAGTAAAAGCACTATAACATAAAAAAAAAAGTGTCACAATAGCAAATTTTCTCCGAGCAGTTGCCATATGTAACATAAAAACACAAAAAAGTTACAATCGTGTTTCCTGGAAGTCTGTTGTACAAAAAAAAAAAAAAAAACTCCTCTGTGTTCTCTTCCCCTGCTGCAGATCAAGGCTTACACCCAGCTGAAGATTGCAGGGCTCTACCCCTCAGCTTACTGGACTGGCCAGGCTGTGGTGGACCTGCCTCTGTTCTTCTTCATCCTCATCCTGATGATTGGCAGCCTCTTCGCCTTCCACTACGGCGTTTATTTCTACGTGGGCAAGTTCCTCGCTGTGGTGAGGCTGGGCTGGGCTGAGAGCAGCCTTCCCTTGTTTTGCTACAAGTCTTTTATTTCCCTTACCTGATTCAGCCGAATTTCCCCCCGTGGATACACAGGGAAAACTCTGGAAAGTTGTCTTTGCTGCAGCAGAGACAGGAAGTTTTTCATGGGGAAAATGGTCCAAGTTGGGAGTTTCATTCAGGACTGGAATAAAATCAAGCAGTGCCAGGGGAGGCTTGGGTTGGACACAGGAAGAATTTCTGCACAGAAAGAGTGGTTGGGACTGGAAGGGGCTGCCTGTGGATGTGACAGCCTGGTCAGAGAGAAAGAAAGCTAAATAAGTTTTCCCAGAATCGACCTGAGACGCTTTAAAGAGCTAAAAATAAACAGTGATAACCAAATATTAAAAACAACCTACAAGAAGTGCTTTTCCAATAATCTGTTTTTCTCATAAGATTGTTTACAAATGGGTGCCTTGTTAATTAACCAGTCAAGTGAAATGTATTAATTAAATGACCAATCAAGTGCACCTGTAGTGAACTAAGCTATAAAAGAAGAGAGGATGAAATAAACAAAGTTTTTACCACTTTACCTCCTGATCCAATCTGTCATCTCTGACCCAGCAGTAAGAGCTGGCCAGGGAGGTGCTGGAGTCTCTGTCCCTGTTTAAGGAGTGGCTCTTGGTGCCATGGTTGGCATGCTCCCAGGCTGCACTCACATCTCAAAGCTCTTTTCCAGCCTTGTTGATTCTTAAACCAGCAGGATTTTCCAAGGAAATGCTCCTTTCTTCCTGCTGGCTGAGCCTGCTCTGTGCTCAGTGCTTGATTGGAGACTGCTGCTGATAACAAGGGCACAGTGACACTGAGCAGAGCCCATCTCTGCAGAGAGCTGCAGATGGGATTCAGTGCAGGACAGCACAAGACTTCATGTCTTTGATATTCAGAGCAGGCTTCCCTGTGATACTGGCTGCAGTTGAGAGGAATCAGCTTTTCCCAGCTGCTTGTCCAGAGTTAATCACGTTTGGGACGTGGCTGCAGGGCTGCTTTTCTACCCTTGTTTGAATTCCTGCAAAAATGTCATGGTGGAATTCTTCCTATTTGCCAGAATCTTGAGGTCAGCATTTATGTGAGCCTCTGTTACAAAAAAAAAAGGGAAAGAGTTTAAAGGAAGCTGAAAGGGAGAGGAATTTTTGCCTCTCCACACATTCTTTAATTTGTGTCTTTAATAATACATCCTCTATGCACCAAGGCAGCAAAACACATCAAATAGTGACAAAGATGAATCCAGAGTTCTGTATCACACTGAGGTAATTCCAGTTGATCCTTATGCAAAAAAAAAAAAAAAAAAAAATCCTGCTGCACATTCCCTGAGAATCCTTTCCTGTCTCTGCAGATTTTTTGCCTGATTGGTTATGTCCCCTCAGTCGTTCTCTTCACCTACGTGGTCTCCTTCACCTTCAAAAAAGTCCAGAACACGAAGGAATTTTGGTCATTTATATTTTCAGTGGTGAGTGACTTGGCCTGGAGCTGGGATAAGTGGGAAGATTGGCGATTTCCAAAGCCACAGCAAAAAATCCCAGTTGTTTTGTTGAGCTGTGTGTCCCTAGTGCCCAGGAAATGGGAAATTTTTACTCATTGCCATATCCTGAGTGATAACAGCTTTAAGAAAAAGTGCCTTAAAATGATTAAATTATGCTTAGAGAGTCTGAAGTGGATGAAAATGGACATTTTTTCCCCTTTTCTTTGGTACAGACAGCCTTGCTCTGCACAGTAGTCACTGAAGTGTCCTTTTTCCTGGACCATTTCCTGGTGACCACCATCCTGCACTATGTCTTCTCCATTGTCATTCCTATTTATCCCCTTATTGGCTGCCTGATTTGCTTTATAAAGGTAAGGGGACTCCAGGGATCCTTTCCAGAGCCCTTGGAGGTGGCTGGGGTTGGGTGGGTGTCTTTAGAGTGTCCTCTGTAGCCACTTTTCACGTGAAGATGGAGAAAAATCACCTTTTTCCTATTAAGTGAAGTAGCTTGGTTTTAAAATGGGGGAAAGCAGCAAGTTTTTAATGAAATTTCCTTTCTCTGAGAGGAGGGAGCCTACAAGAAAGATGGAGAAGGACTTTGAACAAGGGATGGAGAGGCAGGACAAGGGGGAATGGCTCCAAGCTGACAGAGAGTAGGGTTAGATTGGATTTTGGGGAATAATTCCTCCCTGTCAGGGTGGGCAGGCTCTGGCACAGGGTGCCCAGGGCAGCTGGGGCTGCCCCTGGATGTGCCCAAGGCCAGGCTGGACAGGGCTGGGAGCAACAGGGGATGGAATGAGAGGGGCTTTGAGGTCCCAAACCATTCCATGATTCTGGGATATTCCAAGGAAAACCACGTGTTCCTCAGTGAGCAAAGCCAGGGGTGGGACAAGGGTTCATGGGGAGTGGGTGGCTTGAAAGCAGGGGCAGCTCCAGGGTTTGGATGGAGCTGTTTGATGTGGTTTCTTTTTTGGAGAGTCTCTGCAGAGCTCAGGAAGTGCTTGAGCACCACAGCCTGAAGGAGATGAAAGCACAGTGTAGGAAGTGGAGTCTCTGCAGGTGATTATTTACCTGACCATGCTTTTCCCTGAATTCCCAGGTCTCATGGAAAGGCAAGAGTGAGAGTGGGGGATACCACGACCCCTGGGACCGGCTGCTGGTGGCAGTTCTGGCTGTGAGCATGGCATTGCATTCTCTGGTTTTGTAAATACACTTCCTGTGGTTCCTGCTGGGATCCCCTGCTGTCCCTCACCTTGACCAGGAAAGATTTGCTCTGATGCTGAGCCTGCAGCACAGGCAGAGTCAGGAAAGCTGCTGTGCCCACCAGCTCAACATCTCCTCCCCCTATGGCCTGATCAACACTGCCAGTGTTAATTCTGATCATTATGGGAATCCCTGCTGATGGAGCAAGAGCTCCAGAGCAGGGACAGCCCCTTCTCTGCACAAAAACCCCAAATAACTGCTTTTAAATCTAAACCCACTTTGGTTGTGCACCTTCAGAGCCACCGAGCAGCACGTAATGATATATTTAATTTTCTTGGCAGCACTGGCACTTGTGTGGTGGTGCAGGGCTGGAGCTTCTTGTCCCTCATCACTGTGGTGGGGTCACCCCAGGGTTCCCAGCCTGGCTGGTGACCAGGGTGGTTTTTGTCTGCCTCAGCCCTACCTGCAGTGTGTGGTGTGGCTGTTCCTGCTGCGCTGCTTCGAGCTGAAGAACGGAGGGAGGATGGTGAGAGAAGATCCCTTCTTCAGGTGTGTCTCCTGAATGGTTTTTCTCCAAGGCATTATCCTAACAAACTGATTTTGGAGGTGGCGGTGGTGGTGGTGGTTAAACTGGGCTGTGCAGTGGGAGAAATAAAATATCTTTCATTGTATCCCATCAGGAATTGTCACTGAAGTGCAGAAATGGGGGGTTTATTTCCTCTCAAGTCCCATCACTGCAAAATCAGGAATTTTCTAAGGGTGTTCCCTATGTAAAAACAAGGGAATTGCCATTCCCAGTGCACGGCCAGGGATGCTGCACCCCCACCAAGAGCTCAGCAAGGAGGTGACACAGTGGCAGTCCCTGAGCTCCTCCTGCTCTGGGATGAGCTGCAAATGCCTTTGGGCACCAAAGCCCTGAGCCAACCTCGGCTGAGAGCTGAGCAGGGGCCTCGTGCTGTTTTCCTCCCTTTTAGGAAATGTTTTACCAAAGCCAAGCCCTGGAAGTTCCCAGATGTGCCTCATGAGGAGCACGAGGACGAGGATGTGAAGGCAGAGAGGCTGCGAGTCAAAGAGATCCTGAGCAGCCCCAGGAGTGAGGAGGTAAAACCTTGCCCTGCCCAATCCCCCAAACTCGGAGTTTGGAGGCTCCCCAAAGCTGCTGGGATCTGCAGCCACTTCCCTCTTCTCTGCCAGATGCCAGCCATCCTGGTCAGCAGCCTGCACAAAGAGTTTGATGAAAGGAAGGAATTTCTTCTGGGGAGAAAAATAAAGAAAGTGGCGACCAAACATGTTTCCCTCTGTGTGAAGAAAGGTTGGAGTTCCGTTGCTTGCTGTTGAGCTGTTTTCTTCATGAAAACAGCTCTTGGAACCATTTATCTGATCTCGTGGGCAATGTTTGTGTTGTCCCTTTTTAGGAGAAATCCTGGGTTTGTTGGGACCCAATGGAGCTGGGAAAAGCACATTAATTAATATGCTTGTTGGAGAGATTGAGCCAACCAGTGGGCAGGTATGTTCCATGCCACAGTTACACAAAAAATCAACCCATATTTCAACGTTATTGTTAGTATTGCAAGCACTCCTGAGGGCATTTTGCTAAAACCATGCAAAAAGAGTTTGGAAATTTGTAATATTCTGGATTAAGGTCTGGGCATTTTCCTCGCAGGTTCTGATGGGAGATGATTCCTTGGGGCTGAACAGTGAGGAGGATTCAGTGAAATTCGTGGGGTACTGTCCCCAAACAAATCCTCTCTGGCCAGATATCACACTGCAGGAGCACTTTGAGATTTATGGTGCTATCAAAGGCATGAGCCAGTCTGATGTTAAAGAGGTCATCAAGCGGTGAGTAGTTCATTACAGAAATCTTTGTGGTTGAACTGAAGTTGCCTTAGCTTTTTTTTAATCTTCTGGCTTATTGCTGGAGGGATTTTGGCACTTTTTTGGTGGTTTTTTTTATTCCCTTCTCACCTTTCCTAATGCAGTTTTTGTTTCCATTTAAGTTTGGTTTTAAGCTTGGTTGAAATTCTGCGATTGTGAATTCGTAGATGAGGAGATGAAGGTTCATCCACACAGAATTCAGTTGGGATTTTAAATGTTGATGGATTTCTTTTTAAAGTTATTTTTCTAAGGTTATAAAGTACTAACAGTGACCTTTGTAGAAGCTGCAGGGATGGGGAATCCTGAGCTTGGAGCTGTTTCTGTTGTCACCAAGGCTCCTCCAGGACAGGTGGCTTTGTATGGAAGCTCCAATTCTGCTTTTTGCTCTGCTTTTTTTTTTTTTTTTTATACTTGATACACAAATATTTGCAGCTGAGCTCTTCAAAAGGAGCTGTTTTGCATTCTCTGGTGAGGGGGAAGCCCAACCATCCCCCTGCCAGCCTTTCCCACCTGGCCCTTCCCTCCCCAGCATCGCCAGCGTGCTGGATTTAAAGGACCACCTGCAGAAGACGACAAAGAAGTTGGGAATGGGGCTGAAACGCAAGGTATGGGGGGCTCTGGGGTCACCCTGGGGGTCCCCAGCACCCTCCCTGTCCTCACCCTGCCCCTCTGCCTTCCCCCAGCTCTGCTTTGCCCTCAGCATGCTGGGCAACCCGCGGGTCACGCTGCTGGACGAGCCCTCCACCGGGATGGACCCCAAAGCCAAGCAGCACATGTGGTGAGTGCTGGCCATGGCTCCAGGGGCCAGCCTGCTCTGGGGGGAGTTATCCCTGCTGAGTTATCCCTCCCTGTGAGCCACAGCCGGGGAAAAACACAGCGGGTTGGCTTGGGTTGGAAGGGACCATGAAGATCATCCAGTTCCACCCCCCTGCCATGGGCAGGGATATCTTCCACTAAAGCAGAATAATTTCTGCCCAATATCCCATCTAACCCTGCCCTTTGGCAGGGGGAAGCCATTCCCTGTGTCCTGTCCCTCCATCCCTTGTCCCAAGTGCCTCTCCAGCTCTTCTGGAACCCCTTTAGGCCCTGGGAGGGGCTCTGAGGTCTCCCCAGAGCTTCTCTTTGGATGAACACCCCCAACACTCAGCCTGTGTCCTTAGCAGAAGTGCTCCAGCTCTTGGAGCATCTCCATGGCCTCCTCTGGACTCGCTCCAGCAGCTCCTCCTGTGTTGGGAGCCCCAGGGCTGGACACAGGACTGCAGGTGGGGTCTCACAAGAAGGGGAGCATCAGCCCAACCTGTGTGCCAGGTGCAGCACAGCTGTGTCCTCTCCTAGAGCAACTTGGGAATCACAGGCTTGAAGGTTGAAAGAAATCCTTAAAATAATGTAAGGAATACAGCTCTGAGCTGTCTTTAGGAAATTCAGGTGTTAATTGTTGCTGTTAAACCATAAATAGAGGATCCATCACAGCCCTCCTTTCCTACTGAGGCAGGATTTGCTGTTCCCTGCCAGATGCTTTTGTTCAGGGCTGGTCTGGGTTGTGTTTTGCAGGCGGGCAATCCGAGCAGCCTTTAAGAACAAGGAGAGAGCAGCAATCCTGACCACGCACTACATGGAGGAGGCAGATGCTGTCTGTGACCGTGTGGCCATCCTGGTGTCAGGGCAGCTCAGGTACCCCCAGATCCCCCCTGGGGCAGGGGGCACAGGCAGCTGGAACCTGGGATATATTTCTGTGAAAATACAGATAAATTTGGCACCTTAAATGTGGTACCTTAAATTAATCCTTAGCAGCAAAAAGGATCTGTTTGAGGGTAGGCTGTTCTTGAGTACAACTTGTGTTTTCTGTCTGTAATTTATAGGTGCATAGGTACTGTCCAACACCTGAAGAGCAAGTTTGGCAGAGGATACTTCTTGGAAATGAAATTAAGGGAAGCAGCAGATGTGCAGCAGGTGGAGTATCTGCAGAGCCAGATCTTGCTCATCTTCCCCAACGCCAGCCGCCAGGAAAGGTGAGGTTTGACAGATACCCAGAAAGTATCGATGTGAATCAAACCCTCTGATTTCACAGCAGCTCCTTGGCACTGGGGAAGGAATGTAAATATTTACACACAACTTTAAAAAAAAAAAATGAAGAATAAAAAAAAGGAAGGGATCTGGAAGGCAGCAGAGCCCGGGCTGGCAGGGCGGGGGCCAGCAGCCCACGCAGATGTTTGGCACAGAGGAAGCAGAACTGGATTTCTGCATAGCTGTTGCCTGACAGCTTCCTCCTGGGTCAGGGCCCCCGGAAAGGGCTGAAATCTGATTCTCTGACTCACTGCCCTTACCTGGAAATGCCTGAGGTCTCTGGGGGTCTCAGCTCCAGGGTGGGCTGGCTGCTGTTCCACCAGCAGCTCTGAGCTTGTGCCAGAGGCTTTGGCTCCGTGGCTGGAGAGACTCCACAAAGGGCACTGCAGGCATCCAGAGGAGTGTGATCCTTGGGGGATCATGAGTGTGATCTTCCTCAAACGTGGGAGATGGGAAGGAGGGAGGGAGAGAGGGAGGGGAGTTCCCTGTGCAGGGCAGAGCAGCTCCCTGTGCTGCAGTCGGGGTTGCAGGAACGGCTGCATGATGCAAACTTCCAGGACATGCTGAGACCTCCCAGCTCAGCTGAAATCCAAAACCTCACGACTCTGGGAGCTCCAGGAAGCAAATCTGCCATGAGTAAGCAAAATAGAAATGATTGAATCTGAGTGGAGGAGCGTGAACTTAGAACAGTCTCGGGTGGTCTCAGCTGATGCACCTGGAGCTGCATCATTGCCCTTCTCCTGTGTGATGGTGACAGTCAGGATGCCTGCAGTAACCTTCAGAAAAGGAGTTTAAATCCATTCCATGGGGTATTAATATTTTTTACTTGGAGTGATTTTGCTTGAAGCTAAATTTGTTTTGCTTCTTTGTTCCAGTTTTGCTTCTATCTTGGCGTATAAAATTCCTAAAGAAGATGTACAGTCCCTTTCACATTCTTTTTCCAAGCTGGAGGAAGGTAATGAAGCACTTGCCATACATCACACACACATATCCTTTTGTTTCCCATTACTGACACTTCTGCCATGTGAATGTCACTCCTCCATTTCTGTTCCAAATTTATTTAACTTAATTTTCTTTTATTGGTGTTTGTCCCCAACTCTGTTTCTTGGGAAATCAAGAGTAAGTGAAGTGTCCCTAAATCTGCTCTTATTGATTCTTTCACCAGTAAAACACGCCTTCAACATCGAGGACTACAGCTTTTCTCAAGCAACACTGGAACAGGTGTGTTAAATTCTGTTTTGTGAGTGTAAACCCTGCCAGGTGATGGTGTCAGAGGGCAGGGGTAGATGGAATATTTGGAAGGAATTCCTCCTTGTGAGGGTGGGGAAGGGCTGGGATAAAATTCCCAGAGAAGCAGTGGCTGTCCATCCCTGGAAGTGTCCAAGGCCAGGTTGGACAGGATGAGATCAGCTTTAAGGTCCCTTCCAACCCAGAGCAGTTCATGATCCCATAATGATGAGCCCTGTGCAGGCAGCTCATCCCTCAAACTCTGCTCTCAGGTCTCTGGGGCTGCTTTGCTGTGGCTGCTGGGGCATTTTTGGGAAACTAAATTCCCTTTTTGCAAAGTGAATCACATCTGCCAGCTCTCCAGCTCCTCCTTATTCCCGTTTTTCCCTCTAAAAATAAGATGCCGACTGCAGTGACTGGAAGAAAGCAAATGTGTGGTATTAGTGGAAAAGCTGCTCTGATTTATTCCAAGAACAGACATTTGCTGTTCGTAGCTGGAAGGAGGGTGAAGCTCAGACTTGTAATTGCTTATTGTGGATTAATTATTGCTGACAATTAATGTCCTTCAGTGTTGAACTTGTGCTCTTGAAGAAAAGAGGTGGGAGGTTAGGAGTAAGGAGAAAAATCTCAAAATACTAGAAATACTAACAAAGTCTTACTCAGAGATGAAGCAATACACTGAATACTCATGAGGATTTTAGCATGAGTTGTATTAGTGACCCAGGAAGTTGCTGCAAGGAGGATGGTGTCTTCTCCATGTTTTCCAGGTGTTTGTGGAGCTGGCTAAAGAGCAGGAGGAGGAGGACAGCAGCTTTGGCACCCTGAACAGCAGCCTGTGGTGGGACAGGACGCAGGAGGACCGAGTCATTTTCTGAGCTCCTCGTGCTCCTGTGGGTGCCAGCACCAATCCTCCCTCTGCTCCCGGAGCTGGGGTGGGCAAGGACAGCTGGCTTTGGGAGCCCTGAGCGTGTCCCACCATCCTGGCCTTGGGAATAACGCCGCAGGAGCCGTGAGCATCCCACTGCTCCTCTGGCTGACCCCAAATCCCTCCTGGCCTCGCTGCTCCCGGGCTGTGCTGGCCAGGAGGGAGCTGCCACGGCATCTCCTGGAGTTGGTGGCTGGTGCAGGGGCTCCCACCTGCCTTCCCCTGGCTCTGCTGGGCAGGAGGCTGGGCTGTCCTTCAGGAAAAGCCTGTGTCTGAGCAGAGCCAGGCTCTGCTGGAGCATCCTGCCCCGGGGCTTTGCAGGCTCTGGCCGTGCCCGTGGCTGGGCACTGTGCCCGTCCTGCACACCCATCCCTGCTCCTCCACCGGCTCAGCCATGCCTGCTTCTGCTTTGAAGATGCACCTGCTTAGAAGAGAGGGGGAAAACCACTGCAGAGTCCCTGTCCCACTGCAAGGAGGGTCCTGAACTGCACGGCCAGCTCGGCTTGGCGCCGCACCAGCCTGAAAATGTTCATTTGCAGATCAAAAGTGTCACTTGGTGGCACTCCCAGTCCTCTCCCCTGCAGGCTGGCAGCTGTGGGTGCCACTGGGGTTTGTCCTGCATGCTGGGGGGCACGGGGGGGTGGGCAGAGTGGATGTGGTCCTGCCCTGTCTCCATCCAGAGCAGTCTGATTCCTTCCCTGGCTGTGACAGCGTGTGTCCTGCCAGCTGCTCTCACACACAGTGCTTTGGAGGTGTTTGCATTTTCCTTGCCAGTGCATTCATGAGCTCCAGTGTTCCCCAGTCCCTCGTGGTTGTGGTTGCAGTCAGTAACACAGGGCCCATTTTGTCACCCCCTTTGTAAAACCCCAAATCAAATGGTCCCAGTTCACAGCCTCACCCATAAGAAAGGTGCCTTTGGTTTGCATAGAAGCACTAAGAAGAGGAGAATATTTGGTCCTTTAGCCTGAGATATGACAGATGGATGTTGAAAATACACTATTTTTTTGGTTCTTTTTCTACACAAAGCTATCATCACATTTTTTTTTTAAGTTTTATAAGGGGAAATTAAAGATTGCTCCCAGTTCATTTTGCTCTGCAATGAACATATACAGAGATGTGTTTCTATTGAATTCATAAGTCATATCATTTATGTATCTTCACTTTAAAGTTAGAAAAGACCTTGTTTTTTGTTGAGAAAACGCCAAAAAAAAAAAAATTGGTAAATTTGGAGTTGTGTGTCCCAAGTGTTTGTAATTATCAGGCAATAATGTGTGTGATGTGTCTGATAATGGTTGATCAGTGTGTCCAGCCAAAATCTGTTTCCATCAGTTTCTTATACAGGGAAATGTGAACTCCTTATGCAGAATTGTACTTCCTCTTTTGTACCCATAGGTTGCATAGAAATGCACAGCTTTGGGTTTGTAGTTAAAATTTGAGCCCGAGCCCTACAGAAAGCCCTGGACATCCCAGGGAACCACAATCCTGGAAATGAGGGATTAAAAGGATAGGATTAAAGCAAACTGCAGCTCCAACACTGCCTGACAGGGGTGAAACTTCCCTGTCAGAAAAGGAAAAAAACCCCAAATTCAGATGTTATATATATTTAGCCCCAGCCCTGCTGCTGGCTGGGAGCTCTGAGCTTTTGCCTTGATTTGGAGCAATTTGGGACTCAGAATTCTCTTGGCACTTTCCCTTGCAGGTGTTACAAGTTGAGTGCATTTTTCCCAAATCCCACATTTCTTTGGTCTCTTTTTGCCAGTGGTGTTTCAGCCAAGTGTCACCTGCCCATCAATCCAGCACATTCTTGTCACATGGATTTAGGGAATTAGTGTGACCTGTGAGCAGCCTTGATGTCTGCCTTGAATTTATTCTTTCACTTGGAGTTAATAGTCTGTAAAATAGTTCTGTGCTGTCTGTTTCAGGTGTTTCCATATTTCCTCACGTTTCAGATGGGAAAACTTTGGCTTAGAAGCCAGATTAGCTCAGTTTGGTGCTCTTGTTTATCTTGGAGGAGCCCAGTGGATGGTGGCACTGGTTTTTGTGCAGCTACAGACAGGACAGGGAATTTGGCTCATTAAATTAATTCCCTCTTTGGGTGGGATATTTTCGGCCTGGTGACATCATGTGTTAAAGTGGGGTAAAATTCCACCCCAAAGCATCCCTGTCCTCATATCAGAAGTGTTTCAAAGTGTCTTAAGATGTCTGTAACTGCCAGAATAGGGAAAAAAAAAAAACAGGCAAAATCACACCAGGAACCAGCAGAGCTTTATTCCTGGCATTTGAAGCTCTGTTCAGCTGTTATCAGTGACTTCCCAAATCCCATCCATCCAACACACACCCAGCCTGTGCTCCCAGAGATAAACTGGATTTGGGGTAAATCCAGCCAGTTTGGCTCACCATTCCCAGGTGAGATGCTTGGAGCTGCCTTGCAGGGTTGTTGTGATGGATCCAAAGCCTGGAAAACGCCTTCACTTGGGCTGTTGTCACAAGGTTTTATTTTTCTATGGAAAGTTTCACGTGTCTGGTTTTGTTTACGTTCCCAAGACAAGTCCTTATTTAAAAGTATCTCTGTTCAGCAAGTGAGATTTATTGCACAGCCAACATGCAGAGAGCTCTGGCAGCAGAAGCAGAGGGTGTCAGTCTGAAGGGGACACATTTGTGACCCTCCTCCTGCTGCTGGACCACGTGCAGTTCCTTTTACACACTTGCCTTTCCTTCAGCACTTGGCTGTACTTGTAAAGGTGAGGATTTTCCTTTCCCAGCCGGAAGTACTCCCAAAATAAAGATGGATTGGGTTGTTAAACTCTTGGCTTTCTGGCTGTTTTGCTGTGCTGGAAATGGGAATGGTTTTCAAAGCCTGGGCTGATTTTGGGATGCACCAGCGTTTCAGGTGGCTGGGCTCAGGCAGAGCCATGGCTGTTGGCATGGCCAGGCTCTTGGGCTGCAGTATTTACATATTTTAAACCGAATTTGGGGGATTTTTGCAGTGTTGCAACACTGAGGATCCGACCGCCCGCAGTGGCGCTTTGCAGCCGGATCCGTTCAGCCCAGCTTTGGGCTAGCAGTGACCCCACAGCAGCTGCGTGCTCCTGGCATGGCACATTGTCCATCTGCAGGGGTGGATCACCTCCAGCCACTGGAAAACTAACCCCAGTTCAAAAAAAACAATTCATTTCTATGCTTGGAGCTGTGCCCAAGGTGAATTCGCTGGGTGGGTGCTGGCCCTGGGGTGAGGGGCAGTGGAATGGGGAGGTTTGGCCGAAGGTGGGACATGGAATGTGCTCTGCAGGGATGGAGGGCACTGTCTGCTCCTGGCCTGGCCTGGGGGACTGCCAGGTCCCTGGACAGACCCTGCTGAGGAAGAGGAGGAGGTGCTTGCCTCCAGCCTCATGGGTCACTGAAGGGTGCAGCAAAACAAAAGGGGTTTGTGCTCCTGCGCTCCTCAGTGGAGAGGAACTAACCCCAAAGAAGTTGCATCTGAGCTGGGGGACAGTTCCCAGCAGTTCATACTCGTTTGTTTCTGATGGTGTGGAAGGGCAGTGTGCCATGGATTTTTTTATTTTTTTTTAAGCTGTAAAATTAATCCATTCCCTTATAATGCTTCTTTTAAGAGATGTCCAGAAATCCCTGATTTAACATGCTGAATTTCCCTTTGATAAGGGTTTCCCGGAGCTCTTGCTGTTCCTTTCTCCTCTGCTTGGCATGTCCCCCTGGAAGGGTCTGGCTCCCTTCCCAGCCCCTCTCTTCCTCCTGGCAGACACAAAGGCTGGTCCTGAGTCCCCTTTTCAGAAATCCTGTGGAGCATCTGCTTGGGGGATTTAATTAATGATATTTTAATATCTGCTACTGCTGCAGTGAAGCCCTGAGGGGTTGCAGGATGAGGAACCCCAAGGGGTGCTTGGAGCAGGTGTCATTTTTCTGTGAAAAAGCTTTTTCTGTAGCTAATGTGCAGTCAGAGCAGGGCTGGCTGGCACCGAGGCACAGGTTTTGGTCAGAAAAGTGCTGTTTTTTGGTGAAGTGCACCTCAGATGGGCTTTCTGCAGTCACAAGGAGCCTTGCCCGTTGCTCCCCTGTTGCCCAACACGAAGGGATGCCAGAAAACACTTCTGCTCCTCTCCTAAATGAGCTCATGCCTTGAAAATGAGAAAATCAGCAGCTGCAGCAGAGCCCCAGCCTTTTGTTAAGCAACAACCTTGTGGTTTGAGGCAGCTCTGCAAATCAGATGCACAGTCCTCGAGCTGTGGAAGTTCCGGGACAGTCAAATTCATTTAACTCACTGAATTATCCCGTGGCCATGCACCCTCCCAGCTCGTTTGGATTCCCTGCCTTCTCTGATTTCCTCACCTCCCTGTTCTGAGTGCAGATCCACTGGAAAGATGTTTTGTTTTTAAACGCCCAACACGTTCCGTCCTGCTTCCAGCTGCGCGGCAGCTGCTGGAAAAGCAATTAAAAGGAGTGGAAATTGGGAAAAAACCCGCTCAAAACAACAGGGAAAAGAGAAAGAAGAATTAAAATCCTGCTGGTGCTGGGGTGCAGGATTTGCCTCAGCAGGGGAAGGAGCAATTTCTGAGTCAGGCTCTGGGCACCATGGGGACAAGGCAGCAGAGTTTTCCCTCTGGAGAAGCTGGGCCAGGGACAAAGTGGCTTTGCCACCTCTCAGGAGTGAAGGTTCACCCCATCCCAGGCCACCCCAACTCTGCTGCCTGCCGGGAACATCTGCAGGAGTGGAGTGAGCTCCTCCAAAGCGTGGTGTAAACATCCCCAGGCTCGGGGCCAGCTGGTTGTAGGTGCTGTTCCAAGGTTGGGTCATCGCTCCAGAAGTTCGGGGAGGGTTTGCCCGGGTGACGTCAGGCTGGAGAGGGGCATGGCCACCGGGCTGGGCCACCGAGCTGAGCCTCCCTGGGGCTGAAAAGGGACCAGGAGCCCCGACACCCCAGAGCTGGAGGAGACCTGGTCCCCATGGAAAACACACCACCAGGTAAGGAGTCACAGATTTCTCCTTTTTTCGTTAATTAATTTAGAAGTAGAGATGGAAAAATTAATTTAGAATTAGAGATGGACAAATTCTCCATGCAGGGTTTGAGTTTTCATGAGGGGATGATGAGTTTTTCCTAATAAATGCTTTATGATGCTGAATGCATAAAAGTTGCACCTTCCAGTTCTGTTTTCAGGTGGACTTTAAGTTCACAACAAAATATTTTACAGGAAAAGGAGCAAAGATATCCAGCTTTTCTGGGTGTGTGTGGATTTTGGTTCTCCCCATGGCTGCAGGTGAAGAGCACTGGGTGATGATCCGTCCCTTTGCTCTCCTCCTCCTGCCTGGCTGTCACTAAAGGCATCTAAAAATAAAAAAAACCCCAAATTTCACTTCTCTGTATGAGTTGAAGTGTTGAGCTTTGATTAGGGACAGGCTTAGAGTTGTTTTCAAGTTGAGAGTAGGAAAAAACAACCTGTTCCAGTCTGAGTTGGAGTGCAGTCAGTGCAAATCTGTCTCAGATTTATCAGATGCAAACACAAAAAAACAGCAAGAACTGGCAAAGAGGAGGGGATGGAAAGAGCACCTCTGCACTCTCCATGTGCAGGGATTCATCCTTGGCTCTGGGAAAGCCAGTGGATCCTCTGGGAAGTGTGAGATGCACCATGGATTTCTCCCTTTGAACTCAAAACTGAGAGGCTCCTGCCAGAGCTCCTGAAGAGCAGCTTGATTTTAGGAACTAAAATCATAAACTCCAGGAATGCTTCAGGTTGGAAGGGACCTCTAAAAGTCACCCAGTCCAACCCCCTACAATGAGCAGGACATCTTCAAACAGACCTCAAAAAGTTAAATTTATAGGGGAAAACAGTCTGAAGAGGTGCCAAAGAGGAATTCCCTGAGATAGTAAATAAAGGGATTATATGGGATGTGCCTTCCTGCAACAGCTTCTGGTAGAGCAGAGCTGCATGCAGGATCCAGGAAAAGTTATTGCAACACCTTGGCAGGGAGTTCCTGGAGAGCAGGAAGTTTGGATGCATTTAATGAGCCCCGGGAGACATCCAGCTTTACAAGTGATGCTCTTAACTGGATTAAAGTTTCCCAAACATCATTGCCTCCAGTTTCTGATGTGTTTATTCTGCCTTCTGTATCTGAAATTTCGAGCCTCAGGCCACACAGAGGATTCTCTCTCTTTTACCTTTTTGATAATTATCTAATAGATTAATTAATGCCTAATTTAAAGTTAATAATAGCTAACATTTATTAGGTATCTGAGTGAAAGTTAAATTCCACAGCCTTTGTAGGCAGCATCACTTGTTTGAATTCCTGGCTTCATATTTGGCTCCCCGTGGTATTTGCTCCTTGCTCCATAGGCAAAAAGTAAATTAAAACTGGTAGAAACTTGGTTAAAATTTTCTAAAAAGTTTTAGATTTGCTCCAGCATTTTGAAATTGTTTGTTGTGACGGTAGAGATTCCGTGCATCTTTTAAAGACCATCATGTTTCCCTTGTTATCCAAATACCACCACACTTTGTTTACTACCCAAACATCCTGGGCTGAGCTGCTGCTTTCAGCTCATGACTGAAATCCAGACCTGAGCAAAAAAAAAAAAAAAAAAGAAAAGAAGTGACACTTTCCTAGAAATCTTTTCCTATTTACTTTTAACATTCAGTGGAGGCAGCAGGGAGGAAGTGTGGGAGGAAGTTTGGGCAGGGAAAGAGAGATAAGATAAGGTAAGCCCTGTGATAACACAGAAGGTAAATTGGGATCCTGGATCCCTTGCCCCTGCAGTACACAAATATTTAATTATTGCAAAAAACAAGCAATGATGGGAACAGAGCAGTGGAACCCTTTATTAACTCCAGCTGCCCAATCCATGAAATCAAGAAGGCTGTCCAAGGGGAATGGAGCACTCTGCCTTTGAGGCTGCTGTGATTTTGGGCTTTTTTGATTTTGGGTTTCAGCCATTTGAAAGGATGAAAGCATAAAAACATGTTGGGAGGTTCCCTGCCCTGCTCCCCTGGGAAGGGGATGAAACACATCACTCTGAACTCGCTCCTGTTCTTGCTGCTGGGCCACAGGATTAAATCTGGAGCTGGAATGAATATCCCAAAGAAATACTCCCTGCCAAGCATTTAGGAGGATATTAAGGAGCACATGGGTGTTCTAATCCTGCCCTGCTCTAACTGCATTAAAGTTCCTTAATATTCGGGTGAAAACAGAACGAATTAGTCTCTTACCAGCCTGGTGAAGGCAGGCAGTGGCAGCCTCTATTTTAGGTTATTTTTAGCATCTGCCCAGTGTTTGTAACGTGATTCAGGGTCTAGTTCAGAACCCAGAGCACGTGAGCTGTGCTTTGCCAACAAACCACGTGTCTGAGGCCAGACACAAATTCACTTCCTGCAGTGAGATGTGGAAAGTGAGCGATTGTCTCGTTCCACAAAGCCTCTTTGGGATGAGGAAGAATGAACCTGGATGAGGAAGGGTGAAGCTGGATGAGGAAGGATAAGTTTGGGTTGAAGAAGGTTGAACCTGGACGAGGAAGGATAAACCTGGGTGAGGAAGGATGAACCTGGATAAGAAAGGATGAATTGGGATGAAGAAGGATGAGTCTGGATGAAGAAGGATGAATCTGGGTGAGGAAGGAGGAACCTGGATGAGGAAGTATTATTTTGGATGAGGAAGGATGAACCTGGGTGAGGAAGGATAAGTCTGGGTGAGGAAGGATGAATTTGTGTTGAAGAAGGATGAACCTGGGTGAGGAAGGATGAACCTGGGTGAGGAAGGACGAACCTGGGTGAGGAAGGACAAATTTGGGTGAGGAAGGAGGAACCTGGGTAAGGAAGGACGAACCTGGGTGAGGAAGGACGAATTTGGGTGAGGAAGGAGGAACCTGGGTAAGGAAGGATGAACCTGGGTGAGGAAGGATAAGTCTGGGTGAGGAAGGATAAGTCTGGGTGAGGAAGGATAAGTCTGGGTGAGGAAGGATGAATTTGGGTAAGGAAGGATGAACCTGGATGAGGAAGGATGAACCTGGATGAGGAAGGATAAGTCTGGGTGAGGAAGGATGAATTTGGGTGAGGAAGGATGAATTTGGGTGAGGAAGTATAAGTCTGGGTGAGGAAGGATGAAGCTGGATAAGGAAGGATGAAGCTGGATGAGGAAGGATGACTCTGTGGACGTGGAAGAGTCAGCTCAGAGTCCAGCCCAGCTCTCTGTTCCCTTCCATGATCTTGGTCTATTTCCTTTCAATCTTAATTGTACAAAGTTAAGGAGATAAGTTCTCCCCCTTTGACATGTTATTGGCTCCCTCTGAAGTGGTATTTAACTTCCAGTGACCTGTTTTATTCTAAATTATATCATTTTCTTTCCCATCTTAGCTGGAAAAATGCAGGGGGCATCCAAGAGAGCCTCACAAATATTTCAGCAAACCTGTGCTCTCCTGTGGAAAAATATTCTTCTGGTGTGGAGGATGAAGTCAAAAAGTTTTCAGGCAAGTGTTGGTTCTTCCAAAGGGAAATCAGGATTTCTACTACAAAGTATTTTCATGTTGCATTGTTTTTGTGTGAGGGGATGTGAGAAGGCTCAGCTGTGGCTCCCTGGGAAATGTCAGCAGTTCCTTCTTCCTGTGACACTACAAATCTGCCTCGTGACAAAGCTGGCTGCTGGCTTTTGCTTGTTGATCCTGCCCTGTGCAGAGGAACACAATGTCCAATTCATGGTTCCAGTGTCAAATTATCCACAGACCTTGCTGGCTCCGGGACTAAGAAAACATGTTTTCCATCTGAAACCTTGCTGGGATTTGAAAACCCTCACACCTGTGGAACAGCTCTCCCTTGTGCACAGGGGAAAGGCCTGGAGCTGGACTGGGCAGTGGGGTCAGAGCTGGGTTAAAGGGTCCAGGAGGAGCCTCCCTGATGCCCTGGAGTGGTTACCTAAAAGAGAGGCAAGATTCAGAGAATAAAAGTGGGTACTTATTGCAGGCCTTCAATAAATGCACCTTGGGCTGTCAGAAGCCTCTGAGGGGCTGCACCCAAGATGAATGATGGTCACGAGTTTTTCAGACAATTATAAGTTTGGTCCATTTACATATCGGGGTTAATCCTCCAATTACAGGTAATAAAGTCATTTACTCCAAGTGTTCCCCTCCAGTTCACAGTTGTTTGCATCTCCCCAGGCCTGAGGCTGTGAGGTGTCCTTGATTCCCAGGCCTGGAGAGTTTTTTGTCCGGATAAAATGGGAGCACAGCAGCTGTGGAGTTTTAGAGTGATACCCTAAAGCAGTGTAACTGAAAAATCTAAAAGCTAAATCCTGAGGCACCAGCAGTTCCCTGGGCCACTCAGCTCTGCATTTCCCTCCTTCCTTCCCTCCAGGAATGGGCGGCCTCGCTGGTTTTCCTCTACATCCTACACGACTCCGCGGCGCTGATCGTGTACTACCCCACCCAGGAGTTCCTCTACAAACCCCTGGGGCGCCTGGACGACCCTGCCTTCAATGCCTCGGGGGTGACCCTCATGTTCACCCCTGCAACCAGCACCACCAGGAGAATAATGGCAAAAGTGGCTGCCAGTTCATCACTGAGGGGTAAAAGCTCTTAAATCCATCTTCCTGCGGTGTCTGAAGTGGATCTGAACCACCCTCATGGTAGGGAGGGGCAAGAGCATTTGTCCCACGTGATTTTTGAGGGAAAAAATGGTGGTGATGCCCATTTTCATTGTTGTCTGAGTAATCAGAGGTTCAGCTGTTTTTTAATTTTTTTTTCCCTTTTTTCGATATTAATTATTTATTTTAATGGCAGGTGTAATAATAGAAGAGGTGGAAAATGAGGCAAAAATGGAAGAAAAAGGACTTTTGGAAGAGGAAACTATTGGTGTTGTTTTTAAGGATGACTTCTCCTACACTCTCAGATTTCAAGTGGGCAGCGCGGTGTTTCCAAATGAAGCCTTTGAGCACATAGGTAACAAAATAAATGAAACCCCAGGCTTTGGTTTTGCATTAAAAACCATTTAGCTGGATTTCTGTGCTGCTGTGCCACCCCAGAGGGATGGAGGCTGCATCTGCCAAATGGCTCCAGAAAGACATGAGTTAAAATTTGAGGGTTTGTGTCTGTAAAAGGAAAAAAATATCAGAGAAAAAAGCTGTAAGAACATAAATGTCACCCACAGTCAGAGAATCCCAGAATGGTTTGGGGTGGAAGGGAGCTCAGAGATTGTCCAGTGCCTTTTTGCCTCTCTCCCTTTTTGTACCTTAGCACATCAAATCATGTCTGGAAAATGAGCACTGTGTGTGCATTAATGTCCCTGGCCAGAGATTTAACACATTGAAAGATAAAAGGCTGAGTAAACCCCAATCTTGATTTCCTCACACTGAGGTAGAACTCATTTTCAACCCCACACGTCACGCACAAGTATTTATATGCACGTGTATATGGAAATGTACTAATTAATACTGATTAATTATGTTTTAAAAATTTGTTTCCCCAACAGAAACCTGCTGGGATTTTTCAGCAAAGCACTGCAAAGTTCCTCTGTACTGGTATGGGGGCTTCCTCTCTGTGCAGTCCAGCATTGATGCAGCAGTCATAGAAGTAAGTGTGCTCATGGTGGAATTTGCTGTTCTTCCCCCAGTTCTGTGTAAACTTACAACTGATTAAACCAAAAGTAGAGGGGAAAAGAACCCCCAAACACCAAGAAAACTACCAAGCCAGTTCATTTTTCCAGCCCTAAAAGTGTCCAAGGCCAAGCTGAACAGGGCTTGGAGCACCCTGGGGTAGTGGGAGGGGTCCCTGGCCATGGCAGGGGTGGAACAAGGGGCTCTTTAGGGTCTCTTCCATCCCAAACCATTCTGGGATTCTGATTTTCTGCAACTTCTTAAATAATTAGTGTAATTGAAAATGTAAAAGAATGACAGATCATCCTCATGGCTCGAGGCAGTGAATGGAGCAAGGATTTAATAGTGTTTATTGCAAGTCAGCACAAAAAGATACTAATTACTGGTTATTTGCTTGTAAACATAACCCTATTATTGACAAACGAATAATTTGAATGCTTGTAACCCCCTGTTTGTTCTGATGTCGGCTATTTCATTGCAAAAATGAAATTAACTAAATTTCTAATTTCCTTTAGATGAAAACCAACCACTCTGTGTGGAAAGAAATGAAGTCAATTACTGGAGTTCACCTGCAAACTGTGATGAAACCTCTGCTTAAACTGGATTACCTTTGGTTCATTATCTGTGCCATACTGAGCTACTGCCCATACATGCACTTTTTATCAATGAAAGTTCTCAAGGAGAAGAAGAAGCTGAAGATATTGATGAGAGCAATGGGTCTGCAAGATATTTCCTTCTGGTAAGCCTCAGAAATCAATGTGTAATTACAGGGATTATTTTATCAAGTGTATGGAGCAGCCTGGTCTCGTGGGAGGTGACCCTGCCCATGGCAGGTGTGGAATTAGGGGATTTTTGAGGTGTCTGAACCACTCTGGAGTTCTCTTTGCTCTGTTTCCAAGCCTGTTGCTCTGAGGCAGGGGTTTTTTTGTAGTCGTTTTGTCACTCTTCTCCTCCCCAAAGAAGAGGAGGAGCTCTCCTCGTGGAGCAGGGGTGTGTGCAGCAGAGTTTGGCTCCAGAAAATGGGTGGAACACGCAGAAAAAGCAAAGAAACAACAAATTCTGGAGAAACTCCTAAACGCTGAAGCAGAGGAGGGACACAGGGTCTATCCAAATAGGCTTCCTAACCCATCTGGGCATGAATATTTCACATCATTAGGAAAGCACATGGATAGAAGGTCCTGGCTGCAGATTCTCTGAGTCCCCTTGCTGCCATCACTGCGTCTGCAGAGATCTGGGCACGTGCCAGACCTGAATTTGTGGAAGAACTTTTTTCCTGAGCAGTAACCAAGCACTGAACAGGCTGCCTGTGGGAACCCAGGCCATCCCTCTGGCTGCCCTGGCTGTCTCGAGACCCTGGCAGGGGGCTCGGAGACCCTGGCATGAAGACAAAAACACCTGTGGCTTCGATTTTAGCTCATGGAAAAAGCTGCCAACTTTGTGTGAGGAATTACAAACACAAGGGTTTGAGTAGTGTGGTAGTTACCTTAACACAGGGTGAAAAAGTAGAATTTTGGGGTTTTTAGAATGGGGTTTGAGGGGACAAGATGGAGGGATTTGGGTGTGTCCTGACCTTCTTCTCCTTCTCCTTGTCCTCCATGTCTTGCTGTGATGGTGACACTTTTCTGTTGGTTTAAGGCACAGACACACTGTCCAACAGAAATGACAGATATTGGCACGTTATTGTAAACACAGCACACGGAGTTTTTGGGATAAAATGTGAACACCACCATGAGGACAGACAGAATGCCATGGCCGACCTGCTGGACAGAGCTCAGCAGGGCAGAGACAGAATGTGATAGATAAGGGGAAATAAACAACCTTGAGAAGCCGACCCTGCGCATTCCAACTCCTCCTTTGGCTGCACGGCTGGGAAACGAGGATTTTACACTCCCGGGGTCATCCCGACACCCAGACCCCGAGAGCTGCCCAGAGAGGGTGTGGAGTGTCCCTCACTGGAGATACTCCAGACCCACCTGGACACATTTCTGTACCATGTCCTCTGGGATGTCCCTCTTTGGGCAGACATCGCCACTCCGTGTCCCTTCCACACTGACCCTTCCTGTGCCTCTCTGCTATTTGCACCCGTCCAGTCTGGAAATGGCTGAAAATACAAAATATTGGAATTCATGCCAATTTGGCTATGTCATGACAAGTGTTGTCATGCTCAGGGACAGAAGTAACTGTGCCTTCCCTTGTAGGTTATCCTGGAGTTTGCTGTACTCCGTGTACGTCTCCATCACAGCCAGCCTGCTGACCTGGGTCACCCTGAGTGATGTTTTTTATCACAACAGATTTTTGGAAGTGTATTTTTTTTATTTCTTTTATGGCATGGCATCTGTAAGTTTATGTTTGTATCCTTCTATGATGCACCTTTTATTTCTTTTTTCCTAATTAAAATATCTGAATTAATGCAGAGTTCTTTAGGGCTGGAATTATATGAGAATATACCAAAAATACTGTGATTTATTGTTATTTTTCATAGGCTAGATTTTAGGTTATTTTTTGTATATTTTTTATACCACTCCCATTATAATTTAGGAGATTCTGACTTGAAATTAGAGTAAAGAGAGGCGCTAAAATGAGGCTGGGAGTGATTTGTCTGTTCTTATAAACCTGCCCTAAATCTCAGAGCTGTCTGCTAGACAAAGCCGTGTGCATCTGGAGAGAACAACTGCAACCCAGCTGGGTCTCTAATTTTGCTCCTGTTTTCATGTTGTTTTAATTGCAGCAGAAATGCATCCTGCTAACTACTGGTTTTCTCTGCTGCAGATTCACTTCACTTTCCTGCTCAGCTCGTTGCTAAAGCAGCCGAACATTTCCAGCTTTGTGGGATTTCTCCTTCACATCCTCTTAGGGGCACTGGGCTTTTTGACATTGTTTGAAAAACTGCCACGGGCTTTGGAATGGATTTTAAACCTCTTCAGTCCTTTTGCCTTCACAGCTGGCCTTGCAACGGTATGTCCATAATAAAACCAGTGCATCACAAAAGCTCAGCCCCCTAAAATTCTGCCAGAGAGCAGCAAAATCCACAATTTGCATCCCCAGAACAACCCAGTCACCCCACTCCGCTTTTCAAAAGAAAACTTGGCCCCAAAAAATCTTTAAAAAATATAAAAAATCTGTGCTAAATCGTGGCAAGGATGGTTGGACGCTCAACTGCATCACAAGTTTTACTGCAACAGATTAAAATCTCTATAAAATGAGCAGTGGGATGTGGCTGGTGGGTACCAGAGGCTGCAGGAACTGAGGGCTGGAAGTGCTGTCTTTGCAAACAGCACTCTGTAACTTCTGCATGGTCTGAAATTCAGCTTACTGAGGCATTTCTGGTGCTTGTGGTCAGAATAAACCCTTTGCCTCCTTAGAAACAGCGTCGTGGTCACGAGTGAATTGGTTTTGAGTGAAAATGGCTGTGATGACACAGCAGTAGCTAGCACGAAGTATTTCTGTCTGAAGGAAATGTTCCATCTGAATTTTGCTTCTTTTTCTTTTTTTTTTTTTTTCCTCCTCTAGATGGTAAAACTAGAAAAATATGGACAAGCATTTACCCCAGAGTTGTACCCTTTCTATAACCTGTACCTCATCCTGAGCCTTGACAGTGTCTTGTATTTCTTGCTGGCCATCTACTTTGATAAGGTTTTGCCTGGTGAGTGAAAATGTGAGGGGAAAAATAATGGAATTATTTCTTCTATAATTCCCTGCTTTGTAGAGAGAAAGTTACCAAAGGGGTGGTGGGAGGAGAGAAAACTGCAACCTTGCAGTGAGATCCTGCTCCGACAGCCCTGACCGCTGGGGTTGGAAGGTTGTTGTAGGACTTGTTCTGATTTTTTGGTACCAAAGAGGTTATAAATGGCTGTGATTATTCCCCACCTGCATTTACAGGTATGGACAATTTAAATTGCAGAGTTTATAAATTCTTTCACTCTTCTGCAAGTCCACATTCTGCACTACTAGAGGAGCGGTGGGTGGGCTGGGCATTTATTGGAGTTGACAGATGGAGGTTTTGGGGTTGATATTTCACCTTCTGTGCCTCTGATTCAGGCAAGTATGGGGTCCCACATCCTCCTGCCTTCTTCCTGAGACCCTCGTACTGGCTCAGGGGCAGCAGTGGGTACGTGGGGGTGAGGGCTGGCAGCAGCCACGACCCCGTTCTCGGCGGTGACACCGAGCCGATGCCAGCGGGCTTCGATGGCAAGGAAGCCATCAGGTAAGGAGCTCCTTTTGGCAATAAAATTCCAGCTCTGCATGGGTTGTTGGGCTCTGGAGAGTACAGCCACACTGCACTGGTGAGTGTGAGGCTGGCAGCTGACACTGTGGATGAGATTAATGCAAATGTGTGAAAGGCAGGGGTTGTTCAGTGTTTCGTCCTGCTCTAGAGCTGGATTTGAACATTTATGGATGTGGGACATCTTCCAGCTCCCTTCCCTGCATTTCCCTCTCAGCAGTGAGTCTGTTCCCCTTCCCCAGCATCTTCAAGCACAGAGTGTGCTGCAGAAAATGCTGCACTGTCCATCCTTGCAGGGCTGGGTGGGCTCGTGGCTGGTGCTGCCTTCTGGTTGTTACCAGGAAGCCAACAGAGATCTGCCATAATAACAGCTAGGTCATCACTCCTAATTAAATATCCACATTTATATCCTCCTCCTTCACTCACTAAAGGTTCCTCGAGTTTGGCTTTGAAACATTTTAAACAGCTTTTAAAAAAGCATAGGGCCCAATCCTGCTTTAAAGGCACCAGAAATGAATTACATCAAGTGATTCCTTCTGCAGGACCAGTTGGAGGAGGAGGCTGGGAAATATTCCCCCAAAAGTTTTCAAAGTTTAATTTGAGGCAGGGGAAACAGCCCCAAATTGTGATTCAATAAGTAATGGCTTGCTTACTTTTCTTTAGACTAAACAATATTAAAAAAATATACAAGAAGAACAACAAGAGCACCGAAGTTTTAAAGGGTAAGGAGAGGCTTTGTAATTCTTTTATTCGTTTTTCAATAGATAAGAACCCAAAGTGTTTGGAAATGCATTGGCTTTGCTGAATTCTGCCTCTGGGCCTGTTAAATTATGTTGTGCAATGGGTATTTCTGCTAGGGTAAATTACTGGCAAATTTCTACCAGGTCATTATCTCCCTGTTCCCTCCAGGAAAATCACTGTTTATTATTTTTTGCAACAGCAGAAATCTCCTTAAAAGCTGTGTTTTTGCAGTGATGAACCACTCTAGAAATCCCCTCTCAAACATCCCTTTCAAAATGTAGACTATTTTGGGCAAACTTGGGATTTTATGGCCAAATCTGCTGTCCCTGCCTGAGCTGTGTTCTCCAAGCACTTGCCAATGCAAATATTTGACACAGCCATAGTAAAGTCATGGGGTATTTGTTAAATGCCTTTGTTTAACAAGAACTCCAAGTGAAAATATCAAAAATGAAAAATACAAAAATATGAAAAATATCAGTATGGCCTCAAAGGTCTATGTTGAGTGGAAAAAATCAAACAAACCTGAACAACCCACAGAAAGGCAAAGTATTTTTTTAAAAAGAAAATGAGGGGGCAAAGTCTGGCTGCTTTGAAATATGTCTTGAAATCTCACATCTTGGAAAAGCTCTGGGCTCTCCTCTTCCTGAGGGCTCTTGTTGAGCCACACTAAAATAAAATGTTATGAACCTCATAGAAAACTGAAATCAAAATTCTTTAAATATTGAAGATAATGCATTTATTCCCTCAATTCAGTCAAGATATAATTCCTTACTAAGCTTAGGCCTAACTCCTGAAGAACCAACCTGTGCTTTTTGATCTGGTTTTGCCTCTCAGCTTCTAAAGAAATGTCATTTCTGTCACCTGTGGCAACAGCTACAGGTCCAAGTCGACTTCTCACACACTTCCATCCTACTGTTGTCCTGTTTATATTCCAGGTTTGTCCTTGAATATATATGAAGGCCAGATCACTGCCCTGCTGGGTCACAGTGGATCTGGGAAAACTGCTCTTTTAAACGTGCTCAGTGGATTTTCCAAGCCTTCAGCAGGTGAGATGATGGGCCTGGATGCTGAAGAGGAGGAGCTGTTGGTTTTTTTCAAGTGTAAGGGGGAAATATGCAAAAAATTTCCAAGTTTTCCCTCAGTCATTTGTGCTGGGTTGTTGTCAGTGCAGATTTCTCCTTCAGCATGAGCTTCAGGGATAATGGATCCCTCGTGTGTGCACCATGGTCATTTCTCCATCTGGATGAGCTGGTGCTTTCCCTGAGCTGCACACCTTTAGGAAATATGGTTTTATTTGTAAGGGAGGGTTTTGCTGCTCTGAAATATTTGTGAAAGGTATTAAATCTTTGGGCTATCCAGCTATTTTGTTTTTTTTTTGTTTTTGAATTTTTAATTTAACACTTGGGAAACATCCATGGTGCTGGAATTAATGTCAAGCGTTTCATTCACCCCCCTGTGCAGGTTCTGCAATGATCTACAACTACAATGCTTCTGAAATGTGGAATATGGAAGGAATGCAGGAAAAGATTGGGATTTGCCCCCAAATTAATTTGCATTTTGAAGCCTTAACGGTGAAGGAAAACCTGAGAATTTTTGCTCACATCAAGGGGATTCAGTGGAAGGAAGTAGATGAAGAGGTTGGTATGTGCTTCTCAGCCACTGACTTCTCTTTTATGATATCTTGGGCACTTTATGCTTTATTGATAAAAGATGATCACCTGCATCTTGTTCTGTGGAAATGAGAACAAACCTGATTTAGTGGCAAAGTGGTTTTCCAGTTCTTTCTTATCTTCATGTCATGAGTTAAAACTAAGACTTGTCTTATTTATCTCCAAGCAAAGCCACTCTGGGTAGGTAAGTTTGAAATCTTGAAGTTGTAATGTTTGTAGCCGTTTAGGAATTCAGACCAGTGCTTTGGAAATGTGACTCTTGTCTTCGTGTGTTCCCAAGGTGCAGAAAGTTCTCGTCATGATGGACCTCACCGATGTTCAGAATGTTTGTGCTGATGCCCTGAGTGGGGGACAAAAACGAAAATTGTCTCTTGGAATTGCAATTTTAGGAAATCCCCAGGTAGGGACTGGTTGTGTTTATGCACACACAGCATGTGTTGTTTTGGGACATAGCTTTGCATTTCGACTTGGCACAGAGACCGTTGTGCTTTTCCCCTGCCATTCCAGGTTAATAATTCACATACTGGAAGGATTGGGGAATCTGCTTCCATCAGAGCCACACTTTTAATTAGAAGGGTGGTAATACTGCAACAGGAGAAGGAGCAATAAAAACAAGCCATACTTGAGGGTGCATTCTCTTCTCTGAGCGAGACCATCAAAAGCATGAAACCAAGTGATGCAAGCATGGGGCTGAGCCACGTGAACACAGCTGGTGTTGTAGTTGAGACAGTCACAATGCAAAGCAGCACACTCCATTTTCAGAAGGCTTAAAACCTGTTTTTATTCCAGCATGCATGCTTTTTATACATTTTTACAAAACTCATAAGTTTACACTTATTGGTCATGAGGGACAAACAAAGTGCTCATTGGAACAGACAGCTGCAGGTTTCTCTTCTTTATCCTTCTTTCTTTCTTGGTTTCTGTGTCAACGACCTTGGTAGAAAATTCTTCCAGAGGTAAATGTGGATCCTCTTATCAAACTCCTCTCTGGCTCACATGAGTTGCTGTAAAACCTCTCCCACAGGCTGCGGTATGGGGAGCTCTGAGCTCGTTGTCCTTTGCAGGTGCTGCTCCTGGACGAGCCCACGGCGGGGCTGGATCCCTGCTCCAGGCACCATGTCTGGAGCCTGCTGCGGGAGCGCCGCGCCGGGCGTGTGACGCTCGTCGCCACCCAGTCCATGGAGGAGGCAGACACTCAGGCTGGTGAGCCCAGACTGGCACCTTGGGGGTGCACACCAGGGGTTTCCAGGGCACAGCCCACGTGTGAGTCCCACTGTGGCACGGCTGGTGTTTGCTGGACATGTTTTGTCTGACAGTGACCACCCAAGCCGAGCTGGGCAAAGGTTAAAACTGGGCTGATGTGTCCCTCCAAGGCTTTGCTCATGCTCCTCTCCAGGATAAAGCAGTCTTCTTCAGGATAAAGCACTTCCACCTTATCTGGGTTTGTCTCTGTGTCAGTAAAACTTGGTTTATTTTCCTGGATTTCACTTGCCACTATTCCCATTTCCATATTATTTCTGTGCTGCGTGGGAAATTCTCCACAAGCCCACAAGAATGCAGAACTGAAAGAATTAACCATGATGTTGAGGAGAAAGGCATTGGTTTAAAATTTTTTTAAAAAAAGACCTTCAGGGCTGGCCTGGCTTTACTCCTCTCAATTTATTATTAAAAAGTCTGCTGAGTTGAGAAGGAGCAGAGTGAGGTCAGTCTGCTGCACTCTTGTAAATCCCCCTAAATCCTTTGCATTCCCTCCTCCTTAGATCGGAAAGCTTTCCTCTCCTGTGGGAGATTACAGAGTGTTGGCTCATCTCTCTACTTGAAGAGAAAGTGGGGAATTGGCTATCACTTAAGGTAAAACCTTTTGTTTTGGTCATCACTCTTTTTGTGAAAAGCTTCTCATTCTCATCTTTTCTTGTAGAATCTGTGTTTCTGTAGAGTTTATCTAGACAGTAATAGAAATCCTGACAATTCATTTTAGAAGACCTTTGAGACTGCCAAAATTTCCCTGCTTTGGACAGCAAGCTGCCTTTCTTTGGAACCCAACCCTGAAAGCTCTGAGCACGCAGCTAAAATGACTTTGCAGCTGAAAGGGGACCAGTGTGAGGTGATCCGTGGTGCCAGAGTGACGTACGATGGCTTTGATGCAAAGTTCTTTTTCTTAGGAGTTTGATTCCCGAGTTCTTGGTTTAGCAGCATTGTCCAGGATCATAATTCTTAACCTCAACCATTTTGTGCATGCATGGCAGAAACAGGGGCACTGCAGATGGCTGTAAGAATTCCCACCGAAGTTCTGCCCAGTTTTGGAGGTTTCCCTATGGAAGAATCGCCACTGGCTCCGTCCTCCAACCAGATGAGGCACATATATTTTATTTCTTATTTAACATAATAACAATGTTTTTTTTTTTAAACAGGATGCACATAAATGATCTGTGTGACCCAGAGCTTGTGTCATCCATGGTCAGACAGCACATTCCTGATGCTGTGCTCAAGGGACAGAAGAGGGATGAGCTGTGTTTTAGGCTGCCTCTGGAAAACACTGACAGCTTCCCAGGTAAGAAACCTGTCCCTGTGCCAGGGTTTTAAAGGGAAACTGCTGGTGGGAAAAGCAGAAATCAAAGTTACTGTGAAGGGAATAATTATATTCCTTGGACCATAATGTGTGGTATTAGGAAGCTGCATAAATATCAGTTTTACAGAAAGCCTTCAGTGCACATGCTAATATTAATAATGAAGATGAAAAAAAGAAAATCCACCAGCTAATCTACAAACTAAAATCCCCTGACCCTCTTCTGTTTTCAGGATGGTCCATGTAAACCAAAACCACTAGAATTTTCCACTAGTTACCTCTAAAGAACAAAATAAATTTGTGATGACTTTTAGGTCACGGGGATTAACGATGTGAATGCTGGAACATCCAGTGTTAATTGGCTGAGTTTGTTAATTAACATTGGCTGAGTTTGTGCTCAGCACTGGCCGTGGTGCCTGGGCTGAGTCTGGCTGTTTCTCTCGTGCAGATCTGTTCAGCCACCTCGAGAGCAGCCTCTTGCAGGGGGTTGTTAATTACGAGGTGACCAGGACAACCCTGGAAGACGTTTTCCTGAAGCTGCAGGGCGAGGAAGCCATCGATCCCGAAGGTAAAGCCTTGACTCCCTTTGGAAGCATGCATCCTCAAAGTTCCATCTAAACGTGTGTTTTAATTGAATATCTCATAAATTTCTGCTAAATGTGAATATTGATAGGCCTAGAGTGGCAGTTGTATCCCACTTACCTTCAGTGAGGAACATCATTTTGGAGAAGCCCAAATTATTCTGTCTTGGCTTCCCAAAGGGTTTCAAGCGTGAGAATTAAGGCTTGTGTTGAAAAGGGTATTTATTTGCCTTTGAAGGGTTGTCCAGCCCAGACCAGGAGATGGGAAGGGATAAAGTTTGCAGAAGGCACTTCCCAAGGCCAGTGAAGATCTTGGATGTGTTGCTACACCAGCCAGTCTGAATTCACCAATATAAATTCTGTTCTGGATGAATTATGGCCCTTTTTCTCTGCCCTTCTAACTCTTCTCTCTTAAAAAAAAATTAAAAAATCAAAGTGTCCCTCAGTTCAGAGCAGAAGATCCTTGATGATTGTTTGGGATTAGAAGGTATCCTTGGAAGGCTCTTTGTGGCTAATGCCATTTCATGGTGAACACAGGAGAGGGAGACTTCGAGGAGAGGGACCAGAACCTCCCATGGTTCTCCAAGCAGGGGATCCTGGCCATGAGTGGGATGATGCTCTGGAGGCAGCAGGTGTGTGCTGTGCTGAGAGTTCGCCTGCTCAGACTGAAGCACGAAGGAAAATTCTTCAGGGGCATGTAAGTACAGACGTTCCCACCTGCCCTGCAGCCCTGGATTAGCTGAGGGAATGCTTAAATACTGCTGGAGATGTTTGGAACCAGAGAATTAGGTGAAAAATGTTTCAAAGCTGCAAAAATAGGGGCAGTCTGGACTTAGCAGGACACTCTGGCTTGCTTAAGTTTTAAATTTCCCCATAAATCACACAATTACTTACTGGTGGATTTCCCCTGGCCTCACTTATGGTCTGTTTTTCCATCTAGATTGCTGTTATTTGGAATATTTATCCTTCCACCACTGATGGTTTTAATGATGTTTCATATGTGGCACAACTCCAGCAGCTGGGAAATCACATCTAGCCCATATTTTCTTCCCACAAAAGAGAAAATTCAAAATAGGTCTACAAACCTCCTCATCTTCAATGACACAGGTGAGGAACAACATGTGACGCTAACTCACTTTCTGCATTAATGTGAATTTTATTATAATTGACAGAGCAACCTTGCAAATGCCACAAATTTATAAAGGAGTGTGCAATGAGAGGTGTTTTCTTTTGAGCAAAAGCAAATGCAGTTCTAGTGATGATATGGATGATATGTAAAAGAGTAATGAACCAGGCAAGTTAAAAAAAAAAAAAAGAAGTAAATAAACTAAGTTTATTTACTAGAAACATATATTTTCTTTAACCAGTTTAAATAAATAGCAAATATATAGGAAGTATGTGTTTGCTTAGAATCTCAATATTTGGGTTTTTTTAACATAACTCTACTTTGCAAGTAGGAACTTGTTTATATGAAACTGTTTCTATTTAAAGAAAAAAAAATCCCTCTAATGACTCGAATTTCTGTCCTTGACTTGATTTCAGGATCAGAAATCGAGGATTTCATTGCTGCTTTGAAAACTCAAAACATAACCCCAGAAATAACTCCGGGAAAAAACATCACAAGCCTTCCAGATTATAATGGAGCTATAAAAATATCCCTGGAAGGCAAGGTGAGGGATATTTTGTTTTCCTTCTTTCATCCTGAAGATCAACAGCATTTCCTGAGAAGTATTTAAATGAGAGAAATAAACACACCAGAAAAGGGAGAATGTTTTTTTGGCATAATAAAGAGTTTCAGTAGTGCTGCTCACACCTCTCAGGGACATGAAGGCCTTTTGTTTTGACGTTTGCCTGGATCAGGAATGGTGTCACCAGCAGGAGCAGGGAGGTCATTCTCCCCCTGTACTCGGCACTGGTGAGGCCACACCTTGAGTGCTGTGTCCAGTTCTGGCCCCTCAGTTTGGGAAGGACGTTGAGATGCTTGAGCGCGTCCAGAGGAGGCAACGAGGCTGGAGAGGGGCTGGGAACACAAGCCCTGTGAGGAACGTTTGAAGGAGCTGGGGTTGTTCAGCCTGGAGAAGAGGAGGCTCAGAGGTGACCTCATTGCTCTCCACAACTCCCTGAAGGGAGGCTGTAGACAGGTGGGGTCGGTCTCTTCCACCGGGCAGCACTGACAGAACAAGAGGACACAGCCTCCAGCTACATCAGGGAAGGTACAGGTTGGATATTAGGAAAAAAATTTCACCGAAAGAATAATAAAGTACTGGAATTGACTTCCCAGGGAGGTGGTGGAGTCACCATGTCTGGATGTGTTTAAAAAAAGGCTGGACATGGCACTCGGTGCTGTAGTCTAGTTGAGGTTTTAGGGCACAGGTTGGACTTGATGATCTTAGAGGTCTCTTCCAACCTCATCATTCTGTGATTCTGTGATTCTGTGACATCTTCAGAGCCGCCAGTTCACAGTCATGTGCAGCCCAGAACCCATCAACTGCTTCCCTGTGCTCGTGAACATCCTCAGCAACACCTTCCTGAGGCTCTTCAATTCCACCGCGCGCTTCCGCGTCTGGAGCGAGCTCTTCTACACGGTGAGAGCCCTGCCCTGCTGGGCCAGAATCAGCTGGGACAGCTGAAGAGATGAGGACTGCACATCTTGGGGGGCTGGGGGAGCAGGTTCCAAGGGTTGAGGCCAGTGGTCCCACTGCTGGTGGTTCCTGGGGGTGTTTAATGATGATTTTTCCCTGTGGTGTCCAAGGGTTCTGCGGGGTTTCGGTACTATAAGAAGTTTGTGCTGTTTGGAGAGAATTGGGATTGTTCTTGGAGAAGAGAATTTTCAGGGTGATCTAATTCCAGTCCCTGATGGAAAGATGGAGAGAGACTGTTTACAAGGGCCTGGAGTGACAGGCCAAAGGGGAATGGCTTCCCCCTGAGCCAGATTGGTTTAGGTTGGATATTAGGAGGAAGTTGTTCCCTGGGAGGGTGGGCAGGCCCTGGCACAGGGTGCCCAGAGCAGCTGTGGCTGCCCCTGGATTCCTGGAAGTGTCCAAGGCCAGGTTGGATGGGGCTTGGAGCCACCTGGAATAGTGGAAGGTGTCCTTGCCCATGGCAGGGGTGGAATGAGATGATTGAAAAGTTCCTTTCCAACCAGGCCATGCTGATGAACATGGTGGGAATACAACAGTGATCTTTGCAAACCCTACCTTTCCTCAGCAACAAAAAGTTGGTCTCCATCCTCAACAATTTACAATAATCCAAATTATTTCTGAAAATTCTAGGATGATAAATGTCATTATTTTGTTCTTTTTTCCTTGCTTTCTTTTCTTAAACACCACTGACTTACCATTTGTGCTTTTGCTCACTGGTGTGTTCAACATTCTCATGAGCATCGAGACAGCCAGATTTTCCCTGGGCAGCATCACTCATGGATGGCTGAATTTCTCCCCACAGGGAGAAAACCCAGAGCTGAAGAACTACATTTTTTTTGGCTTATTCACCTACCTGCTGGTTTTGGCTGCTGGTTTGCCTCCTCTCTTTGCAATGAGCAGCATGGAGGATTACAAGGTAAAGAGCCTAAGGAGTGAATGCAATGCAAAATGTCTGGAGGCCACCAGTGGGAGGCCCTGGCACAGGGTCCCCAGAGAAGCTGTGGCTGCCCCTGGATCCCTGGAAGTGCCCAAGGCCAGGCTGGACAGAGCTTGGAGCACGCTGGGATAGTGGAAGGTGTCCCTGCCCATGGCATGGATGATCTTTAAGGTCCCTTCCAACCCAAATAATTCCATGATTCTGTGGTTTCTAGGTAGGATGATAGAAGAAAATCAGTCAGATTAGCACCAAAGTGCACTTCTCTGCATCCCAGGGAACCAGCTGGGGCTCACAATAATGTGGATGTTAATAAAGCTTTTGAGATCTGAATGATTTAATTCTTTTTCCTTTTAGGAATGACGTGGTTTTAAAAAATGGTTGAATTAAGAATTGGAAAGGAGAGGGAGGGAGGAGCAAGGGAATAGAGAAGGAGCAGGAATGATGTTTTAGACTCTCCCTTTTCTAATTTTTGTCATTTTTGCAGCTCCAGGCTCGCTCCCAGCTGCGGCTCGCAGGGCTCTTCCCCTCGGCCTACTGGTGTGGGCAGGCTCTGGTGGACATCCCCTTCTTCTGGAGCCTCATGTGCCTCATGTTCGGGCTCCTGGTGCTCTTCACCCGCATCTGCCCCTTGGAGACTCGCGCTGTGCTGACCCTGGTGAGCTCTGGGCAAAATGGATGAATGGGAATAACTCCCTTCCCTCATTGCACAGCAGGATTTGGCTTCAGGGAAGGTATAGGTTGGATATTAGGAAAAAAATTTCACCTAAAGGATAATTAAGTACTGGAATTATCTTCCCAGGGAGGTGGTGGAATCACCATCTCTGGATGTGTTTAAAAAAAGGCTGGACATGGCACTCGGTGCTGTAGTCTAATTGAGGTGTTAGGGCACAGGTTGGACTTGATGATCTTAGAGGTCTCTTCCAACCTCATCATTCTGTGATTCTGTGATTTGCAATGGGCTTCTCTGAGCAGGTTGTCATACATCCACAGGCACCTCCTTGTCACTGATGTCTCTCTCTCTCTCCAGCTCATTTGCATCTTTGGTTATGGAATATCTCTTACCCTCTTCGTTTATTTAATGGCCTTCAAATTTCGCATGGGGCGAAGCAATCGTTACATTTGGTCTTTAATCTTCATTTTGGTAAGTGAGGAGCACCTTCACTCTGAAGTGTTTGATTTACACACCTTGCCACTTGGGGCTTTATTTCAGATTTACATCAATAAATTTCAATTTATATCAATATTCAGCAGAATAACCTGAATCACTGACAAATATACTGGTTTTTTAGCAACAATACATCAATATTGGAAATAGTTTTTCTGCTTTGTTCCAGGTGAACTATGCTGCTTTTATGAACAGTGACCATCATGAAGTATTTTACTACATCTGTATGCTGATTCCTATGTTTCCACCTGTGGGCTGGATCATGTTCTCTGGACTAGTAAGCAAAACACATCCTACTAAATTCAGTATTTACCCTAATGGTGCAAACTGGCAAAGCAAGAGGCACTTCCCAAATTCCCAGTCAAAAAGAGAGAGAGTGGGAAAAGAAAACAGAAGAGAAGTTCCAGGCTGTTAAGTGAGAGAAGAGGCCAAAATTTGACCTGTTAATCTTTAGTTTGATTGGATATTTTTGGTTTGTTTAGTTACTAAGAGCTGTTACAGTGGCTGTATTTTGGCAGCAAGGGTGGCATGGGAGGGGAAAGTGGTGGAGTGGGAAAACCAGGCAGGAGGAAGAGAGCTGGGAGAAGGCCAAAGTCCTGGGAAGAGAGAAGCAGTGATGGAAAAGGTCAACTTAACCTGACTGATTTGAGGCCTCTGAATTTCTGTAGCCAAGGAAGCCACAATCCATCGAGGCAGTAAGAACCAAAGACAAAATGCAGATCAAAGCTCCTTTATTCCATCCTGAAGAAAAGCTAAACATCCCTACCCACCACACTCGCTCTGACCCTGCCCTGAGACACACGGTGCTGAGGAGTTTTCTAATTGACTGATCTCCTTTTCTTCCAGAATTTCCTCGTGTACCATGATTACACCATTTTTGAGACATGGAATTACGTCTACATGCCTGTCTTTGCAGTAAGAAGGGACTTGGAGATGGTTGCTTGGGCAGGGATGACTGTCACTGATGCAGTGGGCTTGTAAACTCTCCCCATAAAAAAAGGATGGGTTTTGTAGTCAAAATTTCTCATTAAGTGTTGGAAGGAGAAGCAAATTCCAATAAATCCTGGGTTTGTGCCTGATGTGGCCGTTGGATGCTGCAAAAATTGGGCAGGGGCTTTAAGTGGAGCTCATGTAGAAGGCAGAGATATTATTAATAAACTGATCATGCCAATGCTGCTTCCACAAAAGGATGAGAGGATCTCCCATCCCATGGGATGTCTGTTGGGGTGCAGGTCGATTATCTGGGCTAGAGCTGCTGTAAGAAATCAAGGCTTTTGCAAATAATCTGCATATCAGAGAGGAATGTCTGCAAAGCATCAGTTTAGCTCCTTGCCCCTGTAGACCCTTTCAACAGCTGAAATTAATGAGATAGGTTACTGCATCCCTTTATAATTAAAATTAACGGGGAGTGTTGTTACCTTGTCTCCACACAAACCTGATGAGTGTCTGGTTTTCAGCCGTACATCCACTGTGTGATTTTCGCTTTCCTCCTGCGCTGTTTGGAGATGAGATATGGAGAAGCAGTTCCAGGATTTGATCCCATCTTCAGGTGTGTCCCAGGGATTCCTTGTGAGCCACAGCTATCCCAGGGTGGGCTTGGAGCTGCACAGCCTCCTGACAGCAGGAGGGAAAAACGTGTTATGTGAAAAATGTTTGTCAGCAAGTGGGTAAAGCTAGTATTTTTAATTTTTTTCTATGTTCTTGAGAGGATAAAAATTGTGATTTCAGCTTTTTTTTTAAGGTTCATTGCTGAGATTTCAGGACATTTCCCTACAGGGGGTAAATTATAGTTCCAAATTGAAACAGAAAAAATTTAACTCTTTTTCAGAGGTGTCAGTATTGCTCCAAATAGGATGGACACTTTCCCTAAATCTTCATCAGGTCGAGGTTGTCTAAGTGCTCCCTGCTTAACTGTCACAAATAACAAGGGACCTGAGTCACATGGGAGAAGATTTATAAAAAGTATTTAATTACCAAACATTACCAAGTGTGGGGGTTAATGCCCAAATTGGTTTGCAAACCTGCTGTGTGTATTTGAATTCTCCTTGACCAGATGATTGGCATGTCTGGAGCAGGGAACCAGTCAGTAATTAAAGATGAAGGAAAAGCTTAAGCTGGCCTTTATTTTCTCAGCCATGCAAGTGAATTTTAGCTTTCCCTCCCCAGGAATAAATACTTGAGCAAACAGCACCTGGGGAACAGCTCAGTGATCCTTGTGTGTCCCTTCCAACTCTGAGCCTCTGAGCTCCCCAAGGGCAAATAAATTTTGGGTTTTGTTGGCACTGCCAACGAAATAAATTTAAGGGATCACGCTTTAAGTGTGAGCCCTGCAATAAATTTAAAACGTGGCAGCACTAAAAGTGTGACCCTCAGTTAACACATTTTACTGCCCCAGAGGTTTGGGGCTTATCAAAAACACTTATCTGGCAAAATCTGGGCCTGGAAGGTGCAATTTCACAGGTCCCTTTCTAATGTTTGTGTCATCAGCTTCAACCTCAGCTGGCAAAAAAGTATTAAATTAAAAAAAAAAAAATAGGGGATTTGATGCTTTGAGGCAATTTTATTTATTTCCTTCCTGCCACTGTGGTGGGTAGTTCAGGCCCCAGTCTGTGCACTGGGAGATAAATTTGAAAATATTATACTTATTTCTAGATATAAATATGCATTTGTGTCCTCTCTAATTATACTGGGGAAAACTTATAAATGCGAACCTTTTTTGGAAGTGATTCCTCTGTGGGAAAAGGATTTGTAGAAAATTATAAAAATTTGACAGAAAGCTCACATAGGCTCACATAAGCTCATATCTGTGTGTAAACTTTGAGATAAGAAATATTGACTTAGAAATGTTATAGAATAGGATAGACATTGTTGAGAGAGAAATGGAAGTAGAAATGTGTTTTAAAAGATGGTTTTGCAAACAAGACTAGATACTTTAGAGAAATAGATTTGTGAAAGATGCATTGTAGTAGGATTCACGAGAGGTAATTTTAGATGATTAGACATGATGTTAAGACATTTATAATACGCGGCTGCTCAACCTGGGATGCAACAATAATATAGTGTGGTCAAAGCTGATAGGTTAAGAAATGCTTATAGTGTATTGTAATTAGGAAATTGTTGGCTTCTGATTGTGATGGTGTGAATTATAACACCTGCATTGTCTCACCCTACTCATGAGACTGAAAATGGAATAAAAGTTTTCAAAAGGCTTCTCAGTTACCCCAGCTCTGGGTCAGAAAAGGGCTTAGTCTGACACTCCTGCACTTGTAGGATGCAGCAGAGAAGAGAGGTCCCGCAGCAGAACAAGGAGCAGGCTGGAGAGGAGCCCCCCGAGGTGCAGGCGGAGCGGGACAGGGTGCGGAGCGCGCTGGCCTCGCTGCAGCAGGAGGAGGTGAGGCCAAACCCAGCCCTCTGCACTGCTTTGCTTTCCATTCTCCATCTGTCCCCGCAGGCCCCCAGCTGGGGAATAATTAGCATTGACTCCATGATTGCAGAAGGCTGATCAATTGCTTTATTATATCATCTTATACTATATTATACTAATTAACAAACTCAGTAACCCTTCCAGCCAGTCCAATACAGCTTTGGATTGGTCAATCCATCCAAACACCATCCAGTGTCCAATTAAGAAACCACCCTTTGGTAAACAAATCTCCATGACACATTCAACACATGCACAACAGCAGGTGCAACAAGTGGAGATAAGAATTGTTTCTCATTCTTTCTCTGATTTTCTCACAGCCTGGGAAAGTCTGTGCCTGCTCTCTGTGGCCAGAGAGCTGCTGCCACATCCATCATTTTCATTCTCTCATCTGCCTCTGCTTTCTTAGTTCATGCACTCAGATCTGATGTGATCTCACCGTGCAGCCCACGGTCACCCTGGCACCATAAGGACTTTAGCTGGCCCCATTATTTTTATTCCCATCCTGCATATTTTCCTGTTTTGGGGTTTTTTTCCCTGTTTCATGGCTTATTAATGTAGAAATTTTCTCTTTTTCAAATCCTGCTTAATGGTAAGAACAGATCAGCTGTCTCATGGGGTAGGAGGAGAATTTTTTTTTTCCTCTCTGTCTCTTCACAGGACCTGGTTGTTGTCAACAGTTTGCGCAAGGAATACGAAGTCAGGACAGCCACTTCCATCTTTAAGAAAAAGAAGAAACTTGCTGTCAAAAATCTCTCTTTTGGTGTTAAAAAAGGTTCAAGTACTTTTCTGCACTCCCTATAAAATAACTGACTAAAACCTAAAGGGAAGGCCTCGTTTGGAGGCAATATTTTTGTTAGAATTTTCTTGTGGGCATTGAGACCTGACACTCCGGGCTCCTGCCTTCAAAGTTTTAATTTATGGGGATAAAACAACCCTTTCTCTTACTGTACTTTTAAATATTACATAGAATACAGGGGAGAAGTCATATTACCAATAAATATTATTAACAGTTGTATATTTGTTCCAGGAGAAGTCTTAGGTCTGTTAGGGCCCAACGGAGCTGGGAAAAGCACAACTCTGAACATGATTTCTGGAGGTGTAGCAGTGACTGCTGGGGAGGTAGGTGGCTTCTTGGAGCAGCTGCAGAGATGACCTTGATGCCTTTAAAAATTAAGGATGTGATAAGGCAAGCCAGCAAAATCTTCCTACAATCAGGGGATTTATGGATGTTTATGTAAAATTTATGTGTCCTGGATATTTACAGAGCTGAGAAAAAGTGTTGATTTATGCCAAGCATAAGTTCTAGTGTTCATCAAAGTCAGTGTTACAGATTTAAGAGTTTGAGCAACAGGAAATCTTCAGCTGGCATTGGAAACCCATTGTGAAATGTCTAAAGCCCTGTAAGAATTGTTGACATCTAAAAAAAACCCAAAAATAACACTCTCCATAAACAGCCTTGCAAAACCAGGAAATTGAAAACGCATGTGAGCAGCGTTGGGCCAGTAACAACCCATCATTAATTACATGCAGAATGATTAATGGCATGTGCTGGGGGAGGGGAAATGCCATTGCTCTTACAGATTTTGGACTGAAGGTTGGAAATAGGAAAGTATTACTAGGAAAAGACTGGCTGATGTTGGTAATATTACCCAAAGTGAAAAGGCAGATGGAGCAGGATCACCCTGCTCACGGAGCCGCACAGTGACCACTCACAAGTGGCTACTGACCACACAACTGCTTGCCTTGGCCAGTTGGATGGGGCTTGGGGCAACCTGGGCTGGTGGAAGATGTCCCTGCCCGTTGTAGGGGTGGGAGGGGATGAGCTCTAAGGTACCCCCCAGCCAAAGCACCCTGTGACTGTGTGACCCCACAACTGCAGAGCTGTGTCTGTGCAGGTGCTGCTCGGGGGCCGGGATGGAGCCCCCCCCTGCCCGGGGGCCCTGGGCTGGTGCCCACAGCAGGACCCGCTCTGGCCACACCTGACAGTGCTGCAGCACCTGGAGGCCTTCACTGCCATCAGGGGAATGAGGGAAGAAGATGCTGCTCTTGCCATCAGCTGGTAGGAAGCCAAATTATCTCATCTGTTGGTTCTCCCTCCCTCCAGAGGCAGGGAGCTTTCCAGCCTATCACTGTCGCCGCTAGAAATGAAGGGATGGGACTATTTTCAAGCTAAGAACAATTTATTGCTCAGATAAAGATCAATCTCAGAGGCTGTGAGATTTTACAGGAGCAAGCAGTTGGCCATAGCTCAAGAGCAGTCACAAGTTCTTTTTTACAAGGCAATACAGAACTTTCTAACCCAATAGACAGTTGCCACAGGGTTTATTTTGTTTTTCTCACCTACCACCCTTACTTACTTCTGCTGCACTGTGGATACTTTTGTCCAGTGGCTTCTGTCTCGTTTGCACACATATGCTTCTGTTATAACTTCTAAACTCCTAGCTACTCTGTTCAACCACACCCTTACATTATAAACCCTTCACCCTCTTATCAATACAGTTTCTCACTTACTTAAGGCATATTCTCACCTACAACTATAGAAATACAAGTTTATGATTTCTTTCTTCTTAGAAGAAGCTTAGATTGATGTAAAAATACAATACACAGATATTAAGCAGAAAAATCATCTTCTAAGGCTGTAGATCAAATCCTTCAGTGTCTGTGGAAGTTTCTGTTTTTCTGATTCCTACACCAGCCCAATCACTCTGTGATTTTATTGGGTGGGGAAGGGTTTCTCTGTTAACAAAACTGGCTCATGTGGTTAAGAGACAGCATCTTCAATGCCTCTCACCTAAGAGAGGTGGCTTCTCCTGATGAGGTCTGCTATTTTATACTGTTCTCAGTCCCTTGCCAATGAAGACTGTAGCCCAAGTTTACCTGGGAAAATTCAGAAAAAAAAAATCAAACTTGTCTCAGTTCACGGCTAGTTGCATGAGTAAATCACTTCTCTAATTAGCTACACTTCCTGCCTTGAATTTCTGCAAAAATTCCTCAATTTAACATCCAAGTTAGGAGCAAAATCCCCAGGTAACACAAGGTGATGGATATCAGCCCAGACATGTCAGTGTCTGGTTCCTCAGCCCCCCTGGCTGCAGAGGTTGCACACCAAGATGGTCATTTGGGGCTTTTCCCTTTCCATTGCCCACAGCATAGGAAGGTCCTTGGATCTCCTGAAGCATTTCAAGACCCCAGCAAGAAGTTTATCTGCTGGAGAAGCCAGAAAGGTACGTGTTGGATTTGTCTTCCCTACTTAACCAAACCCTGCTTGCTCCTTCTTGGACATGGTGCAGAGGAAACCTTCAGCTGAGTGAGTTCCTGGCATCATTCATTTTCATCAATACCTTTTGAATCCATCCTGACAGGATTCGCTCCGTCCTCCTCACCCTCTTTTCCCATTCCTCTGCACAGTGTTTTCAATAAGTGCTAACCACAAATTGGATTTACAATCACCTCTTCACGCCCCACCACCTACATCTGCCAGTAAATGGGATGGAAACCACTTTCACATCTTGGGCAGGCTCAGGAGGTCTGGGGAAATCTGATTTTGAGAGATTAAAACGTTAACTGAGAACACCTGAAGTGGGATTTCTTTTTAAATCCCTTTTCCTTTTGTACTTTGCAATCAAGAGCTTCAGCTTCGAAAAATTCACGGGGATTAAGGTGCACCAGTTTTGCAGGTAAATAAAGGAGCCCTGACCTGATGTTGTTCCCATTCCAGCTGTCATTTGCCCTGAGCATCCTGGGAGGCCCAGCAGTGATGCTTTGGGATGAGCCCTCCGTGAGTGTGGACCCCAAAGGGCAGCGCCGCATGTGGTGAGCAGCCCTGGCCTGGCAGAAATGGGAATCTGGGACGGGTTTAACAGGATGGGCCTCACCCTCCCCATTGCAGGAACTCTTGGGCAGGCAGAGGTGACAGTGTAGATCTGTCTTTTCCCTTTTTCCTAATGCCCAGGGGATGGGGAGAGCTTGCTGGGCTCCTCACTCAGCTGGCAGAAAGCCCTGTAACGTAATGGTCATTAATACACCCCAAAAAATGACCCCATAAAGGTCATTAATACAGCCCAAATAATCTCAGTAGGCACCAGCTGAATCCATGCATTTGGTACAAAAGACACAAATTGCTGTTTTCTTCAGAGCAAGAGAAAAATTTGTAGGAAGTCTTCCCTTTAGTCATTCAGGGCTGGTGTTTGCTTTAGCTTTTCATCACCAGTTTACAGCATCAGTGTAAAATTTGGAGGGACGCTGACATGACAAATTACAGCACAGCAGTGGCATCCAGGTCATCTTTAAACAAGAAAACTGAAGTCTTTCAAACAGTTTTCTGCTTTTTGATAACTTTAAAAAGTTGTTTCTAGGGAAGGAAACATAGAACAGTGTTGGAGTCCTGGATGCTGAGAATTTTAAACTTTCTGTGCTGAATGGCACAGACCCACAAGAAAATACTATATTTGACCTGAGGCCATGGAGAAGTCTTCCAAAATTGATTGATAGCACTGGGATTATGGGTGTGTAGTTTGATTAGGAGTGTGTGATATCACAGGGTGGAAAACTTGGAGTTAAAGGTTTTAGAATATAGTAATATATATAGAGCAAGATGGAGGTTTTAGGGTAGAGGCTGCTCCTTCTTCTTCCTTCTTCTTCACAGGTTTGGGTGGTGCTTTGTAGTTGGACAGAAAAGTCCACATTGCAGACTTTGAGTGATTAGTTATTGGGTTAAAAGTGAAAATAATTTAGGTGTCATTTCCTAATTGGATAGTTTGGCCTTAAAAGACCTTGTATAGAAAGATAGTTAGCCACTTTGTAGCTTGTCAGTAGAACAAGCTGTACAACTCATGACTTGTAATATAGAGAAGAAATTATAAACATCCAACCCTGAACACAAAATACCATCTCTAGCGCTTCAATCCCAACCTCGGCAGAGGTAGGGAGCTGGCAGACCAGGAGATTTCCTGTGGCTATTCCCAGGAAGTGACTGTGATCCCTCTGTTCCCAGGAAGATGATTGAGGCCTCCATGAAGAGCAAGGAGAGGGCAGCCATCCTCTGCACGCAGTCCCTGGAGGAGGCGGCGGCGATGTGTGACCGCGTGGCCATCCTGGTGTCCGGCCGGCTCCGGTGGGCACCGCGAGCTGGGGGTTTAGTCTGGGGGTTGGGGTTAGTTTGGGGTTAGTTTGGGGTTAGTTTGGGTTAGTTGGGGTTAGTTTGGGGTTAGTTTGGGTTAGTTTGGGTTAGTTGGGGTTAGTTTGGGGTTAGTTTGGGGTTAGTTTGGGGTTAGTTTGGGGTTACTTTGGGGTTAGTTTGGGGTTAGTTTGGGTTAGTTTGGGTTAGTTTGGGTTAGTTTGGGGTTAGTTGAGGTTAGTTGGAGTTAGTTGGGGTTAGTTTGGGGTTAGTTGGGGTTAGTTGGGGTTAGTTTGGGGTTAGTTTGGGGTTAGTTTGGGGTTAGTTGGGGTTAGTTTGGGGTTAGTTTGGGGTTAGTTGGGGTTAGTTTGGGGTTAGTTTGGGTTAGTTTGGGGTTAGTTTGGGGTTAGTTTGGGGTTAGTTTGGGTTAGTTGGGGTTAGTTTGGGGTTAGTTTGGGGTTAGTTTGGGTTAGTTTGGGGTTAGTTTGGGGTTAGTTTGGGTTAGTTTGGGGTTACTTTGGGGTTAGTTGGAGTTAGTTGGGGTTAGTTTGGGGTTACTTTGGGGTTAGTTTGGGTTAGTTTGGGGTTAGTTGGGGTTAGTTTGGGTTAGTTTGGGTTAGTTTGGGGTTAGTTTGGGGTTAGTTTGGGGTTAGTTTGGGTTAGTTGGGGTTAGTTTGGGGTTAGTTTGGGGTTAGTTTGGGTTAGTTTGGGGTTAGTTTGGGGTTAGTTGGGGTTAGTTTGGGGTTACTTTGGGGTTAGTTGGAGTTAGTTGGGGTTAGTTTGGGGTTACTTTGGGGTTAGTTTGGGTTAGTTTGGGGTTAGTTGGGGTTAGTTTGGGTTAGTTTGGGTTAGTTTGGGGTTAGTTTGGGGTTAGTTTGGGGTTAGTTGAGGTTAGTTTGGGGTTAGTTGAGGTTAGTTGGAGTTAGTTGGGGTTAGTTTGGGGTTAGTTGAGGTTAGTTGGAGTTAGTTGGGGTTAGTTTGGGGTTAGTTGGGGTTAGTTGGGGTTTTTTCAATTCTTAATCTAATGGGAAATACTGGTTTGGATGCTCCCACTTGTGTAACAATCAGTTTTGTGAGGTAGCACGGTTTGAAGAGTTGATGAATAAGAGGACGTACAGCTACTCCTCAGCTCCCTCAAGCCACTGATTTATTTGCTGGTTATGGTGGTTTCAGCAATGTTTTCCCCCCTCTGCAGGTACATCGGTTCCCTTGAGGATCTCAAAAGTAAGTTTGGCACAAGTTACCATCTAGAACTCAAAATGACAGACGCGGGGCAAAGCAATGCTCTCCACACCGAAATCCTGAACCTCTTCCCCCATGCAGCTCGGCAGGAAAGGTCAGTGTCCATGGGCTGCCCACAGCCTGGATTTGCGTTGGGATGCTCTCTGCCTCCTACTGACCTTGCTCAGTGATTTACCTGGAGCACAGTTATCCTACCAACCTTCCCCAAACTGCAATGTTGACTCACAAATTAAGAATTCATTTTTTTTATTACTTTTTCAGGACGTCTTCCATGCTCACCTACAAGATTCCAGTGGCAGATGCACTACCTCTGTCCAGGTCTTTCTCCCAGCTAGAAGCAGGTAAAAGGAAACAATCGGTTAAATAAAGAAATCACTTTCAAATGGTTGATGTGGATTTGGTTTTTAAGGATGCTTTCTTCATCCCTCTGCAGCTAAACGGAATTTCAAGCTTGAGGAGTACAGCTTGTCACTGAACACTTTGTACCAGGTAGGCTGATGCAGGAGCTCCAGGTTGGGAACTGCCTGTGAAAAAGGAAGAAATAACCTGTGACCAGCACAAATACAGCCAGTCCATGGCAATGATGGGGTGCTTTCCACTGTGTCCCACTGCAGGTGTTCGTAGACCTCACCAGGGATGCAGAGGAACACGACCTGGAGGTGGCATCCAACGGGGCTGTGGAGCAGAGACCCCTTCACCCCTGAGTCTTGGAGCCACAGTGGAAAATATTCCATGTATTTCAGCAGTGTCACTGCATCTCATCAGTGTCACTGGGAGCTGGGATCAGCTGCAGCCCCAGCACTTGGTGACCCACATCACAGCACGCACAGCCCTGCAGGTGTTCTGCCTCAAAAAAAAAAAAAAAAAAAGATATTATTTTAATAAATAAAGCCTTTATCCTTTGACACATCGATGCCTGACACTCACCTGTGTCCCTGCTCTCAGACTGGCTCATGGAAATTTGAATTCCTGAGCCTGAGGCCATGAGGGAGGCTGTGGCTGGGAAAGGGGACTCAGTCCCTGGGGAGAACCAGGAGCAAACCCCAGGAAGGCTCTGACACCTCGCTCATCCATGGCAAGAGGACACCGGGTCTCTGCCTTGTCAGCCCTGAGACTCACCCTCTGGCTGGTGAGATGTGGCCATCAGAGCTGCTGATTCCTGGGAGGGAGGGGCACAGGGCTGTATTTTGAGCCAAAAAACTGCTCTTGCTGTGAGTTCCAGCTCAGGCCAACTTGGCCCATCTCATCCCCACCACTGGGGCCAGGGACAGAGGAAAGGACTCAGCAGTGGCTGGATAAATGTAGTGAAAACTGGCAGCTCTTGTATCATCATCTATACAACACAGTTATTAATTAGAGTCAAAATAAGGTGTGCTTTGACCCAAAATAGTGCTGAAGAAGGACAGCAGGCTGAGCCTTGCTTTGGTCATTGGGAGGAGAGGGGGGCTCCTCACCAGCACCCTCCCCTCTGTGGGTCCCTGGGAGGGATGGGGCAATTGATGGGGACCTGGGGGCAAGCACCATCACCCTGACCCTGTCTGAGCAGGTCAGCATCTCCTCTTGGATTATCTGCCTGCCAGGGCTAGAGTTAAAAAGTAAATTTTAAAAAATGAACTAAATAAAACAGGAACTCCCTGCATTTAAGTGTTTCCCCCTGTGCCCTCTTCTTCTGTCCCCCAGCACCCTCTGGCAAAGGCTGGGGACCCACTGGAGGCCAGAGGCAGTGCCATCCCATGGGATGGACACAAGACCCTCACCATGCCCTGGTTGGTGTGGATGATGCTGGGGGTGCGGGCAGGGGTGGTGCTGCGCTGGGACACAGGCAGGGAGAATTCTGCAGGTGCTTTAGGCGCACAGGGATGCATGTCTGGGCACTGCAGAAAAGGATGTGGGCAAGCAGGTACCAGCAGGTGGCTGCCGTGGCTCACGGGTGGGCTGCTCCTGCCGGGAGAAGTGCCCAGAGCAGCCACCCACACCCCGGAGTTCTGCTTTCCACGTGGATCTCCCAACATCAGGGCTCTGCCAAGGAGGTGGGCAGGGAGGAGACTGAGATTCACTGGCTGGCACCTGGCATCTCCCTCTCTTCATGTTAGACTTGTTGTTTTTCCTTTTGCAAGGAGGGGAGGAGAAGGTTTGGACACCCAGGAGATGTTCTGGGGACAGGTTTAACTCCACGCCGTGCCCTGACTTACTGCACCTCTGCTGTCTGCCTCTCTCTGACCCGTCTGAATGGGATTTAAATCTTAGGAGTGTTTTTTTTTTTTTTCCCTCCTAAGGAAGGAAACAAATCCAGCTGCTCCACTCCAAGCCCAGCCTCTGTCCCAGCTGCTCAGGCTCCCTCCCAGCCCTGGTCCCTCAGCCAGGATGAGCCTGGGGATGCTGCTGTGGGCACCCAAGGGGCAGCCACGCTCCAGAGCCTGGGCTGAAACCAAACCCATCCCCTTTAAAAGTGCAGAGTTACTCAGGAGACGTTTATTTCAGCGTTTCCAAGATGTTTTTTAGCTGGAAGAGCTGTTACTATCCAGGAAGCAGCACTTCTCTGCTGTTCCTGCTCTGTGGCTGATGCCACGGCAAGAGTTTGCCACCCTTCATCCTCCAATGCCCAAGCTGTGACATCGCTGTTGACTTCAGCCCCTCTTGCTGCACTGAGAAACACAGCAGAGTTTGTCAGAGAAAGATTTTTGTGTGGTTTGTTGTGGGGCTTGTTTTTCTTCTCTTGGCCACCACTCAGGAATGTCCCGAGTTAACTTTTCGGACAGTGTGCTCCAGCGCCTCAACAGCTATGTGCTCTGTTTGAGTTTTCTGACACAAATAAAGCTGGAGCCCTGCCAGGGAGGAAGGGGAAGGAAGCCAGGGGGAAAAAAGAAGCCATGGTGTGAGGAATATCTTTTGCAGAAGTGCCTGAGGGGAAAAAAACGACAAAGGAGAGCTGTGAGTCTCTGGGACAGTCGGCCAGTCCAGCCCAGGGAGGCTCAGCACCTCTGCTCCTCCAGGACCAACTCTGGATTCCTCTCAAACCTTCCTGTTGAGGTAAGGCTGAAGCATTCTTCCTAAGCCTAAATAACAAATGTTATTTTGAAGGTATGAAAACCCCCAGTAAATTATAATGCTGTTAATGACACTGGGTGAGGGTACAAATGTGTGGGTGGGGCACGGGGCATCTTTCTAATAGGTTGAGTCAAGCTTGGGGGTGTTTAAAGGCAATAGAGTCTTTTAGACCTTACTTTGAGATGAAATAACACACAAATGGAGCTCAGCTTATGGTAGAGGTTTATTTCCAGTGTTTCTAAGCACTACAAGGAAGCAGTAGCTTCAGCTCAGTATTTTAAATGATCCAGGACATACGAGGAGTAGATTTCTTTCCCTACCTCCAGTGTACGCTAAAGTTTTAATTTAAAAGTTCTGTCCATCTTATGCTCTAAAAAATTCCACCTGAAATACCACAGGAGCAAAGAAATCAGTTGTGCCACATTTCCCCCAGCTGCTCAAACTCTGCAGCAGCACAGGGTCAGTGGGCACTGAGGGGTGACCACAGGAGGGACATGTGGGATGTCCAGGATGAGCTCCTGGTGTGCCACCTCTCCACCCCAGCCAGGATCTCCTGGGAGTGTCAGCCTGCTGAGGTTACTCCATGGAACTCTTAGAACAGCCTCCACCTTAGAACACATCTCCACCTCTGCCACAAACCCCGTGGCAGAGGTGGAGATGTGCACAGGTGACACACAATGTCCTAAACCTCACTTCTGTGGGGTGGAAAAGCAACCAAATAATAGCAAGTTTAAACCCACATTTTATTCAAGGAGCTCTAGAGGTTATTACACAGGCTAAACTCAAATTTTTATACACCTGGGTTTAGTGAGACCATCAATGAGGGGAAAATCTGTTTAGAAATGATGGCTAAATCCTGGGCAAGTGTTTGCAGCCCATTTGTTGCAGCTGCTTTTCCAGCATTCCAGTGCCTGCTGTCTCAGCACACCGAGATTCAGCCTCTGGGGGCTGAATAGAAATATTTGGAGGAAGATAAACTCTGTCTTGCCTGTCAGCACCATGAGGCATTGTCCCCCAGGGGAACAGGACAATGTAAATCTTCCTTCCTTATGACAGGAAGGCTTGAAGGGATTAGGTCTGTAACAGCTCTGATTTTTCTACCCGAGAATCACTTAGAGAAGATCAGGATTTTATTGAATAGCAGATTTTAGCTCCAGATGTGACAGCAGAGCAGTTTGGCCATGTGAGCAGAGCTCTTTTACATGGAGGTACTGAATCTTTTTGCTCATTAAAGGTCCTCATGGATGTTTTATGGATGGTTAATAAGCACACGTCTCGTCTGCAAAAAGCTGACAGGCAGCTTTACGCTTTGCTTCTTTCCGTTCCCACCACCAGCATTAACCAGGCAAAATAATCCTTGTTTTGCTTGGACCATGTCATTTTGAGGATTGTGCCCTGTCTGTTGGAGTAACACATCAGTGCATGCTCGTGGCCACTCGGTATTCTCTCATTTTTCATTAATAACCTGCCAATGACATCTATCCCACGCACTTCCAAGAATTTGTTCTCTCATGGCTCTGAGTTCCCTTCAGCAGATGTTTTCCACAAGAGCTCAGCTCACACCACAGCCAGGAGTTGCTCAACACTTCTTGGTGTTGAGCCTATAGCAGATTAATATTACAAGCAAAAGGATTTTAGGGATTTTAATTGACTATATTGTTGTTGTTTCTTGGATATGGAGCCCACCCAAGCCGATTAGGTCATGTAATGTGATAGTCCTTTTTTTTATTTCATCAATAACTCCTCCCAAATTCCCCATGGTGAAGCGTAGAAGCCTGAAATTCTGATTTTATCAGCGTTTGCTGCTGAGCTGTGATGGTTGGAGTGTGTTGAGGGTGATGAGGCCTCTTAGACCCTGTGCTGCGGGGGTGGTTGTGCTCAGTACACAACATCTGAGTTTCTTCAGCTCATTCTTGCTGTAAAAAGGGAGAAAAAGTTTCACTGCAAATCTGCAAGAACTGTGCAAATAAAACCAGTTGCTGCTGGTTTGGCTTTTGTTCTATTTGAAAGCAATTTTCAAAAAGAAATTGTCTCTAGGTTCAAAGATGAAGGCACTCCAGAGGAATATCAGTGTATTCCAGCAAATTAAAATTCTCTTGTGGAAAAATGTCCTGATCAAGTGGAGGATGAAGATGCAGAGCTTTCAGGTAAGAAAAAATTACAAATAAAACCAAAATAGTAGCTAACTACTGAGAGTGGCCAATCCCTGCCTGCCCCTAGACACCAACTTCTTTGGGTAAAATTAGAACTTAAAGTACTTTTGAGAAGCCTGACTGGTAATGAACACTTGGAGACTTGACTTTTTTTTTTTTTAATGGTGATATTTATGTCTGGTTTGTGATAAATAAGGGCACAGATGGGCTCTTGGAGCAGGTGATGGGCACAATGCAGAGAATCTCTTCATCCACACCTAAGAAACGGGTGTGAGCGAGTCCCTCTTATTTATATTTTAATCCCACAAAGACTGAATTCCTCTTGTTTACATTTTTAATCTCACAAAGAACCTGGTTTTATACTTCCATTAAATTCTCCTCCCTGCTCTCCCTGGTGTAGGAGTGGATTCTGTCCCTGCTCTTCCTGCCCCTGGTGTTCATCGTGTCCTCGTCCGTGTTCATGATGCAAGCCCGCTACCCAGAGGTGCCCTCCACCCACCTGGGCTACCTGGATGACCCTGCCTTCAATGCCACCGGGGTCACCGTCACTTTCACCCCCGCCACTGCCACCACGAGGCACATCATGAGCAAGGTGGCCTCCAGCTCTGTCATGGCAGGTGGGTTTTGCTTTTTAAATATTGAATTTTGTCGTTATTGAACCTGTTGGGCGTGTGCTGTGTTGTAGCGGTTCTTCAGCATCTTTGATCAGGAGATGGTTTCAAATTCATCCTAAATCTTCCATTTTCAAAAATATTTCTTCTCTAGGATTTAAACTACCTGTGAGGCCAGTGTGCCTTTCTGAACTGGAAAGCTCTGCCTTACCTAATATTCCCTAATACTTTTAAAACACATTAAAAAGCATTCTTTTGAGGTGCATTTCTTCTCAACTGGTAAAGTCTGAGGTATTTAGAGCCGCCTCCCTGGGCAGTGAGAACTGGGAAAGGAGGAGCTGCGGTGCTGAGAAAGCACAACATTCCCTCAATGCCTGTGGACGCATTTCCACACTCACAAAATCTCATGGCAATATTTTTCTGGCACTCCACAGGTATAAAACTAGAGGAACTGGATGATGAGAGAGCCATGGAGAAAGCCTGGATTTCAAATAGGGAAACTATAGGAGTTGTATTTAAGGACAACTTCTCCTACCACCTCAGGTTTCCTACCACCCATGTGATTATTCCCAATGAAGTCATTGGATACGTAGGTAATACAAAATGAGAATTTCAGGGCAGTTGCCTGGTGTGGACAGGGTGGGAATAATCCACATTTATTAAGTGATGAAATAAATTGTGGGTTTGGGGTTTTTTTTTCTTGTCACTGTCAGTTTGAAGAGTTTCCCACAGTGCCTGTGTGTTCTAGTCTTACATTTAATAATGAAAATTAATTACTTCTCATTAGTGTGATGCCCTTTGCCTTGTAGACACCTGCTACAACTTCTCCTGGAGTAGCTGTGAAAGCCCAAGGTACTGGTACAAAGGCTTTCTGTCCCTGCAGTCCAGCATTGATGCTGCCATTATAGAGGTAAATCCAGTTTAGGAACTGATGGAGACATCCTTTTATTTTAAACATAATATAGGAAAGGCAAATTCTTCTGTGGGAATAGCAAGGGATGGCTTTGTCAGAAGAGAAAGCTGCTTTTAAAATTTAATCCAGGGAGGATGAAGCAGAATATTCCTTGTATAAATGCATCTCACTGCAGAAAATAAGCAAGCCACTCCTGTTGGCCTTGCATTCCTTTAGATGGTGGCAAATCATTCTGTTTGGGAAGAAATGGAAACCATTGCTGGTGCCAGAATGAAGTCCCAGAGCATCCTCTTCTCCATCAGCCTGGAGTACAGCTACTTCATGATGGTTATCGTGATGTGCTTCCTGCCCTTCATGTACTTCTTATCAAGGAATGTCACACGAGAAAAGAAGCAGCTCAAAGAATTGATGAAGACCATGGGCCTGCAGGACATTGCATTTTGGTGAGCTCTTTTTTAAGTGGAATACATTTGCCAAAAATAAGTCTGTTCCTGGGCACTTGAGAAGCCAAATAATGAGTTAAATGGGCTTATAAAATTTTCTCCAGCACTCTGTCAGGTTGATTCCTGGTGAAGACAAAGAAGCACCATTGTGCAAATATTTCAGTCACTCAATGAAAAAACATACTTGCATTGCTTGAAAATTTATGTCAAATATTAATTGATGCAACTGATCCCTGCTTTTGTTCAGTTTCTCATCCAGAGGGCTGAGCATGGCAGCGGTATCCTCTGCTCCCTGGGGTATTTCCTCCTAAGCTGGATCACCTGTCTGTTCTGAGGAGGCAAAAGAGAAATTATTGCCACGGGAAATAATTAGTATTTCAATTTAAACGCTTCTGACGTGCAGATGAAGCTGTAAGCAGAGCTGTTAAGTAATTACCCACAGGGCTGATGGCACCTTTCCCTCCCCAGGCTGTCCTGGAGTTTGCTGTACTCCCTTTACGTGCTGATCTTCTCCTGCCTGCTGACGGCCCTCGTGCTGCGGGAACGCTTCTACACCAGCAGCTTCCCTGCAGTCTCACTCCTGTTCTTCCTCTATGGCCTGGCATGTGTAAGTCAGGCTTTAAAACCAGATTTCCTCCCCACATGATTTATTACCGTGCTGATGAGCCTAAGCATTGCTCCAGAGCCTTTGTGCTCAGGAGCTTTGTGGGCCACGCTGGCTGGAACATCTGAGTGGCTTTTCTAGGTCAGCAGCAGAGATTTGATTTGCAGCCTGAAGGGCTGACAGGCTCTTGTTTGCCTACAAAAGGCCCAGTTTGAAACTCAGATCAACCCACTAAGAAGGGCTTTAGTGGATTTTATTATACAGGCTCAGCTCACCAGGGATCTGGTGCCTGGTAGACAGAAGTGCTGCTGTTAAGAATATTTATTTCTTTCAGTGGTTGAAGGAAACTTCTGTCCTTACAGATCCACCTGGTTTTCATGCTCTGCTCCCTCTTAAGGACCTCCAAGCTTGTCAGGTCCACGGGCTTCCTCATCATCTTTGTCTTCGGGTTCCTGAGCCTGGCAGTGCTGATAGAGGATGTCCCCAAGCCACTGAAGTGGTTCCTTGGTCTCATGTGTCCTTTTGCTTTCAACACTGGCATTGCCAAGGTACGGGGGCACCACCCCTGCAGCTGAACCTTCCTTCCCCTGCTGGCAGAGAAAGGCACAGGAATTCCTGCCCTTAGCTCAAAAATCCAGCTGGAAAACACCCAGGCATTTTCCCTTCCTCTGCACAGTCTGTTTGAAACCCCCAGGTGAGCTGAGCTGTGCTGGGCAGCACAGAGGGGCTCCAACACCCCCATCCCATTCCCCTGCTTCAAAAGCAGATGAATGCAGAGACAAGCAGGGCCCTTGGCACAACAAATCTGTTGTGCACGTCTGCAGCTTCCACATGGCCCCATCGTGCACACAACAGCCCCATTATCCTCGGGAACATCAGGGACAGCATCCTTGGCTGCCCATCACGCCCCTCCTCCTGGCAGCAGGGACTGTGCAAATCCAGCTCTGGATTCCTGCTGCTGCTGCCCTTCCTCCATCCCCACCCTGCAGAAATCCCTGCCATTGCCCAGCTTTCCATTAGTCATATCTGCACAGCTCTTGCTAGCTCTGGTAATCTAATATTTGATTTCTTGATATATATTTTAAAAAAATCTGCCTGGGAGAGATTTCTGCAGCTGCAGAAAAAGGGACTGAATTTGTTAATTCACCATATGGTTAAATCAATCATTATGTAAATTATAACGTTTTTTGTCGTGACTCTGTCGCATCAAGAATGCCTATATCAGGTTTTTTGAATTTATCTCCTCTAAAACTCTGATCTTTTCTTCTGTTTCTGGATTGTTCTGGAAAATTATGGATTAAAGCATGAAGATCTCTGCATGGAGTAAATTTATTCCCCTTCCTCTTTAGAAAGAAAATTAGAACATTGGTCAGTACTGCAGATGATTTCTGGGTTAAAAAGCAGAGTTGCATGCATGGCTTGGTGGCATCTGCATATTTTTCCAGCCTGAAATTTGTTCTTCATTCTCTTTTATTTCAGATTTTCGATTTAGAGAAATATGGAATAGGTTTCTCCTTTTCCAGCCTTATGGGGGAAGCATACTTTTTATTTTCAACATACATACTCCTGGTGTTTGACTCAGTCTTGTACATGCTGCTGGCTCTGTATTTTGACAAAATTCTGCCAGGTGGGAATGATTTATTTTTACTTGCATGGATTGCATGGGCTATATCAAGGAAATGATGGGCTGCTCCTTTCTTGGACTCAACCAAAATAAGGTTTGGACTAAAAGAAATTTATGATGTCATGGAGTGACTTTTCTGTTTCTGGCACACACCAGATTCAGAGAATTAATGACAACAAAGCATTTAGCATTTTTTATTTAATATTTTTTCTTTCTAATTAGGAGATTATACTGTAATAACATGTAGGACAATACTTCAATTCATTACAAAAAGCACTGAATTCATTACATAATTCCCTGAAGCCACCCTTCTTGTCTCCTCTCCTTCTGTTCCAAACCTGGTGGGGGGTTGACTGGAAAAAAGTTCCAATTTTGTACTTATTTGAAACTCCTAAAAGTTTAGTCTAGGATGGTGCTTTGGCTGTGCCTTTTGTTGATGTCAGGCCATCTTTTTGCTTTCCTGGCAGGCAAATATGGGATCCCAGACCCTCCTTTGTTCTTTCTGAAGGCCTCGTACTGGATGAAGGGCAGGAGAGGCTCCACCAGGGACGTGCCCAGAGCCACAGCAAACACTGAGGAGCTCCTTGGGGATGATGTGGAGCCTGTGCCCCCCGAATTCCTGGGGAAAGAGGCCATCAGGTTCAGAGAGAAGCCATTGCTTGTGTCTGGTTTAGTGCTCCCCACTCCTTCCATTAGCTTGGGTTGGACTTTTCTAGGCAGCTTCCATGTTCGTGAGGCTCTTGCAAAACATTTTGTTTCACAGAGAAAAATTAGAGATAAAAAGATAATTCAGACTGGTCACTAAAGATGAAATTTAGGGAAATTTAGATTTAAAAATAACTGGGTTTTTTTGTTGTTGTGGACTTTCAATGTCCTTTAGGGACAAAAGGGAGAATGAAGAGGGTAACCAGTTGTAAAAGTGTTGCAATGGGCTTGACCTTGTCTTTGCCAGTCTTGGTGCCCCATTTTTGGTGCCAGGTTGGGATGCACACACCTGGGCACAGAGCCTGTCAAACCTGTACCTCTCAGCTTTGTTTCTTAACACCTTTTATTTTCTTCATGCCATTTCTGTCACTGTAACTTAAGGTCCATAAAAATATAAAAGGGCAGCAGGGAAAAGCATTTACAGAAATCCCCAAATAATAACCTCCTTACCTTCCTTTTAGGCTCCACAATATTAAAAAAGCCTATAAGAAAAAGGACAAGAAGACAGAAGCTTTAAGAGGTATGAAATCTGTGAGATTGATTCCTGCTAAAGACAAGGAAACACCGTTGTGCAGTCAGTCAATGAAAAAAACCACTTGTATTGCTTGAAAATTCATGTCAAATATTAATTGATGTGATTGCTCACTATTTTGTTCAGTTTTTGCCAATTTGCTGTTTTTTATAAGACTAAAGAGAAAAAATATTTTAATTTTTTAAAATTGTTTTATTTCTGTCTTTTCTGCTAAATACAGACCAACTCCTTATGCCTTTAGTTAAAGGTTTGCAGAGCTTTGCCCCACTTAGTGCTCTTTTGGCTAATGATTATCAATTAATTCTTGTACTTTTTGACTTCTCCTGCCTTTGACAGTGGTGGAGGGCAATTCAAACCTCATTTCTCCCCAGACTTGATGTTATTTTTGTTCTAGGTCTGTCTTTAAACATTTATGAGGGTCAGATCACCGCCTTGCTGGGCCACAGTGGGGCTGGAAAGACAACGCTGCTGAATGTGCTCAGTGGGCTCAGCTTCCCTTCGGAAGGTAGGAGCAGGCTGGGATGGGGTGGCCTTGAGCCAAAAGCTCTAAAGATCAATTCATTCCCCCTCATCCCTTTGTCTTGGTTTGAAAAGCCAGGTGTCTGCTAAGGAAGGCAGGAGCCTCCCTTGAAATGGAAAATGGAAACCTCCTCCCTCTGAATTGTTATAATTTTGAAATTAAGGGGCTCTCAGGCAAAGATATGGGAATAGGAATAACAGTTCTTTATTAGGAAAAAATAAAAAAATTATAAGAAAATATAAAAATAAAAATGCTGTAATACAAAACAACACTGCCAGAGTCAGAAATGCCCTGACCCCCTGTGTGTCAGGGTGGTGGCAGCAGTCCCATCCCATGGTGGCTCAGCCCTCCTGCAGTGCCAGCTGTGCTTCTGCTGGAGCAGGGATCCTGGACAAGGCTGGAGTTTTCCTCTGAAGCTCCAGGGCTGGTGTGGAAGGGCCTGGGCTTCCTCTGGGAATGCAGTGGGGAAGAAAGCTGCTCCTCTGGGAATGCAGTGGGGCAGAAAGCTGCTCCTCTGGGAATGCAGTGGGCAAAGGCTGCTGTGGTGCTCCAGGAGTCAGATTGTATCCAGGTAGGAATGCTTGGCTCCTCCCCCTGGGCAGAGCCTCTCCCCATGGGATGATGGAATTTTATCAGCCCTGCAGGGACACCCACTGGTCCATGAAGAAAAGATAATTAATAATTAATGGCCCATTAACAGAAGATATCTCCTGGAAGGAGGATTGGCTGTGGGAGAGATAAAGAAAACAGCCCAATGAACCACAGAGATGACCCACTTCCAACAGATAGCAATACAATATGGCCAGAATATTGCTACCCCCAGGCACAGCTTTCATTTCCAACCTAAGACACCCATTTATCCCCGTGAACAGGCTCTGCCACCATATACAACTACAAACTGTCTGAAATGGGAGACAGGGAGGAGATCAGGGGGATGATCGGGATTTGCCCACAGTTCAACACGCAGTTTGAGGTCCTGACGGTGAAAGAAAACCTGAAAACTTTTGCGGAAATCAAGGGCATCAAGTCCAAAGAGGTGGAGCGAGAGGTGAGTATGTGTTCCCCACCATTCCACAGAGTCTCCTTTTGCAATGGGAAGCTCAAAGAATCTCCCTGGGTCTTCTGAAAATTGAAGCTCCAAGCCCTGTCCAGCCTGGCCTTGGACACTTTCAGGGATCCAGGGGCAGCCACAGCTTCTCCGGGCACCCTGTGCCAGCACCTCACCTTCCTCACAGGGAATAATTTCCTTCTGATGGCTAATATAAATCTAAATCTACCCTAATAAAGGATGGAAGGGCAATGGCTGCTGAGAATGGACATCCTTGTGCTGTTCTAGGTGCAAAACATTCTGGAACTGCTGGATATCAGCAACATTCAAGACACTCAAGCTGAAAAACTGAGTGGTGGACAGAAAAGAAAGTTATCCATTGGAATAGCCATGCTTGGAAACCCCCAGGTAAAGCAGCAGGCATGGCTCTGTGATGTAGGAAAGACTCAAGTCCAGCATAATTAAAACCTTGGGCATGTATTTGGCTCTAGGATTTCAGAGTTCTTTGAAGTGCTTATAATTAGAATTAATAAATTTCATAATTTCGTTTGTTTTTTAAATTCATAACCCACCTTGCCAGCCAAGTTTTGAAGCAGGCAGAGTTCCCTGAGCTCTCACAGCCCCCAGAGCAGCTGCCCTTTTCTGAAAGATGCCCAGGGTCTCTTGCCTTCAGAACACCAAATCCCAAAGACGTGCTGTTGCAAGCACATTCTGCTCTCTTTCAGGATTTTTCATAGAGCAGCACAGAGGAAAGAAAGAGAAAACAATTTCTGTTTCTGCTCCTTGTTTTTCCCATGTGGAATGTGTTTGGATAATTGTTTCCCTGGGGTGATTGCTTGGTTGGATTCTGGTGAGGATTGTTTGAGCTGATGGCCAATCCAATCCACCTGAGTCTGGACTCTCAGAAAGGGTCACGAGTTGAGTGAGTTAGATATGGTAGTTAGAACAAGTAGGTTTGTAGTTTAGTGTCTCCTTTAAATAGTATATTAATGTGTTATAGCATAGTTATAATAAAGAAATCATTCAGCCTCCTGAGCTGGAGTCACACATCAGCATTTCTTCCCACCGGGTTCGCCTGCATTTACAATAACGTGCAACTTCTCCGGCAACGGGGAATGTCTGATCCCATCCTTCCTGCAGGTTTTGTTCCTGGACGAGCCCACGGCGGGGCTGGATCCTCTCTCCAGGCACCGGGTGTGGAGCCTCCTGCGGGAGCAGCGGGCAGGGAGGGTGATCCTGTTCAGCACCCAGCTCATGGAAGAGGCCGACATCCTGGCAGGTGAGTGGGGCCAAAATCCTGGCTCTGGATGGGGTATCCCCGCAGGAAAATCCCACAGCACAAAGCCCCAGAAGGTGGCAACAACTGCTCTGCACTGGAAATTCCTTTGGCTTTTCCTTTCTCCAGACCGCAAGGCTTTTATCTCGCACGGGAGGCTGAAGTGTGTTGGCTCTTCTCTGTTCCTGAAGAAAAAATGGGGGATTTGCTATCATTTAAGGTATCTCCTTAAGCTCCAACAATACCTGGCAACATGCAAGTACAAGGGAGCACCAGAATTAATGAAAGCCCAGAGCAGATGTCATCAAAACAAACAAATTACCTGCATTAAAATCCAGCTCCATTAACTGAAAAAGCAGTAAGATTTAGGGTTAGGGTTAGTTAATCCAGAGCAAGGAATGGAGTTTTCTTATTATGCATCCATAAAATGGTGGATGTTGTTTGTCTGGGTGGGTTTTAGTTGTTTTTATTCCAAACCTAAGCATCTGTTTTTTTTTCCCACACAACAGGATCCATGTCAGTGAGTCTTGTGACCTGGAGAATCTGACATCCCTGGTGAAAGGGTACATCCCCAATGCCACGTTGTCAGGACATACCCAGTATGAACTGAGATATAAACTGCCTTTAGAAAACGTCAATAAATTCCCAGGTAACGTATATGAAAATAATTGGGGATTATTCATCGGGGAAAAATTAATGACAAATGTGTTGAAGGAGAAATGCAAAGGGAGATTTTTTACAGGAGTCACATCAGGACTTCAGAACCATTGCAGTTTGGGTTTTCCCCAAAATTTTATCATACATTTAAGATCAAACTGTGCAACAAATGCTTTCCTACTGTTTGCAGTGACAAACCCTGCAGGCTAAACTGGGCCATGTGTGTTACTGAGAGTTCAGTACTCTTTCTGTTAAATGAAAAGACAGAGATAAGAGAAAACCCCACAGAACCTCTGCTGGTCCGTGCCCATTTCTCACCCACCGTGCCCATCACTTCAGCCTGACCATCCCACAGAGGGTGAAAACAGTCTGAAATGTCAGTGTTAAGCAGAAAAACACCTTCCATGAGGGATGGCTCTGGCAGTTTTGTGTTCCTCCACACCTTTGCGTCCTGGCCGTTCATTGCTTTGCTGCGTTCTCTGTCACTGGAGATGCTCCAGTCAGGCTGGCTCAGCTGAGCCAGAGTGGTCTGGATATCTGTTCTTATGCCTTTATTTTATCTCTGTCCTCCAGATCTGTTCAGTGGTCTCGACAGCTGCTCTGAGCAGGGAATTATCAACTATGGAGTCAGCATGACAACCCTGGAGGACGTGTTCCTGAGGCTGGAGGGAGAAGCCACGGCTGATCAAGAAGGTACAATTTACAATCCACAGCCAAAGAGATCAGCTCCTCTGCAGTAACCTCCAAAGGTGCCTCTTAAACTTTCATGAATCCCCACCTAGAAGCTGGTCTGAGACATAATTGTGTGTGTGGAAACTCTCTGCAGATGAGCCCGTCCCTGGGGAGGAATGGGGAGAAGCAGGACCAGGAAGCCCTGAGGAGGCAAGGCCAGGCTCCCTGCTGCTCTCGGACACTGTCACAGCGTCGGTGCAGGGCCTGGCCCTCTGGAGGCAGCAGGTCTCTGCCATGGCACGGGTGCACTTCTTGAAGCTCAAGAGCTCGGTGAAGAACGTGCGGTCCATGTAAGTGCCAAAGGGGCTCTGTGGGAGAGCAGGACTCCTGCTAATTAGGACACAGCTAATCAATGGGATTAAGCAGAAGCCACTTTATTGTTTACATTGTGCTCTGTTTATACATTCTGACACTACTGCACACGCCATCACGCCTTTCTTGATTGGTGCCGCTATCTTGTCCACTGGTTCTGCGCGCACTTTTCAGGATATGTGATTGGTTACAGTCCAGTGCTTCACGGACTTTCACTTTTTTCACGGCCTTTATCTAGTTCTTGTGGTCTTGGCATTTTGTTTCTCAGCCTCTTCTTTCTTAATTGAGCACAATTTATGTCCTAGTAACCTTGACGAATTCCAGAGGCCTCTGACAATAACAACTTAAAACGGTTTGACTGGAGCACGCCGCAGCCCAGGCTGTTCAAATCCATTGCTACAGGGTTATCTCCTGGAGGTCTGGAAGTGGACACGGTCACACCAGGGGGGACAATTTCCACACCCCTGTTTCGATGAATTTGGATTAATGGATATGAGTTCTTGGCTAGGAATGATCTTGGTCATCTGGTCTCAGAGGAGGGGAAAGTTTTCTGCTTTGCAGTGCCAGTAACACAAAATCTCCCTTTTGTGCATTTTCATTTCTGTGCTGAATAATTTATGCAAGAGAAATCCATTTTCTTTCCAAATAAAAGCATCATTTAGAAATACTTTTATGTCAAATGGAGGAAGCTTTAAAATAAGTCAGTGTGTACAGAGAGTACTCTCAGGCTTCCTCTGCTTTTTCCTTTTTTTTTATTCTCTCATGTTGCCAGTGTTTGAACTCATTTGGCCCCACTGGTGTTCAAGCTGGAGTTCCTGGTGGGGCACAAGGAACTAAAAGAAGTTGCTGATTTATGAGAAACTTGTATCTAAAGGAAGTCTGAAAGGCATTTCATGGCCCTAAAATGTTTAGAAGGTGCTGATTTATGAAAACCTTGTAGCTAATGGAAGTCTGAAAGGCATTTCATGGCCCTAAAAAGTTGAGCAGTCTGGATCTGAGGTTCTCTCCCTGCTACATTTTGAGTCATTTGGTGAATGATCAAGGTTTGAGACTTCTGGAAATAAAATTATCTCTGGTCATTGGTGACAAGGCCTGAGGGATTGGCTGGAGCTGTGTCAGGAGAGGTTTATGTTGGATATCAGGAAAAGGCTCTTCTCCCAGAGGGTGCTGGCACTGCCCGGGCTCTCCAGGGAATGGGCACAGCCCTGAGGCTGCCGGACCTCCAGGAGTGTTTGGACAGTGCTGCCAGGGATGGCCAGGGTGGGATTGCTGGGTTGTCAGGGGCCATGAGTTGGTTCATTGTGGGTCCCTTCCAAGTCAGGGTATTCCATGAAATATTCAGGATATTCTATGAAAATTGCCAAAGGTTTTTAACAGAGCATTGAGTAATCTGAATATCATCCACCATTTCTAGCACACAAATTCATTCTGAACACACTTCTGCTGAATATCTCTTTTCAGAGTGTTTATTCATCTCTTTCTTAACGCAGTTTGCTGCTCTACGTGGTTTTTCTGCTTCCTCTGGTGTTGCAACTGTGCGTGGTGGCTGGCTGGCAGAGCGTGAGTGCCTGGCAGCTCTCTCCTGCACGGTACTTCTTGCCCCTGGGGAGGACATCCTACCTGGAGACCACCACCCTCCTGGTCTACAACCACACAGGTGAGGGGAAGAAGCTTCTCCTCATCCTTTGCAGTTCTGGGTTCTTGCTGCTCCAAAGGAAATGCAGGACAGAGCAGATGGGTGTAGATGTAGAGGATCCAAGGGGGATGAAGGCTTTAATGAGGGAGGAAGGATTGTCTTTAGAGGGTTGTGAGGGAAACCTACTGTGGCTTCAGCAGCTGGTGAGACCCTGATGGGAGATGTGCAAAAGGGTAGGTGAGATAAGGTGGGGACAGGATTCTCTCCCTGCCACAAATCCAGGACTCTATCCAAGCAATTTTGGATTTTCAAAGCAGGCACCACACTCCAGGCTCACTCATGCTGAGTCAAATTAACGAGCTGCTTCCAGAGTTTCACCTTCAACATTCCCATGAGTGGATGATATTTCATGTTATTCAGCCAGAGAATGACACTGGTATCTTCATCAGACAGTCCCAAAGGAAAATTCATTTTGTAGCACTTCGGAAGAGGCTAGGGGAAAAAAAGGACAATGCAAAAATTCAGTCTGAAATCCATTAACTTCCTGAAAACTAACGTGCAGTGATCCAGCACACGTGTGCTGGCTGATCCCCATGTTTATTAGATTTCTTCTGTTTTTGCTTGGTGGTCATGGATTTAAAAATAAAAATAAAAATCAAATTGTCAAAGACTCTTTTGTTTTCCAGTGTTATAATTCCTCTGGTTCTGGTCCTCACACCAGGCACAGACATTGACGACTTCATCCATGTGGTCCAGAGTCAGGATATTGAAGTGGAAATAGCAAAGGAGGAAAATATCACAGAGGAACTAGAACACAACGGTGCTATACGGTTGTTCCGCGAAGGTCAGGTGAGGATTTTTCTCCTCTCCCTCCAGTCTCCTCACAACAAATGAATAATTCAGCAAGGTACCTCCATCAGCTCTCCCCATGGAATGGCCCTGTTGACTTTTTGTAAGGTACAAAAATTAGAAAGTGTTTTGAGCAATAAAGTCCATGCTAGAGGAGGCTTTATCTCCCTGACCTTCCACCTCAAAATGTACATTTTTAGCACAGCAATACAGACTTCCAATACCTCATAATTTGTTTTTTAGCAAACAAGGCATATGCAAACCTATTTCAGGCCTGGATTTTCCTGGTGTGCTCCTTTTCTACTGCTTCCCTGCAGATGAGAAAAGCCAGGAGTTCTTACCTTGTTTTCCTGCTCTTTGAAGAGCTACAGGTTCACCGTGCTGTGCCACTTGGAGGCTGTCAACTGCTTCCCAGTGCTGGTGAACATCATCAGCAACGCCCTGTTGAGATCCCTCAACTCCACCAGGCACATCCAGGTCTGGAGCCACCCCTTCTTCTCTGTAAGTGAAGCCAGAAGCTGTCAGAAAACGGTTTAAGGTCTCACTAATTCATCAGATTTTAGTGGGGAGCCTTGTAGAGCTGTGAACATGCAAATCCACCTTCCTTCACGGTGCCTCTGGAACCACCACTTTTGACTTCAGGAAAACCAGATTTTTCCCATGTGGGTCTCAAGGGCTAGTAGGTGGAGAGGGTGGCTGGGAGGGTTTCTCCAGGAGGTTCCTTATTCTCTCCAGCACGTTATTCAAGCTTTGGCCCGTCAGTTGATGAAAGAGAGAGCTCTCCACGAACCTGGGATGGAGGAGTGTGACCTGCACCACCCATCTCTTCTCACCAGCAAGCACTTTGTATGGCTCTGCTTTGGGAAAACCTCCCCAGATTTGATTTCAAATCCCTCTATTTTGTTCATACTGCCCTGTAATCCATGAGAAATTAAGTAAAATGAATGGTAGAATGAATTGTAGGCATTTTCCACAAATGCTCTGTTCTTCTGTTTTCAGCTGGTCAATCCAGGATACTGGGATTATATTATGTCCATTTACCTCATTTATATGCTGCTGTTATTCCCTGGTTTTCCTCCTCACTTTGCGATGGGCTACACGCAGGATTGCCAGGTAAATTCCTTGGAATGGAGCAGGTTTGGGGTGGGCAGAAGGGATCACAACTGCACTGCCAGAAGGATGTTTGAGTAGAGAATCATGGATTCATTTAGGTTGGAAAACACCTCTGAGGTAACTGAGCCCAGCCCTGTGATTGGCAGCTTGGGGTGTTTTGATCCATGAGAAATTCTGCAGCCAGCACAAAATATTGAAAGGCAAGAGGAGGTCAAATTTTACCCCAGAATCACAACGGTGACAGATTTTATTCCCTTTTCATTCCCTGGGGCCATTCTCATGGGTGCAGTCAGCCAACCAGTCAGGGGCAATAAACCACCTGTTAAAATTGTGCCTTCCCAGGTGGGAGCTCGTGCCCAGCTGCGGATCTCGGGGCTCTTTCCTTCAGCCTACTGGTGTGGCCAGGCACTGGTGGACATCCCACTCTGCTGGATCCTGCTCTTCTCCATGCTTGGGCTCCAGTTTGCCATGAGCAACAAGATTTCTGGCAACACCAGCATCACCCTCTTGCTGGTACATGCCATTCTGGTCCTTGCTGGTTTGCTTGGAAGGGATTGAGGGAAAATATTTTGTGTGGGGGCAGCTGAGACACTGTGGGTACAGATGGTGCTGGAACACTCTTGGTCCTCTTACTGACCTTGTTTCACCTCCTGTCCTTTGGGTTTCTCCATCTGGAAATAAAAGGCAATAAATCTTGCCTTAATGTATTCCTTTACACCTCAGAGTAAAATTGTGGTAATTTCTAAATACCCTGATCTTACTCTGTGATCATTTCCACTGCTCCCCGTTGCTATAGATGGGTTTCTGGTGGTTTACCTCACTGCATTTCCTCCAACAAATGCCTTTTTTCCCTGTAGGTCACGGGGATGTTGGGTTATGGAATTTCCCTCGTTCTCTTAATCTACCTGATCTCCTTCAACTCTCGCAAAGGATGGAACTGTGATCTTTGGTCTTTTATCCTGATAGTGGTGAGCACATGGTTGGATAACGCACTGCAGGGATTGCAGACATTCTGAGATCTTGAGGATGAGCTAGATGTCTAAACACCAAGCAGAGATGTGGAGCATAAATCTGGGTGTGATTCATAGCAGCCAATTTTGTGTTAAATTTGTGTCACTGTGTTCTGTTGCCACAATCCTGCTGTGACATGGGGGAATACCTGGATCCAACCTGAACTGGTGCAGGAATGCAGACAAAAAATGAATTTATCACTCTGCTTGCACCCCACATCTAAGAGATGTAAAGTGTTGGGACAGGAGACATCAGGCTAGACAGTGATCATCCAAGCCTGACCTGGAAGGAGGTGTGTTATTGGCATGGACTAGGATGGGAATGAACAGAATGGAATCCCATGTTTGACTTTTCTGCCTGAAGCAGCCCTGTCCCTGGGAAGAAGTCTCCCCAGCTGGCCCAAAGCAGCAGTCAACCCTTAGACAGAGACAGCTGAGGATCTCCTGAGCCCTCTCTGTCTCTCATCTTTCTCAAGTTTTGGTCCATTTTTATAAATTCAACAGGGAATTGCAGAGCTAGACCCACACAGTTGTAAGGAGCAGTGAGTAACCCTTCTCATCAGCTGAGTTACCTTCTTGTTTTATTTTCAGGTGTGCTTTATTTCTCTTTTCATCAGCAGAATCATCAACACCCTGGACAGCCTCACCTCCCTCTACACTTTGTCCCTCTTGGTTCCTGTGTACCCCCTGATGGGTTTTGCGACCGATTTTGTGATTGACTCCCACGTGAGTACTGCTTCTGGGCAAGGAGGGGCCTAAAACACAGCCCCTGGGTCCTTGTGACCAAAGTCTGGTGCTAACTGCACCAAAGTCTGGCGGTAACTGCACAAAAATCTTGGGGTAACTGCACCAAAGTCTGACGGTAACTGTCCCAAAGTCTGGGAATAACTGCACCCAAAGTCTGGGAGTAACTGTAGCAAAATCTGGGGGTAAATGCAGCAAAATCTAGGGCAACTGCCCCAAAGTCTGGGGATAACTGCACGCTGCAGTCCGGGAAGGCTCTTCCTGGGTGGGATTTTCCAGAGTGCGTCGTTAAGTGACTCTTTCAGCTCAGATCTCATTTTCCCAGCTGTTCGTTAGGGCTGGAGGTGAGTTCTTGTGCAGCTGTGACTGTGGATTAGGTAAAAACTCTCAATTCTTTCCATGCAGAGTCATAGAATGGAATCATGGAATGGTTTGGTTTGGAAGGGACCTAAAAGCTCATCTTGTTCCACCCCCTGCCATGTGAGGGGACACCTTCCACTAGACCAGGTTGCTCCAAGCCACATCCAAGCTGGCCTGCCCAATGCCAAGGATGGATCAGCCACAAAGTCAATCAACTTGACCAATCCTAAGAGAAAACCTGAAGCCATGGATTTGTCTTTGCATGGAAAAAAAAACCCAAGTTAAAATTTAGAATACTCACAAGAGGCTTCACTCCATGTCAGCTGACAGGGGCGGTGGAAAGTCTGCTGAGAATTTAACAAAACCCCCCAGCTATGTGCAACACTGCTGATAAATGATAAATTACTGAGGGGTGAAGTCTCCTCTGCCCTGTCCCACTCACCTCTTCTCCACTGGGACCCAAAGCAGAGGGGTTTTCCTGGGACAGGACATCTGGAAGGAGAGTCTGGTCCATGTACTGAGAGCTGTGATATGTTCTGGTGTAGGACCAGGGTTCCCAAAGCCAAACATCTGTATCTGTTCATCTGTATGCTGAGTGTCTGGGGAAAATCAGAAGTTTTGCAGATTTTCAAAGCAGTTTTGAACATTACTGCATTAACCAGAATGATACTAAAGAATTACATGTCCTCATTGAGTATTTTCTTTTATTCTTACAGATTTTAGCGCAGGACACTGAGCCATTTGGTGCGGCTTCAGGCAATCATGTACTGATCGCTGTCTTTGCAGTAAGAAAACATTTAGCACTGCTTTTATTTAGGAATGTGGGTCTCCTAAAGCCCCTCATCAGGTGTGAGGAAGCAGGAGGAGGATCTGGGTGGGTCTGGATGACATTTTACCTGCTGTGCTAGAATAATTTCAAGCCTTTGAAACAGGAAAAGCAAAATTAAGTAAGCCCAGATCACCTCATGCTGTCCTGTTATTTTATGAATCGGGGTTTTTCTGCCCTTAGTGCTTTCTGCAGTGTTGATTACCCTGACTTTCAGCGTTAATGGGCCATTTTCACATGTTCTGTTTCCCCCACATATTTTATAGCACTGCCACCACCTCAGTGCCAGCTGTGGTGGGAGGCAAGGCAAGGCTGTTAATGTGGCAACCTCTGGTTTTCAGCCTTACATCCATTCTGTGGTGTTCATTCTTCTTCTTCGCTTTCTGGAGTTAAAATATGGAAAAGCAGTGCTGAGACGGGACCCCATATTTAGGTTTGTATAAACACACATGCACATATGAGATCTAAACTCCTGCCCCTGCTTCTTCTGGAAAACATTGCATTTGTGTTCCTATTTTTAGATTTTTTTTTTTAATAATGGTGATCTTTTGATGACTTAAGTAGCCCCTTAAATACTGCAGTGGTGTGATAATATAAAACAGCTTTTAAGTTATGTAGTGCCTCCATAGGATACTGCCTGTGCTGTGGGATGTGCCAGCTTCTTTTTTGGTACAAAACAAAGATTATAGATGTCATCACTCTCATCATCATCCCCAACAATAACAACAATGATGATGATTTTAATTGTAATCATTATAATATTGTATAAATTCAATCCCAGGGAAATTCCCTCTTGGTTTATCCAAAATGAACTAGTGGAGAACAGAGGTAAAGAACAAAATCCTAAGCTAAATCTGGTGGGTTTTCAGGATTTCCCCAAGAAAAGAAAGCAGCCAGCAGCACCCCAAGGAGCTGGAGGAGGAAGATGAAGATGTCAGAGCTGAAAGGGAAGCAGTGAGAAATGCTGTGGCGGCTCCCAGTCAGGAGGAGGTACCCCTGAGTGCTGTCCTTCTTGTTTTGTTTGATTTCCTACCTGGTAAAACACAAACCAGTGCAGGTCAGTGCTCTGTCTGTGTTGTTCTCATTGGGTAAACCAAAATTCCAAAAGTCTGGGTTCCTTCAGGAGAAGAAAGCTCTTAAGAGGAACCCGGACAATAAAGTGTCCTGTCGCACCTCATATTCGTGGTGAACTATAAAACAGAGATCTTCAGAAGGTTTTCTGCCTTTTTTAATGGAATCAATAACTAAAGGATTGATGCTAGCCAAGATAATAAATTAATCTTGCTCCTTCCTCTTCAGTTTCAGAAATCAGTCATTATAGTCAGCAATCTGTGCAAGGAATATAAAATAAAGCAAGCTGGCTCACTTTTTAAGAAGAAGAAGAAAACAGCCACCAAAAACCTTTCCTTCTGTGTTAAAAAAGGTGAGAAATGGGACTGTCCTGCCTGACCCGTGTTGAACCCTGAGCTAATTCTCAGTTACCTGAGCAAGGACAGAAAGGTCAAATCTATTTGTTCTGTTGTTAAAGCACCTTCAGTCTGGGCTTGATGTGTTAATGGTGCATCCTATTAATGACCTGTGACTGTCCATTATCTAAAATAAAGATAAAATAAAGATCCTGGGGAGAGGGGACCACTTTAGCAGTGGCTCCTGGGAGCAATTCACAGCATCAGTTTCAGTTGAAATCTTATGAGCTCTCTGAATGTGTATTTTATACAATAAAACCATTTATTTTATATGATCATTGATATTAGTATGCTGCCTTTTCTATTTTTTCTTTCGTGGGACTGTATATATTGATATATTCCTTGTATATTTATGATTATTGTTGTATATATATGATACATTTCTTGAATGGGGAATAGTCCTAAGAAATTCTGTGTATTGGTTGCAGGAGAAGTGTTAGGACTTCTGGGGCCCAACGGAGCTGGGAAAAGCACAACTATCAAAATGATCACTGGAGAGACAACCCTGAGTGCTGGGCAGGTAGGAGACACCTGGAGACAAAGGAGGGACCCATGACAAAAATCCAAACCTTGCACCCAGGCTCAGCTATCATTTTTATTAAGGCTTTAATTTTTGTTGGAGCATTATTAGTGATCAGGATTTTAATCGAGTTCATCGTGCTATTATTAAATAATGTATTAATAAGGTGATGGTGAGCTACTTCTAATTTTGATAAGCTGTTGCATCTGCCCTAATTGCCATGTTTATATTTAAGAACAGTGTGAAATCACTCTCTCCCTGTGGGTTTCCTCACTTAAACCCCATAATCTTCCCTTGAACCACCCCTGGGTGGGAAAAAATAGTAAAATTAAGAAGACTTTCAGAAAGCTGTGACAGCAGGGCTCAGAAACAGAAAGAGCAAAAGAACTTAGAGCTAGCTGCAGCTGCAGAGTCTGAAAGTAGAAAAGTTACAATAGTACAGCAAGCAAGGACATGAAACAATAGTTTGAGTTTTAGGCTTGTCCAAGATAGACCTGAAGACTGCAGAAAAATATGCTTAGCAAGAGAGTAGAAGGTTTTAAGTTTAATAATGAAGTATTGTGTATTGTAATAGAAAGAAGACAAGCCAGCATTGTGTGCAGCAGGTGTAGGTGTGCTTTTAGAGATTGGCTGGAATAATTGTCTGTAAGCTTTAGCAACATGCCATAGGCTAGGAAGTTTTTTAAATGCCCTGTAACAAAGAAATCTTTGGCTGCTGCTGGCTGTACGCAAGCTTTGCCATCTTCCAATTGTCTCAACCATGTAATGAGGCTGATGCTGCCATAAAAGCTCAAGGAACTTGCCCCAGTAGTCCCATCCTGTTCCTGAAAAACCCTGGCACACCCTTGTACTGGGCAAGGCTGTGTGAGAGGACAACGCCCAGCCTGGTTGTGCAGGTGCTGATGAAGAGGGGAGATGGAGGAGGCCCCCTGGAGCAGGCTCCTGCATTCCTGGGATACTGCCCCCAGGAGAACCCCCTCTGGCTGGACCTCACCCCGCAGCAGCACCTGAGAGTCTACGCGGCCGTGAAGGGGCTGCGCCAGGAGGACACGGCTGCTGCTGTCCACAGGTACAGATGGAGGGTTGGGATGGCCAACATTCCACCCCTCAGGCATGGGGAGGGGACCAGAGAGACAAAATTCATAGAGGAAACCTGGAAAGAAACGCAAGAAACTCGGCTGCAAAAGTGCTTTTGTGCTGTGATTTAGTGAGTGGGTTAAGAAAAGTTCCAATTTTCCTAAGTGTGTTTGGTGGGGATAAATTTACCTTTTTGGTGGGGATAATGCCTTTTTAATGTTATCTTTAGGCAGCTTTTCTGAAATCTCTTTGGCACCACAAGAAAGGGTGCTGAGCTGACACTGGCAAGGGGGAATGGATTCGTAATGCTGTTGACACTGGTGATAGGTTTAGAAAATAGCTTGTGGCTTCTTCAGTACACTCTGCTTCAAATAGTCACTGCCTTTCAGTAACACAATAAATGTTTAATGAAAACAAGCAGGAGTCAAGAGCAAGGGGAGAAAAGTTCCTTTTTCTTGTCATTTTGGGAACACTTGATGCAAGTATTGATTTGGAGTAATAAAAATGTTCTTTCTTCATTTTCCCCAAAGAATTGTGAACGCTCTGCAGCTTCAAGACTACTTAAACAAAAAAGTCAGAAAATTACCTGCTGGGATAACCAGAAAGGTGTGTTTTGGGTCACCTATAATGAGCACTGCAATGCTCAAACACTAATTAAGACTCCTCTTTCTGAGTGGAGGGACCAAACTGTGCCCTGAGCTACCCGGGAGAGCCTCGTGTTGGGTGGGGTGGTGGAAATGAGCCTTTCCCAAACCTGCATTTTATAAATCTCCCATAAACGAGGAGGTGCTGTCCACCGCTCTGTGTGGGCACAGTGCCAGGAGGTTTGGCTGAGTCCCTTCTCCATGTCACAGCTGTGTGTGGCACTGTCCTTGCTGGGCAATCCCTCCGTGCTGCTCTTGGACGAGCCCTCCACCGGCATGGATCCCAACGGGCAGCGCTGTGTCTGGTGAGCAGCAGGAATTATAGAGAGAAAAGAAGTGTTCTGAAAGCTTTATTCTGATTCTTATTACTCTTTCTTTTAGCTACTGTTAATACATTTTTCTTTGCACCCTTTTAAAGTTTTGAGGCTACTTTGCCTTTCTCCTAATCCTACCTCACGGCAGGAAGTGGGTGCATTAGGAATTAGCCAGCACTGAATCCACCACACTCAGTAGTACATTAGCCAAAATCTCAAAATTGGAGAAATCTCCAATTAGCAAACCAAAACCACTACATGAAATTGGTGGGCACGGGGCCACCCCCATGGGAAAGGGATGGGAAGCCAAAAGGAGATGCTTGAAGTTACATGAAAAGGGTTTTCCCCCATCCACAGATGGTACTGTTCCTCACGTTGCAATGGTTCTGTTGGAAAATACGTTTCTTGTCCATCTCTAACTCAGGGATGAGCAAGGAGAGAGAAAAACTATTTCACTTTCATCCTTTTTGCAGGATTTAGGACAGTCCAAAATGGGATTTGGGAGACTTCCTAAAGAAACTCAAGTCAAAAGTATTTTTTGTCACTATTTCAAAGCATTACCGTGTGCTCATTAATATAAAGTTGCTGCACGTGAAAATTTTATTCTCACTTTAGGGGAAAGGTATTTGGATGGACAAAGAGCAATGATATTTCTGGGGTGTGTTAGATTTTCTTTTATATATTTTTTTTCACTCTGATTCCCAGGAAAACAATCCGGGATGCCCTGAAAAGCAAGGAGTCAGGAGCCATCCTGAGCACGCAGTACATGGAGGAGGCAGAGGCCGTGTGTGACCGCGTGGCCATCCTGGTGTCCGGGCAGCTCCGGTGGGTGACAGCGCCTGACTGACCTGGAACTCACCCCAGCTGCTCCTCCAGCCTCACCTGCCACGGCTTTTATGACGTGTGCCATGGTCTCCTTCTCAGGAAGGAGCAGGTGCTGAGGTGACAGTGATTTCACTGCCATTGCCTTTCCTCCCTGCCCTGCAGGTGCATTGGCTCCATCCAGTACCTGAAGAACAAGTTTGGCAAAGGATATCTCCTGGAAATCAAGGTCAAGGATCCAGACAGCACTGATGCTCTGCACGCTGAGATTCTGAAGATTTTCCCGGGTGCAGCCCGCCAGGAGAGGTAACTGTAAAATATGGGATGAGGAGTGGTTTGAACACTGCTTCATCCCTGAGAACATCCCTGGTGGGCTGGCCAGACACAGGATCTCAGCTGGAGAGGGATGAACAGCTCCTTGTAGGGGGATCTGATTTCATAATGTCACCACATCCAGCCCTCCTGTGATCCCAGCAGCAGGACATCCATAAAGGTTTGACCCCAGAATCTCAAGAATCACCTTTTCTTCTGTTTCCTCAAGGTTGCCCTCTTTGCTTGTCTACAAGGTCCCAATGAAAGATGCCCTGCCCCTGTCCCAGTCCTTCTCCAAGCTGGAGGAAGGTAAGAGCAAAACCAGGTGACTTTTTCAAAAGGCAGAACAGCAACTGCTTGTTTTCAACCCTCTTCTCCTTTCTCCACAGCCAAACGAAGCTGCAGCCTCGAGGAGTACAGCTTCTCCTTGAATACTCTGACTCAGGCAGGTGATTTTTATTTGTTCTCTAAAGGCAGGAGCAGGGACAAAAGCTGCAGCCAAACCCAGGCTGGTGCAGAGGCAAAAGGCAGCTCCGCCAAAAAACTGCCTGAGGGAGGTGGGTGAGGGGTTCTCTACTGGCAAAGTGGTGGAAAATGGTTTGATTTTTTTACTGCTGGGTCTTTTCATGGTGAGAACAAGTCTGGCTGAAGTCTCAGACCCCACTTGGTCGAGAAAGGCACACAGCACACCCAAGGAGGGAGCTGCCCATGCCCAGCCCCTCTGGGTGCCCTGGAAACAACAGATTATTTATTGCTGCTTGTACACGGCTGGTGGCAAAGATGAGGAATGTTTAAGTCAGTCCTTTGGTGGGGAAAGCCTGTATGGAAATACCTACAGGCAGGTGATGCCTGTCTGGTTACTCCAGAGAGCACAGGAGGCTCAGCTCCTGCTCCCCTGCTCCCCCCAAAAAGCCTCTCCGCACCTCTGCCAGGGCTGCACAGCTGTGCCTCCTGCAGAGGAGCATCACAGAGAAATAACCCAAGCGTTACCTTGCCCATTCCAGGTGTTTCTGGAGCTCTGCCGAGAGCAGGAAAAGGATAATTTTGATCTGACTTTGGATGGGACTTTTGACTGGAAACAGCTGCAGCAGGAGGACTGTTAAACACTCATTTATGCATTGCTGAGTATTAACCAAACTGCACGTATTTACTGCCACTCTCAGTGTACCCCGGAGAGGGGAACAGGCTCCTCAGAAGATGATTCACCTGCACTCTGCAGAGCTCTCAGCCCTGCTCCAAGCTGCACTTCCAAAGGCTGGCTGATTAAACAGTGCCTGCTCTTGTCAAGCCAGGCAGGGTGAAGCAGAAGGACTGAAAGCTTTGCAGAAGGAAGGTCCTCATCCATCTCTGGGGATGAAATCTCTCTGGATCTGGGTGCATCAGGGAATCTGGACACGCTCTGACCTCCTGGGTTCCTCTCCCACCAGTCTGGGACTGTCTGCCTACAACGTGTTCTTACTGGAATTTGCACTCCATTTTTGTAGCCTTCCAATAAATGTCTCTATAGAAACTGCAGTTCCATCCTCATCTGTCATCATTGCTGGCGACCCCGAGGAACAGCTCCAGCCCCCTCCCCTGGGGATGGAGATGCTGCAGAGGGCAGGGAGATGTTTACCTGGCTCAGCAAATGCTCAGCCCTGCCCTCCCTCCACTCTGGGGCCAGTAATTGTTGGTCCTTTCCCTGGAAACCACCCAGGTGGAGAAGAGAAGGTTCCAGGGATTCCTAAGAGCCCCTTCCAGTAGCTAAAGAGAGCTGGAGAGGGACTTTTTACAAAGGCATAGAGTGATAGGACAAGGGGGGATGGTTTCAAGCAGACAGAGAGCAGGTTTAGATTGAATTTTGGAAAAAAATTCTTCCCTGAGAGGGATGTGAGACCCTGGCACAGGGTGCCCAGAGGAGCTGTGGCTGCCCTAGCCCTGGAAACATTCAAAGCCAGGTTGGATTTGGTTTGGAATAACCTGGTCTAGTTAAAAGTGAACCTGCTCACTGCAGAGGGGTTGGATTGGGAGACCTTTAATGGTCCCTTCCAACCCAAATTATTCAATGACTTCCCTCCTTTTATCCCTGTGCCCAGCTCGTTTGCAAAGGTTAAAACTCTCCCAGGAAATACTCAGTTCTCTCCACGCAGTCCCAGTGGTGGCTGTGTTGCAATCACTGCTTGTGCACGTCCCACACTCAGCTCCAAAACACATTTTGGCAGTTGGAGGACACATCTTCAGCAACGCCCTGGTTGTTTCCCTCCGGCTTGCACAACAGCTCTCCCTTCCTACTCTGCACCCCTGAGAAATGGGTAAGTGAAGCCACCAAACATTTGTGTCACCTTTGTGTGAGCCTTTGTTCACACACTCAGCCCCGGGAAATGGAGATTCTCTGACAGGGAAGAGTTTTATTTGCTGCTCTGGGGGTATCAGTAGCAGTGGAGAAATCAAGCCATGAGCCTCCAGAGATAAATACCATTTATGTGATCCATTGCTGTCGGATCTTTTATTTTGCTCAGCATTTTGTGGTTTGTGCCTCTGCAGATGCTGCTGCTGGTGGGGCTTTGAGTGGGTTTGTGAAATCCACTGGCTCCCCTCTGTTCTGCTCTCTGTGCCCTGCTGTGGCACACAGAAATCTGGGAAATCTTCCCTTGATGGGAATGATGGGACCTGCTCCCTTTGCAGCCCTTTGCGTGGTGTAAAGACTCAAACAGCACCAAAATCCCCAGCAAACAAGTCCTGTCCCAGAGAGAAATCTCTGGAGCTGGAGAGGGAAAGAGGAATTCCTTCTGACACCGCTTGTGCTGCTGTTTCTTCCAAGGAACCACCACCCTTCCCTCCCACAGGTCTGACTGATTATTCCCCCTGATATTTGACATTTTCCATTGCAGAGGAAGGTGAAGCAAGCAGAGCTCGCTCCATCACCTCATGCACAAGGAGGAGAAGGGAAAAGACCCCCAGAGAATCCCCAAAGAGGAGCTGGCTGGAGCTGGGGCTTTGCCTCAGCCTGGAGGGAAGGGGGACAGACCTGGTGGCATTGCCAGCACACAGGGAACAGCCCCAGGTCCTGGCCCATGGCCAGCACTGGGAGAAAGGGGTTCTGTCACCAGCACAAAGCAGAGTTTAGCTGGCAAGAGGGAGCAAACAAAAGTTCTCAAAAAGTTCATGAGGATTTGACTTCTCCATTGGAATTAAAAAAAAAAAAAAAAAAAAAAAAAAAAAAAAAAAAAAAAAAAAGAACAAGAGAAGGATTTCCTGGAAATTAACTGACTCCTTAAATACTCCCTTTGGAATTTGCCTCTCCCCCTTGAGCTGAAGGGCTGAGGGAGGAGAAACATCCCCAGGCAGGAGCTCTACATGTGAGAGGAGGGGCTGGCAGATCCTGCTGGGACGTTCCCTGCTCCAGCACGAAACCAGCCCCAGAACTGCCCTAACTCTGATTATTCTCCCCATTTCCCAGCCCAGCAGGAGCCTCCTTTGCTGATAAAGCTGGAGCAGAGCCCGCTGGCCGTGCCTGGGGGTGAATCCATCCTCCCTCATCACTCTCCACAGCTCCTGAAAGGTGGCTGTGGCCAGGTGGGGCTGGGCTCTTTCTCCAGGAACTGACAGAACCAGAGGACACAGTCTCAAGATGCACCAAGGGTTGAATATTAGGAAAAAGTGTTTTATAAAAAGGGTGATAAAGTTCTGGAATGGCTGCCCGGGGAGGTGGTGCAGTCACCGTCCCTGGGTGTGTTTAACAAAGCCTGGATGTGGCACTGGGTGCCAGGGTTCAGTTGAGGTGTTGGGGTTGGGCTGGACTCAACGATCTTGGAGGTCTCTTCCAACCTGGTGATTCTGTGAATTCTGTGATTCTGTGATCCTGTGATCCTCTGAATTCTGTGATTCTGTGACTCTGTGATTCTGTGATTTTGTGACTCTGAGATTCTGTGAATTCTGTGATTTTGTGACTCTGTGATTCTGTGATCCTCTGATTCTGTGATTCCCAGCACAGCATGGGGAGGCAGCTCCCACTGCTCCCCGCAGGGACCCGGCAAGAACTCGAGCAGACCAACAGGGAGATTCTCATTTCTCATTTAATAATGCCCTCTTTATCCATCAAGGGGACAAAGCACACAAAGGGCCATTCAGCAACTGCCTCCAGCGCCCATCCCCAGGCGCCATGTCCCAAATTGTCCCCCTGGAGTGACAGCGAGGAGCAGCCCAAGCCTTCCAGGCTAGGTGAGAAAAACTCACCCTGTTGGTGTTTTCTTGAGTGTTGAGGACCAAGAGAGACAGGCATGTGTGTGCTCAAGGTTTGGGAGCTTGGGGACAGTGTTTGACCCGGTGAGATTTGGGGACAAAAGGGGTGTTTGATGTCTGGACAGGAATCTTGGGGTTTTCCAGGTCTCCTCAAAGCTGTGAATGAAATCAGCATTAAATGCTAATTAAGCAATACCCCTGAAGTGCAAGGAAGCAAATCCAGCAAAAAGTGGTACTTCTGAGAAGTCCAAGGAGCTTCCCAAAAAGCAGAGATGCAAGATCCAAAGCAGCTGAGGCAGAATCCTGAGGCGTGGGAGGAGGGGGAGGTTTGGGAAGCCAAGCCCAGGGCTGGTGTCCTGCAGAGGAATCCCGTGGTGGGGCTGTGACTTTGTGTCCTGTGCAGGTGCCTGTCACTTCCCCCAGCCCTGTGCAGCTCCTCTCAGACCCCCCTGCACCCCCCTGCAGGCACCTCCAGATCTTGGAGCTCAGCTGAACAAAAACCACCCTTTGTTCAAAACAACCCAGGGGAAAAATGAACCCAAAACGACAGGAGACAGGAGTGACAGCAAGGAGAAAGCTCCTTGTGTGTGTCCTGGGAGGAAAGGCAACCTGAGCAGGGGGTGCCACCTGCTCTGGGCACCTCCAGCCCCTACAGCACACAGCCCCTGTCCCTGCAGCACCTCTGGCCACGGTGACTGTCCCAGAGCAGAGCCAGATGTTCTCCTGATGCCTTGAGAAGGCTGACCTAGAACAGAGACTAGACAGAGCTTGAGAACGAAGTAGGGATTTATTAAGAGGCCTCAATGGATCCACCTTGGGCAGCACAACCCAAAATGGTCCCAAAATGCACGAGCGCTCCCGGGGGCTCTCACTTTTACAAGTTCTGCTCCACTGGCACATTGGAGTTCATTGTCCCATTCCAGCTCCAGCCCATGCAGTCCCATCCTGCTTGTTTTTCTCTCTCCAGCCCACGTTGTTTGTGCTCTTGGGCCTGAGGTTTGGATCATTTGTCCTTGGTGCCCAGCTGGAGAAGGAATTGTTTTGTCTCCCTGCTCTGTGCAGAGAGCTCAGCATCCCCTCATGTGAAGCCCAGACCCACACACTAAAGCAGCACAGAACGTGAGAAATAGAAAAGCTAAAACCTGAGGCATCACTCCAAGCAGCAGAAATGAGGCAAGGCAGATGCTGGCCACCTCCATGGCTCAGAGGCCAATTCCCTTTTTCCATCCACTTGAGACAAAAGAGGAAATGGGGTTTGGATTCCATGTCCACGTGTGGAGGAGAGCAGGGTGGATTAACTCCGCAGCCTGGGAGGACCAGGCTGTTGGAAAAGCTCTCAGCTTTTCTTTTTTAAAGTATTTCAGCTTGAATTACTCTGCAGGTGAAGCTGAGAAGGATTTTCCTCCTGCTCTGCTGCTTCCGGATTCATCTCAGCGCCTCAAACCCTTTTGGTTTTAGACTTCCAGCCCCAAATATTCTCTTTAGCAACAGATGGCTCAAATATCAGGCAGAAGACAACGTGTGGCTGTGGTAGCAGCCAAACCCAACAAAATATTTGCTTCAAAGCAGGAGGAAGGACAGCGTGTCCAGTGGGGAAAAGCAGGAAATGGTTTCTGAAAGAGTGAAAGGAGATGGAGAAGGGGATGATTGTGTAAGACATGATGTTTCAATTAGAACGATCCTGAATGATAGCAGCAGTTCATGAACTCGTGTTCTAGGCAGAGTGGAGATGTTTGATTTGTTCCTGTGCATCTCCATCCTGGCAGAGACATCAGATGGTTTTATGCACAGGTGAGGGAGGACGTGGGCTGTGCATCAGCTGAGCCAGGAACGCCCCTGAGTGTCCATGATCCCGGTGGAGAGCACTGGCAGGAGGATGGATCCACCCCTCGTGCAGGGCTTTGTGCTTTTCAGGATGAGTTTTGCCTATTTGAAAATGCCAGCAGCCATCTGGGCCAGTGTGGCAGCAGCTCTCTGGCCACAGAGAGAAACACAACTTTCCCAGGCATCGTCCTGGGAAAGGCTGTGAGAAGATCAGAGAAAAGAATGAGAAACAATTCCCATCTTAACCTGCTGCACCTGGTATTGTGAACATGAGGAATGTGTTATGGAGATTTGTTTACCAAAGGGTGGTTTCTTAATTAGCCAATGGTGATGGTGTTTGGGTTGGAGGACTAATTAGGTCAACCTGTATCATAACTGTCTATAAAAGCAATGGGTTTCTGAATAAAGATTATTATTGATCAGCCTTCTGTAACACATGGAATCAATGCTAATTATTACCTGGCTGGGGACACTTTACCACAACAGGCCAGCAATTTCCCTGGAGAGCTGCTGGCTCGGCTCAGAGGATGGATGTCAGCAGGACACTGGGTGCCAAAGGCAAATCCCTCCCGTGGGTTTGGGGCTTGCTGGAACAGGTTCCCCTGGGTTACTGTGCCTGTGAAATATCACAGGTTTGCTGCAAGAGTTGTCACTGCTGTCACATCCCTGTCTCTGCCAGGTAAATGGATGTAACTTTAGGAAACTAAAATGCCTGTAAATAATCTGCTCTTGCAGGTGGCTGCAGCAGCTTGGCCCTTGCTTTGAAACTAACTTTTTTTCCTTTTCCCCTCTCCTTTTCCCCTCTCCTTTTCCCCTCTCCTTTTCCCCTCTCCTTTTCCCCTTCCCTTCCCTTCTCCTTGCTGTCCCAGCCACAGCTTCCTCCACCCACAGACCTTGGTTTTCTTTGGCCTCATTGTGAGAAATTCAATTCATGTTCCAAATGCAAATCCTCTCAAGGGTGCTCAGGATGCTAAGGAGGAATTCAGAAAGAATAACAAAAAGAAGCAAATGGGGGGGGGGGGTGTTTAATTATTTTTTGGTTTAATTTGGGGAATAACTGGCTTTGAACCTGCCATGTGTTTCCTTCTCAGGAGAGGACAGAAGCCTCCTGCCAACATCATGTCAAGGGCTCCACCACATTTCACACAAGGATTTGTGGTTGCCTCTCACAAAGGACTGAGGAGCGAGAAGTGAGCTCTGATGAGGAAATGATTGCACAACACCTCCTCCATCTGATTCCTTGTGTTTGCAGAACATCCATCCCCTGTCCTTGGGTTTTCCTGGAAGCTGAGGGAGAGCAGTTACAGGGCAAACAGAAGGGAATTCACAAATTTTGGTTAACTTTGGATGTGGAAACCCAAGAAGGGAAAACTGGGAGTGAAGGAATTCTTTTTTGGGAGGAAGAATTCTCCTTTATTTTATTAAAAACTGGGCATGGGCACAAAGTAGCACAGCGTGTGATGGCCAAGTGACCAAGGCCAGGCTGGATGTAGCTCTGGACACCCTGGGATAGTGCGGGGTGTCCCTGCCCATGGCAGGGAGTGGACTGAGATGAATTTTAAGGTCCTTTCCAACCCAAACCATTCTGGGATTCTGTGTTTCACCAGCACTAGCAATGCACTTCAAACTCATCCCTTCAAGTGAAACACAGCCAATCATTTTGTTGAGCTGCAGCCTTTCCAGCAGCAGGGCTGCAGGTCAGTGCTTCCTCCCAAGCAAACATTTTGCTCTGTCATCATAAGGTTGGAAAAAGCCTCAAGATCAAGCCCAGCCCTTACTGGCTGATCTCTTGCAGACTCTCTTCCTTGTTAGAAAGGCAAAATTGCCTTTTTTGAGGCAAAAAAAAAGGACTTGATTTGCCATTTGCAGCTGTCTCACCTCAGCCACAGCTGCCTGTGGAGCTCTCCCACAAGGACAGGTGAGCTGAATGTGTCCTGTGAGGAAAATACACCTGATCCCACCTGGGAAGAGATGGAGACTGTGGGTGGGATGCTCAGGGCCACCTTGTCCTTGCTCTGCCACGGATCCCTCCTGCTTTTTGTGCTGCTGCTGCTGGATCTGCGCCTGCAGGGAAAACCTCTGCGAGCTGCTGCTGCTGACACCAGCCGTGGGTGCAGCTTCCACACGGAAAATCCACACAGCTGGGATGTGGGAGCAGGGAATGAGGGCAGCGGGGAGGGAACAGGAGCCAGCAGAGGCTCTGGCTCTGGGGGGACACAGACAGAGGGTGTCCCTACAGCTGCGGCTCGTTTTTCTCTTCTCTCCAAGCGAGTTTGTGCCTTTTTTTTTTTTTTTTTTTTTTTTTTTTGTCCGTTTGTTTTCCACGCGAAAGTAATTCCGAACAAAGGCTTTCCCAGAAAAATGATGTGAGACTTCTCCTTGGCTTTCCTGGAAGCGATGAATCACCTCGCTCCTTTTTTGGGGGACCCGGCGGCGGAGGGGCGCGACCCGGTGCGACATCGGCGCTCGGGCTGTGCCACCTCCTGGTGACAGCGGGCGGTGCGTCCCTGCATCCCTGCGTCCCTGAGTCCCTGCATCCCTGTGTCCCTGCATCCCTGTGTCCCTGCATCACTGCATGCCTGCGTCCCTGTGTCCCTGCATCACTGCATGCCTGCGTCCCTGCGTCCCTTCATCACTGCGTCCCTGCATCACTGCATGCCTGCGTCCCTGCATCACTGCGTCCCTTCATCACTGCGTCCCTGCATCACTGCATGCCTGCGTCCCTGAGTGCCTGCATGCCTGCGTCCCTGCATGCCTGCGTCCCTGCACCACTGCATGCCTGCGTCCCTGCGTCCCTTCATCACTGCGTCCCTTCATCACTGCGTCCCTGCGTCACTGCATGCCTGCGTCCCTGCGTCCCTGTGTCCCTGCGTCCCTGCATGCCTGCGTCCCTGCCTCCCTGCATCACTGCATCCCTGCGTCCCTGCATCACTGCCTCCCTGCATCCCTGAGTCCCTGTGTCCCTGCATCACTGCATCCCCACGTCCCTGCACTGGTGCATCCCTACGTCCCTGCATCAGTGCATCCCTGCATCCCCTCATCCCTGAATGCCCTGAATGCCCTGCATCCCTGTATCCCCTCATCGCCACATCCCTGCCCAAAATCCAGCCACCCCAGGTCTGCATCGCCAGGACTTTCTGGTTTTGTTACCCATCTGAGCCAGCCCAATTTTTATTCGCAGGCCTTTTCTGCAGCTCGGTGCCGCCGCTGGGGGGCTTTGGATGCAGGCCGAGGGAAGGAGGATGTGGAAAAGCTGCCCCACAGGTGCTGTGGATGTGCCTGGTGGCCACGGGAGTGCAGCAGCCACCAGCAGCAGCAGGGATGTTCACTTCTTCATCCTGTGGAGCTCTGACCTCCTTAGTGGCATCAGAGTTTTGGGGACAGACGGGGCCTTCCCTTTGTCCAAAGGGAAATCAATATCAAATACATCCCCTTGATGTTGAAGGAAGAGAGAGGAAAATAAACGGGTGTTATTCCAATATATCCCAGTTTCTCCTCCAGTGCCAGCTTCCCTGAAATACTGCTATGCCCATGGCCAGGGCATTTGGAATTAGGTGATTTTCATCCAAACCCAAGCCACTCTTTGATTCTGTATCATGGGAAGGTATCCCAGCCCTTCCTGCTGCAGTTTGGGATTATTGCTATCTGCAACCTTTAATCCCTGCTCAGATGAGAAGTTCTGGTCAGTCGTGCCTCCGTGCTGCCAAATCAGACTCTCATTTTTTTGCAGTCATAACTCTCCTCCCAGTCCCACACCGAGTTCCATAAATCTGTGTCTCCTGTCCCCCTGGAGGGGCTGAGGATGCTTCCAGTTCAGGGCAAGAGGCAGCAGTTAATTGGTACAGAAAGAACAACAAAGTGTGGGCACAGATCCGAAACCAGGATTTGTTTAGGAAGATTTTCTGCTTATTATCTACTTAGGAACAGAGGATTTGTCAGAACAGATCAGAGAAATCTGGCATCCTGCATGGAGTGGTGATAGTGAGAGGATGTTCCTGGGGGAAAAGTCTCTGGATTCTCTCAGAAGTGCAGGTGCTTGATGCTGTTGGAAGGGGGGCTAAGGCAACGCTGAGGCAAAACCAGAACCAGCAGCAAAGCCTGGTCCCTGTCACACTGGGACCAGTTCCAGCCTGAGCTGACCCAGCAGAAGTGGAGGGAATGCTCCCCTGCTGCAGGGTGGTGGGAGCTGGCCTTGGGTTATTGTGTTAAAATAAACACAAATCCTTCCCCGAGTCCAGCCACATCCCCCTGGCTCAGCCACAAGGACCCACCACTCCTCTGTGTCACATCTGGGGACACAGAGCACAAAACCCCCCAGGCTCCACCAGGAAACACATTTTAGATATTCAACACTGGCATTCCAGCAGCAACAACATCATCCTGAGCCATGGACTGCTTGGGCAATGTTTGGTTTATGAGGCGGGGCTGGAGCTGCTGCAAAAACAATCCCTGTTCTTAAAAAGAAAACGTTCTTTTGTAAACAAGTGGAAAAAAGCCCCAGGTGCGTGTATCCAAAGGAAAGAGGACTGGGAAATGTGCAGGATGAGGCTCTGGAAGGGCAGTGGAGATGAAGAGTTCTGTGGCAGAGGGGGAGAGGCTGGGCTGGGCTGGGCTGGGAGCACTGGGAGCTCCTCGGTGCTGCTCTGGTTTATAAATAGAAACAGTGAGTGATAATTCGAGTTCATCGAGTGGGGCTGGAGGAATGGCAGGGAACCTCTCCAGAAGAGCTGTCTCCAGTTCAAGCACAGCTCCTGGGCTCGTGTCTGGAGGAAAACATCCCCAGAAGCACCGCAGCTCGTGGAGACAGCTCTGGGAATGAGGGGTTCACCCCTGCCCCAGCCCCATGGGGCACCCCAAGGATGCTCTGTTCTCACCCCACTGTGTTTCCTGCTCAGGCCATCGACAGAGCAGCTTGCCTTGGGTGTTCTATGCCCAGGACACAGCCAGCTCCTGTCACCCTGCACACGAAGGGGAAGCTGCTTCCCACACCAGGTGCAGGGAGATTTTCCATCACCTCTTCAAGCTGCCCTGAGACCTCTGGCTGGACGCAGAAAGAGGAGGATGCACTGGAATCCTCCCTGGCCTGAAAGCCACCCTGGAACGCCCCGAAGGTGGGTCAGGTTTCCTGGCTCCAGCAGAAGGAGCACACAAGGTGTGTCAGGGTGGCTTTTGTCTGTGTGTCCTGTGTTGTCCCCGTGTCCCTGCCACCCTCCAAGCCTCTCCCAGAGTGCAGCACTCAGGCTGTGCCATTTCTCCTAAAGCCATGGATTCGGGGCTGTTTCTCCTAAAATCATGGAGGACAAGCCCTTCCAATGGCATTAACTCCTGCAAGATGCACTGAGCACATCAAGGGTTACCTTACCCTGCCTAAGCTCCTCTGTACTCCCTGATTTTATAGCTCCTGATTTTAAATCTTACTTTTCTTACCTGCCTTTCTGTTGGAAGCCACCTTTTTTTTATCATCTATACATTACACCTTCTAAAATGCATCCCTTAATCCACAAAGCTGCACCCAGCAATGCCCAGAGATCCACGACTGGAAGCATTTCCCAGGGGAATGTCCTTTACAGAGCAGGCAGGGTCAGAGGGAAAGGAAAAACAACACATACACATGATCAGTATTTTTTAAAATAGGATTCGAAAAAAAAGCATGAGAAGCCTCTGTCTGGTTTTAATTTCAAATGGAAAAAAAATGGCTATTAATACATGGTAATGTTACTCCACTGGAAGAACAAAGTGTAGATAAAACCTGAAGGCTTAATAAGGCTCAGGAAAAATCAAATTGAAAGCAAATCTTTGAAAATCTCTGGGTAATCTGTGTTCCATTTATCATGCTTTGGCAGTCAGAAAGTAAAACCAGCCTTAACATATTGAGGAAAATCAAACAGGTTTTCTTTTTTTCCCCTGCTGCTCTAAAATCCCAGAATATCATCATCACAGAAAAGGGAAAGACAAAAGGAGGAACCTCTGCCTCCTGCTGGAGCACAGGGAGTTTAATTGCAAAGGTTCCTTCCTGTGTGTCTGAGAAGATGATGCAAGGCTGGAATTTTTTTAATGACAATATTTAAGCTCTCCTTGGCAACACCAAGCTAAAGCAGCGCTCCTGTCCTGAGCTGGCAGATGGGAAGGCAACAACGGTTTGCAACAAGCTGAAAATGGGAAAAAGCCAAAAAAAAAAAAGACTTCTCTTGACATCTCCACCTGGCCAGGTCAGCAGCACAGAAGTGGCCCCAGCCAGGCTGGGGAGATGCTGAGGACACTGGTGGGAAGGACAGAGCTGAGGAACAAGCTGTGGGTTTGGTGATTCCAGAGCCCTGAATGGTCCAGCCACAGAAGGGGATTGTGCCAGGCACCCCTGGGAGAGCCTGGCACTGCCGCCCTGCCCAGGAATTTTTGGGATACACAGGGGTGGAGCCCAAGGCACCAGAGCCAGGCCTCATCCCCAGCACTGGCCATGGCTGGGTCCTGGCTGTGAGCACAGAGGGGAAGCTGATATTTGGGAATCAGGCCTCCAAAAGGCCCAGATGGAACCACTGCACCCCGAGGTGGATTCTCCCCATCCTGACAATGCTGCTCCTACAGAGCTGGTGTCAGATCCAGACAAAATGCCTTTTACCCCAGCTACCCCTTTTCCCTCACAGATTTCCCCACTGGAGCTCTGTCGGAACCCTGGCTGCTGAGAATTTGAGGCTTTCTGTGCTGCCAGGCACTGACCCCCAGGAGAACACTGCATTGACCTGAGGCCGTGGAGAAGCTTCCAAAATGGAATGATGGAACTGGGATTGTGGGGTGGAGTTTGAACAGAAGTGTGTGATATCACAGAGGGGGAAACTCAGAGTTTGGGGGTTTAGAATACAGTAATAGATATAAAGAAAGATGGAGGTTTGGGGGCAGAGGTTGCTCCTTCTCCTTCACCTTCTTCTCCATGGGTTTGGGTGGTTTTGTGTAATTGGATAAAAAAGTCCCCATTGTGGGGCTTTGAGTGGTTGGTTATTGGGTTAAAAGTAAAAATAATTTAGGTGTCATTTCTTAATTGGACAGTTTATCCTTAAAAGGCCTTTAGAGAGAGAGACAGGGCTCCAGTTTTAGTTTGTCAGAGTGAAGTGCTGCAGAACTCAGGGTTTGTGAGACTGTGACATAGATCAGAACTAACAAACACCGGAGTTCTAACATGAAATACCCTCTAGCACATTTAATCCCAACCCTGGCAATAAGAAGCAAATAATCCATCAGACCTCGAGGATCTGAACACCTGTGGATGCTAAATAGACGCATAGTAACATCCTCTCCATCTGCATCCACTTCCCACTGCTTTGTCCCCTCTTTTAATCCCCACCGGATGCAGAGGGTCCCACAGGCACCATGAAACCCTTGGGTTTGGGGACACCGATACATCTGTCACAGCTCCTCCTTCCACTCTGAGCGGGGGTATTGAAGCAGGACATGATGCCATCCGTGGCTTTTCCATGGTCACGATGCCACGGGTCAGGCAGGTCCCTGTAAAGCTGGACACAAATCACTGGGTGACCTCATCAGCTGCTGCTCCAGCCTTTTCCTCCTCAGTTACCTGCTGCTTTCCTGGGAGAATCCTCATTATTTATCCCACTCTGCTGCTGCCCACTTGTCTTGGTTTGAAAAGCCAGGTGTCTGCTAAGGAAGGCAGGAGCCTCCCCTGAAATGGAAAATGGAAACCCCTTCCCTCTGAATTATTACAATTTTGAAATTAAGGGGCTCTCCAGCAAAAGATATGGGAGCAGGAGAACAGGAATAACAGTTCTTTACTAGGAAAACTAAAAAATACAAACGCAATAGTGCAACAAAAACCAAAAAAAAAACACCAAAAAAAAAAAACAACTGACAGAGTCAGAACATGCCCTGGCAGCCTGTGGGTCAGGGAGGTGGCAGCAGTCCCATCCCATGGTGGCTCAGCCCTCCTGCAGTGCCAGCTGTGCTTCTGCTGGAGCAGGGATCCTGGACAAGGGTGGAGTTTTCCTCTGAAGCTCCAGGGCTGGTGTGGATGGGCCTGGGCTTCCTCTGGGAATGCAGTGGGGAAGAAAGCTGCTCCTCTGGGAATGCAGTGGGCAAAGGCTGCTGTGGTGTTGCAGGAGTCAGATTGTATCCAGGTAGGAATGCTTGGCTCCTCCCCCTGGGCAGAGCCTCTCCCCATGGGATGATGGAATTTTATCAGCCATGTAGGGACACCCACTGGCCCATGAACAAAAGATAATTAATAATTAATAGCCCATTAACAGAAGATATCTCCTGGAGGGAGGATTGGCTGTGGAAGAGATAAAGAAAACTGCCCAATGAACAGCAGAGAACTGCCCCACCTATGACAGATTCCATTTCCAAGCTAGGACACCAATCCACCCGACAGCCTAGGCTGAACCTGCAGTGCTGCGATCTCTGCAAGCACCTCCTGATTGACACACATAAAAAATTAAAACAGGGATATAAAACTGCCAGCTGCCCACAGAATCAAATGGAATTAGTTCAGCTCAGCCTCCCTCATTTTTCCTTGGTAATAAAGCCACTCACTCTGCAAATATGGGATTTTATGTGGGAAAGCAAGTCCTGGAGCTCCTGTGGGGCAGTGGGAGAGCTCAGCCCAGTGAGGGATGTCCTGGGCTCTCTCTTATCAGTAACTGCTGTTTATATGACCCAAAAAGAAAACAACATCTCTCCACAGAGGGACAGGCAACAGGTGTGGATCACAACCATTCCTGGAGCTGTGGTGGCCTCACACAACAGCCAAAATCTTCCCCTTCCCATCCAGAGGGAGGTTGCTCCTCTGCCCGTGCACATCATCCTCACCTTCCTCCCCTTGCACCTTGCAGGGCTGGGGATGGTCCAGAGCAGCTGCCAGGGGTTAATGAGCAAAATATCCTGAGTGAACCTGGCTAATGAGCATCTCTCCTGCAGGTGAAGAGCTGAGATGAGAATATTGCCTGCTGCAGTGGTTCTGGGATGTGCCAGCCCACCAAGGAGGGCGCTGGGAGCTGGGGGAGACACACCTCTCCTCAGCTGGATCACAGTCCCAGCCAAGCTCATCTGCATTAATCTTGCACTCATTAAAATCAGTTGTTCTGTTTCTAATTCAACCAGCACTGCCAAGATCAAGAATTAAAAATTTATGAGCCAGTGTCCCTGGGAAAAAAAAAAAGAAAAAAAAAAAAAAAGAAAAAAAAAGAAAAAATAAGTTCATCATCCAGAGCAGCACAGATTTTAAAATAATCATAAAAAATGTCTGGCTGCTCCTTTGGGCTTGACACTTCCATGAGGGCTGGGGAAATGTACAAAAACAGAGAATGTTACACAGTCTTGGGAGTCCAGAGGCTGGAGCTTCCTGAGGGCAGCCCCAAAAACGGCCTGACTTATGGGGTAAACCCCTATTCTGGGCCCCAAAAATGGCCTGACTTATGGGGAAAACCCTAATTCTGAGCCCCAAGAATGGCCTGATGCCTGACTTATGGGGAAAACCCCAATTCTGAGCCCCAAAAATGGCCTCGCTTATGGGGAAAACCTTAATTCCGAGCCCTCAAAATGGCCTGATGCCTGACTTATGGGGAAACCCCAATTCTGAGCTCCAAAAATGGCCTCACTTATGGGGAAAACCCAATTCTGGGCCCCAAAAATGGCCTCACTTATGGGGAAAAACCAATTCTGGGCCCCCAAAATGGCCTGACACCTGACTTATGGGGAAAACCCCAATTCTGAGCCACAAGGGGAGCTCATTTGGCTCCTCTAATCCTGCCTCAGGACAAGTGTCACTGCTGAGGGGACAGCAGCCTGACACTCTCATGGGGACAGAGCAGCCCGCAGGAGGAACATGAGTTAACAGCAGAAGTAAATAATGATTTTTTAAATTCTGCATGAGTGACAAAGTCAACATTATTTTTAATATGACCTAATTAAGGTCACCGATGACAATGGCTGGAGACAAAGATGATAAACACCATTGATTTGAAGCAGATGAGAACTTGGAAAAGGCTTTCCAGGAGCCAAAACTAAATAATATTTCAGAGAGAGCCAGCCCATAAAACCACCCACAATCTCCAGTGGCTTTTGCTGACCCAGGCTGGAGTGATCCTGCTGAGCTGTCTGGGTCTCTCTCCACAAAATCTGCTCTTTTCCCTCATTAAAAGGCACCATGTTTGCACAGTAAAGCTCAAGCAGGAAAACACGGAGCCAGGCCAATCCCAAACTAAGCCTGGGAGAAGTTTGGGATTAACTCCTTTAGAGCCAAGCAGAGGTGGCTTCCTGAAGGAGAATCAAAAAAGATAGGCTGTAAGTGATGGGGGATTTATTTATAGCAGGCATTCATTGCCTTCAGGATCTGGATTAGCTTTCAAGGTGATGAATCAAGTATTAATTAACCTGCTGGGGGGAAAAAATAATAGGGATATTAATGTTTTAAAGGGAAGCTTCCAGCTGAGGGAAACAAAGGGAGAGAACAAAGCTGAACTTTCCAAATCTTTCCAAATAAAACCTTTTAGTGCTGGAAAGGAGCAAAGGGCACAGAATAAACCAGGTGGATACTCAGGCTGGTGACTGGGAAAATATAAAACAAACAAACAAACAAAAGCTTCCTTGGCATGTCTCCAGAGCTTCAGGGTGGAGAAGGGCTTGGAATGAAAATTTAATGGGCACTGATGCCCGAGCCAACCCCTTCCAGCACAGAGCCATGTCCCCAGGAGGCCCTCACACCCTGCAGAGTGGGAAGTGGCATTTATCACCTCCAGACAAGGATGCAACAACTGGTTTTTTGCTCTAATTTCCCTCCACAGGTCCCTCCTGGACCCTCTTGCAGTGCAAGCAATGACAATCCAGAGCAGGAGAGCAGCAGACTGGGCAGGACTTGCTCTGGCTGTTGCATGAGCAGCCCTTGGCCCTCAGATCCCACTTTCCCTCTGTCCCACTCAGGGACAGAATTTCCCTTTTTTTGGAGTTCCTGCAAAGCAGCCACATCCCAAGGAGTCCAGCAGGGCTCAGCTCAGCACATGCACGAGCACCACAGAGAAAAGAGAAATATTTCTGGAGGATCAGACTGTTTTCGGATCAAAAACGCCCAACTGAGATGTGACACCAAAAGCTGGACAGCAAAAAGGAACCAATTTCCTGGCGGCAGCAGTACAAGAGCTGCAGGCCCACCACAGCATCCAGCTCCCTGAGATGGCTTGGCTGCATCCTCTCGCCTCTCTGCAGCTTCCAAGGGATGTAAATCAGAAGTTTGGAGAGGTCATTCTGCAAACTGAAACACAGCTCTCCTGCAGTCGAGGAGGGATGCAAAAAAATCTTGTATTATTTGTGGTCTTCAGGATCAGCTTCATCTGCCTGTGCTCCACCCCTACAAACCCAAATCTTTAACAACTTCAAGCTCTTTTTCAATTTTTTTTATATATATAAAGAGAAAAAAGCATATGCAGTCCTCCTTTTCCTGCCCATTTTTAGCTTTTTTTTTCCCCTCTGCATATTTCCAGTTGTCTACCCACACACAGCCACACTGCAGACAAACTATCCCCAAAAAAAAAAAAAAAAATTAAGAGGTCTAAAAAAACAACAGTAATCCAGGGGGTCATCAACTTCCAGAAATGCAAACTGGCTTAGGAAACCACAAGCTCCTTCTGTTGTTATTTTTTACACGGGATTTTTTACAATCTTGTTTTAAAGATTGGCAAGGGAGGAATTCTCTCTTTCCTCACCCTCCTCTGCTCCCCTGCTGTATGCAGACATTTCTCGCCAGCCTTGCTCATCTCACATTTCAGGGCAGAGCAAATGTTTGTGCAGGGAGGGGGGGCAGGGATGATGAGTCAATTAGACACCTCATAAAAATCTGATTTAGAAAATTCCCTCCCCGGCTGCAAGTGCAGCCACCACAAACCAGCTCAGCCCAGCGCCCCCCTGGCAGACAGAGCCTGTTTCCTGCAGTGAAACCTCTCTCACCCTGCTTAAATGTCACGTACCATGAGGCATCTGCCACTCGAAGTGAGAGACACCCTCACAGCGCCATAAATCACATTGCCAGGAGGATTTCTGTGCTGTCCCTGCTGCTCTTTTAGCTCCACAGCCTCGCTGTGCTCCTGCTCATCCCCAAAGCCTACAGCCCTGTGTTCCAGCTGGTTAACTCAGCCCTGGAGCCAGCTCAGCCTTCTGAACCCTCTGCTCCTGCTCTTGTTCCATCACTCCAGCCACAAGCTCCTGAGCAGCAAAGGGAATCCCAAGGGATGAGCCATTTGTCATCCTGATCCTGTTTTATACCCACGGCACCTTCCAGCTCCAGAAGCTGGAGGGTGGATTGAGGGATGGCACCTCCTCCTCGCCCCTGCAGATGGTCAGAGGCACCTGCTTCCTTCACACTGCTCGTCTGGGACCTGACCCAAACCACCCACCAGTGGAGTCGATTTGGGCTGCACAGCCTCCCCCCACAGTGCCAAACCTTCCCCGTGCAGAACCCTCTCCACAGAGCAAACCCTTCTCCTCACAGAGCAAAACCTTCTCCCCACAGAGCAAACCCTTCTCCACACTGAACAAAACCTTCTCCCCACAGAGCAAACCCTTCTCCTCACAGAGCAAACCCTTCTCCACACTGAACAAAACCTTCTCCCCATAGTGCAAAACCTTCTCCACACAGAGCAAACTCTTCTCCACACTGTGCAGGACCTTCTCCTCACAGAGCAAAACCTTCTCCACAGAGCAAACCCTTCTCCCCATAGTGCCAAACCTTCTCCACACACAGCAAAACCTTCTCCACAGAGCAAACCCTTCTCCACATGGAGCAAAAACTTCTCCCCATAGTGCAAAACCTTCTCTACACAGTGCAAAACCTTCTCCCCAGAGTGCAAAACCTCCTCTACACAGTGCAAAACCTTCTCCCCACAGTGCAAAACCCTTCTCCTCACAGAGAAAACCCTTCTCCACAGAGCAAAACCTTCTCCACACTGAGCAAAACCTTCTCCCCTCATGTAAAACCTTCTCCCACCATGCAAAACTTTCTCTTCCATAGTGCAAAACCTTCTCCACACAGAGAAAACCTTCTTCCACAGGGCAAAACCTGCTCTCCTCATGGAAAACCACCTCCACACTGAGCAAAACCTTCTCTCCTCATGCAAAACCTTCTCCCACATTGCAAAACCTTCTCCACCTGGAGCAAAACCTTCTCTCCTTATGCAAAACCTTCTCCCACATTGCAAAACCTTCTCCACCTGGAGCAAAACCTTCTCTCCTCATGCAGAACTTTCTTTCCCAGTGCAGCCACCCTGGCAGCATCATCTAAAGGGGTCCATTCCCCATGCATGAAGTGTAATCTGAGAAATTGCAGTATTTTGGGACAGGTTTTGATTTGATGGGACTGGTCATGTTCAAACAGGAAAATGAACAAGCAGTGCTGAGCTCTGGCGTGTTGGAGCAGCATCATTTCAAGCAGAACACAGCACTGCAATATTCATACCAGGAGAAACCAATTCCGTATTAAAAAGAGCTGAATTTTTAAATTGCTCTGTACTTTCATAACCAATAACCCTGCAGGGTGCAAGCAAGCTGTACAGAGCAGCACAAAGACATTTCTGGACTGTAAAAACTCCCCGTGGAGCCAAGAGGCGCAGCAGCCACAGCCACTGGGGCCAGTGGCCAGCTGGACTGGGATGAGGCCTGGTCTGGCTGTGCTGATCACAGTCTGGAGAAACCAAAATCACAGAGCACTGCAAGGCCACAGGATCATGGCATGATCATTTCCATCAACAGCTTTACACCCCTCCCACAAGGAGCTGGTGGTTTCCTTTTGTCTTGGTTTGGACAGACAGGTGTCTGCTAAGGAAGGCAGGAGCCTCCTCTGAAATAAAAAAAAAAAAAAAAAAGTAGACTCCCTCTCTCTGAATTGTTATAAATTTGAAATTAAGGGGGGTTCTCAGGTGAAAATATGGGACTAGGAATAACAGTTTTTTTATTAGGGAAGAAAATAAAAAGACAAAATAAACAATGCAGTGAACCAAAACAACCGTGACAGAGTCAGAATACAACCTGACACCCTGTTGGACAGGGTGTTGGCCGCAGTCCAATTGGAATTGTGGCTGCAGTCCTCCTGGAGTGTCAGGTGTGGTTCTCTTGGAGCTGTGATCCAGTAGAAAGGGTGCAGTCTTCCTCTGAAGAGGCAGTGGAAGAATCAGCTGTTCCTCTGGGAAACCCAGTGCAGAAAAAGCCATGCTGGTGCTCCAGAAACTCAAGATTATATCCAGGTAGGAATGCTTGGCTCCTCCCTCTGGGCAGAGCATCTCACAATGGGATGTCATAGTTTTTATCAGTCATGCAGTGACATTCAGTAGCCCATTATCAGCAGACGTCTCCCCTGAGAGAGGATTGGTTGTGGAAGAGATAAGGAAAACTGCCCACTTAACAGAAGACAACTGCCATACAGATGGCAAATGGAATACATCTTGCCTCGCAATCTGGGACACCTTTGTAGGAGAGATGATTCTGTGGGGGCTCTGTTTCACTTCCTTCTGAGTGAATATCCCCTGTTTCATGGCTGGGCAAAGTAAATAAACTCATTATTCAATCAAAATTGCCTGGATTTTTATTTTCCCTTTCTCCAGTGAGCCCTGGGGGCACTGGGAGGAGTCCAGGCAGGAAAGGGCCAGTGGGCTCCAGATCCCAGGTAGGATGATGTCCATGGGGTCAGTGCCAAAGCCCACAAAACAGAGCAGGGAGAGCATCAGCCAGGTGAGGATTTATCAGCCATCCAAGGCTAGTGGAGGCATTTTCCACTGAACAAGTCTTTCCATCTGTCCCCAGAGCAGTCCAGCCCATGAGTCCTGGTCCTGATATAAACCCCGGGTTCCTGGCTGCTTGCTGGAGATAGCCCATGCCAGAGTAACCAAATGCATGGCAAGCAAGGATATTGCCCTTGGATCTCTCCTTTTCAGACAAGAAAACAAGTCCATGGTGAAGTAACAAGAGGGTGACTGTTATTTGTCATTGAGCTCTATAAAAATGTGAGGAGAGATGCCTTCATTTTAATTAAGTCCTGGGAGCAGAAAGAAGTGTACCTGGCTAGACTGCAGAGAGGTGAACTCATTACTTCATCCACATCTCAGGCTTCTGCCTGTTTTCCTCTGCAACAGAACCATCAGCTTGGGCTGCAGACAAGGGCTTTAAAAAGCAAATAATCCTCCCAAAAGAGCCAGGCCAGCACAATCCCCACGTGGCTGGACTGGGCGTCTTCAAGCAGCCACGTTTCTAGGGAGACTGATGGGCAAACACTTCGAAATCCAAAAGGGCAGAGCTCCCCAAACAAGGGTGTCAGGAGGGAGTTCAATCCAGATTTTTCCAGACAGCTCCATCAGCTGCCAGACTCTTCCATGGATCACCCAGGCTGGATTTTCTGCCGAGAGACATCCCGGGCCTGAGCTGCCCTTTTCATCTCAGGAATGCACAGCTGTGGAAGTGAGGCCGGGCTTCCTCTTGCAGGACGTGGCTCCAGAAGTGGGGATTTGTGTCCAAGCCATGGAGGCCATGCTGGGATCACATTTTGGGATCACATTTTGGGGTCACGTTTGGACTCAGGTTGCACAGGATGAGAGGGATGGGCAGGTGGGAGGTGCAGACACCCAGTTGCCTGTGGGGGAAAAAATACCTAGCAAAACCCATCTGGTGTTTGAACAGTGAAGTAAAAACAACCTAAAGCCTCATTCTAGAAAGTTTTTAGGACCTAAAAAAGGAAAGAGAAGTCACCATCAGCCTCCTCTCCCCCAGAGGCAGCTGAGCAACTTTCCACAGGGGCAAACATTGTCAGACCATCATTCAGACCCCCTGTGAACATCACTGTCCCTCTCACAGTCAGATTCAGTAACTCTGGCCTTGACAAAGACTCAAAAATCCGTGTGCTGCCACTGCTCCTTGTATGATGAGGTTGAAGCAGGCAGATCTCATGCCTTCAGGTGCCAGTTGATAATCCCAGGTGCTGGGAGAAAATTCCATGTGCCTCTTGCTGGCATCACACAGATAGATCCACCAAGACCCCTCCCCAGCCAAATGTGTTTAATCCCCAGTGAAACATATCGAAATCCTTAAGATTAAGCATTTTCTCAGTGTTTTTTTTCTCAGTATTTTTATTTTTAATTTAATAACTAATTACTTGAAGTCTGCAATGTGGACTTTTTTGTTAATTACAAAATATTACTTAAACTTATGAAGAAGAAGGAAGAAGTTAAAGAAGAAAGATAACTTTTTGTTTTAAAACTTTTATTTTGTTTTATATACATTATTATAATTTAAAACTTTAACTTTCCTACTTTGTGATATTGTACACTTTTATTACCTACACACTTGCAATTTTAGTGTTATTAATCAGTTTTGGAAGTTTTTTTATGGTTTTAGGTTAAATGTAGCGTTCTTCTGGGAGTTAGATTCTGTCAGCACAGAAAGTTTAAAATTCTCAGCATTTAGAACTCTAACATTTTGTCAGAATTTTGTGGAGCGAGGCACAAAGGTGGCCTAGGATGGCCCAGCCTGGGGCAAAACACATTTCACAACCAGCTGACAAATTTGGGCAGAGACATGGTCTTTGCAGGGTAAACAGTCCCTGGGAGCTGGAATGGCCACGAGCAAAGCTCTGGGAGCCACAGGGGCTCAGCCTCACCCAGCCCTGCCAGGGCTCCCTGCCTTCCCCATCTTGCTGGGAAGAGTTTGGCTCCAGCTCCGTGGGCTGACCACAAACCCTGACTGCAGGAAGAGATTTGTTCACAGAATTCACAGAATTACTGAATTGGAAGAGACCTCCAAGATCGTTGAGTCCAGCCCAGCCCCAACACCTCAACTGAACCCTGGCACCCAGTGCCACATCCAGGCTTTGTTAAACACACCCAGGGACGGTGACTGCACCACCTCCCCGGGCAACCATTCCAGAACTTTATCACCCTTTTTATAAAACACTTTTTCCTGATATCCAACCTAAATTTCCCTTGGTGCAGCTTGAGACTGTGTCCTCTGGTTCTGTCAGTTCCAGGAGACAGAGCCCAGCCCCACCTGGCCACAGCCACCTTTCAGGAGCTGTAGAGAGTGATGAGGTCACCCTGAGTCTCCTTTTCTCCAGGCTGAACCCCCCCAGCTCCCTCAGTGGTTCCTCAGAGGGTCTGTGTTCCCAGCCCCTGTCCAGCCTCGTTGCCTCCTCTGTTCAAACCCTCATTCACACTGCAGCCACAGCACATAGATCAGGCTTTTTTTTGTCAAACAAATCCCATTCCAAGTGGCTGGCAGCACAGGGAAATCTGCCGTGGTGCTGCTTTGAAGGGTTTACAGTTCACTGCAGCACTTTATAGCTGCAGTTGTTTCCGTGAGCGAGTCCAAGAGAGGCTGTGAACAGGAAGGAATTAGGCACTCATGCAAAGACCATTAAAGTCAAGGGGAATCTTTCCATTGACTCGAGAGGGTTTGGCTCCCAGCCCTGGATATCAGGCTCTGTTGTGGGGGATTTGGAGCAGGAAATGGGAGCAGGACTTTCCAGGTTTTCTCAGCAGTTGTTATGGAGTTTACACAGAAGGTCTCTGTGCTCATTTTCCTGCATGTAAATTAAGAAGTGACTGTTCCTCCAAGGTGCACTGACCATCCTGGGCACCTCCTGTGCCATTCCTGTGATGGCAGACCTAATACCAGATTGATGGGAGGAGCACATTCCCATGGGAATTAGGATTTCTTTATGGGTCAGCCCCTGATGCATAACCCACATATGGTGTGTCAATCCAAGAGGCAAAAATACCATGAACCCAAAGCTTCAGCGGAGCTGAAAATCTTCTTAATCCCAAACTCAAATTCCGACTGGGGATGAAGCCCTCACTGGCATCCTGATTCATTGATTCCAACCCTCCCTGCTCACTGACAACCAAAGCTCTGCACAGGTGGGTTCTCTCTTTTCATGGAGGCCAGGAACCTGCACCAAAAGGACAGAAGATCTGAGCTGCCTCCACTGATATGGACATGATGCCTCAGGTTTCAGCTTTTCTATTTCTCACATTCTGGGCTGCTTTAGTGTGTGGGTCTGGGCTTCATATGAGGGGATGCTGAGCTCTCTGCACAGAGCAGGGAGACAAAACAATTCCTTCTCCAGCTGGGCACCAAGGACAAATGATCCAAACCTCAGGCCCAAGAGCACAAACAACGTGGGCTGGAGAGGGAAAAACAAGCAGGATGGGACTGCATGGGCTGGAGCTGGAATGGGACAATGAACTCCAATGTGCCAATGGAGCAGAACTTGTAAAAGTGAGAGCCCCCGGGAGCGCTCGTGCATTTTGGGGCCATTTTGGTTCATCTTGGGTGCAGCCCTGGCTGGGCTCTTGTGCTGCCCAAGGTGGATCCATGGAGGAGATCCTTTGAATAAATCCCTGCTTTATTCTTTAGCTCTGTCCAGCCTCTGCTCCAGGTCAGCCTTCTCAAGGCATCAGGCAGAGAAACAGGGATCTGACCTGCACCTCTGGAAAATGATGCTTTCCAAGGACCATCTTCCCAGGCACCCAAAATTGCCAGCACAGGAGCCACAACACCCTCCAGGACACTTCAGACTGTTTCAAAATACATATGAGACCCAAATTTCCTGCTCTGTGGAGCAGTGGTGCTTCTGTGGGCTGGCAGGAGGAGAACTGGTCAGGTGAGTTCAGTGCTGTGCCAGGTGCAGGTGTCTGCAAGCCAGGGGAGGGGGGAATTGGAACTTGGGACATGCTGTGTCATTTTCTGCCTCAGCCACTCCCTCATTCCAGTGCTGGTAAAATCAGGGAGGACATTTCTCCACCCCTCGTGCCATGGGAAAGGTCAGAGCACAGCTCCAGGAAGAATGAAACGAGGAGGGTTTGAAGCTGGCCAGCTCTGCTTTCCCATCAGCCTGGGCTGTGAGTGCACAGGAGAAAACATCCAGGGCTTGGAATCGTGCTTCCCTCTCCTCCTGGCCTGGGAGTGTGCCTGGGAGCAGAGCAAGGCTGCAGAGGAGGAGTTATTCCAGCTAAAACCTTCCAGATTTTGCCTGTGTTCCAGGAAAACCTCTGCTCCTGGAAGCTCCTTGCTGGGGCTGGGTTTAGGAAACCAGAGGTAACCAAGTATCGGTGTTACGATGGCTGACCAGTGGGAAGAATGATGTGTAGAGCTCTATGGTATCAGAAGGTTAATTAATTACTTGACTATACTATATTATATTAAAACTATATTAGTAACTAACAAGAACTATCACTAACTAACTAGAAAACTTGTGACTTTCTGCTGAGAGTCCCGACACAGCTGTGACCTGACTGTTCAATCAATTTAAAACGCTATCACCAGTATTTAATTAAGAAATCACCCTGGGTAAACAATCTCCATAACACATTCTACATGTGCACAAACACAGGAGTAGCAAATGAGATAAAAATTTTTTTGATTCTCTTCTCTCTGCTTCTCTCAGGAGAAATCCTGAGAAAGCAAAGTCTCTCTCTGTACGGAGGACATGTGAATACCACAACCAAGCCCTGCTGCAGCCTTCAGTGGGAAACGGAGGGACAAAGATGTGCTTGGCTGCAAGAAACTCGATCCCAGAAAGGGGAGAAGGGAGGGTGGAGGAGGAAATTCATCCTAAACCCAAACAAACTTGGTGACCCAAACCAGCTCTGCAGAGCTGAGCTCGGCCAGCAGACTCCTGGAGCCAAAGAGGACAGGAGCATCCGAAAAACTGATTTTGGTGGCTGAAAACTGATTTTGGTGCTGTCAGTGCCACATCCAATGGGTTTTGGGCAAGGAGTGTCACCTTTCTGAGATGACTTGACAGTGATGGACTCAAAAGAGCAATGTGCTGACCCAAATCCCCTCTGTGGAGTGGCGCTCTGAGTGTTCCCTGTGGGAACATCCTTCCCCACCCCAGGAGTCCCCACCAGCCTGGAGGGAGAGACCAGGGGAAGCCAGGAGGGGCCTTTTGCTTCCAGAGGGATGTGGGTTTAGGAAATGAGCTTTTCTCCCACCTGCTATGAGTTCACCAGTTTAGAGGGGCTGAGCTGCCAAATCTGACAGGAACTGGGGGCTCATTACCACGACTGAGGCTTTGGCACCTGGAGGTTTCCCCAATTCCATTTGCAGGATGCAGAGAGGCCGTGGCAGGAGTTCAAGGAGGGCGGTTTTGCACCATTGCATGTGAGTTTGTGGGCCCCAAGTTGGGCAACTCCCTCCTGGAGCAGTTCTGTGTCAGGAACCAGAGACACATTGGACTTTTTCTGTCTTCAGCTTCTGTTTATTGTTATCTTATCAAAACTTCAGCACGCTGTCTGCACCAGACTCTGCGCGCAGGAAAAGCAGCAAAAAAATGGCCAACGACCTCGTGTTGCAAGCCCTTTTAAGTCTAATCAAAAGCTGAGCTACCCAATTAAGAAGTGACACATAAATTATTTTCCTTTCTACCCCAATAACTGTCCCCTAAAGACCTGCAATGTGGATTTTTCTACCCAATTTCAAGATACCACCTAAACCCAAGAAGAAAGAGGAAGAAAGAAGAAGGGAACTCAAGACAACACCCTATATCCTCCATCTTGAACCCATCTACAACATCCTAAAAATCCTAAAACCTAAATTTCTCACCCATGTGACATACTCCACTCCTCTCTACAATCTCTACAATCTATTTCACACTTTTGTGATTTCTGGTTTCCCTCGAGGCTTTGGAAGTTTTCTGCATGAATGAGGGTCAAAGTCAGTGCTCCCCTGGGGGTCAGGACACCCCAGAGCAGACAGAGAAATATCCTGGTGCCCTGGGTTTCCACAAGTGCATCACCAAGTCTAGACAGTGCTGGAGCCCTGTGGGCCTGGAGAAACCCTCTTCCCTGCTCTTCAACACCCAGCAGCATTCCTGAAGCTGGGAGGTATTTCATATTTCATTCTCTCATTCAGACAGACCCTTTTGCACCATTGTGTCCCTCCAAGAGCTCCAAAGCTGTGCCTGGAAAAGAAAAGCTGCCAGCCCTGCTGACCACATGCCAGCATCAACTCTTTTTGGAATAAACCCTGCCAGGCTGCTTAGAGGAAGGAAGTAGGGAAGAATTTTTTTTTTTTTTAAACTGCCTAAATCCTATATGTTCATTCCAACCTGGAATGAAAGCAGCAGCTTTGGAGGAATTCTTGAAATATTTGCTTTTAACTGGTTTTATTCCTCTCTTTTCCTCACTCTGAGCTGACCAGGGAAACCCACCCATGTGGGAAACCGACCAGGCGGGAATCCCTTCTCCATTAAATGGTGCCCAAGAGCTGCTCATTAATATCTGCCACCAGCCCCAAAGGCAGCAGGAGACCTTCTGACCCTAAACCAAAAATTAGAAGCTATTCTAATCTATTGAGAGATTTCTTTTGAATAGAAAGAAATAGAAATTCAGGGCTGTGAATTCAATTTGCAGAGGGCACCTGTGAGAAAGGAGGATGGGTTTTCCCCCAGGAATTAATATTGCTTGTTTGGAACATCGTTAACTGTTCAATTCACTTCCACGAGTTGAGGGACAGCTTGTGCTGGGATAACATCCCAGCAGCTCCCAAAATACAGCCTGGGGGCAAGGCTGGGGGAACCGGGACAGTGTTTTTTGGAAATGGGGGTGAAATCTGGGCAATGCTTCCCCACCTTCAACTGGCCAGCCTGCAGGAGGTGCAGTGGCGAGGCCTCAGTCATTCAGGGAAGAAAAATAGCACCAAATGATGCTTTAGAATTCCCAGGCTGCCTGTGGCAGCGCAGGGAGCACGGCTGTGCTCCCCCTAAGTGGATTGATAGGTGCCCAGGATCAGTGTGAGCACATGCCAGCTGCTGGGGAATCATCTCCCACTTCCAGCAATTACCAGGGTGTCCCAGAATCCAGTAAAACAAGTGAGGAGAGGAGCATCTGGTGGTGCTTGTCAAGCACAGGGAGATGAATCTGGGTAATGAAGAAGTGTGATTTTTATCCCTTGAGTCATCATACCCCGTTTGGCACTGGATGTGTGTGATTCCTCCTCCCTTGGTGGGAGGAGATGAGCTGAGCATCCTTCCCCCAGCAGGGATGAGGAGCTGCTCCCTGCCCCTGCTCTTTCTCTGCTGATAAAGATCCCAGGTGCTGATCCCCCAGTGCCATCAGCACCCCCAGACACAAATCAACGCTTCACGCCCCCCAGCAGCACCTCCAGCCTGAGAAATCACCAGGTCAGCCCTTCCCCCATCTCTGAGCTCCATGCTCCCAGCCCTGGGAAAAGTTCAAAAGGGTTTGGGTTGGAAGAGACCTCAAAGATCACCTCAAAGATCACCCCTGCCATGGCAGGGACACCTTCCACTGTCCCAGGCTGCTCCAAGCCCTTCTAACCTGGCCTTGGGCTCTGCCAGGGGCAGCCACAGCTGCTCTGGGAATTCAATCCCAGCCCCTCACCACCTTCACAGGGAGAATTTATTCCTAATATCCCATCTAAACCTGATCTCTTTTAATTTGGGCCCATCCCCCCTTGTCCTGTCCCTACAATTCCTGAAGAAGAGTCCCTGCAGTCTCCACACCACCATCTCCTCTCCAAAAAATCCATCCCAATTTCAGATTTAAAAGACAGGCAAAGTGGTGAAGCAGGGAAGGTTCTTTCCCACATAACGCAGCCAAAAAATAATCACAGTGCAGAGGGAGCACTGTGGATTACACAACACTGATCCCATCTAGCACAAACACACGGCTGAGCAGCTCCTTAAAAACACTCCACGGATGATTCCTGGAAGTAATTGCCAGCAAATTTTATTCGTGGGAAAGCACAGCAGAGCTGAGCTATATTTAATAGTGGAAAGAAGATAAAAGTAATCTCCAAAGGTCTGAAAATGCAGACTCTGTGCTTGGATAAACTTCAGTACATCCTCATGCAGTAAATGCCAGCACAGCTCAGGGATGTTTTCCTCGGTGTGGGCAGCAATTCAGGGAATATTTGGTTTTCAGATCAGAAGCAGCCATTAAAGCATCTTTCCTCAGCTTCTTTTCACCACAAGGTAAAGATTTCATCCAGCACCTGGAGAGGGCTGGAGGTTTGATAATTCAGAGCTTTGCAGTGAGTGACACTCCCAGGCCAGGGCCAGCTGAGCTGCGGCCGTTCCCCCTGCCAGGGCCCTTTCCCACAAAGGCTGATCCTTAATTCACAAACGACTTCTGCTCCCATTTCCCTTCTCAGAGATTTCTCAGACAACACTGGGAACACGAGCTGAGGGAGAGCAGCATGAAGAAAAGTCACTGAGCAAACACTGGGGACCCTCAGTGCCACCAAATGTCACTCACTGGGACCACGTGCCCTGGCAGCTCCAGCAGCCACAGGCACATCCCAAAACTCCCACCCCCCTCAAATCCCCCCACCAGGAAGACTTCCAGAACTCTCCTTGGAGAACTTGCTCCTTCTTTCCATTCCATTTGCCTCTGGGGTTTTTCCTAAAGCAGAGCTTTTCCTCCCCAAGTGATTTTTCCTACAAAGCTCTGGAAAGAACCACGGCTGGCATCTCTCGTGGCAGCAGCATCCACTCAGGGATCTCTGGATGGCCCCAAAGTCACCCCAAACACTCAGAGTGTCACGATGTTAGCACTGAAATAATTTCACATGTCGATTTTTATGTAAATTGGTGCTCACTGTTTACTTCTGGTAAGATTAAAATGCTTGGCATCAGCTCCAGGTTTTCAGGGCTGTGAATTCAATTTGCAGAGGGCACCTGTGAGAGGGGGGGATGGGTTTTTTTTCCCCCAGGAATTAATATTGTTTGTTTGGAATATTTTAGAGGCTGGGAAGCCATCATTCTGGATCATAGCTTATGTGAAAGACAAAGGTTATTTTAAATAAATTATATTTGGAGTCAAACTCGCCTTATTCATTTCAAGAAGCTGCTGATTTTCTTCTTAAACTTTAACTTTGACCCTTTCTGGGTTTAAAATCTCTTTGTGTCCCCTGCTCCTGGCCTGAGTCCCCCTGCTAGTGCTTGTAGCACAGAGCTACAAGTCTGTCAACTCCACAAAATGTGCTTTTAATGTTCCCACAGGGGCACATTAAAAATGGGCTTTAAAGTATGAATTTAATGACGTGGGATAAAATTGAGTTCCTGCGCAATATCTGACTCTAAAAGTGTGTAAATATTTAATTAATTCATGCAGGGACAGAGGTAAGAGATGGGAAGGGAAGGGAAGGGAAGGGAAGGGAAGGGAAGGGAAGGGAAGGGAAGGGAAGGGAAGGGAAGGTGCACTGAGTGCCATGTCCAGGCCTTCCTTGGGCACCCCCAGAGACTGGACTCCACCTCCTCCCTGGGCAGCCCCTTCCAATGCCTGACCATCCATTCCACAGAGAAATTCCTCCTGATGTCCAACCTGAACCTCCCCTGGTGCAGCTCGAGGCCATTCCCTCTTGTCCTGTCCTGCTAACGTCCCCTCCTGCATTGTAACCTTTCTGTCATTGTTAACACAAGAAGCTGCTGGTGGGAGATCCCACCATGAGCAGAAAGGATGGAATTCCTAGCCTCCCACTCTGGCCATGTCCAGCCCTTCCTCTCCACCATCACCCATGTCCCAGCGGGCTCCTGAACAACAGCAGGGCTGTGGCCAAGGCCAGAGCTATTTTTGCACTGTTGATGCCCCTCGGATCCTGTGCCAGCTCCCACAGGAACATCCAGAATATAATGGGACAAGCTCAGGCCAGGCAAAGAAAGAGCTCAGTTGTCACCTTGTTTTCAAGGACATTTTGCAGCTTTCCCCTACTTAACTGTGTCTCCAGCTAAAGCCAAACGTTGCCATATGAGCAAAAAATTCCAGCCCTCGGGAGATGTGGATCCTCAGGGATCCAGCAGAATGACAGCAACCTCAGCTGTAATTATTGCCCTGCAATCTGCATGTCATGAATAAATTGGGAATTCAGCAATAGCTGCAATCACCACTCACAGTTTGATGGGGAAGATGGGCAGCAATTGAGTGCTGGGTAAATATTCATTTTTGATCTTTCCCTGACAACAGGGAACATTGTCCTGTGGAGGTCCCACACAACAAAAAGAGAGATGGCGTGCAGGGCCTGTCTTCTGTACCCCCCAAAACGTCTGCACCCATCAGCTGGGCTGGGGAGAAAGGTGGGTAATTTAGAAAAAGTGAAAAAACTTTAACCACAACTACAATGGAGGTCTTTCTCCTCCTGTTCTTTGAGCCATTTGGTTCACAGATGCTTTTAAGAGCTCTTAGAGTGTGGCAGTCAGAGCCAACAGGGCACCCACAGCATGGCCAAGGGGAAAACTTGCTGTTCTGAGCTCATTTTGGGTGCATGGCCTGAATGTTTGTGTTTTGTGCACTGAAAAACACCAAAAATGGTGATTTGGAAACATCCAACCCCCACACGACAGTGCCAGGCTGGAGGAGGAGAACAAACACCCCTGGTACCCCCAGATCTGATGGAGGTGATCACTTCCAGCTACCCAACAGGTTTCTGCTCATTAGCTGCTTCCCTCTGTAATTTATTTATGATTCTGGAATTGCTTGATCCAGAAGGCTGACCTGGAGCAGAGGCTGGACAGAGCTAAAGAATAAAGCAGGGATTTATTAAAGGATCTCCTCCATGGATCCACCTTGGGCAGCACAAGAGCCCAGCCAGGGCTGCACCCAAGATGAACCAAAATGGTCCAAAATGCACGAGCGCTCCCGGGGGCTCTCACTTTTACAAGTTCTGCTCCATTGGCACATTGGAGTTCATTGTCCCATTCCAGCTCCAGCCCAGGCAGTCCCATCCTGCTTGTTTTTCTCTCTCCAGCCCACGTTGTTTGTGCTCTTGGGCCTGAGGTTTGGATCATTTGTCCTTGGTGCCCAGCTGGAGAAGGAATTGTTTTGTCTCCCTGCTCCGTGCAGAGAGCTCAGCATCCCCTCATATGAAGCCCAGACATCTTAGAGGGTAGGAAGCCATCATTCTGGATCATAACTTATGTGAAAGACAAAGGGTTTTTTTTATAAAGTATGTTTGGAGTCAAACTCACCTTATTCCTTTCAAGAAGCTGCTGCTTTTCTTCTTAAACCTTTAAATCACACTAAAGCAGCACAGAATCTGAAAAAATATAAAAATATAAAAGCTAAACCTGAGCCATCAAGCTGAGGCAGCTGCAAATCCCATGAGGGAGGTGCAGACCAGCCTCTGAACCCCCAAAGAGCCACTTCCCGTGCCAGAGACAGGACCCCACCTTGTTGAGCAGACTTGGAGCACGGGAGAGAGCGAGGGGAGGCGAGCCCAGCACCCCTGCCAAGGCCAGGTCCCTCACCCCTGTGAGCCCAACCTGTCCCTCTCCCGTCCCTCTGTGACCTTCAGACATGGCTCAGGGTGACCCAGGGGAACACCTGGAGCAGCAGGAAGACAAGAGACAATTCCAGCAGTTTGCAGGAGCAGCTGGGCCTTCCCTCACTGCCAATTAAAGAGTTTCCCTGACAGTTTCTTATATAAATATTAGACATCCCCACACATCAACAGCTCCACTAGGCAGGACACAAATGATAAAGGCTCCTCAGCTCTGTGCTTCCCACCATCACAGAAGTCCAGCTACCAAGGGCAGCCTGAAAAAATCCTTCTCTGTGGTTACTGCACGCAGCAAATGAGCAAAGGCACCTCACTGGCACTTGCCTCTGGATGAGCAGCAAGGGCAGGGGGATGAAAAACACAAGGACAAGCACAAACCCCCCCAAGAGCCCTTGTAGCTCACTGCAGAAATGGGATTCTCTGGAAATGGCTTGAGCCCCAGCGGAATCCATGTGTGAACAGGATCTGAGGGGAATAATTCACTGTGCACTGACTTTCACCACGGGCCCCGGGATTCAAATCCATGTTCTTTCCAAATGACTGTAATTTCCAGCTCATCTCCTGTGATGAGGAACACAGCCAGCCTGAAATTCCCCCACGGCACTTGAATAAATACATTAACCTGAGCTATAATTTACTAAGATTTAAATGTGAGCTCAGGAAGATCTATTTCTGCTGCAGAAACTTGTGCTAAAATTGGCACCAGCTCTCTCCAAGGCTTTCTCCATCCAGCACGTTGGGCATGGGGGGAGAGGTCTACCTGTGTCCTTCTCCGTGGACTGCAGAGACTTGAAAATGTGGAGATAAACAAGGTCAGAGATGTTTTCCACTCCTGGAGGTGCCAGGAGAGGAGAACGGGGATTAAAGACCAGGAGCTGCAGCCCAGGTTCCCCCTGGTCTCACTCGTTGGTGGTGAAGGGTCAATAAGGAAGTCAAGGAAGGACAGAGCTGAAAAACAGCTGAATTTTCTGCTGGTAAGAGACCCCTCCTTCTGACCCCATTAAAACTATCCTGACTATTTTCTTGCTTCAAAAAATATCTCCAGCAGGACAGGGAGTTTCCTGGTGTGAAATGAGATGAACCAAGCAGAACTGACCCCTACAGCAGCACTGGAGAGCAGCTTCAGCCCAAGATCATCCCTCTGGCACAGGAATTCATGTTTAAAATGCTGGGGGGAATTTTGCACAAAGATATTTGAACCTACACGGGGTCCCAGTTCCACAATTCCATTTAAATTTGATCTGGACACAGGATTGTGCTGAAAACAGACAAGCTCAGCAGGAATTCTGTTACTGCAGGGGATTCACGGGTTCTCCTTGGTTTATGTTCTAGTGGTGATAAAATCCTCTGCATTGGTTCTGCTTTCCAATGAAGTGAGAAAACAGGCAGTAAAGTTGATGAGCAGTTAAGGTCTAAATGGTTTGGTGGTCAGAAAGGCAGAGGAGGCAGCAGGTGATCAGTCTGGGTGTGATCATCCCCATCCTGCAGCCACATCCAGCCTGGCACCCTCAGGATTGGAGCTGTTGCTCTCTCAAGGTCCTTCCCAGCTCCTCCTTTTTTTTTGTTGTTTTCTTTCTTAGTTAATGCCACATTTATTGCAGGATAAGCTGTTGGACAAACCCCTACATGAGCACTGTGTTCCAAAATCGTTACTTTTATTACCCAATCCTGTGTCCACAGAGACACCCCCCCAAGAAGAGTTATTGCCACCACTTCTGTGGCCAGCACAGAGCCAAGGCTAAGGTGACCCTGGTGACAGCAGAGATTAACAGGGGTAGGAAAGGGAAAAACAAACACACACACTAAATAAAAAACCTCTGGAAAAGCTGAGCAGGGCAGTGGTATCCCAAAAGCTGCCGGGGAAGTGGAAGGATCTTCCCCTCTGGCTGACATTGTGCTCTCACACATCTGACAACTCTCCAGTTTGCTTTTCACCATCCCAATTTATGTGTTAATTAACAATTTACACTCTGGACTGAAGATGAAAGGGCTTTCCCCCCTCCCCTCAGTACAGCAAACACTGAAAAACAGTTTGGGATTGACATGTTCACTCCCTTTCCTCTTCTTTCCCTGGTGGTTCTGATACATGAGGGCATTTCCCAAAAATCAAGGTGTACAGAGGTGCTGGAATAAAACAGCAGAGGAGGGGGAGGAGGAGGAGGAGTGGGAGGAGGAGGAGGAAGGGGAAGAGGTAGAGGAAAGGGAAAAGGGAAAGGAACAAGAAGGAGAAGGAGAAGGGGAAGGGGAAGGGGAAGGGGAAGGGGAAGGGGAAGGGGAAGGGGAAAGGGAAGGGGAAGGGGAAGGGGAAGGGGAGGGGGAAGGGGAAGGGGAAGGGGAAGGGGAAGGGGAAAGGGGAGGAAGAGGAAGAGGAAGAGGAAGAGGAAGAGGAAGAGGAAGAGGAAGAGGAAGAGGAAGGTGTTTTCTCCTTCATCCCATAACTGACCCCTTGGCACTTCCAGTGCCATTCAAGGTCCTTCCCACACCCTGATCTCACCCACAACGTGCCCCCAGGATACACAACATCCATCCCTACCTCCTTTAGCAGCTCCAATTTATCTTCCCCCTAAAACCCTCATTTCCCAGCCTGGCTGTGCCTGTGCTTTTTCCTTGGGATGAGATGTGCCTTTGTAAGAGCAAACAGCACCCAGGATTGTAGAATTTCCTCTAAATTGTTGAAATCAGTGTTCCTGCAGACACAGAGGAGTCCGTCAGCCTCCTCCGTGGAGGGACACAATGTTCAATTAACTCCTGAGGCAACTCATTAGCTACAGGAAATTAATGCTGCTCCTTTCTTTAGAGGATTTTTGTTTTTGAGGACAAAGGTATCCCAAAGTCCATCACAACCTACCATGCCCCAAAACTGGAGATTGGCTGTTTTCCTTTGTGGTCTGGATGAACTGGTGCTGGGCTCAGAGCTGGAAGTTTGGGATCCATCTGTGATTTTCCAATCACTGGAAAGAAGCACAAAGCCCTTCATTTTCTCTGGTTTGTACAAAATCCTGGTCTCATCCACTGTCAAGATTTTAAATTATTATACAGGGAGTCCCACCCCAGCCCTCAGTGGTTTTACTGAGAAACTGGTGGGCAGAGGAGCCGTTTCAGGATTTGGAAAATGTTACAGCAGCTTCAGAGAGAGGTTCAAACCCTCTGCCCTGGGTTTGGGGCCTGGCCTACCCAACAGCAAAGGGTGTCTGTGCCTCTTCCCAGCCTTTCTGCCTGCTAACAATAGACGAATAAAATAATAAAAGCTCCTCTCTTCAAAAGCCATTAAAATAAAATAAAAATCCTCTGCAAACAATCTGCGTTTTATCTTCTTAATGGCCCCAAAGCCTCCACTTGTCTACAAAAACAATTTCACTCAGCAAGGGTTGAGGAATATTCCTTTCAAATGGTGCACCAGATGTCCCACGGAGACCACTACACAGTTAACTACCAATAAACGCAATTCCACAAACTAAATACTCATTAAACAAGGCGTGCGCACAGCCCGGCGCAGTTTGCAGACGAGGAAGAGGGTTTGCTGCAATTTAACCTTCAACGGCTCCAACGGGCTGGTCCCGTCTCCCCGGCAGGGGTGGCTCCAGCCAGCGAGTCCGTTGGAGAGGGATTGTTTTGTTTTTGCTATCTTGGAAATCAGATCCTATAAACTCAGCACAGGCTGAGCCCCTGCCCGACCGGCCAAAAACCCCTGGTGTTGCTCAAGAGGTCGGCGCCGTTTCCCGGTCAGTCCCAGCGTGTCCAAGACAAACAGCCCTGTGACATCTGGGCTCCATGTCATCCCAGCTCTTCAGGGGCATGCAGGCCCACGTGCAGGTCACCCTTCTCCACCAGCTCTGCCTGCACAGAGCTTCTCCAGGCTCCCAGGGCTGATGTCCACCTGCTGGATTTCGGACAGGAGTGCTGGGAGCGTGGCGGAGCCTTCTCAGCCCCCACGCCCTGCACAAGGGTTCATGACTCGCCCCACCCTCCTGGAAGAGGATGGTTTGGTGTTGGGATTGACCATGGAAAGCTGCCACAGCTCCCCAGGATTTTGCTCTAAGCCAGCTCCAGGGATGCTCAGAGAGAGAGAGGGAGGGGGGAAGCAAAGCTGTGCTGGAAGCCCCAGCACACAAGAGCAGCTCGCTTGGACCATGAAGGTGCTTTCCTCTGGTTTGTGCTTAGCTGTGTGAGTTCATTGCCAAGAGGGAGAGGATCCACCCAGATTCCTGAGCCCTGAGCAGCTGGGAGCTCGCTGAGGCCAAGGGATGAGCCTGGAACAGCCAGGAGAGGTAGATGGGAGGAGGGAAATGAAACCAGTGATGGGAGCTGCTGCCAGGGATGGGGAAGTGTCAGAGGTGTCATGCCTGGGGCACATCTTCCCTTCTGCTTTCCCTGTCCTGCAGTGAAGGAGGCTCCTGACTCATTCCTGCTTTGCGTGTTTCTAAACATTTCCTTTTATACCCTATAACTGCACTTTTGTACCAAAAAAAAACCCTTTGGAGTGAACACACTTCTTCTCTCAAGACTCCTCTCCAATGCGAGCGGAGAGGCACTAATTGCCCTGTCAGGGTCTCCAGGGCTCTCCTCGGTGTTGTTAGCTATCAAAAATGTGTTCTCAAATTAAGCATTTGGCCCAAATATTTCATTTTTAATTACAAGCTGAGACAGAGTGTGAGACAGCCCAGAGCAACAGCAAGAGCTTCTCCCACCAAACCAGCAGAGACTGGGAAGGGCTCTCACACCCTCCTGGTGGGGGAAGCCCCAGTGCTGGGGGGTTCAGGCAGAGGGGAACCCCCAGTGAAAGGCACCACCCTCCCGGGAAACAAAAAACCCAGCCCTGGTATGAGGCTGTGCCCAGGGTGGGAAGTGCTCCTTGGGGACCATGAGGACAGCCAAAACAGCCACCAACGTCATCAACACCATCACCACCATCCCCAGCATCACCACTATCACCACTATCACCATCACCATCATCCCCACCATCCCCACCATCACCACTATCACCATCACCATCATCACCACCATCCCCACCATCACCACTATCACCATCACCATCATCCCCACCATCCCCACCATCCCCACCATCACCACCATAACCACCATCACCACCATAACCACCATCACCACCATCACCACCACCAACACCATCATCCTCACCATCCCCACCATCACCACCATCACCACCATCACCACCATAACCACCATCATCACCACAATCACCACCATCACCACCATCACCACTATCACCACCATCAACACCATCATCCCCACCATCACCACTATCACCATCACCATCATCCCCACCATCACCACTATCACCACCATCACCACCATCACCACCATCATCACCACAATCACCACCATCACCACCATCACCACCATCACCACCACCATCAACACCATCATCCCCACCATCATCATCACCACCATCCCCACCATCATCATCACCACCATCACCACCATCACCACCATCACCACCATCACCACCATCACCACCATAACTACCATCACCCCCACCATCACCCCCACCATCACCACCACCACCACCGTGCAGGGAGAATGTGGCCCTGCTGCTCTGAGTCCCAGCTGGACCAGGAACAGGAGCAGAGCTGCAGGATGTGCTCCTGGCATGTCTGTGCTCTTGTCAGTGAAGCAGCAAATGCAGCACTTGGCTCCTCCAGCCGATGTTTTTCTTTCCTTTGTGATGCTGTGTAGCTGCCTTGGTGTTTCATCCTTGAAATTAATGGCAGTGAGAAAGGGATAATTCTCATCTCCTCCCTTTTGCAAACATTACAATCTGCAGGGTGGGACCGGGCAGCTCTGCAGCATTTCAAGTGAAAAAGACAAAAAGCAGCAGACGGAGAGGCATTTACCTTTTGGCAAGTCAAGGGCGTCCCTAAGGAAGATGGGTTTTAAATCCATACTGTGTGAAAGAATTTAAATTACATACTTAAAACTCCAAATACTGTAAGTTGTGTGTCTGGAAAAACAAGAGGAATACCCTTTGTTTATTAAAAAATGACTTTGAAAAGGACCTGGCTGGCTCCTATCTGAAATACAAAGAAAGTATTTCTTACTCTGAGATGTCATCGTACATTTATTTAAAGCTTTAATGATATGTTTTGGGACTTCATCTATGCCTGAATATTTCTCCACTGCAGTTGTCTGGAAAAAGGAGCTTTTTTTTCCCTCCCATCTTTAAATAGTAAATGAGGCAAATTATCTCATGGTAATTCCAAATGGTAATTTGGTTCCTCTGGAGCTGTCAGTGCCCTATCAAAATAGCATTTCCAGGTTAATTTTAGGAACACATCCACCCCTTCCAGTGGGCTGGGATGAGTTTTGCTGAGCCCTGGGGTGGGAAGTGGTGCTCACCTGCAGCCCAGGGACCCCAGCTGGGCAGGAAGAGCCACGAACCAAGAAAGCAGAACATGAGGAGATGTGTGTGGGACAGGCTTCAGTGGGATCCCCCTGTTCCAAGGCACTCCAAGCCATGGGTGAACAGGGAAACATCACTGTGGCATTATGGAAGCATCACTGTGGCATTATGGAGCACCACGGAGTTGTTCTAAAGAATAATAACAGTGATTTTGCATTGCAGCCACTTGGGAGCTGGCAGTCCCAACTGCTTTGGGAAGGACTGTAGCACTTCAATTTATTACAGATTAATGGGATTGATTTATTATTTTTTTGTTTCTTTTTAATTAGCCTCATTAAAAGCCAAACAATCTTCCTGCAGAGCATGCAAACAACGGGGGCACAGGCCCAGGCACTGCTGGTTCCTGGTGCCTTTGTCCAGAATTAGCGTTGCAAACCAGGGAAGATTTATTAATGGTTCCTGGGAGAGATTAGCAAGGGGGAAACAGCTCAGGGAGGATTGGGAGCCAAGAAAGTATCAGCCAGTTTTTGGTGGAGTGTTTGTCAAAAGTCGCTCTTTGAGTTTGAAGCGAGTCTGTGGGTGTCCTTCAACCGGCTGGTAGCCATGGAGCAGGGCTTGCTCCTGGGGATTCATCCTGGTTTGCTGAATCCTGGGGTTTAACTTCACCTGGGCAATCCTTTTAAAAATAAGTTTAAAAAATAGAAGAAGAAGAATCCTATTGTTAGTGCCAGGCTGTTGCTTCATCTCGGGTTTATGATGTCACTGTCTGGGGAAGCTGCCAGCTCACCTGGCCTTGGAGGACCAGGGTGTCCCCAGGCAGAGTGTGCAGCTGCAGCACAGCCCCCTTTGCTCTCCCCTAGGCCACCTGACCAGCGAGCTGACACTCATTTCCCCCTGTTTGCATCCAACTTCATGTCCTGAAAGCTCCTTCTTCCCTCCTGAGAAGGATCAGCTCTGTGGCTTCCCATCCTGCCGACCCCAACCCAGCACCTCTGAGCAGAGCCCCTGCCTGCCCCACACCTTTCCAGTACAGCACCCTAAAATTTCCCCTCTCCACCCCTCATGTCTGCTCTAGAGCCTGAAGGGATCCAAGTGCAATCATTTTACCAATTTTGTCCCCAAAGGGCACAGAAGGGGGGCACAGCTGGTGTCCCCAAAAGCCAAGCAGTGTGGGGAGCACATCCTTTCCTCCCACTGATCCTGGCTGGCCACAGCAGCACCAGCTGCACTTTGTGCTTATAAATCTTCTGTGAAAAACACATAAAATTTGGCATTATGAAAAATAATAAAAAGAAGAAGAAATTCGGAGCGAAAACCCCCAAACCTGAAGCCCAACCTCTTCAAATATTAAAAGACTGAGCAATTTTGAAATTGCATTTCTAAAGGAGAGTTAAGAACAGTCTGCCAAAGATCAGACGACCAAGAGGACAGGTCTGTTTGAGGTCCCTGCAGCCACGACGCAGCCCAGGGGACTGTTTTCTCTCCCCTTCTGGATCAAAGGAGCATCTCGGACATCAGGACAGGCGCTCGGCCGGCAGCCCCTGCGATGCCGTTCTGCTCAGTCCAGCCCGCCCGCCCCAGCGCTGGCACTTCCAGAGCCTCCCCTCGCCGCGCTGCGCACAGCACCGAGCCCTGCTCCAGCCAGCTGAAAATAAAACCGACTTCTCCCTCTTCCTGCAGTTTATTTTCTGTTCTTCCTTCAGCACAGCGCCGGAGCCAGCCCGGTCTGGTCACGCTCCCGCGGTGCTCCGCCAGTTTCTCCGCCCTTGGCCGGGGCTCTCCCGCCTGTCCCTTGCTGGGCTGCGCGCCCCGCTCGCAGCCGGGCTCTCCATCCCCCCAGGACGGGCGCGATGCTCCCAGCCCAAGCTCATCGCCACGGCCCAGCCGCTCCCAGCAAACTGCAGGGAGGAGTTTCCTCAACTACAGGTTTTTTTTTTTTTTTTTTTTTTTTAGGAATTAAGAAAATAAAAGCGGCCTCTGAACCATCTGTCGGCCCCAGGAGGGGCTGCAAGCCCAGCTGTGGGGGGACAGAGCCCACCCGGGCCCTGCCCGCAGGCACCAGAGGGGTTCGAGCACCCCCGCCACGTTCCCACACAGCCCCCCGGCACCCCAGCACCCCCCTCCAGGTGCTGCCAAAGCTCTCCCGCGCCGACTTTCCGCTTTCGGGAGAGGGGACGAAGCCCCCGAAGGAGCTGGCGACGAGGGCGGGCGGGGGACCCGCCACCTGCGCGGGGGCTGCGCTGGGCGAGCGGGCGGCAGAGCCCGGGGCCGCTGGGCTCGGTCCCCGCCGGCACCGGGACCGGCACCGGCACCGGGCCCCTGTCCGGGGGAGGCTCCCACGCTGCCGTGCCCCCACCCCCGCTCCCCCGCCCCGGGCCCCGAGCGCCCTGCCCGGTCCCCGCCCCGAGGTGCCCGCACCCCCCGGCTCCGCCGCTCGAGCTCCCCCGTGCGCCCTGCCCCGGGAGCCGCCGGCGGCGCGCCCGGCGCTGTCCCCGTCCCCGTCCCCGTCCCCGCCCGCAGCCCGCACCGGCCATGCCGGGGCCGCGGCGGGACCGCCCGGCCGTGCTGCTGCTGCTCGGGGCGCTGCTGGCCGCCGACCTCTACTTCCACCTCTGGCCGCGGGCGCGCCGGGAGCTGGGCAGGGTCTCCCCGGGCTGCCCCTGCCCCGCGCCCCCCGCGCCGCGCCCGCCGCTCTCCCGCGCCCCCCGCGCCGCCCCCGCGCTGCGCCGCCTCTTCGCCCACCCGCTGTACCGCGCCGCCCCGCCGGGCCCCGCCGAGCCGCTGCTGGGCGCCCGCGAAGCCCTGCGCTACTACCGGCGGAAGGCGGCTCGCTGGAACAGGTGCGTCCCGCAGCCGCGGCACCCCCGCGCTCGGCACCGCGCATCCCCCGCGCGGGCGGCTCCTGGGCACCGCGCATCGCCGCGACACCCCTTTCCTGGGCATCTCCTGCGCTCCTCCTTCCCCGGCACCCCTTTCCTGGGCATCTCCTGCGCTCCTCCTTCCCCGGCACCCCTTTCCTGGGCATCTCCTGCGCACCTCCTTCCCCGGCACCCCTTTCCTGGGCATGTCTTTCTTGAGCACGCCGTGCACCAGCGTCTGCTGGCACTCTCCTCCCTTCCCGGACATCTCCTGGGCACTCCCTTCCCGGCACCCCCTTCCCGAATATCTCCTGGGCACCTCCTTCTCCAGCACCCCCTTCCCGAATATCTCCTGGGCACTCCCTTCCTGTCACCCCCTTCCCGGGTATCTCCTGGGCACCTTTTTCTCCAGCATCCCATTGCCGGGTATCTCCTGGGCACCTCCTTCCCTGGCACCCCCTTCCTGGGCATCTCCCGGGCACTCCCTTCCCGGACAATCCCTGTGCCGGCAGCTTCTGGGCACCCTCCTACCGGGCACCCCTTGCATGATCCCTCGCTTCCTGGGCATCTCCTGGGCACCCATTTCTTGAGCACCCACTGCACCGGCATCTCCTGGCCACCCCCTTCCCGAGTGTTTTCTGAGCATTCCTGCATGGGCCACCCCTTTCCCGGATATCTCCTGGATACACCTTTCCTGGGTGCCCCTTGCATGGGGACACGTTTCTCTGGCATCTCCTGGGCACCCCCTGCATGGTCACCTCCTTCCCTGGCATCACCTGGGCACCCCTTTTTTGGACGCCCCATGTATTGGGATCTCTTGAGCACCCCCTTCCCAGGCACCCTCAATGAGTGCACCCCTGCACGGGTACCCCTGCCCTGGCATCCCCTGGGCCACTCTGGCCAGGCACTCCCTGTATGGGCACCCCCCAGGCACCCTCTCTCTGGACAACCCCTCTCATGTACCCCTCCCTCTGTGGGCAGCTCTCCTGGGCACTTCTGTCCCTTGCGTGTCCCTTGGCATCCCCAGTCCAGCTTTCCCCCCCCAGTCTGGGCAGGCTGGGCTGGGCTGAGGGCTCTGCTGGAATGCTCCTTCCTGAGGTGTCTCCTACCCTGCTCCACTGCCAGAGCCCCAGAGAAAGGGACCCCCAGCTCAGAGCTCTCTTCCTGCTGCCTCTCCCAGCCCCAGCAAGGAGGAAACTCCCTCCTCCCCTGCAGTCCCCACAGGGTGGGACTGTCCCTGCCCTGTGGCCACTGCCCTGGGGGGGACAGTGACCCTCAGCGCCAGCTCCAGGCACTGATTATTTGTACCTTGAATCCCTGATCTAACCCCCCTTTCACGAGGGCTGGGGCCACGCTGGAAGCATACAGCACCCCACAGCTGCTCCCTGCACCCCCAGAAGTTCTCTACTCATGCACAAACTCGGTTACAACAGAGCACAGAGCTCCCAGCCTGCTGAGCTCATGGCATCACCTCACCCACTGTCCCCTCTGTGGGACAGGACACCTGCAAGGGGATGACAGCATGTCCTGGGGACACCCCAGGGACCCCTGTCCTGGCACTTCCCTGCGGCCCAGGTTTGGTTTCCAGCATGGAAACAGCCCCCACTCCTCCCATCCCCTGTGTGGTGGTTGCTGAGCTGCACAGGCAGGATTCCCAAGCTTCTGCTCTCTACACTTCCATGCCTGTTCCTCCTGCTCCTGTGGGACTCACCCAGTGCTGGTTCCACGTGAGATTTGCTGGAGGAGATGATGGGAAGCAATAATGGAAGGAACAGAGAATGACCTTCATGGCCTGAGCAGCAGCAGGGTCTGGAACCACCTCGGTGCTCAGCCAGGGTCACCCCTGCCAGGCTCTTCCCTGTCTCCAGTCAGTCTGGATCCTGTTGAATCCTTTGTCACAGCGCTTGAAATCCATGGCTGGTGGGTTTGAGTACCCCTGGCTGTGCCACAGACCCACCTTGGGTGCATCTTCTCAGAGCTGAGCACTGCCTTCTGAAGACATCAGGACTGGAGTACCAAGGTGGATGTTTCCCCTGCAAAATCCCGGTGGGAATGGGGGATTTAAACCAAAGCAGCTCACGGCTTGATGGCACCGTCAGAAACCTTGGGCGCTTGCTGCAGCCTCTCTTGCAGGGCAGTGAGAAGTCTGCACTCTCCAGTTTTATTCACCATGCTGTTAAAACATGGAATTTGTGCTGAAGCCATGGCCCAAGGTTGGGCTGTGGTGTGACTGGGAGGAACACGGTGATGCCATTTGTCCTTGATTGACTTCGCTTTGCACCTCCAGGAAGGGAGGGAAGGCAGAGTATTGATTATCCCTCAGTCACTGAAATAAAATATATGATGCTCATAAGTGGGTGAAACCTCCAGAGAGCACAGGCTGAGGTGACACAACTGCGCCTGCAAAAACCTGCCAACAACCGTCGGTGCTGCAAATTGAACGTGTAATCAGGTGGCACTCACCAGAGCTGATGGATTTTATAAGATTGTTCATTTGCTGTGGGCACGGAGCAATTTCTGCCTCACCAGGAACACTGCAGAGCCCATATCCTATGTGATGTGGCCAGGTCAGGGTCCTCGTGGGACTCAGGAATCCATGGCTTTCTCTCCCACTGCATGGGTTCAACCAAGCTGCTGCTGCTGCTGAGGACTGAAGAGCAAAATGCCCACAGCAGCTCCACAGCACAGGCAGCACAGGCACAGGGCTGAGTGTCCACGGGCATCCTCTCCTCAGCATGACAGGATGAAGCACATTTCTCCATCACCTGTGGATGTGGGTGTTGGCAGAGCAGCAGGACGCTCCTCCTGAGTGGAACAAGCTGCAGTTTAACCCCGTTCCTCCAGCACGGCGTGTCTGCCTTCATTTCTGCAGCCAGATGGACATCATCTGGACAGGGGCTCTGCCAGCTGGAGCTGCCCCAGGACAGGGACACGTCCTGTTGGGATACCCACGGCCAGAGCGTGCCCTCATCCACCGTGCTCCCTGCAGAGCCCTGCCCTGCTCCCAGCACTTCAGTCAGGACCAGCAGTTTGATTGCAGGATGCAGAACCAGCTGGAGAGACTGATGGGGATGCAGGGAGGAAACAGAAAAACAACAAAACATCCACACCTCTTCAGAACAAACAAACAAAAAAATCCCTTAAAAACTCCAGAGCTTATTTTGATCCTTGAAAGAGCAGCTTCAAAATCCCAAACTCAGGAGGCTGGTGGCCTGAGCTGTGTCACCCCACGCTGTGCCTCCCTCCCAGCCCAGCAGAGAGCTGAAAGCCAGGGCAACCCCAGGGCTATTTATAGCAGGGTAGACATGAACCCTGTTTTTATGTCATTATGCCTTTTGCAGAGATCTGGTTTTTTCCAGGGAAATATTTCAGGAATCCTGAAGGAAGCGGGGAGGCACAGAAAGCTGTATTTTGGGTTGAAAGGCTGGGAAGGGACTGGCTCAGCCTGGGCAGGGACCATGTGGATGCAAAGCTGGGATCTGCCTCCCCTTGCATAACCACTGCATTTTTTTCCCCCTTGGTAATCCCTTGCTTGCTGCCACCCCGGGGGAACAGCCTGTGTGTATGGCAGGCAGGAGAGCAAATATGGTAAAATATTTGGGCAGCTTCCCTAGGGAAAAATCCTGATTCATTCCTGTCCACGGGGCTGGGGTTTGTCGTCCCTGGCTGTGGCAGGGTTAATACCTCATTTATTAATTAAGGCCTTATTAATGCCTCACAACTCATTAAGGCTGCGCCTCACTTATCCAGGGGAAAGGCAGCAGGCTGGGGGGGTCAAGGCACTTCTGCTGGAGCTGTTGGCATTCCAGGGGCACTTCCTTATGCCCAGGGAATTTTCTGCCTCCTGAGCAAAGAGCTGGTCAGGGAGGGAAGTGCTCCAGCTCCCTCTGACCATGCACACGTGGATTTCATGCTGTGGCTGACCCAGTCCAATGGAAAGACAAACAAACTGGGAGGGGGAACAGGCTCCCACGAGCTGCACATCCAACCTGTCTCTCCAGCTCCTAGAGGTCTCCCAGCACACCACTCTGTAGGAAATGAATTTGTGGAAAATTCTCAAAGCCTGACCGAAGGCTCACATAGCATGTATGTGTATGTAAACCTTGAGATAAGAAATGCTGTCTTAGAAATACTGTGGAATACGACATTATTGAGAGAAAAATAGAACTAAAAACAAGTTTCAAAGGATAGTATTGATGCACTATGTTATAAATGTTTTAAAGCTAATCATCTAAAATTACTCTTCATAAGTCTTACTACAATGTGTCTTTCATACTTCTATTTTTCTAAACTATCTACTTTCATTTGCAAGGCTATCCTTTAAAACTTCTATTTAGCTCTATTTTTCTCTCAATAATATCTGTCTTATTCCATAATATTTCTAAGTCAACATTTCTTGTCTCAAGGTTTACATACACATACATACTATGTAGACTTTCTATCAAACTTTAAGAATTTTCTACAAATTCATTTCCTACATCACTGGAACACCTCTGGGAGGGTTCATCCCCTGCTCACAGCCGGATTAACCACACTGCTCAGCCTGCTTGGATGGAGAAGGGTGGTCAAAAAATCCCAACCAAACCCAGCTGCTGGGCTGAGCAGGGAAATAAAGAAACCACCAGCAGCCAGGAGCCCTTTCCTGCCCCCAGTGCCATTCCTTGGCTGATAAATGCCTCGGGGCACGGTCAGACCTCATTGCTCAGGCTCTGGATGGAGTCTGGCCAGGCATGTGGCACTTCCCCTGTGCAGCCACTCCATCCCAGCCTTGGTTAATGTCCTACTCCTTATCAGCCCCCAGCTCCTGTTTGCTTTCATGGATGGATCCTGGCACTTTCAGCGTAAACTGAACTTCATTTTCCCTTTATCAGGACTGGCTGCTCTGTACATGGGCTGGACAATGTTAATGAGAAACCAAAGCTCTGTCCTCTGCTGGCTGCAATAGTGACCTTTCAGTTCCACAGTCCCAGCCTTGGAGGTCTCCATGAAAATGCTGATCGAGTGGGGAGTTGCTTTTGGGTTATTACCCAACTTGGGAGGCTCCTTCAGCTCCTCTTCCCAAAAAAGGGTGGGGTTGAACCTTGATTTTTAGAGCTCATGGGCAGGATGCTGCCACATGACCTCGTAGCATCCCTGCTCACTGTGAATTTGGTCACAGAGGCAACTTGTAGCTTTTAGTGATTTCCTCCCCCCCCCCCAGCTTCAGGGAAAAAACTCTCAGAGATGGTCAGAGAGTCTGACCATCCCAGCCATCTCCCCCTGCCTCAGTTTCCCCTTACCCACCCCTTGCTCTGCTCCTGGCACCCTCCAGGCTCGGAGAAGGAGGTTTTCCACGCCGTGGCTCATCCTCATCCGCAGGACATCTCTCTTGCAGGAGACACAAGCTTTACCGGCAGGAGCTGAACCTGACCTCGCCGGCGGCCCCGCTGCCGCTGCGGCCCGAGGCCAGCTGGCTGCAGTTCCACCTGGGCATCAGCCGGGACGGGCTCTACCCCCGCTCCAGCCCCGCCGTCACCAGGCTGCTCCGGGACATGCGGGAGCTGCCCACCATCAGCGCCGGTGAGCGCACAGGGGCTGGGGAAGGGGGCAGCTCCCTCCGTGGAGCCTGCGAGGGGTCGGCAGCCAGAGATGGAGCCCGGCGGGGTCTCACCGCTCCTCCTGCCCTTGCAGACTACAGCCAGGATGAGAAGGCGCTGCTGGGAGCCTGTGACTGCAGCCAGGGTGAGTGTGGCATCCCCAGGGCTGGCCCCGTGCCCAACTGCTCCATGCTCACCTCGGCCAGGGAAATGCCAAGCCAGGCTCTGCTCCCTCCCAGTAACCCCCACCAGCCCAGCAGAGGCTGGCATCATGGAGCATAAAATTATTTCAGTTGGAAAAGCCCTCTAAAATGATGGAGTCCAACCCAAGGGCCGCGTCCACGCTTTTTTTAACACCCAGGGGTGATAATTCCACCACTTCCATGAGCAGTCTGTTCGCTGTGGGTGTCAGGACACCAGTACAGCACTGGTTTCTACTCGGGAGGGAGGAAAAAGTCCCCAGGGGGATGTAACAGAGGGGCTGGAGGGAAATCTTCTCTATGGCACAAACGGAGAGGAAAATAAATGGAAATAGAGAGAAGGGAGTAGCTGGGAGGAGTGACGGGATGCACTCACGGGGTTGGAAAGCCGGGTTGTGCTGGGGGTGTAACTGGGGTGTTTCCAGGCAGTTAACGCCCCATTCCCAGGAGTTAACACCCCCTTTCCAGGAGTTAACGCCCCATTTCCCAGGAGTTAACACCCATTCCCAGGAGTCAACGTCCCATTCCCCAGGAGTTATCATCCCGTTTCCCAGGAGTTAACACCCCCTTTCCAGGAGATAACACCCCATTTCCCAGGAGATAACCCCCACTTTCCAGGAAGTTAACACCCAATTTCCCAGGAGTTAGCACCCCCTTTCCAGGAGTTAACACCCAATTTCCCAGGAGTTAATACCCCCTTTCCAGGAGTTAACATCTCCATTTCCAGGAGTTAACACCCCCTTTCCAGGAGTTATCATCCCATTTCCCAGGTGTTAACACCCAATTTCCCAGGAGTTAGCACCCATTCCCAGGAGTTAACACCCCATTTCCCAGGAGTTAGCACCCATTCCCAGGAGTTAACACCCATTCCCAGGAGTTAATATCCCCATTTCCCAGGAGTTAACACCCCATTTCCCAGGAGTTAATACCCTATTTCCAGGAGTTAACACCCCATTTCCAGGAGTTAACACCCCATTTCCCAGGAGTTAATACCCTATTTCCAAGAGTTAACATCCCCATTTCAAGGAGTTAACACCCCATTTCCCAGGAGTTAATACCCTATTTCCAGGAGTTAACACCCCATTTCCAGGAGTTAACACCCCATTTCCCAGGAGTTAGCACCCCCTTTCCAGGAGTTAACATCTCCATTCTCAGGAGTTAACACCCCATTTCCCAGGAGTTAATACCCTATTTCCAAGAGTTAACATCCCCATTTCCAGGAGTTAACACCCCTTTTCCTCCCCAAGTCGTGAAGCCCAGCGGTGTGCACCTGAAGCTGGTCCTCAGGTTCCAGGATTTTGGGAAAGCCATGTTCAAGCCCATGAGGTAAGGCCAGCAGAGCCCCCCTGAGCCCCTGCAGGGCGGGCTGGCACCTTCCTTGGCACGGACAGCCACTGCACAGCCACACCTTCCCTCTCCTGCCCTGACCACCTGGGCAGCTGAAAAGGTTCCATTATTTTTCATTATTCTTGGCTGCTCACCCCATCCCAGGAGCACACGTGCATAAACACCAGCATTCCCACACCGCTGTTGATGTTGGAAATTTCTCCGTTCATGGGTGCCAGGTGGAGAAGGACCTTGGGACACTTGTTCTCCTGAGATCTTTGCCATGAGGGACTGCTCTTCCCAGCAGACTTTGGGGTTTTCCGTGGATTCCCCAGAGTTTTTCCAGGAAACAGCCATCAAACAGGGGTTTAAATTGCTTCTGCACTTATTTGCAGCCCCTTGGGACTCTTCACATCTATTCCCTCTCACTTTACTGTCCCTGTGTGAGCAGAGCAGCTGGCAGCATGTGGACTGGGATAATATCCTCCCCCGGAAGGGAGCCAGCTCCTCTCCCGTGGGTTTCCATCCACCTCTGCCCAGTGCCCACCAGGTCCTGCAGGGGAAGGAAAGCATCCATGCCCTGCAGAGCCAGGAGGGATTTCCTGTGTCCTGTCCCCATTCCCAGGAGTTAACACCCCGTTTCCCAGGAACTCCAAAAGGAGTTAACACCCTTATTCCCAGGAGTTATCATCCCATTTCCAGGAGTTATCATCCCATTTCCCAGGTGTTAACGCCCCATTTCCCAAAAGTTAACACCCCATTTCCCAGGAGTTATCATCCCATTTCCCAGGAGTTAACCCCCCCTTTCCAGGAGTTAACGCCCCATTTCGAGGAGTTAACACCTGTTTCCCAGGAGTTATCATCCAATTTCCCAGGAGTTAACAGCCCCTTTCTCAGAAGTTAACAGCCCCTTTCTCAGAAGTTAACACCCCATTTCCCAGGAGTTAACACCCCATTTCCCAGGAGTTAAGGCAGAGCACCAAATTCCCATGCTGTACCTACTGGGGCACTGTGTGACAGCCAGAGAATGGAATTAAATGGAATTCCCACCTCAGGGATAGGAGAGCATCAGACCTGAGCCCTCCTCTGCCCCCAGGGGGATGCGACAAACACCACCTGAACCTTTCTCCTAAGGGGGTCTAAGCTCTTGCTCAAGCAGATTTGAAGCCCCCAGCCGGCTCTTCTGCCTCCCTCAGCCAGCTGGCAGCACCAGGGTGCAAGTGCTGCTGCCTGGCGCGGTGGGTGGTGGCTCCAGCCGGGCACTGAGCCCTTTGGCTCTGACCCTGTGCCCAGGGTGGCCACACAGCGGCTGTCCCTGGGTGCACTGTCCTTGTGCCACCAGTGTCCAGCTTGGTTAGGCTCACCCCCCGCGTTCTCCCAGGCAGAAACGCGAGGAGGAGACTCCCGAGGACTTCTTCTACTTCGTGGACTTCCAGCGGCACAACGCAGAGATCGCTGCCTTCCACCTGGACAGGTAGGGCTGGGCCAGCCCTGCCTCCTCCTGCTGCTGCCTCTGCTGCTCCTCTGGCCACGGGAGCGGAAGGGAAGGGAAGGGAAGGGAAGGGAAGGGAAGGGAAGGGAAGGGAAGGGAAGGGAAGGGAAGGGAAGGGAAGGGAAGGGAAGGGAAGGGAAGGGAAGGGAAGGGAAGGGAAGGGAAGGGAAGGGAAGGGAAGGGAAGGGAAGGGAAGGGAAGGGAAGGGAAGGGAAGGGAGTCCTCCAGGAGATCCTCCTGGCTCTCATCTGACACCCCAGAGTCAGCTTTGCCTTGGCCAGTGCATGAGAACAGATGCAGTTTAGGCTGGAACGGGTCAGATTCTCACCTGGCTGTCACACATTGTCCCTCCCCTGCATCCAAGCGCAGCCAGCACACAGGGTGTGCACATCTGGGCACAGCCTGGGTGCCCTCCTGGTGAGGGAGGCACACACTCAATCAGCAGTCAAGGTGTGCTTTGGGTTGATAAACTGCAGCAATGCAGTTTTGAGCCCTCAGATAATGAGCAGTTAACCTGGCACCCCTTCCCAGCAGGGTGTGTGTTTAATAAAATCAAAATTACTCTTCTCAGAAGATGAGGGCAGCAGCCTTTCTCTCCTCTGAACACCAGGGGAAGGTGATCTCTGATGGTCAGGCTGGGTGGGGATATCCAGTTTCCATAGAATAAGCAGGACTAAATTAAGTCTTGTAGCTCAGACTCTGAAAGGGAACAAAGGGAGCTGAATTCCTTTCCCAGTTCTGCCCCAGCATCCTCACAGTGACTCTGCTTCACTCAGCCACCACCACCTCACCCCTGCAGTTCCACTGCCACAAAAATGAGGCCAGACTGCTTTTGTGAAGTGCTTTGTGGTTTTTAGAGCTGAAAGATGCTGGATAAAAGCAAATATTTTTTTCTCTCTGAACGTTGCTCAATAAGTAACAGGCTAAATGCTGTTCTGTGCCCAATTCCCAGGAGCAGGGGCCATTACCCAAGGAGCCAAGCTGAGCATTAGCCAGTTCTCCCCGTGTTACTGACTCAGCAATCAGCAGCAGCTTCCCATTGACTGCCAGGAATGCTTTCCTGCCCCAGGCCCTGAGGTTTTTAAGAGTATTTTTGAGGAATTAGCTGGGCATGAGTGCCTCTGGAGGAGGGGGTGCCTCCTCAGCCACGTTGTACCAGGATCAACGTCTTTGCCCCGGGTCAAACCAACATTGTAGAAAGGCCTGAAGGGCTGCTTTGGCCTTTGGAGGACCCTGTCTGTGTGCAAAGGAGTGGGAGAAACCAAGGCAATGTTAGGGAAAGGGACAGGAATGCTGGAGAACATCCAGATTGTTCCAGATGGCAGCTATTAAAATACCAAAATCCAAACAGAGCCACATTTTGGCCCAGAGTGTTTTTTTGCTGGAAAGAGTCTGGGTGCAGCAATGCAAAGGCTCCTGGTTCACTGATGGAAGGGGCGAGGGCGGCACCTGCCACCCACTGTGCCAATCATCCCTTGGCACCACCCCCTGTCCCCTCTGTGCAGGATCCTGGATTTCCGGAGGGTGCCACCCACGGTGGGGAGGCTGATCAATGTCACCAAGGAGATCCTGGAGGTCACCAAGAACGAGGTCCTGCAGAGCGTCTTCTTCGTGTCACCAGGTGGGCGAGGGCTTGACTTGGGATGAGGCAAATTGTGGTCCCAATTGTCTTTAAGATCCCTTCACACCTAACCCAAACCTGTGGTGGTCCACGGTGGGAGGAAGGGCAGGGCCTGCAGGAAAAGGGGCTGCAGGACTCGTGCCGTGGTGCAGAAATGAAATCCTTGGGTTAAACGTGCACAAAGACATGGTTACAGATCCTGGAATCATCTACCAGATCTACTCATTTGGTCTTTTTTCTTAACCTTTCCCTTAGGACCCAAATCTGTGATTTGGCAGGTTTTCATCCATGCCATGCTTTGGGTTTTACCTTTTTTTTCCTTGGCTTCCCCAGAGTGTTTCCATTGAAACAACATCAAATTTAAACTGCTCTGCACTCATCTGCAGCCCCTTGGGACTCCTCCCATCTGCTCCCCCTCACTCCATCCCTGCCACAAGAAATAATCACTGTCCCACGGTGGGGAAGGGCTCAGCCTTGCACCCTCCTGGAGATCACAGCCCCTTTTCCCTGTTTTCTGCACCCTCCTGGAGATCACAGCCCCTTTTCCCTGTTTTCTGCACCCTCCTGGAGATCACAGCCCCCTTTCCCTGTTTTCTGCACCCTCCTGGAGATCACAGCCCCTTTTCCCTGTTTTCTGCACCCTCCTGGAGATCACAGCCCCTTTTCCCTGTTTTCTGCACCCTCCTGGAGATCACAGCCCCTTTTCCCTGTTTTCTGCCCTCCTCCCAGCCAGCAACGTCTGCTTCTTCGCCAAGTGCCCGTACATGTGCAAGACGGAGTACGCCGTGTGTGGGAACCCCCACCTCCTGGAAGGCTCCCTCTCTGCCTTCCTGCCCTCCCTCAACCTGGCCCCGCGGCTCTCCATCCCCAACCCCTGGATCCGCTCCTACTCCTTCGATGGAAAAGAGGAGTAAGTGGGTAAATGAGGCTGCTTCCCATTTCTGCACTGCAGGGCAGGGACACACGGACAGAGCTGCAGAAATAACCCAGGCCAAGGTTCAGGGAACCCCTAATTAGTGTAATAATTAGTGTAATAATTAGTGTAATAACCCTTAAAGCCTGGGCATTGGCTGTGTTTCAATTCCAGATTCCTGCATGCACAAGGGGAGATTTATTTCCTCATCTTGTACATCTTCACATGGAAGATAGGTTTTGGGGTATTTTTGGGACATGGCGGAAGCAGCTGAGGATGTCTCCTTTTCTCCATCTCCTGCAGGTGGGAAGTGAATCCACTCTACTGCAACACAGTGAGGGAGATCTACCCCTACAGCAACAGCAACCGGCTGCTCAACATCGTGGACATGGCCATATTCGACTTCCTAACAGGCAATGATGGAGGGAAAGAACCTTCCTCCCTTCCCTTCCCTTCCCTTCCCTTCCCTTCCCTTCCCTTCCCTTCCCTTCCCTTCCCTTCCCTTCCCTTCCCTTCCCTTCCCTTCCCTTCCCTTCCCTTCCCTTCCCTTCCCTTCCCTTCCCTTCCCTTCCCTTCCCTTCCCTTCCCTTCCCTTCCCTTCCCTCTCCTTTCTTTCCTCCCTTTCCTTTCTTTCCTCCCTTTCCTTTCTCCTTTCTTTCCTCCCTTTCCTTTCTCCTTTTCCCTTTCCTTCCTTCCCTTCCCTTCCTTCTCCTTTCTTTCCTCCCCTTCCCTTTCCTTCCTTCTTTTCCCTTTCCTTGCTTCCCTTTCCTTTTCCTTTCCCTCCCCCTGCAGACACTTTAGAGGAGCTGCTGTCTCCCCACAGCCTCTCCAATGTGGGGGCACAGGGGAGCCCCCAGGCTCACCCCAACAAGGGGACAGCAGCACCTTGGGCACTTCCAGCATGGCAACAAACTCTCCATGCAGATCTGAAAGAAAGCTTGGGATGATTTAGAAAATTCCCTGCAAGGCAAACTCTGTCCCTCTGCGTGGCCTTTGCAGGGAACATGGACCGGCACCACTATGAGATGTTCACCAAGTTTGGGGACGACGGCTTCCTCCTGCACCTGGACAACGCCAGAGGGTGAGGCACCGGCAGGAGCTCGGGAGGGGCGAGGAGGAGGAGGGCAGGCTCTGAACTCTGCTTCACCCCCCAGGTTTGGGCGGCATTCCCACGATGAAATCTCCATCCTGGCCCCGCTGTCCCAGTGCTGTGTGTAAGTTCCAGCTGCAGCTTCCTTCCCAGGAATGTCCGAGTTCCTGCTCTCACTGGGGAGGTCACCCAGGCCTGGCTCCCTCCAGCAGCTCAAGGAGGACCCTGCTAATCCCAGCCGAGGGGTGGGCTGGATGCTGGAGCAGAATCACGAGTGGAAAAACATCCACTGGCAGACCAGGAGACGCTGTCCAATGGATCAAACCCTTCCAGAAAGTTCTAACAGCCTTTCCCAGCCCATCCAGCACGAGGTGCTCTCAGGAGGCACAGAAATCTCCATCCATAACCCTGGTGGAACTTGATGCACTTAATCAAGCTTCCTCTTCTCGTGGCATGAAGGAAAGCTCATAATGAAGGTTCCCTCTTCATTAATTCACATGAATCAGCAGCTGCAGGTTAGATTTAAGAGGCAGAAGCAGCTGCTCTTTCCTAGGGTTTGTCTTCAGGAGATGTGGAGCCTTTTTCCTCACTCTACCTGCTTCTCCTCCCCCTCCGGGTGGTAACTGCACTCTCCCCACACACCTTTAATTTCAAGAACTGTTATTTGCACTCATCAAGTCTTTTCATTTCTACTTGCAGGCTCGCAGGGAATCCTTCTCTTGAAATTTTGTGCAGTTTGAAATTAACTCTGCCTTTTAATTTGACCTTCATACCATAATATCCACAGGTCACATCATTCCTATTCTTCCAGATCCACCTCCCAGAAACTCCTCTTAATTTCATTCTTGTAAAAGGCAGCAGTAAGAGGAACTGAACACCCTGTCATAGACAAACAAGGGCCAGGAACAGCATAAAAACAACTCGTGCTGCCTGAGGGAGACACACGAACCCTCATTTCCCACAAGAGCTGATCCATTTGGAGTGGGAGAGCATCTAAAACCACTTGGGAAGGAAGGGAAGAGGTTTTCCTTGAGTAAGCACACAGAGGCCACAAATTTCAGCCTGCCCTGACCAACAACCTGGACCCAGCCCACCGAATCACCTCCTTGCTCCGACACCGAGCTGACCATGTGAGCAGGAAAGCTCCTCCAGCTGGGAGTGCTGGGAGCACAGGGACGCTGAGAGCAGGCTGTTAAACACATCCACCTCATTCCCAGCTGAGTTCTGCTCCAAGCCTGGCTTCCAGCAGATTTGAGTCTGTTTTACGTGCCTCTCCCAGCTCCCAGCCTGTCCCACACGTTGAAGCCTGCAGGTCTCCTCTCCCAGACAACGAGTGGCACAAATACAGCCATGCCATGACACGGTCCTTTCCCTGAAAGCATCAAAACCCTCCTGGAGGCACAGCCAGGCCTGGAAGCAGCCCCAGTCAGGCTGCTGAAGTCCCTGGAAGGCTCGGGGTGAAAGGTTCAGCGGTCCAGCCCAGTTCACCAGTCCAGCTCCACGCTCCCGCGTGGGAGCGCGGCGGGGCTGGCGGCAGCGTTTCCATCTGAGCCCTCTCTGTGCTCTGTTTGTTTGTTGTGTGACTGTTCCAGCACTCCATCAGCTGCTCCCCACGGGTCACACCAGCCCGCTCTCCACCTCCAAGCACTGCTGGGACCAGAGCAAACACAGCTGGTGTTTACCCACAGCAGCTCCCAGGCCGGCCCTGCCTCGAAGGACAGCGCACAGATACTCGTTCACATCTGCTCTGGGCACAGCCTCCCCTGGCAGCGGCAGCAGCAGCTCACAGCTGGGGTTTAAAGCTTCCTTGTCAGCCCTCACCCTCGATCAATTGATTATTTTTGGTTTTTCAGGAATATTAATGCGGGAAGGTGATGCCTGGCCCTGTGGCAGCAGCATCCTCCTTCCCTTGTGCCACAGGCACACTGCCCACACACACTTAACACGCGCTCCTGATTTAGATTGGATATTAGGAAAATATATTCCTGGAAAGGGTAGTAAAACATACTAGTAGGGTAGTAAAACACTGGCACAGGCTGCCCAAGGGAAATCATGCAGTCACCATCCCTAGAATTCTTCAAATGATGTGTGGATGTGGCACCTGGGGACGTGGTTTGATGGTGCTGGGACAGCAGCTGGACTTGATGATCCTAAAGGTCCTTTCCAACTTTAGTGATTGTCCCCAGCACCTGGAACAGCCTTTCCCAAACAGCACATGGCCTGCTAGAGCTGCAGAGATCCAGATCAACATTCCCAATGGATGCCCTGGATAAACAACAGCCTACAAATACAAATTCAGACTACAAATCCAAAATGGATTTGACTTCACCTTTTTCCACCTGAAAATTCTTACTGGGCTGAATCCAAATGGTTCCATAAACATGGACCCCTTTGTTTCCAAGATTCAAAGGGCAATAACCACAGCCACTGATTCATTTCAGTATTATGCATGCTGAAGTCAACACATTTCTGCTGAGAATTAAACAAATGATTTCAGAACACTTCATTTCATGCCCAGAAGCATTCCAAGATTGCAGGTTTTCATCCCATTTTCTGTCAAAGCAAATCACATTTGAATCTCAGTACCCCCTACGGTGAAAAGTCACAGTTACATCAGTTCCAGGAAATATCCCCTCTTTTTGCTCAGAGTTTTGACAGAAGATATTTTCTCATTGATGTCTTTTCATTTAACTCCCCCTCTGCTCCCATCTCATAAATGTCATCCTTGGGGAGATGTCACCACCCTGCAGGAACCTGGGGAACTGGGTCATCTCTGACTCACTCACTACTGAGAACTTCAGTCATGTTTTTTCTCTCTGCTGACAGAAATTTGCAGTGCAAACACTCTGGAAAAACAAAGGGAGAAGTAGAGCTTTCTGCAAAAATAATGTCATTACCTTCCAAAATTATAGACTACAATTAGAATAGAATTATACCTATTAAATTTAAATTCCTTCACCCATCTCTGCCCTCCTGCTGTCAAGGAGCTCAGCTGCTCTTGCTGGGAGGCATTAAATTGTTGATGTGGTTTTTTTTCCAGAATAAAGAGAACGACGTTGCTGCGCCTGCAGCTCCTGGCGGAGCCCGAGTACCGGCTCAGCGCCGTGATGAGGGAATCCCTGCTGCAGGACCCCCTGGCCCCTGTGCTCACCGAGCCCCATCTCCTGGCCCTGGACAGGCGGCTACAGCTCATCCTGGACGCCGTGGGGAAGTGCATCGACACCTTTGGAGAGGCCACGGTGGTGGCCAACGACACCGCGCAGCCCCAGAGCCCTGCGGCGCACAGAGCCAAGCTGGACACTTAGACAGGGCTCAGAGCCAGGGAGAACCCTGCCAGGCAAGTGGCAGCTCCAGCAACTGCTCATTTCCACCTACAAACACTCGCAGAGACTCGGAGGGGAAATGTCAGAAGATCAAGAATCACACCGGGCTCCTCTGCTGGTGTTTAAGCAGAGCTCCTCTGCTCGGCCAGTGCTGCTGTGGCTGCAGCAGATCTTTACACCCCAAACACAGCTCTGGTCTGAAAAAGCTGTGATCTCCAGATCTGGAGTTGGCCGTGCCCTTGAGAGGCTGAGGGAACACCTGACCTTGGTTTGCTCAACCTCCACAGGGGCTTGGTCTTGCTAGAGAAGGACACGAACTTGACCCGAGGGTGAGGGCTGAATAAAGAGATGCCAAGAGCATTTTCCTCTCAGTAAGTCTTTGTTCGGTGGTCAGGAGTGTATATTTGAGAAATACCTGCCCCTGGCACAAGACAGAGCATTGGTCCAGCTTGGTCAGGCCAGAGGGCATTGTGAGAAGCACAGTAAAGGTAAGAAGACTTTCAGAAAGCTGTGACAGCAGGGCTCAGAAACAGAAAGAGCAAAAGAACTCAGAGCTAGCTGCAGCTGCAGAGTCTGAAAGTAGAAAAGGTACAATAGTACAGCAAGCAAGGACATGAAACAATAGTTTGAGTTTTAGGCTTGGCTGAGACAGACCTTAAGACTTAAGGCACCTACACATGTTCACTGTCAGGAGCAGTGAAACCGCAGCCCACACTGACCTGTGCACGTCTCACAAAGCCTCCCAGGGCACTAAAACCACTTCTCTGACCTGCCTGAAGAGCCCGTTTGGATATAGAACACAGGCAGGTCTGTGTTGCCTTAGACCCCAAGGGAAAAACACAAACTAAAAAAAAAACATCCTGAAAATCAAACCACTCTGAGACACAGGACTGTATTTACAATTCAAGAACGCACCCATTTCTGGGGAAAACATTTTGTCAAAGTGAGGGGAATCTATCTCAGGTCATCTCCTCATAGCTTTTAAAATCATTTTCTCCTCATAGCTTTTTAAATCATTTAGGTTGTCATAATTAACTGGAAAATACAAATGGTATCCCAGTCTCTCCCCCCCCCCTCTCCAGGACTGTGCATTTTGAGGAGATGCAACAGAAACTGGGGACCAAAAAATAGCATGGGGAGGGAGTTTTTGTGGGTATTTCAGTTCCCAGTTGACCCTTCACCTCCCAACAACAAGGTTTAAGAATAACTGGATTAGTGAAGGTCTCTTTAATAGCTTTTTCCTTTAACTCTTAGGAATTATTACACTGAGCCTTTTGGCAGCCTGGGTAAAGTAGTTGAGAACTCTGTTGATAATTTATCATCCTTTAGGGGGAAAGGAAAGCCAACAAAAAAACGCACACCATAACCAATCCACCAGAAACTCGTTCTAAACTAACCTTTAAGTTAAACAAAACCCACCTACAGCACTGCAGACCTTCCAGAGGATCCCCAAATCCCTCCACAAAAGCTGCCAGGCAGCATCTTAACAGGATCTGCACCACCTGCTGCACCACCACCAGCTCATTGTCCCACGGGCTGGAATTTTGCCTGACCTAAAGGGAGCTCAGTGACACCAACAATGCCTGGATGGTGCAAGGAAGGAGCAAAGCTCATTTGGCCACAGCTGTTTGTCACAAGGGGTTGTGCTGGTGCTTCATTTAACTCCACAATAATCTGATAATGCACCTGGCTCCAACCTGCAAAGCCACGGGAGAGGTGCAGTTCTGATCTGAGCGTGTCCTACAGGTGCCCATTTGTGTGTTTCAGGAAGTTTGGAGTGTTTCTTAGTGAAGAAATTCCTCCAGTACTCTGAGGCCACAAAGGTGAACAAAAACCCCACATAAACCCACCAAAAACCCCGCTCCAGGCTCCTTTAGTCTCTCCCAAATTGTGGTTCAGACAAGTCCTTGCACTTCCAACTTTACAACAGTCTCAAGCAGATTCTTGACCTTTTTTTCTCTTGGGACTTAGACATTTTTACTCTTGTGGGCAGAGAACAGATGAAAATAAAGAGGATTTGACTCCCTCTCAGCACGTTTGCTCTGTTGGCTATTTCTGTCCAGAACAATGAATTCCCAAGGTTTTATCTCCCTCTACCGGTGACTTTTTGTGCTCTCCCCACACAGGACAAACCCAGAATTCATCCCATCTTTTGTCATGGAATGGTGACTGTTAGCTGCTTCAACAGGAAGCACATGGCAACAGAAGATAAGCTTAAATTTAAGTTGTAGTTATGAAGTGTGTATTTATAGTTATAAGGCTGGAAGTGGAGGGTTTAAAGTTTCATTTTAGGTAATAAAAGTTCTGTTTTCAGCCTGGCTTTTTCAGTGAGGGGATTGGGAAATGGAGGGCAGGTGAAGGAAACTAATTCACAGATATTTAAATGGCTGGTACACTAACAAGGCTCTTTTATTCTCCTTTACATGACAGATACATTTTTACTGGACCTTCAAAGCTGGGTGACTCAGCTTTCTTGGAGCTGGATGTAAAACACATCCAAGTCTGAGCTGCTTCAGGTCACTCTTCAAATTGTTCTCCTACTTCATCACAGCTGAAAATCCCCCTTTTCCATTTCCCACCACAACTTATTCATGATTATCCATCACATGCTCATTAAGGGGTTGCAGAGATGGGAGCAGCCAACTTAGAAAAATTCCTGAGCTCCAAAAATCATGGCTGGGCTGGGAATTAACACCTTGGGAGAGATCAAAGTTGTCAGGAGCCCAACAGGACACAGGTCCAACTGCAGAGGAATTCCCAGGCTGGCACGTGGAGGCTGAGCTCTCCCCAGGCTCCAGGGGGAAGCCAGGACCTGAGCTCACCCCTCTGGAGTTTACACCAAGTTAATCCATTAAGCTGCTTATTTTCTGCTGCCTCATTCATAACACATCCTCTAAAAGCCAAAGGAAAACACGATGTAGGGGCAGGGAGTAAAATAAAAGAGGCTGATTGCATTTAAGAATTTAAATCATTTTATTGCTTTATCTGCCATTAGGACAATCTATAACAAAAGGAATATAATATAATATATTAGCACATACAGTAAATCAGACTTATAGAGTCAGGTAACAATACAAAAATGGTCCTCTGGTTGACTATAGCTTCCTAGGGCAATAGACTTCATCAATTTGCTGAAGATAGACTAGCAAAAAATTACTTCTAAAGCCCTGAATGTTAGCTAAGGCAAAACTATGCCAATTGTGGTTTCAAACATATGTTAGCTAAGGCAAAACTATGCCAATTGTGGTTTCAAACATATTGAAATTGCACACAAAGGTAAAGCTATAACTGTGTTTAATATTTAATTCAGACTTAGCTGATTTATCTTAAAATCTTGTAGGTAAAACTACAAAAGGGAGTAAACAGCAAGCTAAAAAGATGCAGTAGTGAAACTTGATTAGAAAGACTTATATAAAAAAAATGTGCATTTTTTTGTGGAGCTCTAACTGGTTTACACAGTTTTTGGTGCTTTAATGTAACAAACACAAAACACATATGAAGAAAAAACCTGCAGAGTCAAAACTTAAGAAAAAAGTTTTACTCAAAAAAAAAAAGGGAAGTTAAAAAAGAACCAAAAAAAGGTAGCATTTGCTTATTCCTTAAGGACTCTGGCAGAAATCCTCTATTCAACATCTCTTGAATAGAGAACTCAAACCACAAGCATTTCAATCCCCTTCCTGGGATTTCAGTTTCAGAAATACCCTGAAACCTTTTGTAAAGGCTTGATACCTTCAGTATTATTCTGCAGGAATTAGCAGACTCTTCCTGATTCTCTCCATGTCTGGGAAAATGTTGGATTTGCATCCACTCCACCTCAGAAAGGAAATAAAACGAGGGCTCCATCATTAAAGTAGTTGCACAACAAATGTCAAACTGCTTGCTGTCACTCCCAAATACAAACCTATGCTACTTGATATAAATTACAGTTTAAAGGAAACCTTAAAAATTGCCTACAATTATTAAACCGTGGAATTCAGTAAAAACTTTTGGGAAGTCTTGATGAGCACAGAGTAATGGAACACAAAGCTGGGAAATACTGAAATACATTTAAGACTCCGCAACAGATTGAACTTGGGGAAAAAAAAAAGGATTAAATAAGTGTGGTGGAAATTCCATAAGCAAGAAAAGAGAACGCACCTTTTGGCTTTGAACTAGACTTACAGTGAACCATTTTTAAAATGATGAACTGACAGCTCTAAAAACTTAAAACAACTCAGTGTTGCAGGAAAGTTCAAACATTCAGTTTTTTTGCCTCACATTCTCTACCAAGAATAACAGAGCTCTACAGACCAGCAATCTTGTCACCTGCAACTGATACTGGCCAAAACACTCAGTATTTATTTTCCCTGGTAACAAAGGGTCACTTGAACTGATGGTGATTTTTTAAAAGTCAACTGAGGATTAACAAAACAATTCACAGGGAAAATCAAATGTTTGCTTTCGACTTCTACACCAATCTAAGCACTCCAACAGTACTAACAGCTGGACAGCTGCACCATTCTTACACCAATCTATGTACTAGAGACCACAGTCAGGCATTTCATGTAGCATTTGGTTCTGGCCACTTGGAACAGGAAGAGTTTTAAATGGCAAATCTATGGCTGGAGAAAGAACAAGTGAAAGAGATCAGTTGCGGCAAGTCGGCAAATGGATCAACAGCTGAAGTAGTTCACCAGAACTATTAACCTGGAAAGCTTTTGATTTACACTTGACAAGAAGAGAACTAAGCAATCTTAAACCAGCAGACACAGGAACAATTATACTGGTAAATTCCAGCTGTGGCTTTCTTAGCAGCTGATGCCTCATGATTGAACCTAGGATTACAGTACCTAGAAAATGAAAACAAAACCCAGAAAACCCCAAGCTCCAAGAAGCTCAATTACAAGGGTAGCTCTCATGTGAAAAGAAATACAGCAGGTGATGACCACAGCCTTAAAATCTGTCCAATAATTTGAGAAACACCTTCAAAATAACTTTTTTTCCCCCTTTGCTGTCACCTCCTCACTCTATGGCAATGGCGTGGTGCCAGGAGGTCTCTCCCTCACTGAAGCAAGGCTGCCCTGGCCTGAGTTGGACACTGGTGCACAGAGAGAAGCAAATGTCTCCATTGAACTTTTTCTATTAATTTAATGGGACTGAGAGCACAGAAATAATATGCTCTAAATTAATGACAGTGCCATGATAAGCAGTTTATTTTTTTCCTTTTTTTTTTTCTTTGTTTTTTTTTTTTTCCTTTTTTTTTTTCCTTTCTTTTTTTTTTTTTTTAACCGGACAGGAAGCTGCAAATGCCAGTGGCGATGTGGCTCTGCACAAGGGGAAGAAAGCAGTCTGCATTCATGAAGCATGGCTTGGACAGGGAGGAAGGTTTCAGACAGACAGTGATACAAAACTGTTGTACTGCTGGATGTTCCTCTTGAGGATATCCGAGCAGGGGCCCAGCACACGCTCGAACCGAGGCCGGTCCAGCTTCACACATTTCAAGGGGCCACGAGCCACGACGGTGGCAGCACGAGGACGGTTCATCAGCAGAGCAATCTCACCTGGGACAACAGAAACAGGCAGCAGAGTTACCAATCAATGGGAAAAATAGGCAAAGAAATGACCCTTCTTCACCATAAATTGCAGAGAAAGTAATTCAGGCTTTAGCACTGCTCAGAATAAGTACCTAAGTAATTACATTAAAAGCAACTGTGAAGGTAGTTTAAAAAAAAACCTACTTGATGATTTTGTTATTAAAAAGCCTGTCCACATTCAAGTCTCTCTGAAAAAATAGCCTAAAAATTTTTCAATACTGTGTCTCTTTGAGGAAAGGTCATGCTTCAATTTACAGTGTAATTTTCCTAGCCAACAGGTAGTCATTTTTCTAATAGTACTGCTCAATTCTGGTGTTTCTAGGAAACTCGGGACAACAGGAGCATGGTTCTGAAGTAAACAAACAAATAAAACATTCATGCACCAGACAGAAGCCTTTGACCCACTGCTGGCCAGAATCAAAACTCTAAATTTGTCATGGGGCTGTGGAAAAGCAGCATTTTTAAGTCCCACTGGATCCCATTTCTTAAGTTTTGCACAAACATGCCAAAAGCTTTGTTTCAACTGCTGAACAACATGTCTGGAAATGAAGTTTTCAACAAACCCCTGTTATCAGCAACAGAAACAACCCCTAACATTCCTACAACAAGCATGGAAGGAACCGGAGCAGCAACTGTGGGGTTTTGTTTGTTTGGTTTTGGACTTGAGTTCTTTCCATGTTCAGGACCGAAGAAAGAACTCAGTGTTCCTTGGAGAACACTTTTGCCTGCATTATCAGAAGGGATGTTCAAAAGAAATGAGGAAAACTTTTCCTCTTTGCCCAATTAAAACTCCTGAACTCAGCAGCCTCCAAAAGAGAGGCTTGCTAAAGAATAAGGAGGTTCTAAGGGAAAGTCAAAGCCCTGAAGGAAAGGTCTGCAGCACCTGAACACAATGACTGTGATAATATTTAGTTTGAGAGTGGGAAACTCAAGAGAACACAGAAGGAAATACCAGAAAATATGAAATGACACAGAATGAAGTCTAGTCCTAGATCCTGAGCCAAGCAGGCCTTTGGGCAGAGCTCATGCACTCAAGTCCATCCCAACTCAGGCCTTGCAACAGAGGATTTGCTGCTTACATCATCTACAGAGCTGAATACCTGGACAACCACAAGGTTTCAGCAAGAGGAAAGAGAGGAACTACCCAAAACATGAGAAAAATGTTAGGGGCTTTGAGAGGGAGAGGGCTGTATTTAACCATTAAAGAGCAGGTTCAGGTTCTGACCAGGTTCCTTTCTGACCTGGAGAAAGAAGGCCAAGGAAGGAATCTTCTTATCTTACTGCTGTCTTCAGCTGTGTAATGAGTGACTACAAAGACAAACCCAGGCTGCACAGGGAAAGACAGAGAGAAAGCTACAGGCTGCAGAACAGGAAATTCTTGTCAGGCATGAAGGAAAAAACCTCTGCACAACAAGGCTGGTTAGACAGAGAAAGAAATTGCCCAGAGAGGCTGTGGGATCTCCATCCCTGGAGACACAGGAAACTCAACTGGACACAGCCTTGAAGAATATGATGTCATTTAGAAATTTAGCTCTGCTCAGGGCAGGGAGGTCAGGCCAAATCATCTTTCACAGTAAAGAAGTGTGGAACAACCACATCCTGTGTGCACACCTGAGTGCCAAGTGACTCTGATACTCACCCGACACTGAGAGCAACCACAGGAGTCCAAAACAGCAATTAAGCAAATCCATCTCTTCTCTACCACTGACACAGCACAGACAAAATGGTGACAGTGGTGTCTGTAGCCACAGTTGTCACAACATAACTCACCAAAGTAATCAGAAGGTCCCAGTCTGCCCACTTCAACAAATTCCTCATTTTCTGACCGGCGCTGTAACACTGCAGCTGTGCCCTTCAATAAATGACAGCAGTCAAACAACTGCAACCTCCAGCATCACTCCAAACACTGAATTTCACACAGTCAGCTGCTTTGCAGAAATAACTGTTAGGATGCCTCAGTTAAAAAAACACTTCACAGGCCTTGCACAGTTCACCTAACTGCTGTATAAGAACAACTGCTCCTCTCCTCTCTGAGCATTAAACATCTTGAACATTTACGTATCTACAGCAGTGACTTCTTCCTGGTTTTCCTCATAACAGTAGAAATATTATAGTATGACTAGCAAAAAGCCCAGAAAAAAACACAAACCACCAGACAGAACACTAGTAAGGCATTACCAGCTATCTAGAACAGGTCTCTACTTTCAGAAAGATAAACTGCTTTCATCAGAAACTTGTTACTTTTTTTCCTGGAAGTATCATTTGTGAAAAGAGCAAAACTAAATCCAAGTTACTGCATGTCCAGCAAGATGATGCTTCTTTAGTGATTCTCTGGAAGTACATTCTTATGTTTTGCTCTTCTCCAAGTGCCTGCTTAGGGACACCATAAAAAAAAGTCACATTCTGAGCTTTTAATTTTGAGCTTGCTTACCTCCAAAATAATGAAGAACTCATCTCCTGGCTCTCCCTGGACCACAATCTTCTGCCCATCCTCAAACTGTACCGGTTCCAAGGCATCAGCCACAGTGAGACGCTCCCACTTGTCCAGAGATTCTGCAGAGTTAAGAGTTCATTACTGGGGTGTCTTCTCAAGGCACAAATTACACCTTTTGCTCTGTATTTATACAGAGGTCAGTGTATTTCTGCATCAGTGATCAAGACCTGAATTAGGGTTCTTTTGGATTGATGCAGAGAAGCAGTTGTGATGAGTTAGCACAACAGCCTGTAATCATCATAATGCTGGGTAACAGCTTCATTACAATGTGGCAATTGATTCCACTCCAGAACAAAAATCTTCTCACTTACCCAATATAGATACTTTACTAAGGAATTTCTCATACATATTTCTCTTTCTCAAAGTATTTCCCTATTAAAAAAAAAAGGAAAGGACACAAAGTAAGTTTTCTTTCTACTCTAAATAAAACTCCAGACACAAACAAATTTAACCAGACACACAGTGTTCTGTCTCACAGACCCCAAACCCACAAGATGAAATGTTTTGAAATTGAGTTCTCTCAGTAATATTCCAGTTGAGCAACATTCCTGAAGTAGTCAGCATTTATTGCAGCCTTATTACACTCTCAGCTCAGTTTAGTACAGGCACTGTTGTGCTCACTAATGCAAGATTCCCTCTTGCCCTGTGCATGAGAGATGCACGTTGAGTAATCAGCTTTCTGATTACTGAAGAGACAGCAGGATTTGGAGTAAATAACTCCAGCACAGGATAGGCAGAAGGACAGATACTCAGCATACATGGCCCTCAAATCATAAATCCAGGTTTTGAGGGATACTTGCCATCAGGATCCTTCTGTAGCTGTCCCTGTCAATGCCCCACAACTTGACGTTGGTCTTGGCTTTGACGGTGGCAGCTCGGGGGGTGCCGTAGATGAGGGCGAGCTCTCCAAAGCTCCCACCCTCACCCACACTGGTGGCCCACTCACTGTTCACGTAAACCTGGAAGGCAGAGCATGGTCAGACACCCCTCAACTTCCTGCTGCCCCCTATTCCCTTGGGAGTACAAGGAAATTCTCACATCTGTACTAAGGTTGATCATTTCAGGATTTTATCAATGCTGCCAACCCCAGCACAATTTGTGTTTTCATTGCCAAAGGGACTCTCTTCTACATCTCATGCACAGACTCTACACAGACTCCTGAGAAATAACATCTCAACAAGGTCTGTATCATAAAGAGCTATGAATGAGCTGGGCTGGAAAATAAAAGTCTGGCTGTCCTTAAAGCCTGCCCCACACCTCAGCTCCACCCTGCATGCCTAAAACACCTGTACTGTGTCCAAATCCTTCATTTTCAAACTCAGTCTGTGCAACCAGATTGAGCTGTTAGGGAGCAAAACAAACTTCTATAAGTAAGAACTTAAAATGAGAAAAGCTGCTAAAGGCAGGGTCTGTAGTAGAGGCCTACAAATATCAGAGTATTCTTATTCTAGGAATGAACATATCATTAATAAACTACCAGGAATGCTTACATCCATTTCTCCTTGATCAACAACATAGAAGTTATCACCTTCATCACCTAAAGAAGAGAAAAAAAATTAAATATACATTAACTGAATATATTAAGAAAGAACTGGCATCTCTGCCAATTTTGATGTTTAGACTCCAACAAGGTTGGCAAATTTTTGCACAGTTTACAGGGTGAAACATCACATTTTGCTGATTTCACAATCCCCTCAGCCCCATGAAAGGGGACATCTACTGGTACCCAGGAGATCAGCAGCAATTCCAGGATTCCGGGAAATGCCAACTAGATCCATAAATTAACATAACATTTCTACAGAGTCATCAAAGGACAATATTCCCAACAGATAATCTCTTCAAGGAAGCCACATCCTCCTCCAGTGGCTCCAACTCCTCATTTCAGTATGAAGTGCTTCAAGGAACACAACAAGAAATTGTGTGGCTGCAGTGAGCCTGCTTTTATATTAAAAAATAAACACAACCTAAGAGCACTAGGCCAGAGCCAGCTCCTCATCCCCAAATGACTCCCCTGAGCAAAGAGTGCCACTTGCCTTGCTGGATGACAGTCTCTCCTGCGATATAAGTGACAGGGAACATCGCATCGAAGATGTCACTGAAGGAGAGGATGCCAAAATCAGACAAAAACCTGCACAACTCCACACATCTGTACTCCCAACCCATCAACACTGCTCCTGGAGCTCTGTGTGCTTCCACTGAGCACTGCAGAGTCACTGCAGATTTGTGACACATTTAGCTCTTCTGAACTCTGCCCTTCCACAAACCTTAACCCCAGAACGATTGCCTCCTACCTCCTCTCATTATCATCAAGATGGGTAAACAGCACATTCTTCTCAATTGCTTTTGCCAAAGCAGCCATGGTTTTATAATCTTTTGGAATAACCTAGGAGAGAATCAGAGAAAGCAAATGGTTAATTTTTCTCATGAAAAAATTCTGCATTTCCCATGGTAAATAAACAACTTACATTGCTACAAAACACTGGCTGAGTTTTTCCATTTTCTTACAAGCACTATAAATACAACCCCAAATATAGTAAATGTTTACAGACAGTTTGAACACAAGGAAAATATAATCTTGTATTATTTTATGCAACTGAAAAGCATAATTCCATGCTCAGTTTGTAAATTTTTTTGCAGGAGGACAAATATCTGTTCAACCTGTGTTTTCCTGGGAACAGCAGCAAGCCTGCTCTGTCATTAGGCCAAATGTTGTTGCAGCTGCCAAATAACTGGAAGCACATTATATATATCTAAATATATGTACATCTAAATATACATGACTTCAAAGGGAACAGGTCTTAGTAATGCATGAATGGTTTAATTGCATGATAGGTTATTGTGTCCTCCAGTTAATCAGACACACACAGGTCTGCTTTTTACAGCAATTAGGATGTAACAGGCTCCAGGAGCTTGGTGTTATTTATCCACCTGGATAGAAGGTGGGTTCAGATAAAACTCTTGGACTGTGGATGTAATTTTGAGCAAGGTTTAAGAGTCAGAGTACCTTTCTAACATAAGAGGCAGCATCCTCTTCTGTGTAGACTTCTGCACTGATGGCCCCACGTCGTGATCGGTATTTAACCACAGGGTTGAGGGGGGGAGGAGGGGAGATCTCATCCTCCCGGGAGTCGGAGCGAGAACCAGACTTCAGCTGATTCAACAACTGCTTTGTTTCCTCCTAAACAGGAAGGAAGACATGTTTGTGTCACATAATCCAAAGGGAAAGAGAAAAAAAAAAAAGCAGTGATGTATCATGTTCCAGCCCAGCCTGCCAACACCAGGGAGCTTCCTGTGTACCATTATTCCCACATTAAGGCAAACAGGAGACTGCAGCATTCGAGATCAAAGGCCTTTCAAAACACGTGGTAGATGCGCCTTTCATTCCTACCAGTCACATCACAATGGTGTTTATTTTATTGAGTGATTTTCTTCATTTATTAAACTACTGGTGTGAACGAGTTGATTCTGGTTTCTGCCAGTGGATTCAACAGGTGATGAGGACATTCCTCAAATGCTGAAGGCACTTCCCCAGCTGCAAACCCCCAATTCCTCCCCTCAGCTGCGAGGTGTTAAAGCCTTTTTGGAGCTGAAAGACAGAGGAGCAATTCCTCAGAAATCCATGCTACATGAGAAGCTTTTGAAAGAGGTTGAGTCATGGACCAACTTGATACTCATTAACAAACATTTATTTTGGGAGAAAGAAACATGAACACTGCTTTCAAAAGAGCTGGAGGAAGGATGCTGGAGGCCGAAGTGGGATTTTTTAATGCAAATCACATGCAAACCTTGCACAAGGTTAGCTGTTTTCCTTATTTTCTTTAGTTACTTATTGTGTTGTAGTGACACTGTAGAAGAGCAGGGTACTTACAATAATACAAATTCTAATTAACTTGACACACAGAAATTTGATTCTTCGAAAGATTCACCTCAATCAACTAAAATCAGATTAAAAACAAAGCAGCCAACGCTGGAGTCAGAGCACTGACATAGTAACAGCCCAAATGACTTTCCCAGCATTAGGAAACAAGGGTTTGGGATGCTCTGTAAAAGAACAAGGACTCATCTGTTCTCCCAGAACTCCAGCCCTTGTAAAAGCTGGGTTTGTCCCAGTGTCCTTGATCCCAGCTGGGCAGAGGCTCTGGATAACAACACCAGCCTGAGGGCAGGGCCACGGGATACCCATTCCTGGGAGTTTCCATTGCCCCTCTCCCAGAGCCAAGGAGCTCCATGGCCTCACGTTTCACTTCCTGCTCTTAGCCCATTGATAAAATGGTGCCACATATCCCAACCATGGGAGCAAAATGTATTTAAAACTCATTTCTGTCCTTTGATTTTAGAGGAACAAGTCTCAACAGAGATGAAATTAAAAATAGCCTGAGCAGTAATATGTGTTTGGTGTAAACTGCCTCACCATCAACCACAGAACATGTTTGTTCATATACAAAATTCTTAACCCATTAAAAAAGACATTTTTTAAATAAGTGAACATCAGCTGCTGGGTTTTTTTCCAGTATCACATAAAATATTAAATATTATGATCAGAGATTGAAGCACTTCAGCAGCATTTTAGTGAGGGAGTTGTTATCAAAACACTCTTCAAGAGAGTCCTCAGGGCAACGTCCCACTCAGGGAGAAGGAAACTGCACTAACACAAAAAATTATAACTGGTAACTTCTGTCTGACCCAAAATGTAATATTAATATTTTTTTTAGAATACTAAGGAGGGGATGGGCACAGAAGCAAGTTACAGGTGGGTAAAATAATGTATTGATTTAAAATACACCAGTTATTCTAAATAGTCCATACACATTCACCAGGAAGATTCACCCTGAGACAAAACAGAACCATAGAATGAGAACAGGACCATTGAATGAGGTTAAAAAAGACCTCCAAGATCATCAACTCCAAACATCACTACATCAACTAAACTATAAATCTCCAGATATTCATATTACACATTGCCAGCCAACCCTGTGCCATGGTATCATATAATCTCAGTTTTCATCTTTTTAATAAACACCTTTTACAATTTCTGACACTAACCCCCATTTATTACACCAATCGATCAGAGAAAAATTACAGGAGGACCTAAAGAAAGGGTGGCAGCTGTTATTTCCAGATACCTTTGCTTTTAGCTAGCAATTATGAGGAAAATGTGTTTGTTCAAGTCTAGAGGCTCCTCACATTAAACATATCACGGATAAAGACACTCAGTTTGTTCTGTACTCATCAGTAAAAACATTCCCAGGATTTGAGAAATATTTAGGAATAATCTCTTTGTTACATCCAAGTGTTGATCTTTCAGCTGGTGAGGCAGTTCAGTTTTCAGTGTCAGTCACGAACTGCAAGCCTCATTTTTCCTGACAAATAACAAATGTTTTTTAAGTCCATTTCAATTATTCCAAGTAATACTGAAGTGATGACACTTCACATACTCAGATTTATCAGCTACTCAGATCTATCAGCTACTGAAGAAGACCTTCACAATTTCAGAATTATTACACTGTAAAACCTGCTAATTGTCATTGCATCAGACACAGTCTCAACTTCCTCTGGTTAATTAGTATTTTATTTATATTAGATTTAAAAAACCCTGAACATTCAGAAGCTATAAAACCATTTTTAAAAAAGCTCTGCCATAAATTCACAACTGCACAGCATATCCTCCTAAACTAGCCTGTTTTGCAAAAGAAACACTTAGGAAAATGGGAAAACATTCAGATATTCAGGTATCTGAGCAAGGCAGGTGGTGGGGAACAGGGACAGTGACTACATGTCCATCACACTTCCTAATTCCAGCTTTCTCTAAAGCCTGATGTGCACATAACTGCCTCACACACAATATTTCAAGCATGCACTTATTCCAGAGGACAGCCATGTCCAACAGCCAGGATTCACCTGGCAGGCTGCAATAATGATCTCTACAATAAATTTCCATAGCTCAAGCTGAACGACACAGCCCAGCCCAGCACTGGAGAGCTGTTACAGCTTTTAGCAGGTATTGGTATTAGCACACATGTTTGCACAGCAAAGAGAACAGAGGCCTTAGCACACCACAAACAGATAAATAAAACCATTTATACAATCAATGAGTAGTAATTAGATTCATCTAACAGCTTTCATAACCCAGAAGAGGACATTTGAATTCCTACAGTAGCTGTAACCATCTTGGAGACAGCAATTTTAATGTTTCTGAACAGAAATTCTAAAGCATGTTTAAATTTTTTCAACATATTTAAATAACATGACAGTCAATCAGCTCTGTTTGTGTGCAGTGGAAGAGATGGCTTGTCAAGAGAATGAGAGAGAAAATAGCAAGCTCACTTCAGTTCTCAATGGTGTTCCTTCAAAAATCAATCTTATTAAAAAAAACTCAGGTTGAGATACAGTCAGAGAGAGGAAAATTCAGAAAGCACATTGAAAAGTTCCTCTGCTTTATTACAGGTGTAAAAAACAAGATTCTGGGAGATGAAGCAGAGTGAGTTTCAGGCATTTTTGCTGTAGCAGAGCTGAGGTCTGGGTAGGAGTTGGTTAATACTGTTACTGAGCATTTGTGCTCTCCAGACAGGGATGTCAGGAGTTTCCTGCCCAGCACAGGATGTTCACTGCTCTGTTACCTGAGAGCTGTGGAGGTACCACAGTGCCTGGTAAACTGAGCCCAGATGAGTGGGGAGACCACCCAGAGGAAGCTGCAGCAAGTTTTAAACTCGAGGAGGCAACAAAAAAATGCTCCAGTTTCACTTGTAGCTACAGCTGCACTAGAGGGCACTTGGAAACCATGAGAAAAGACCCTGACCAAAATTGTGAGAGCAATTTAAGGGGAAAAACATTACCTAACCAGTTTTATTTTCAGCTTCAGTGTAGGCTGACCGAGTACACAGAGAGCCAGTGTGCACCAGAATAAAATCATCAACTTATTCAATTCCAACATTCATGTCATTAAATTCAGAGCTGGACTTGTTATCATGCTAAAAAACAATTCAAGTTCCTAAATACTGCATGTTGACCATAAATCCACTGCACAGAAGCACCCAAATAATCTCATTTTACATCCCCACATATGGATCGGTTTAGGATTTATTCTAAACAGAGTAATATGGTTTACTTGGTAAAATTTTGTCTATAGATACCTGTGGTGATGTTTCAAAATTCCCAACCTAGCAGTACTTCAAAACTCAAGAATCCAAGGAGGGGAAGGAGTCATTGTAACAGGCAGGGACAAGGGATTTTTAAGAACCTCATTATTCACTGGTTTGCTGCTGATACACACAACAACAAAAGAAGTCAGAGCTCTTCATTTCAGAAGCAAAATGTTCCCCAAATAAATTATGAGTTATAGCAGGTAGTCTGCACCCCTTGGTCATTTTCTAGTATTTACCCTGAACACTTCCATTAAAATACAATTTCCACAAGACATATTTATGATCTCCAATGTTAATTTTCTTCTTCTTTATATCAGCAATTAGTAACTCACTAGAACAAAAAAAAAAGAAAAAGATAAATATCTAACTGCCCTATACAAGTACTGAGAGCATCACCTGCAAACAAGTGCTGCACAAGGTCACAGCTGCATTATTTACTAATTCCATGTTCTGAGTACAGTTGCATCCAACCTTTCCTCTGCACGAGCCTTTCATCTTCCCATTTGCACTGCAGCTCCTTTTCCTACCTGCTTAGATTTCAATATATAGAATTAACAGGTCAGAAGAGTGTAAAATCGCTATTTTAACTCTGAATGCTTTCCATTCCCAAGATCCCAGAATGCTTCCAACAACAACAAAATCACCAAAGGGACCTCAGGACAAACACAAGAGGGACAGCAACACTGAACTCCCAAGAGATGGCAGAAACAGGCTTGCTCTTCCAGAGATCTGCAATGCAAATGCTTCCATTTGTCTTCATCTAGATCTGGATAATACCACTGGCACCACTTCTGTGCTCTAGCCACATTACTGGAAATCAATATAAGAATCCAAATGCCCTCAGCAGCATCCAGCAAGGTCAATCTCCAGAGTTCTCCAGCTCCAGACACACCCATGTATGCTGTGTACCAGCTTCCATGAGTAAGCACTGGGCTGGGATCACACCTGTATCCCAGCTGGATAAGTCTCCTTGTCACCTTATGTTCTGTCCTACAGGCTTTGGCATGACAGGGGTGCACAAAAACAGGAAAACAGGATCTGTTTTCAAAAAGCACCACTTCCAATTTCAAACAGTCGACACAACTGGTCAAATCTGCAGCTCAGCCCCTAAATGACAAAGATACATTTAAATATAAGTTGTTCCACCCTCCTTCCCTCCCATTCTGTGTTTTTACCTTCTCCAATCTCTCAAAGTACTCTCTAATGAATCCCATGGGTCTTTCAGGTCTCACTGTGCATAACTGCACAATGCAATCCTTCAGCAGCTGCTGGATGTTGTGTTTTTGGATGTAAAGTTCACATTCCCGAAGGCTCCGCTCCTCCTCGCTGCTGCTGCTGCTGGAAGCTGCCATGGCTGAAAGGAACAGAAGGAGAAGGTTAAATTATAAATAACTACTGGAAACAAAGATGCTGCTGCCTAAAACAAAGTTATGCTGCATTATTTTACTGATACCACAGCAAAAAATTACCTACCAGAGCAGTAACTAAGCTAAAGAAAATGCTGGGAACTTATTTAGCACCTGGAAAGAAATCAGAAATCAAAACTCTGGGGGCTCTACAGCCACAGGCAGAAAAGGAAAAGCTGAGAAAGCTTCAACAACTCAAGCCCTGTGAGTGCTCCAAGTCAGGGAAAATCCCACCTGAACTTCCTGCTGCTTGAACTGAGGATTTTGTAGGACTGGAGGCCCCTGTCAGGAGCTGCGTGGTCTGTGTGGGGTCATGGGGATGGATGGTGGCCAGGAGAGAAGTGGGTGGAAGCTGGAAACGTGAGAGGCCAAGCATGACCAGTATTCGGAAGTGAAACATGCTCAGGTTGAAGCCAAAGCCAAAATGTCAAGGCAGAGTTTGCTAACGGAAGTTATGGATTACAGGCATCGCTCCTAAAAAGCTCCTGTGTAATTTAAACCTGCTCATACCTCATCACTTATTTCATGGGTACACTGCAATCCCAAAAATACCTCTCCAACTGTAAATAATGGAGAGTACAGCTTTAAACATCTGTTATGATGCCATGTTTTCTAAAGACTTCAGCTATGACACTTCGAAAAATGTTCTTAAGCAGATTTTTCTCCCCTTTCAAGTTTGTGCTGGGTTTCCACTTCCAGATTTTGGTAGCATGGGGTACAAGGGGGGGTTCAGTGAGAAGCTGCTGGCTGCTTCCTCCATGTTTAACAGAGCCAATGCCAGACAGCTCCAACATGAAACTGCCCCTGGCTGAGGCTGGGCCAGTCAGTGACAGTGGCAGAGCCTTTGGGACAACGTACTTAAGGAGGGAGGAGAAATGGCTGCTTCAGCCAGAGGCGTGGCAATAAATGGGAAAAACAGCCCTGCAGCCCCCAGGGTCAGTGCAGGAGGTGCTCCAGGCTCTGGAGCATGGATTCCCTGGCAGCCTGTGATACAGACCATGGTGAGGTAGCTGTGCCCTGCAGCCCAGGGAGGTCCATGGGGAGCACAGATCCACCCGCAGCCCCTGGAGGTCCAAAGGGGGAGCACAGATCCCCCCACAGCCCCTGGAGATCCATGGGGGAGCACAGATCCACCCACAGCCCCTGGAGATCCATGGGGGAGCACAGATCCACCCAAAGCCCCTGGAGATCCATGGGGGAGCACAGATCCACCCGCAGCCCCTGGAGATTCATGGGGGAGCACAGATCCACCCGCCGCCCCTGGAGATCCATGGGGGAGCAGAGATCCACCCGCTGCCCCTGGAGATCCATGGGGGAGCAGAGATCCACCCACAGCCCCTGGAGGTCCAAAGGGGGAGCACAGATCCACCCACAGCCCCTGGAGATCCATGGGGGAGCACAGATCCACCCAGAGCCCCTGGAGGACCCCACACTGGAGCAGGGGAATGCAGAGTGTGACCCTGCAGGAATCCTGTGCTGGGGTGGTTTTCTGGCAGGAGTTGTGACCATGGAAGGGAAGCCAGGTTGGAGAGCAGCCTGGAGGAAGGACTCACGTTGGAGAAGTCCATGGAGGACTGTCTCCCATGGGGAAGGTGTGAGGAGCCTTCCCCTGAGCAGGATGGAGCAGCAGAGACAACATGTAAAGAACTGACTGCAATCCCCATCCTCTGAGGCGAGGGGAGGCAGAGAACATCAGGAGGAAAGTTAAAGCTGGAAAAAAGGGAGAGGGCCAGGAAGATGTTTGTAATTATTTCTCATTATCCTAGTCCAATTTAATTAGTTTAATTTATTACCAATTTTCCCAGGTGGAGTCTGTTTTGCCCACGATGGCAAGTGGTGAGTGATCTCTCCCTTATCTCAGTCCAGGAGCCTTTCCTTATATTTTCCTTCTGTTGCTGAGTTGAAAAGGGCAGTGATGGAGTTTTGGTGGGTGCTTAGCATCTAGCCTGGCTCAGCCCACCACAAGGTTAATAAATCCATTTTAAAATACATTTTTTACATGTACATGTATATAGACACATTTCACATCATTTTTTTCATAAGAAAATTAACACTGTGAGAGTTAAAGAAACAGGAAAACAATTCTCAGGGCATTTTTGGATGAAATATAAAGAAAGTTACCTGGTACAGGGAGTGTGGCAACAGCTTATTTATGTGCAGTAAGATATGTTGATCCCGAGATCAGCTTTTGAAAGGGAAAAAATGGATTCCGTCAAAAGAATGTTGAGAAATGACAAGTCACTGAAGTCACATCATGGGTTTTATGCTGCTGAGGCAGCAGCAGGAAAACCCAGGGCACAGAGGCAACACAACAACGTGCCCCTCCGAATTCTGCTGCTGGAGGAGATTACAGAAGGCTTTGAGTTAATATGGAATTACAACACTTCACGCAGGTGTCGTGACTGTCACGCTTAATCCCTGCTCAAGGACACGCACACACACACACGTGCGTGGCATAATCACAAAGCGTGGCCTTCCCACGGGCTGAGAGAGCCCCGAGAAGTTCTGCACTTACACCTTTTGTTTGGCCAGCCGGCACGGGGAAGGTCAGCGCTGATTAACCGACCCCGGGGCTCCGTGGCCGCCCGCAAACTGCGCTCCGTGAGCGGCCACGGGCCACGCGAGAAGGGCAAGAGCGGCGCAGGAAATGCGGTGTCACGGGCAAAATGAACACTCCGGTATTCATTTCTACAAGCTATTTTTTCTGCACGTTCCCAAAGCTTCCCCGAGCTCCCCAAGGCGGGGCTGCCCCGCCTAGCCCCAGCCCAGCCCGCCCCTCCCGCAGCGCGGAGCTGCGGCCGCTTCAGAGCCGGGGCCACCGGGGAGGCACGGACCCGGTACCCCCGGGGCGGGGACACGGAGCCGCGGGGCCACAACCGGCCCGAAGGCCCGGAAGCGCCGCCGGGCCCGGCCCCACAGCCCGCGGGGGCCCCCCGGACACTGGCCCGAGAAGGCGCCGCTGTCCTCACAGCGGCCCCGGAGCCGCGGCCCCGACTCCGCTCCCTCAGCCGGGCCGGGCCGGCCCCGCCCCAAGGCCGCAGACTCCCGCTCCGCGCCCGTCCCGCCCGGTTCTTGTCGCCCCCGGCCCCGCCGCCGCCCCGGGGCCGCCCGGCCGCTGCCGCCGCCCCGCTCACCTGCGGCGGCTCCGCCGGGACCCCCCGCCCGTCCCGGCCCGGCCGCGGCCTCGCTGCAGCGGCGGCACCGGAAACCGACCGGCCGGACGGGCCCCGCCCGCCGTGACGTCAATGCGCCTCACTCTCGCCCGGGCCCGTCGCCGCGGTAACCTTAAAGGGGCAACGCTGGGCTCGGCGCGGGCACAGGCCGGGGAGCGGCGCGGGCGCAGCTTGCGGCTTTAAGGCGCGCGGGGCTGGCGGGAATGGGGTGGGGTGAGGGGTCCGCTGAGGGGCGTGGGATAGCCTGAGGGGAGAGGGAATGGCGAGAGGAGTGGGGAACCCTGAGGGGAGAGGGAATGGCGAGAGGAGTGGGATAGCCTGAGGGGAGAGGGAATGGCGAGAGGAGTGGGGAACCCTGAGAGGAGAGGGAATGTCGAGAGGAGCGGGATACCCTGAGGGGAGAGGGAATGGCGAGAGGAGTGGGATACCCTGAGGGGAGAGGGAATGGCGAGAGGAGTGGGATAGCCTGAGGGGAGAGGGAATGGCGAGAGGAGTGGGGAACCCTGAGAGGAGAGGGAATGTCGAGAGGAGCGGGATACCCTGAGGGGAGAGGGAATGGCGAGAGGAGTGGGGAATCCTGAGGGGAGAGGGAATGGCGAGAGGAGTGGGATACCCTGAGGGGAGAGGGAATGGCGAGAGGAGTGGGGAACCCTGAGAGGAGAGGGAATGTCGAGAGGAGCGGGATACCCTGAGGGGAGAGGGAATGGCGAGAGGAGTGGGGAATCCTGAGGGGAGAGGGAATGGCGAGAGGAGTGGGATAACCTGAGGGAAGAGGGAATGGCGAGAGGAGTGGGATAACCTGAGGGGAGAGGGAATGGCGAGAGGAGTGGGATACCCTGAGGGGAGAGGGAATGGCGAGAGGAGTGGGATACCCTGAGGGGAGAGGGAATGGCGAGAGAAGTGGGGAATCCTGAGGGGAGAGGGAATGGCGAGAGGAGTGGGATACCCTGAGGGGAGAGGGAATGGCGAGAGGAGTGGGGAACCCTGAGGGGAGCGGGAATGGTCGGAGGAGAGGGATCCTCTGAGGGCTGTGGGATGCGCCAGGGCATCAACTCCACACCGACTCGGCCACGGCAATCCCCGGCCTGGAAAGGACCCGGTTAAAAGATCAGAGATTGTTATAGGTGGAGGGAAATAAATGATATTGAAGTTTGGCAAAGATTTCACTATAATCAATGTAAATCCACATAGGAATTATTTCATGTGTCTATAGCTGAGATGAGCCCTTTGACTCCATCCACTTTGTCTATTCCAAGCTGTAAGAAATCATTTAAATTATTTTTATATCTGGACTGTGCTGGCACGGGCAGAGCCCATCTCTGGGCTTGGGAAGGAGAAATGATCCCTGAAAATGAGCCCTGAACTGTGCATTTGCTGGTCTTGCAACACAGAACATAACTCAGCTTTTTACTCTTAATGTTACATCATTTCAGCCAGCAGTCACTTGTGCTTAACCCATATGGGAGAATCACGTAAGGTACAGTGAAAATGACTCTCAATAGCAACAATTTAATGTATATTTTGATATAAGAAGATAGTGGTGTTTGAGCAGTGACACACAAGTCATCAGGAACTACCTGCTGAGGGGTTTCTTGTTTTATTAGCTCTTATATGAAAGAAATAAAGGGTAATAACTTGGGTGTAGATCTTGGACCTGCAATTCCGACAGACCCAGTCCAGCGCCTGAGCTCACAGTCCCCAAATCTTTGATAACTTCTGTCTGATCCAGGTTAATTAGAAGCCAGGGTCCAGGATTTTCTGACATTCGGCTCAAAGCTGGTACTTTTACGAGAAACATAAATAAGAGTAATTAATATTTGTGAAACACTGTCAGAGTACGGCGTCGAAATACCAAATTACTTGCTCACCTGGTTATAGAACAGTTCCTTCTGTAGCTCAAAACTACTGGAAGTTTCTGAAAACTACAAAAAGTAATCTGCATTCCCACCTACACATTTCTTTCTCAGTTTTTTACCTCCCCTTTTTTCTTTACAAGCTGCCTGCTAGTGTCACATCTCACTCCTTGTTTGGACAAGTCCCGGTGCTGTTTTGGGATAGATCCCATCTGGAACAAAGCTCTGCCCGTGTGTAAAACCTGTTCTGCAACGTCCTCTTTCTTAGGGAAACAAGTATTCCGTTGTGCTTGATGCAATCCCTGCTGGAGTCCTGGAGCCAGGAGAGCGAGGAGGGGAACAGAACCAGCTTCCAGGAGGAGTCTTGTGGAGGCACTGAACACAGCTTCCCCCAGTGAGTCAGCACTGGTTGATCTCTCAAAGTTAAATCACACTTCCATAAACTGATGCTCCTACGTCCCCGCGTGTTAATTCTCGCACCGCCGAAGACGTAAGGGAAATTAGAAGCAAACAAAGCCCTGTTCCATTTGGTCTGGTCTGAATTAAAGTCAGATCCTGGTCTTAACCATCTAATTAAACATTCCTGAGTAAATAACTCGCATTACCGTCAGCGCTATTCCCACAACTTTGATTTCAAACTACTTTATGCATCAGTTTCTCATGGAGCAATCTGCTGCCCAGGGCTGCGGCTGCTGGAGAGCAGAGGAGAGCTCAGGGGGAAGGAGTGCGTGAGCCAAGGTGGGAAATAAGAGCACAGACTCACCCACCCCTGCTGTGTGCGTGGAACACAAAGAGCTGCTTGAAAGGTCAGTGGCAGCCAAATTAACAGTGCCTGTGGGGAGCTGAGGTGCTGCACAGGAGCTGCAATGCCAGGGGCTTCTACTGAAGGTGCCACCCAACTCAGGACCATGTTCTGTGAGGTGCCACAGTCCTGGAGCAGCCTCTGGGGTTGGAACCAAATGAATCAAACCAGTGGCAGATTGAAGCAGCCACTGGTTTTGTCACATACACACAGATTTAGGTGTTAAATCAGGCATGCCCATCACCCTTGAGGTACAAATGGGGTTTCAAAGGGGCAGAGCACAACCTGGAACACTCCTGATCATAGTGACTGCAGCATGTGTGCTGTCTTGGGGTGGAGTGAGTGGGGAAAGAAGAAGTTTTAGTGGTACAAAAAGGTTTCATCTACAAACTGAAGCTGTCATTATCCCAAACAGACCTGGAATCTACATCAGAAGATCAGTGGAATTAAAACCTGTGAGCTCTCTGTGGACCATGAGGTGCCAGAGGTAGAGTTCACACTGTATCCTTTGGGCATGGCTCCTTGTATTTTGTTTAAGATTTAACTGAAAATAGCACTGAAAATAACCCTCTCTTACTGCTGCACACCTTGGCTCACAGCACCACACAGTGATTCATAGGAAGATCCATAGATTAGAAACCCGAACACGCAGAAATATATTCTCTTTTAACAATAGATTATTTGAGGACGTCTGGGTTCCAGGTCAAACTCTGGATCTTGACAGCTTTCAGTGTGACACTTCAGTGTACCTGCATGCAGGGACAGAAGGACACTTGCCCCTTAGCAATGCAGTGTTTGCTAGGGAGTCTGAGCCTCTGGGTGAGTTTTACAGTGTAAAATCTGTAGTTTTGCCACAAGAAAGTGATAAAGAAACAGAGCAAAAAATTTATATGATCCAAAAAGAGCCTGAAAGACAGTGCTTGAACTTCCTGCTCTAACCCCAGCATGAGTCATGGGCTCAGAACCCCCGTGGACCCTGAGAGGTGGTGTGTGGAGGCTTCGGTCTGGCTGACGTCAGCTGTGTGAAATAGTCCCCAGTGCAGAACTAGTTTGCTATGGGCAGATCCCAAACCATTTCCATATGTTACTTTGAAGAAGAAAATGACTGGTAAGACTCAAAACAGAGGAAGCAAGTGCCAAGAAAAAAATGCCCTGAAGTGGCCAGATCTAACAGATAGACCAGTAGGGGAATCCATCTCCCTCTGCCAGACGTGCCTGCTGCAGCACAGCCCTTCAGACTCCCAGCGTGGTTCCCAGCTGGAAGGCTCCCAACACCCAAGGGGCAACACTGGGAACATTTTACCTCCTGAGTCAGTGCTGACGAGCTCAGCGTGAGGGAGGCTGTGATTATCAGAGCTCTGTCACACAGCTCTCCTGTGTTGGCTGAACCACAGGCTCCATGGCATTTTGAAAAAGCCAGGATACCCTGGTTAAATTCTGACATTGATAATGGTGCTCTTCCTGCCACCCAGCCAGGATGAACTTGAACTCAGCATTCTCTTTTCTAGCCTAGGGAGTTCTGTCCCAGGTCAGTGATTAGCCTTCATCTCAACAGCAGGGCAAGAAGTCTTTAAGCAGCCTCCTGACAATATTTATTGGGAACTCCTTGCTCAGGTGTCTCTGCAGTCCAAGGACTCTCCCTCTCCTCAGCTCCAGATGAGAACAGGCATTAATGCAGTGGGAAACAGTTCCAGGTCAGGGTTAGGCTGCCCCACAAGACATGGGAGATAGAAAACAGCACCTGAAGTGGGGCAAAAAAGCCGCTGCAAGGCTCATGCCTCCAGAGAGAAGGAAGGAGAAGGGAGAGCAGCAGGTCTGTGCCTCCTGCAGTTTGGATGTGAGCAGGCTTTGTCCTGCATCATTAACTTTATACAACCTCTGGGCAGCCTCAGCAGTTCATGAACTGCCCAAGCATCTGCAAATGTGATTCTTCACTTTGAGATCTCTCTGACACAAACCAAATTAAAGAGCACTGAGATAGTGTGCAGCTACTGCCGACTTCTTTTCCGAGAATGCCTGTGAAATACTCCCAGTGATTCTTTTGTAACAGAATGTAAATACCCCCATTGAAAAGAATCCTCAGTTCTTGTGCTTTTAACACAGTCCGGGGAGAGCTCCCTCTCTGAGTATCATCTGGGACACAGTTCTTCTGCAAAATAAATGCACACATAAAAGCATTCAAAACATTTGAATTTGCTTATATGCTTTTCTCTGAAAGCAGGTGGCAAAGTAAACACATTGGTCAGATCCACTCTCCTTGGTCTGGACTGACATCCAAACAATGTCTGGACCAACATCTAACAAACTGGCTACAGAATCGAGCCATTTCTGAGGCGAGTTGCAGCCTCCCTCCCTCCAAGATAATAGAGCATTTTCCCAGATGGAAGGAACCCACTTGAAAAACAAAAGGTCTTTGAAATGTCAGCTCAGGCTTGCTTGGCCCGTGCTGTGTGCCCACAGGAAAACGATAGAGCCTTTTTCATTCTCCAGCTGTGACACTTACATCTGAAGCAGCACGATGATTAAGAATTGCAGCTCTAGATTCCTGCTTTCCTACTGTTTTCCAGCCTCTCCTGTGGAAGTCATTTAGCCTCACTCTATCTCCAGCACGATGAGGATAAAAACACTCTGGGCTGAGCATGGATCCAAGCTCACGAGAGGTTTGTGTGCTCCAGTAATGGGGATCAGTAATTGAACTGCTTGAACAAGCTTCAAGCCAGTCACAGGAGAACTGATCCAGTGTGGTTGGCAAAAGAAGTCAGGACATGGCATCCACATGGATGGAGGCTCCTTTGGCTCTGTGGGCACTGCAGTGCTGTGGGCAGTGTAGGTGCTGCCCTGCATTCTCTGTTTGAACTCTGCTATTAATGCATTTATTACACCAACGTTTTGTGCCACTTCTCCTCCAAACCCCTCTTTGTCTCCTTTAGCATGGGAGAGGAGAAAGTCCCCCAGGCGATAAATCTTCTGTGCTAAGTGCTTGGGCAGTGAGCCTGCCTCTCCCAAAGTTCTCCCTCCCAGCTGCTCCCTGCTCTGCTCACACCAGGCTGTGTGGGAACCCGACGTTCCTCTGGCTGTCAGGACCTCCGTGTGTTCCCAGTCTCCCTCTCACAAGGCAACTGTTCTGATCTCTCACGTCACAACATTTTTTGATCTTTAGATAATTACAGAGGAATTACAATTTGTGCTGTATCCAAGAGTTAAGAGTTGTGAGCTCTCCCCTGACCTCATCAAGCACATCTGCAAGGGCTGCTCCCAAACACAGCTCCCTTCCTGGCAGGACCTGGGACAGGGTCAACACCTAAAACACAAAAGGAACAAGCATCAAAAGCAAAGCTCACAATCCTTGGTGACATTCAGACTGGCTGTGGAGTCTGCCATGACTGCTCCTGTTCTTCCCTCGCCCTGGCTGATGCCAGTGCCAGCACAGGGCTCTCAGGGTGCCCACGAATCTGTCCCAATATCTGTACCTTAAACAAAGGGTGTCGGAGTCCAGGCCATCCCTCTGGCTGCCCTGGCTGTCTCGAGACCCTGGCAGGGGGCTCGGGGACCTTGGCAAGAAGTCAAAAACATCTGTGGCTTCGATTTTAGCCCGTGGGAGAGACTGCCAACTCTATATGAGGAATTACAAGCCAAAAGGGTTTGAGAAGTGTAATAGGTGAATTGACACAGGGTGGAAAAGTAGAATTTTAGGGCTTTTAGAATGTGATTCAGGGGTACAAGATGGAGGAATTTGGGCGTGTCCTAGCCTTCTTCTCCTTCTCCTTGTCCTCCATGTCTTGCTGTGATGGTGACACTTTTCTGTTGGTTTAAGGTAGAGATTCACTGTCTAACATAGGTGGTGGGCATTGGCACAAATCTGTAAACATACCACACGTAATTTTGAGTATATCATGTGGGAGCTGCCCGGGGCTCAGGGGCAGACTGCCGTGGCTTCTGTACTAGACAGACCTCGGCAGGTCAGAGAGAGAATGTTACAGATAAGGAAAATAAACAACCTTAAAAACTCAACCTCACGCATTCCAGACCTCTTCTTCGACTGCTGGGCTGGGGGAACAAGGACTTTTACAATTTCGGGGTCATTCCAAGCAAAGCAGACCCCGTCAAGAGGGCAATGAATTCCCTGTGCACATGACACACACATCTCCCCTGTGTCCCCCTTCCCCTCCCCGCTCCATGTTAGAACCTGTCCAGACAATTTAGCAAGACAAGCTAGTCTGTGACTCTCACAAATGTGTTCTGTCCACTGGTTTTTACTTTCCCATATTTTTATATTTAATACAGTATTTATTCACAATATAAAAAGAAAAGAAGGCTTTGAAGTGACGACTTCTGTGGTACCTGCATCTTGTGATCAGAATTCTTCCAAACTCAGAATGGCTTTTGACAACCAATCCAGCTCTCTGTTTTCTTCTCACCTTTCCATTGCATAAGAGGAAAAATCTCCTTATCTGCCCTGACAGAAACAACAAGTAAACTCATCAAAGCACGAGGAGAGTGCAGTGTAAACTCCACTTTCCCTTCTCTAGCATTCCATTAGCAGGGTTGTTCAACTCTCTCTCTGATGTCTCTCTGATTTAATGATCCCAGTGTAACTCATTGGATAATCCAAAGAGCAGGATTTAACGAACCCGGTGTAACCCACTGGATAATCCAAGGAGCAGGATTGCACAAACCTGGTGTAAACCATTGTATAATCCAAGGAGCAGTATTGAACAAACCTGGTGTAACCCATTGGATAATCCAAGGAGCAGGATTTAATGAGCCCAGTGTAACCCACTGGATAATCCAAGGAGCAGGATGTAATGAACCCAGTGAAACCCATTGCATAATCCAAGGAGCAGGATTTAACTAACCTGGTGTAACCCACTGGATAATCCAAGGAGCAGGATTGCACAAACCAGGTGTAAACCATTGGATAATCCAAGGAGCAGGATTTAACGAACCCGGTGTAACCCACTGGATAATCCAAGGAGCAGGATTTAACGAACCCGGTGTAACCCATTGGATAATCCAAGGAGCAGGATTGAACAAACCTGGTGTAACCCACTGGATAATCCAAGGAGCAGGATTTAACGAACCCGGTGTAACCCACTGGATAATCCAAGGAGCAGGATTTAACGAACCCGGTGTAACCCACTGGATAATCCAAGGAGCAGGATTTAACGAACCCAGTGTAACCCATTGGATAATCCAAGGAGCAGGATTGAACAAGCCTGGTGTAAACCGTTGGATAATCCAAGGAGCAGGATTGAACGAACCCGGTGTAACCCACTGGATAATCCAAGGAGCAGGATTTAACGAACCCGGTGTAACCCACTGGATAATCCAAGGAGCAGGATTTAACGAACCCAGTGTAACCCACTGGATAATCCAAGGAGCAGGATTTGACAAGCCCGGTGTGGATGCACTGCCGTGTGCGATGCGATGCTGGCCCGGCTGTGCGCAGCCTGCTCGGGGCACCAGATGGCAGCATTTATTGTCTGTCTGAGATCCTAAACCAGCCGCCACTGGCACTTTCGTGCTCGACACTTGGTGTATTCAAGCTCCTAAAGGTCGGGATGCAGCCCCTTCTTCCTCCTCCACCTGCTTGATACACTTGGGAAGGGTAACAAAAAAGAACAAAGCAATGTCTGTGCCATCTCTTCCTGCTCCTTCCACAGGAAAAAGTGGTTTCCTTGCTCTTAGAAACACTTGCTCTCCTAATTACACATTCACCTTTTGCCTGTTTATCCCCTACAAGGCTGTAGTACCTAAACAGGTTTCTGGTTATCAGGAATTCCAGTGAAGGATATAAAGATATTTAACAGATTTAGCTCTGCCAAGAACTTTTTATTTTCCTGTAGCAGATTTAAAATACCAGATCTATCAGTGGGAGCAGGCTTCACCTGAGAGGGGAGAACTTAGCTGGAATTTAAACTCTGAGCCAGGGAAAAGCCTAAAAGCTCTCAAAACCCTTCCCATGTGGAATGGCAGCACACAGGATGCCATGACTGGGAGAGGCCCTTCTGGGCACAGCACTGGTTTCCCAGCTTCTTCACCTCTGTTTCCTCTTTAAGGCTTCAGCACAAACATCCAGGGTGGAGATCACAAACCAACATCCCTCACACCATGTCTTGTGCACTGGAAAACATTTAAGATCAAATGGTCACACTCTGGACTGGGTTTAGAGTTAATGACTGAGTTGAGGTTGTTACTGTCAATAGTTATTGCAGTCACAGGATTGTCAGGAAAGGGAGGCCGATTCCTGATATATTCTTCCCAGCAAACACATGCATCAGCACAAGGACTGTCCTTCTAGTGGCTGGCAGGGCTCTCTGCTGGCCTTGCCAGACCATTTTCCCCAGGTGTGACATAAATTCAGATCCCAAGAAATGTCTTGGGATTTAACTACTATCCTAATTACCACCTCCCTCCAAAGCTGTATTCCTGAAAAATCACTTCAGCTATTTCTTTATGTTTGAGGCACCAGAGACACTTCATCTCTTTACCAGAAATGATGCCTTGTGAAGGCTGACCTAGAAGAGACTGGAAAGAGTTAAAGAATAAAGCAGGGATTTATTCAAAGGATCTCCTCCATGGATCCACCTTGGGCAGCACAAGAGCCCAGCCAGGGCTGCACCCAAGATGAACCAAAATGGTCCCAAAATGCACGAGCGCTCCCGGGGGCTCTCACTTTTACAAGTTCTGCTCCATTGGCACATTGGAGTTCATTGTCCCATTCCAGCTCCAGCCCATGCAGTCCCATCCTGCTTGTTTTTCTCTCTCCAGCCCACCTTGTTTGTGCTCTTGGGCCTGAGGTTTGGATCATTTGTCCTTGGTGCCCAGCTGGAGAAGGAATTGTTTTGTCTCCCTGCTCTGTGCAGAGAGCCCAGCATCCCCTCATATGAAGCCCAGACCCACACACTAAAGCAGCCCAGAATGTGAAAAATAGAAAAGCTGAAACCTGAGGCATCAGACTCACAGTTTCCACCCAGAGCACCCCAGCTTCTATTTCACACCCAGCACCCAACTGCCCCAAAGTTCCAGAGCACAGATGCTGAGATTTCCAAGGGCTTCATCAACACACAGCAGCTTTTCCAGCCCTCGGAGCAGCTTGCCCTGACCTCACATCCATCCTGGTGACACAGCTGTACCCAAACTGCTCCAAAGGCCACCCACACTTCCCATGCTGCAGCAGAGGACAAGAACTCCCTGTTTCTCCCACCTCTGCTGATCAAACAGCCATTGCAGGCAGTGAGCTCAAAGGAGGATTGACCAACATGGTTGCATCAGTCAAACTGCAAAAATAATTGTGTTACCCAAGTCTCGGATGCTTTATCAAGGCTTCATTTTAAAACCATGGTGATTGCCCAAGCAGCAAACATCCAGCTGTTGATGTTGCTCAGAAACTGTTGTTTTTTTTTTTAAACACAAGGTAATGTCTCCCCGGCTTTGTTTGTTGCAGGGGTTTGTTTTCTTTTTAAATTTTTTCCTGCTCCACAACCCCACTTCCTGTCTGACATCCCTGTTTCAAAATCAAACTATGCTGATCCACAGGGACAGTTTCAGGACATTCAAAACCAGATTTTTTATTTCATCTTTGGGTTTTAATAGAACTTCCCACTAGGACCCTTGGAAAATAAGATGTTTTCCCCTCAAACATGATGTCTTGAAAATTATTCCCCTGCAGTGTCACTCATGTGCTTTGGGTCCTAGGGATGACCCACCATCCACCTCCCTCCAAAATGATGTTTTGAAGATGTGTCTTTTCCCACTTCCTCCCCAAAATCAATCATCTTCACTGCTGCAGGCCTCCAGCTCCTTCACAGGGGAATATTGTGGGCACTCCAAGGCCCCCATGCAGCAGAGGGGGATTAATCCAAGCAGATACATGTGTCTGCATGGAACCTGCCTCACGGAGATGCTATTGCATGTGGCGCTTTTCCCAAAAGTCCTGCGGTGCACGTCAAGTGATCTGGGCCCAATGACTTCAGCACTCACATGAGGCTTACTCATCTAATTAGGGGGTTTGCAGGCTCTGCCCCGGCGTTTCTGTGCGCTGCTAATGTCGTTGCACTGACTCCTGGCATATTTGTCATTTAGTGACTGGCTCGGAGGTTTTTTTCCTTTGTGTTTTCCCCGGTAGATCTGACCCCCCACGGCAGCAGCGGTGTTAAGCACAGGAGTGATGCACAAATGCTGTTAGCTTCAGGATGCCAATGCTGTAAAAAGAGAAAAACAACTCTTCAAAGAGCTGTTTAGCCAAGGGAGTGGAGAGGCAGACTGACTTGTTTTCCGGTCAGCCGTGTCACCACCACTTCTCCCCGCCCCATCCCCTCGCCCACGCCCTCCCTAGGGCCAGCCCGACCCCTCCGGCAGCCCGCTGTCGCCGTGTCCCCCTCGCAGCACGGCTGCAGCCGCGCCCGGCCAGCCGCGCTCCCCGGCGCCGGCCCGCGCCCGTCTGATGCAACCACAACATCACCACGTGGCCACGCGCAGCTGTTCCGCGCCGCCAGCCAATGGGAGGCGGTTCCGCCACCCCGCGGGGCGGGCCCGCCCCGCCTGCTCCTCACCCCATAGGTCACTCCGCGCGTCCATCAGCGGCGAGCCAGCCAATGGGCGGCGGCACCGCCCGTGCGGCGGCGGAGCGGGGCCGCGGCGGGCGCGGGGGCCGCAGCGGCCGAGGCGCCGCGCCCGCTCCATGGAGGCCGCGGCCGAGGCCCCGGGGGCGCCCGCGGCGCTCAGCTGCTTCTCCTACAACCAGGACTGCACGTAAGCGGGGCGGCCGCCGCGGGGCGGGGGGCGACGGCGGCCGGGCGGGGTTGGTCCGGCCCCGCGGCCCGGAGCGGGGCGGGTCCCCACAGGGATGGCCCGGTGGAACCCCCCCTCCTTCCCCGCACGGGCCGGGGTCGGGGCGCTCCATCGCGGCCGGAGCGGCCCCGGCCCCGCCGGCTGTGGGCGGGCACCCACCGCGGCCCCGGCCGGGGCTGTGCGAGCCCGGCGGAGGCGGAATTGAGAGCGATCGCCGGGCTTTGCCTCCCCCGCAGCCCGGGGAGCCTTTGGGCACCGTCGCGGCAGCGGCGCTCTCCCCGGGCTTTGTCTGCTGAGCGCTGTGCGGCCACTTGCGAGGTGGCGGCGTTGCCCAGGGCCACCGACAGCCCCCGGAGGCTCCCGGCGAGCAGCTGCGCCAGAGCCCCGCCCCACCCCGGCATAAATTCCAGCCGCGCTCCTCGCAGCCTCGCTGCCCTGTGGTTTACCTGCTCCGCTTCAAGAACCGGTCCCAAGCGGGACAGCAGAAACCCCCCGGAGCAGCGAGCCACACGCGGATGTGGCAGCTGTAGCCCGGAGCCAGGATCCGCCCGGGTCGTGGGGAACGAGCTAAGAATCAGAGATACCGGCCTCACTCACTCCTGGAAATGCCCTTTCCTTTGCAGCCCTGCTTTGCACTGGTGTGCCCGAACAAAGGGTGCTTTGAGGGATGTGGATGTGCTGCTGACGTGAACCTGCTGGTCACCGTCCCCAGTACAAACGCTGTGCATTGCTGTTATGGGCTGGCTGCTGCTTTAAGACATGGGTCTCGCTGCTTACTACATCTGGAACTGGGCAGAGACAGCGCTTGGCAAGATTCTGCCCACTAACTGCCCTTAACAGTGAGAGCAGAGCTTCCCCAGCCCGGAGAAGTCACTGTGTCAGTGCAGGTGGATCAGCCCCTGGCTGAGGAAACAGCCCCTTCTGTGACCCACGGGTCCTGTCTGCATCCTCCCAGGTAGATCTGTACCCATTTGTTCCTCCAGCAGCCTCAGGGCCGTAGGAGAGGATGAGTTTGCTCTCTCAGAGAGATACTTGTCTTCTGTAGGATGCAACAGCCTCAGAGGGAGAACCGAATTCCTGAGTTTGTTACTCTGTATTATTTAGGTTGGAAACTGAAGTTGTGCCTTCACAGCCCACTGTGCCAGGAACTACTCATTTCCCCTATGTCAGGGTTTAACTCCAGCCAACTCCTCACTCAGTGAGGTGGAAAGAGAACCAAAAGGGTGAAAGTGTGAAAACTTACAGGCTGAGATCAAAACAGATTAATAATTACAGCAAAAGCCACACATGCAAGCAAAGCAGACCAAGGAATTAATTCCCCACTTCCCATGGCAGGCAGGGGCTCAGCCATCCCCAGGACAGCAGGGAGGACAAAGGCCATCACTCCAAACGTCCTCCCCTTCCTCCTCCTCTATCCCCTGAGCCTGACACTGGATGGCCTGGGATGTCCCTGGGGTCACTTGGGGTCAGCTGTCCTGGCTGCGTCCCTTCCCAGCTCCTTGTGCCCCCCCAGCCTCCTCACTGGAGGGGTGAGGAGCAGAAAAAGCCTTGACTGTGCAAGCACAGCTCAACAATAACAAAAACATCTCCAGGTTATCAACCCTGTGTTCAGCACAAAGCCAAAACACAGCCCTGTACGAGCTAATATGGCAAAAAATCCCCATCCCAGTCAAAACCAGTACACCATCCCTGCAGGGACTCTTGCTGTCACTTGGAGGGCTTCAGCTCTGAACCAGCAGGTTTTTGCTTTGTCTTTGCAGCTCCCTGGCAATTGGAACCACAGCTGGATACAAACTTTTCTCCTTAAGTTCTGTGGAGCAACTGGACCAGGTCCATGAAAGCAGTAAGTCTCCTGTTTCCTGGGGAGGAATATTGACCAGCAGCACCTGAAATTTGTGAGAGTCCTTCACCTTTGTTAGAGCCCAGTTCTTTTCCACTGCTGCCATCCTGGCAGCAGCAGTTTGTGCTGCAGCCCAGCATTCAGAGGCAGTTTCCCACTGGAATGTTTCAGGTACATGAGTAGCAGCCCACATGCTTCCAGCTGCTGGAGAGCTCCCAGGCTTTTAATCCAGTGTGGTATTTACAAGCAAGATGTTTTTAACAGGTTTTCCATGTAGAGAAGGTCACTCCCAGCAGGCCTGCAGCTCTTAGCTGTGCTCACAGCAGCATGTAGCACACACTGAACAGCCCAAAACAAGCCTGGCCTCATGGAGCAGGGACTCCAGGCTGCTTCAGCTGAGCTGCACTGAAGATAACACTTCCCAGCTGGGTTTGTTCATCACTGGCTATGTTCTCAGTGGCTGCAGAAGGAGCCTCAGCAGTCAGACACAGCTGCCTCATCTGGAGCAGGGTCCAGGCTCCTTTCCCAGAGTCAGGCAAAGGGAAACAGGTCCCTGCTGGTGACACACTCAGGGCGATGGGCTGAGGCACAACCAGTCCCACATTTCAGTTGTGGGGCAGCCATTGTTCCTCCAGTGCCGCCCTGCCCAAAGTGAGCATCACTCAGGGCTGGGCACACTGGAAATTGCAGTCCCTGGGGATTTAGGTGCAGAGCCACCAGCACCATTGCCTGGTGCTTTCTCCTCACAGCAGGAGCCGTCCCAGACACAGTCACTGCAAGACACAGCAGCCACTGTTTGCTTCCCCAGGGAGGCTGGGAGAAACCAAACACCACACAGAAGAAATGCCAAGCCACAGCCAGCTCCTGTCTCACCTCAGTAAACCTCTCACACTTCCCCAGGAAACTCCCCTGACCAAAGGCAGGGAGCTCCTCTTCCCAAGGCTCTAGTGCAGCTGGAGGGCCTGAGGAGTAGCTTCAGCTGGGTCCTGCCCAGGAGAGAGAGGCACAGCAGCACTGTCAAGGAGAACTGGGTATGTTCATCCAGTGGATATGTTCTCTGGTGCTTCATTTCTGCCTTCAGGGAAAGGTTCTTTTACCCTTCCTGCTCCCACCTAATTGCTTTGTGCCAGGCATGAGAAATTTTTCACAAAAATGATATTGAACACCTTAGCACAGATCCTCCCCACCCCGTCCCCTCTTGAGCTGAGTCTTGTTGCTGCAGTCAAGCCAAGCTGAAGGCTCTGCCTTGCTCTCCTTGTGTGCCCAGATGAAATCCCAGATGTTTACATCGTGGAACGTCTGTTCTCCAGCAGCCTTGTGGTTGTGGTCAGCCATGCCAAGCCACAGCAAATGAATGTCTACCACTTCAAGAAAGGGACAGAGATCTGCAACTACAGCTATTCCAGTAAAATCCTGTCCATCCGGCTGAACCGGCAGGTGAGAGGGGCTAGCCAGACTCATCCCACTCTGGCTCTTTGCTGCTTTTGCCTTTCCAGCAGGGAGCAGCCTGGGAGGTTTGCAGGGAGGCTGTGAGTGGGATTGGAGGGGTGGGTGCCTGTGCTCTCCTCCCAGCCTCACATGAGAGGCCTCTGACAGGAGCTGCAGGGCTGTGATTTCTGCCACCACTGTTTCCTTCAGGAAAATGAAGCCCAGGCCTTGTTTTGGTGGCAGTTACTCAAAGGCTTTTTGTTATCTGCCTTCTTGCCTGTTCAGGACACAGCTCTGCCAAAAAAACACCTTTTCAGGTTCCTCCCTCCCTTGGATTCCACATCCTGGCTTCAGGCCCACCTCTGCCATCTTGGTTGCAAATGAGACCTTCAAAGTTGGTTGCAAAAAGTTCAGGAGTAACTTGAACTCCGTGGATAAGGCAAAAAGCTGCTTTGCAAGTACTGCTAACAGCCTCGTTTAGGTTTTAAAGGTATAGAACCACTCAGGCCACTTACAGTGAGGCTTTTAGAGTGCTCTTCTCTGATGTGACACAGCCTCATACAGCCCTGAGCACTTTTGGAGGATTTTAAGTCATCTTTTCTTTTTGTCCATAATTATTTTCCAAGTATATGCCCTAAGAAGCAGAGGACATTTTACAATGAAGAAATAAGCAGTCTGGGTAATTGTATATAATCAGCCTCTCCTCAGTTAGCAACAGTGAGACCTGCAGTGAGGCTCTCTGGGCTGAGCTTCCAGGAAAGCTGTCTTTGACCAGGAGTTCCTGCACTACAATTAAATCTGTCCCAAATTGATTTTTTTCACTTAAGCTTACAGTGAAACTGGCAAAAGAGAGACTTCTTTTGAATTGCAGATAGATGTGTGCGTGTAAAAATAAACTGGGAGGTTCTGCTGAGCAGCTCTAGGAGATTGGTGTGAATAAAATACATTCAGGCTACTCCCCATGTGCTGCCTGGAGGTGATGCACAGTCCCAGCCTTGCATCCATGTTTCTTGGCTGCATCATAAGCTGGGGTTCAAATCCTGGGCTGAGCTCATCCTCTGGCTGTGCCACAGACACACACCTGGAGGGATTTGAAGATGCTACAGATGTTTAGAAACACAGAATCAAAGAGTCACTTAGATTGGAAAAAACCAATAAGACCATCAAGTCCAACCATTCCCCAGCACTGCCAAGGCCACCACTAAACCCTGTTCCAAAGTGCCACATCCACACATTTCTTTAAATCCCTCCAGGGATGGTGACCCCACCACTGCCCTGAACAGCCTGTTCGATGCTTAATAACCCTTTTCACAAAGGACTTTTTCCTCAAGTCCCATCTAAACCTTCCCAATTTGGGTAGGTTGAAGAGAAGTCATTATTTCAGTCTACATTCAGGATTTAAACTGGTGGCCATCAGATTCTGCATGTGACACTTGAACTCTTGCCTGAGCTTCTGTAGGAAAGCTGCACTCCACTGGGAGTTCCCAGAAGGACAAATCCCAGACAAGGCATTAACTCAGGGAAATGGTGACAAATTAACCAGGAACAGGTCTCAAACAAAAGGTGCATGTTTCAATCTGTTCTCTCTGTGAAAAAGTCCTCATTGTGCAAACAAGCAAATCCCTCAGTTGTTGTTGTGGGAATTCTTAGCTCCAAGCTCCACGATAACTCTGAATGTGTGAAGGTAAATCCTGAGTTGTCTCAAAGTGGGGAATCAGGCTGTGCTCTGGGACTGCTGGGAAGCTCCTGGCTTTTCATTCACTGCTGAAACCCTGCTGAGCTCTTCGGAGAGGTTTGAGGTGTTTATCTAGCTGTGTCCAGACCCTTGCAGCCCGCAAATACAGCTCAGCTATCTGACCTGATCCATTCAAACTACAGAACGAGCTGGTGGGCACTAACATTTTGGACAATTAGCAATGCCTTGACCCCGTGTAGCAATCACAGCACCTTCTCTGAGGCTCTGTCTGTGTGCACAGTGAGGATAAACCCCATCCCAGTGACCCTCACATGGCCACAGGGCTGCATGGAGGCCAGGAGGGGTGAACCAGCCCTCTCCAGCTCCTGCTGAGCTTGTCCAGACCTCCTCTGCCTCTTCACATCCCAAACTTTCCTGGATTTTGTCCCTGTGGGTGCCAGCATCTCTGGCTGCTGCTTTGCCATCATCTGGAAACCTCCCTTCACCTGGACATCAAGAGCAGCCCGTTCTGGGAAAGCACATGGTGGCTTTGCCCAAATCAGCTGTATAAATATTCCTCTGCTTGCAAGTGGATGGCTCTTACTGTAGAAAAGGCAAAGTCTTCCTGGAAATGCAAAATGGCTGTGACACAGCCCCAGATGCTGTGGTTAGCAGGAATAGAAGTGGGAAAGAGTTTGATCTGAGAGTAATGGTGGAGCAAGGCAGAGATTTTTAATGTGGGTGTTTCAAGTTGGTGACTAAGCTCCACATTTAGATGCTAAATAAGTGGCCTCATTTCTGAAGAGGTGGAGGCTTCCTGGACATGGATTTCGGTGCTCCAACTTCAGGATGGATGGGGTCTGGGCTTAGGCTTTTATTGGGATGTTTGTAGTGCTTCTGGACTCCTGGCACTAAGGGAGGTGAAGTTGTGCACTTGCTGGACTTAAAAAGCTCAGCCCTTCAGCCAGACCCAAAGCCTGGTCCCAAAAAAGCCTCTGTACAAAAAGCCTCCGTGATAACACATAGGGATCTGGACCAAGCTGAGACACAAAGCTGAGTGGCCACAGAGATGCTGGCCCAGGGCTAAGATTACAGCATCAGGCTTCCCTTTGCCTTTCTGCCTTGCCTCCCCCTGGCTTGGCAGCTCCTCATGGCTGGCTAGATGTTCCTGGCAGGGTCAGCAGAAGAGGTACAAGCACCTGAACTTGGGAAATCCCAGCCCCTCAGCCAAGATGGTGCAAGGGTGACTGCACCTGGACAAATGTGTCTCAGCTCTGTGTTTGTGCAGTTCTGCAGGTCACATAAAGCAGTCTTCCCTGCTGACACCAACTGGGAAAAGAAACATTCATGTGCTGGATAGATGCATTAAGCTTAGCAGCAGTGGCAGACCCAGCACCTCCATGTTGTCTCCCAAACCAGGAAGCAGTCAGGGCAAAGGGCCTGCATTGCCATCTGGAGGCACACTGACAAGCAGTCAGGTCTTTGTGATCAAAAGGTAACTCGTCAAGAGCTGCAGAGAAAAGTTGGGGTGAGAAAAGGGTAGGTGGCAGTCAAGGCCTGTGGTGGAGTGTAACCCTGGTGGGTCTTCCTGGGGATGTGGAAGATGTAGAGAAGCAGGGAAGTCACAGTGTTTTGCCTTCTCTCTAAAGCAAGACTGGATGCAAAAACTCTCAAAACAAGAGTCGTACAAACCCAACTGTGAGAGGGGATGGAGAAGCAGACGAGATCACGTTTCTGTTCCATTTCAGTGTGGGAAATTCCTGTTAAGTTTGTCTGACAGCAAAGGTTTGGGTTTGGGAAGTGTGGAGCACTGCTGGTGGGGTTCTGTGCATGTCTCCTGTGTCCTTGCAGAGGCTGGTGGTGTGCCTGGAAGAGTCCATTTACATCCATAACATCAAGGACATGAAGCTTTTGAAGACTATTATGGATACACCTCCCAACACAACAGGTGAGCATGGGAGAGCTGTGTGAAAGGGAGCTTTGGAGAGCCACAGCATTGTTAGAATTTAAACCAGCCTGAGGCCTGTGCATCCTAATCCAGCACTGGGAAGTCAGAAATGCATGGAGGCAGGTCAGACAGGCTTGGGAGAATCAGAGATAAGCAGAGTTGGAAGGGACCTGCAAGGATCCCTGAATGCAGCTCCTTGCCCTGCACAGCAGCATCCCAACATCCCACCCTGTGCCCAGAGCATTGTCCAAACTCTCCTTGAGCTCTGTCAGGCCTGGTGCTGTGACCCAGCTCCGTCCTGAGCAAAACCCTGCCCTGTCTGGAGCAAACCCCTGCTCTGTCCAGAGCAGATGCATCAGAGGAGAGCAGAGATGGGCAGAAGGGTCTGACTTCCCTTGGTGTCAGCTCCCAGAGGGATCACTGGGGACAGAACACACAGCCAGGCACAGCACCAATCCCTGCCAGGGAGTTCCCAGGAGCTGCCACCTGCTATGGCTGCATGCAGGCTGCAAAGCCGAGGGGCAGGGCAGGTGGCTGCAGCACAGATCCCTGTGTGTGTGGCACAGGGTGAATCCGGCTTTCCTGCTGCTGGGAGAGGCTATTTTTAGCAGCAGAGAGGGAAGCTTGGCCAGGTGCCCGTGGTGCTGTGCTGTCCTGCTCGGGCTGCAGCATCCTTTCATGGCTGGGTGCTTGGGAAGTTGCTGATGTGCTCACGTTTGGCCTCGGGGCTTTCAAGGGATGCTCTGCCAGCAGCTCCCCTGACCTACTTCAGGTCTCACCAGATGGGCTCTCTGTGTGGATTAAACATGCTAAATGCTACAAATATAATTAAAGTTTAAAACCTTCCTGAGAAGGCCCAGCAGCAGGATGGGCAGGGATACCCAGGCCTGGAGCTGTTCTGCAGAGGGGCTGGAGGATCAGGTCATGGTTTAAGAGCAGCAGGGCAGGACTGGGATGCTGCAGATCACAAGGTTCATATGGGCTTAGTATTTTAAATCCCTTTTACTGCAGCAGCTGTCATTGAAATGAGCTGAGTGACAAGTGCACTGCCCCTGTTGTCCCTGGGCCACCTGCTTTGGTCCCGAGCTTGACCCCAAGGATGGTGTGTCCAGTCGGTCAGGGCAGTCCAGCCTCAGTGCTCTTTGTGCAGCTTGTTTAGGAGTGGGAATCTGTGCTGAGGGGTTTAGGAGCACATGGAAAATGTGCCACCCCACTAAAGTGTGTGCCCTGGGCACAGTGACAGCAGCACAGGCAGGACCAGGGTTTGCTGCAGCCACACTGGCCGGTCACAGTGAGATCTCTGGCTGTTCCTGGCCAGCACCTGGCTCCTGATCCAGCCTCCTCCACGTAGAAGAGGAAAATGCCCACAGTGTCCAAGACAGTTGTTTTTCATGTGATTCACATCAGTGGCAGGAGTTGAATCAAGGAGGTCACAGTGCTTGGGGTGACTTGTGTGCTCTGGGGGCACGTCTTGGTAGTGATTGCAGCTTTGGAAACCACTTTGTGTGGCTCCCTCCAAGCCCTGGATGTCCCTGTACCTGCTGACCTGAGGGCAAGGCCAGGCTTCCCGGACACAGTAGCATTTTTCCATGCTGCTTGAGGAAGCCACCTGTGACGTGGCACTCCCAGAGGTGCCATCTGAGCAGTGCCAGCCTGCCTGAGCCCACCGCTGCAAGCACCAACCCTCACCATGGCTAGGGGGCTGCTGCTGAGGCGAGAGGAGCATCTGCAAAGGCTGCCCGTGGCCCTGTGGTCCCTGTTCTTTGTGTGTCCCTGAGGTCAGCCCAGTACACTCACATCTGTGTTTTCTTTCCCCTGGCCTGGTTTTCCGGCTGCTCTGCCGGCCAGAGGAGCAGAGGGAGCGGGTGACTCACGCCGGCGCTCAGAGCTCGCTTTGTTCAGCTCCAGCCTTCCCTGATCCCGTCTGGAAGGGCTGTGCCGAACCCCCGAGCTGCCTGCGCCGGGGGATCACCATCCGGACAGGGCAGGATGCTCATCACAGCAGCACTGTCTGGGCTATCTCTGCCTTCCTCCCGTCCCTCCCTCCTTAATTGCCTGTTAATTGCCCGCGCTTTGCTGCTGCCTGCTCCTCGTGCCTCTCCCGGCACACCACTGCTGGCATGATGTGCATGCCTCTGGATGGACGGGGAGCGGATCCCTGGGGCCTCTGGCTGATCCTGCAGCTCCTGGCTCTGCTGCGGTCTGTTTGTTTGGTTATAAACAATGACCTAAAACGAGAGCTCCGGCCGATCCTTCCCCGCTGCTGCTGGGCGGGGGCCAGGGCTGTGTCCTGACACGGCACGGCACGGCACGGCACGGCACGTCCCATCTACGTGCGGTGTGTGGCTGTCCCGCGGTCCCGCCGCCTTTAACCCCGCGGCTTCCTCCGCACGAGGGGTTAGGTGGGAACCCCGCCGCGCGTCAGGAAGCTCAGGTCGTGCTGGAGCCTCGGGTTGGGTTTGGGAAGGCTGTGAGCACACGGATGTGGGGCAGGAAGCGAGCGAGGCACGTTTGGTGTGTGACAGGATTCACCGGGCTGCATCCTCAGCCAGCAGCGGGGAGAGAGGCAGGAAGAGATGCTCTTTTCCGAGGTCAGCTGGGGGACGAGCGGATGGATGTACCCACACACGTATCATCCGTCCCTGTCTCATCCTGTAATTCCTGCCCGCTTTGAAAGGAAAATTTGGGAACCTTTGTGCTCATGTTGGCTCTTACGGGGAAGAATCCCCCCTATGCTTAAAATTTCGCTACGTTCAAGTTCCTTGTCGGCAGGAAACTCCCTGCACAGCTGGCGCATTTCCTTTGTCTTTCTCTGCTTCCCTTTTCCATTCAGAGCAGAAGGAAATGGCACTGCCTTCAGCCAGGCTGCAACAGAGCTGCACCCATGGGCCGCTCCTCTGAGCTTCCAACCCTGTGCACATCTGGACATGTCCAGATGTGGCTGAACAGGAATGCTGTCAGCCCTCGGACCCACATTTGCTGTTTCATGCTCCTATTCCTGCCTTCTCCAGGGAGATAATGCAGGGGGAGAGCCCAGAGCGTGCAGAAAAGCCGGATCTGGGTTCCTTGTGCTCGGGGAGGGTGGCAGGGCACAGCCGCCGTTCTGTCCCGTACCAGCAGATGTCCCCACGGCCGAGGTGTTCCCAGCGCTCCGCAGTCCCAGAAGGAGCCGGAGCCTGAACCCCCGCCGTGCCCCGTGCTGTCCTCCCCCCACTCACAGCCTCAGCCGTGTCCCTGTCCCCCTGCCAGGTCTGTGTGCTCTCTCCATCAACCACGCCAACTCCTACTTGGCTTATCCCGGCAGCGCGACCAGCGGAGAGATCGCGCTTTACGACGGAAATACTTTGGTAAGTGCGAGGCTCAGCCTTTGGATACCGGCAGGGGCTGAAAACAAACAGAGCCACAGCAAAGCCAACGGGGCCCTTGGGAAGGATGAATAAATACACTCCACCGAGCTGGAGTGCAAGGGAATTGCCTGGCAGGCACATCTGGACGTATCCCCCTTGCTCGGAGCAGACAGCTCTGCGATCAGGACGTGCATCTCCCAGCACAGGATATTCAGGGAAACGTGACCCACTGCCCTGCAGCCCAGGGGCGCTGCCAGGCTGACACTGGGGCTGCTGTGGGAGCGTCAGCAGCGGATCCCATGGGAATGATGTGGCCAGCATGGTTCAGGGGGGTTGGAGCTGCTCCAGCACAGGACCTGGAGCAGCTTTGCCACACCATGGGCTGGAAGGGTTGCCTGACCCAAAGTCACAGAGAGGGCAAAGTGTCCAAAGTCCCCTTAGGAAATCTGGAAATCCCTGGCTGGATGCAGGGTCATGATTATCTGCTGTTTATGCCAGAGCTTTGAGTTACATAAGGCTGGTGGCTCCGTACATGCAGCCAGAGCTGAGGATCTGCAGCAGGGGAGGAGCAGAGCACAGGGAAAATGCTGCTGCTCCAAGAGGTGCTGCAAGGGCTGGGGCTCCCTGCAGGTACCAGGGTGGTGTCACTGCAGCAGGACTTGCTGTGCAGCACAAGGAATTGCAGGGAAGCCAGCTCTCATCCCGACAGGGAAGGGCCAGGCTTTGGGGAGGGTGCAGGCACAATCCTGAACCCTGGAGAGGCGGGGAGCTGGGGTTCTCTGCCCCTGAGGTGAGTGTTCTGTAATCACAGTGGCCATAATAGCTGGGGAATGAACTCAAGGCAGGGCAGAGATAAACTGCTGAGGATGTTGAAGGGATATCATCAGCACGTGATGATCCCGTGAATCCATATCAGCAGGTGTGGATAGGGTGCGAGGCAGGAACGCCCTGCCCTCACACAGTCCAAGGACCAGCGTGTCCCTTTGCACTCCGGTCCAAGGACCAGCGCGTCCCTTTGCACTCACGTTCCCTTGTGCCCTACAGAAAACAGCCTGCACCATTCCTGCCCACGATGGGCCTCTGGCTGCTCTCACCTTCAACTCCACCGGCTCCAAGTTGGCCAGTGCTTCTGAAAAAGTGAGTGAGTGTGCCTGCAAGTACCCTCCCTCTGCCCAGGGCTGCATCAGCACCCCTGAGCTGCCCCTTCTTAAACACAGCCAGCACAGAAGGGCCGCTGACTGCTCAGTGTATCGGATCAGATTGAGCCCAGCTGGCAAACAGGAGGAGCCTTTGCACATCCTGAGTTTCCTGGGCGTGTCAGGGAAAGGGCTCGGGCTCCTTGGCCTGCTCCTACATGGTATTTCCATTTGCATTTTTTGCAGGGCACAGTTATTCGTGTATTTTCCATTCCTGGGGGGCAAAAACTCTATGAATTCCGGCGAGGGATGAAAAGGTCAGTTCATTCTTCTGGCAGTGACGAGTACACGGAGGGCTCCCGGAGCCGAAATGTAAACACAGGGACACAGGGAAACGTCAGATCCTGGTGGCTTTGGCATCTTTTGCAGAAGGAAAACAAGAGCAAACGTATCAGCTGGAAATGTCACTGTACCAGGCTGTGCCCAGCTCATTGATTCCTTCCAGTGTGTCACAGAACGGGGAACAGATGTGGAGTCACTCCATTTATTCTGTCTTTTCTTTTTCCTTACTTGAAATTATGAAGTCCCCAAAATTGTCAGAGACCTCATTCTTGCTGAACCTGTGCAGGAGATGCTGTTTGTATCCCACTGTTCAGCACTTTGGATATCCTCCCTGGTCTCTGCAGCACCAGAAGCTGGAGGGAGGCTGGCACAGATGTTCCCTCCACAGGCAGCTCTGTGAGCAAGGACATTTCCACCTCTCTGGCTGTTTGTCACTAGCTCGAGGCTACCCCCAGCCCTGCTGAGCGAAGGGATTAGGGAATGGCTCATCAGTGAGCCCACGGGCTCAGCAGCAGCTGTGCAGGGTGATTCTCACCATGGACGGGACTCCTTCCTACCCATCCACTCCTCTGTGAGCCAAAGCCAGCAGCTCCCCTTGAGTGATTTGCTGTGGGAGTGACCAGTGCTGTCCTTGCTCGGCTCTAGGTATGTGAACATCAGCTCCCTGGTGTTCAGCATGGATTCCCAATTCCTCTGTGCTTCCAGCAACACGGAGACCGTGCACATCTTCAAACTGGAGCATCTCACAGACAGGTGAGGGATTAGCCTGGCTTAACCTGCCTGTCCCACGGCTGTCTCTGCCTCAAAGGTCTGTGTTTACACAGCTGCTCTCCATGTCCTCACCATGAGGAGGACAATTGCTCTCCATGAGCAATTCCAGCTGCACAGTGTCTTTGTGTCCTGAGGGACTCACTCTTTGGAAGAGCCACACACTGCACCCCTGCTCTCGGCCTCTCCAGGCCTCTGTGGCTTTCTTACGTGCCACTGTCCCCTGTCTTCTCCAGCCAGGCTGGTGCACAATGTAGAGGTGCTCCAGAAAACCCTTCACCCACGTGAGATCAGGTCTGTTCCTGATATTTTGTCCCACTGGTCATGGTAACCCCACTGACGCTGCTTTGTGACCCCCTCAGCCGGCCAGAGGAGCCTCCAACCTGGAGTGGTTACATGGGAAAGATGTTCCAGGCTGCTACCAACTACCTCCCTGCCCAGGTGTCGGGCATGATGAGCCAGGACCGAGCCTTTGCCACCGTCCGGCTGAACATCTCTGGCCAGAGGAACATCTGTGCCCTGTCCACGTACGTAGTGACCCTGCTGACCTCTGCCCCTGGGCCAGGCCAGCCTTACCTCGTCCCCCTGCCTGCAGAGCACGTGGTGTGGGTGCTGCTGTGTCTCCGTGTGGGAGCTTTTCGGCCTCAGGATGCTTTTCCCACCAGGATTCAGAAGCTGCCTCGGCTGTTGGTGACGACGTCGGATGGACATCTCTACATCTATAACCTGGACCCACAGGATGGAGGGGAGTGTGTCCTAATTAAAAATCACAGGTAACTCTACCTCCACTCACACCTCATACAGAAGCTGATATTTTAGGAAATGAAGGGAAATCTCAACCTGGCAGCACAAAATGGAGCTGTAGGAGCAAGAAAGTTAGAACTGAGTTTGGAAGTTAGAAACTGAACAAGAAAATTAGAACTGATTGGAGCTACCTGATCTGACAGATGTGGCTGGGAATTACATCAGCAGGCAGGGACACAGGGCTTCTTGCAGGAGAAACCTGAGACATCTCAGATGCCGCGGCAGCTGTGGGACGTCCCAGCTTAGACTGGGCAGGCTGTGCTTTAGGAGATGCCCCAGCAGCAGAGCTCTGACCACCGTGGTAGCAGGAGAGCAGAGCACCTTCTCCAGCTTGGAGTGGGTGCTGGAGAGCTGACTGGGGGTAGGACGGTGTGGAGTGACACTGTGAGCTCTGTGAACAAAGCCCAGTGCCAAAGCAGAGGAATTTCTTCATGGAAGGGTTTGTTAAGCATTGGAAGGGGCTGCCCAGGGCGGTGGTAGGGTCACCATTATTGGAGTTGTTCAAGGAACGACTGGATGTGGCCCTCAGTGCCCTGGTCTGGGTGACAGGCTGGTGGTGATCAGTCAGAGGTTGGGCTCGATGATCTCAGAGGTCTTTTCCAACTGAAATCATTCTGGGATTCTGTGAAAACAGAGCCTCCCCCGCCGCTGGTCAGGCCATATGCAAATCCCATTAAGCACGTAACCCCCCCCGCACACATCTGGGCTGCTTGGCTCCAGATGTGAAGCCTTTGGGGTGGGGTGAGATGTTACATGTGCTCCAGGCCGGGAGGTGGCTGCCAGCCAGGAAAGTGCCAGCAGCTTTTGGAAAAGCCACAAAACAAAAGCACTTCAAAGCTGCGCTGTCCAGCGCGCGCCGCCCGCAGCCCCCAGCCTTGTCATGTGGGCTCCTCTGAGCATCAGAGGGCTGAAAAGGGCCCTTGGGTCATGAGTTACATTACATCATACGATATCTCTGCTCAAACCCCATCCTAAACTAGCCAGGGCTGCTTTTCCCATCTAGTCTGCTCCTGTTGGAAGCCCTTCGGAGCCCCCTCTGTGATTAGAAACACTGTTTGCCTTTGTAACCTAAAGCTTTTGTGGTCAATCTCTTCCCTTCTGTTCCCATGCCAGCATTGTCCTCCAGCCGAAGTGGTGCTTCCCCTATCTCCTTCTTCACCCCCTGCTTTCCTTGTGGAGCACAATGCTCCCCTGTCCACAGCACTGCCGGGGCTGCTGCATGCAGTGATGGGGATGGGTGATGTGCTTCGAGGAGATGTGGATGCATGGGCTTGTCTTAGCTGGAGCTGGGGAGGAACAGCCAGGATCAGAACTAACTCTTCTCTCCTCTCTTGATCTGTACAATTAGTCTGCTTGGCTCAGGAAAGATGGAGGAGAACAAAGAAAACGACCTTCAGCCTCCAGTACCTCAATCTTATGCAGCAACTGTAGCCAGACAAAGTACAGTGCCTTCAACTTCGACCATGCCAGGTGAGCACCACACCTGCCCTTCCTCAGGCAGAAGCCACAATACCACCTGGGGCAAAGTGGAAAGTGTCCCACATTCCAAGGGCCCATCCAGGATCACACGTGACTGCACGCTGGGGCAGCAGGACTTCGGAGCTCACCTGGTTCATCCCCTGCCACAAAAACAGGGCACGAGTTTTCTGCTCTGCTTCCTGTGCCAGCTCTGCTCCCTGTGCCACAAGGCAGAGCAGGAACCACTCTTTGGCAGACAGCAGCTGCTGCCAGGTGGTTTCCAGGAGTTGTAACCATGGGTGTAGAAGTCAGGGCTCACTGGTTTTGTGGTGAGATTGCCACAGAGTCTCTGAAGCTGGTACACCTTGCACTAAACTGCTGCAGGAAAAGACTGGGTGACTATCTCATTATATTGCCAAGTGTAAGATCCACATACAAACGCAGATCTTACTCTGAAATTGGTGCTTAGGTTCATGGCAGGAGGAGGAAAGCTGCTGCCATGGGAGCTGGCCATGCAGTTCATCCATAATCCACAGTATCCATGGAGACACCTTCCTCTTCCTCAGTCCATGAAGCCAGAGGAAGCAGCTCAGTGCTAAAAAGGTGGTAACAGTGTCTGCTGCTTGTTTGCAGCCTCCTCCCATCCCTTCCTGCAGTAACACTTGGTGTTTTCCCCTGGCCAGGTTACTCGGAGGACGGCGGAGCCCTGCGGGGGGAGGTTATCCCGGAGCACGAGTTTGCAACTGGACCGGTCTGTCTGGATGATGAGAATGAGTTTCCTCCTGTGAGCATTCGGGACCCCTAAACCTGCAGTGCAGCCCTCATGCTAAGAAGGAAGTAGTAGCCTCTCAGAGAAGAGATTCCATTGCCCCCTCCTTGTCCCAGCTCACTGTGAAGCCTAAAATAACTGAATGGGTTCTAGGGACAGTGCCAGGAAAATGACAGCTGGGGATGGGGCAAAAATGATCAAACCTAAGCAGAGAGTGATCTGAACAAACTTACTGAATGGTGTTCAGATCCAGACCTAACCTTTGTGCCTTGAGCAGATTTCTAATATTACCAGGAATAGTTTTAATTGGAACAATTTAGAAATAAAAACTTAATACCCCGTTGCATTTTCAGTCAGTTGTGTTAGTTCATGGAATGCAACTGGAACATACCTGAACCTCACCAGTCTCTTCATTTCCAAGGTAACTGAGAAGGAAACTCCTTTTCCAAGTACAAAGATGAAAGGAATAGCAGAGTTTTAAACCATTTTATGATTTTTATGTGGCACTTTCTCAGTTACCATTGGAAGGAGCTAGTGGATTTTTCAATCTAACTTCAGCCTGGCAGTGTCTTTCTGGCTCCTTTTCCTATTCCACACTCATTAATTAAGTATCTAACCCCTAAGTGGACAAATGTTGGTGTGTGCTATGATCTGGTTGTAATCAGTGGTGTCTTCATAGCAGTAATGCAGCAGAATACTGTAATGAATTTCAGGTTGCAGCCTTGGCAGGCTTTTGGAATTCCTTACTTCATTTTTACATATCCTGCTGTTGGAGTTTTGCCTGAAAAGGAGGAAGTACAAACCTTATCCCAGGATTCATTCCATGTGCTGAGCTGACCTCTGTGAGGCACCTTCCTCTGAGCTGAGGCAAAGTGGTAGATAAAAGGAGGCAGGCTCATGACTCCCTTTGAGCCAGCACCACCTAAACCCAGCTCAACTCGCACAACCCTCAGATTATTTCTCTCCTTACCTGCAACATTCCCTGCTGCAAACTGGGAGCAGGAATTTCCCACTTGACCAACTCCATTACTCAAGAAGGATATTTAAAATGTCTCCCTCGCTGTGCCCACAGAGAAGGTGGTGGCCCAGGCCCCTGGAAGGAGCAGCAGGGACAGAGAGAAATCCTTTGTTTCCTTCTGCTAAACCTGCTCTTGAACTCATGGTTTGGGGACAAGCAAATGCCAGCACGCAGGAGTCACGCTGCTCCTGAATGAGTCCTGCTGGGACTGCGCTGGATGAAAGCAGCCCCAAACCCCTGCTGTAGCACAGCAGGTGCTTTATGAAATGAACTTTGATCCATCCAAATCCTGTCATTAACCTGACAGAGCAGTGACATGTGTATTGTTAGGGAGGAGGTGGTGTGGGAAGGGAAGGTGCTTTCCAAAAATACTCCCTGATAACGGTGCCTGAGCAAATGGAGCTTCCAGATAAAGCCCCGCTCTTGGGTTTGGGGTTTGCCCTCGCAGTGGGAGCACTCAGGATGTTTGGATATTCTGGATTTTACTGGACTTGGCTGTTTTCTCAGCACTTGAGATCTCCAGTCCCAGTGAAGGGGGTTTCAGGCATCGGTCACTCCTGTGCAGAGAAGGAGGGGGGAGAAAACCTGACCTTATCCAACAAAAATGTTTTGACAGCGTTCGGCTTTGCGGAAACATGGGAAGGGTTTTGTTTGTTTTCCAGTGTGCAACAAAAAGACTTTTCAAAACCTCAAAACTTGTGACAAAATGGAATATTCACCCGCAGCCCATGGTATGGCTTTGAACTCAGACATGGTTCTGGAGAAACAGCAGTGCTCAAACCCCACAGTTTCTCCCCATTTTGAAACCTCTTGTCTTCCCTTGACCTCAAGCAAGACTTCAGAGGCTCAGCTGTTAAAGACTGAGGAAAACCAGCTTCAGCCTGACATAAAATCTGTCAAACACTGCCTGTTCATTAAGTGGAAGGAGAGACAGATCAGAGAGGAGATGAGGAGCCCAAGGAGGACTCATAAAAAGTGGCCTCACAAGAGGGAACGTGGATGTTGCTGCTGGTGGTGCCAGGATTGCAGAAGGAGGTTAAACCAGTTCAGTGACAATTCCTGCATGGATGGGGTGGATTAAGCACTCCCAAGTCACTGCTGGTCTTGGGCAGGAAGGACTCAGGTGTTACTGAGGGGGACAAGGGGCTGAAGCCAAGGGTGCTGTGCTGGATGTGCAGGGAGGAAGCTGCAGAGCCCTCACTCTGCAGGATCAGAAGATTTTACAGGGTGGGAAGGGCAAAGCCAGCTCTGGCTACAAAACTGTGGCCATTTGGGCTGTTTTCTGCTCACCTGCCTGAGCAGCCACCCCTGTTCTGTGGGTGTAGCAGGGAGTGAGGTTTCCAGTGGTGCAGGGAGCTGCTGGGGCGTGTTTTGGGCCAGGCAGGGCACTGCAGTTTTGGGGTGGTGCTGTGAGGTTTGGCAAAATAAATCCTACAGGATTCTGCAAGCAGCACAGCCTGTGTGCAGCTGGGGAGTGCAACCAGGGGATCTGCCCAAAACTCCTGGGATCCAGTAGGAAGGATAATTTCTTTCAGCAGATTGGTCAGTGCTTTGCAGGCATAGGTGATCCATCCTGCATTTGGCTGCAGGCCCCAGAGGTGAAGGTTTTATCAGGAGAGCCATTTCATTAAGTCAAGTGAGACTGCAATCAGCTCTTCAAAGGCAGCTTCCCCTCACTGATACTCCATCACTCTTAAAAACCATCTCTTTCCCATCATTTTTTGGCTGCTCCAAAACAGTTTGTGCAGTTTCCTGTGCTGCCAAAGGATGCTGCTGCCTGTTGGAGGGAAAAAAATCCAGGGAGATCTACAACAGGGCAGAAATCAGTGCCCTATCTTGGGGTCCACACACCCTTCTGTTGCTCCAGACCACAGATCTTGATACAACAAGCCAGGCTGCAGATACATCTCTGGCTCTGTGGAAGCATTATTGGCCCAGATTCCTCCTGGCTGTTTGCTGGATGGTGTTTCCCTCATTCTGTTGCATGGATATGGACACTTAATTATTTTAAATGATTCTTTTTTAACAGCTGGCTGGTAGCAGAGGAAAGGCCACAGATTTTCCACTGAGGCTCTACTTGTAATTATGTGTCATAGGGGATGAGGGAGTTTGGCAGAACCTGGCTCCTGCCCTTATAGCTCAGCCTGGCATTTTGGGCAGCTGGGGCTTGCAGGATTAAGCCCAGCTTATCAGTACATTATCTGAGGTCCCTTGGGAGTTGTGCCATCCAGTGTCAATGCTTGTGCCTGGAAACCTGGCCAGTGATGGTCCTGCAGCTCGTGGAGAGGCAGACTTGGGAGGAGGAGCTGGCAGAGACCCTGTGCAGCAGGAGCTGTGGGGTTCACATCCCTTCCAGGTCATGTCTGGCAAGGCTGGAGCTGGGACAGATCTGTGCCAGGGCTGCCCACGCCTCATCAGGAGCAGGGGCACACTTTACCCAGGATCTCTGTGGCAGGAGTAGCTGATGGAGGTGAATTAGGGTCCTGCTGCTGCCTGTTCTTCTCTGTTCCTGCTTTACTCTTTCCCTCAGAGGCTTTGCTGGTGTTTAGGCTGGGCTTTCCCTCCCCTAATCCTGTCTAACTTGTTGGAGTCGAACTCTGGGATCCATCCAGAGACCCCGGAGCGATGCCCAGCATGAACCTTTCCCTCCAGCCAGGCCAGAGCTGAGCTTTTTGGGAGCACTTAGTGAGGCAAATGCACTTCACCCCCAGGAACTGCACTCCCCAAAGCCTGGCTCTGCTCAGCCCAGTGCCAGCCAGAGGCCAGAGCCACTTATCACTGATCCAGATGGCTCCTGTTCCCAGGACTGTAAATTTGGGGAGGGGGAGAGCAAATAAATAAACCTCTCACCAATCTGCCTTTGAATGGAAAGTAAAACACTGCGGGACATCCCTCCCCCTGCTCCTCCCATGTGCGTAAAACCAACTGGAAACACTCCCTGGTGCTGGGAAAAGTAAGGCCCTTCTGTTTTGATTTTGGTAGATAATCTTGTGCCGTGGAGGTCAGCCGGGCAAGGCGAAGAGGTCATGAGGAGAAGCAAAACACCCACGCTTAGGACAGCTGCTGGGAGGTGCTTTGGAAAAGCCAGGAATTTCGAAGAACAGATCTGTGAGTCCCCGAGATGAGAAAAAAAAAAAAAAAATTCAGGTGGGCCAGATTTTTTCCTCTGTGTAAGTGGACACCTGGCCCTGTTAGCCCCTGTTTTAATTTGTGTCTGGGTGGGGTGTCAATGTACTGTATGCACATGGCTCTATTTAACAAACTCTATGTTAGAACCACAGTGTAAATGCTAATTTAATCAGATTTGTATGTAACCAGAATTTTATATACCCATTTGTCCCTTTTCTAATTTATGCTGTTTTATGTGTATAAATGTACTTATAGGAAGAGATATTAATCTTATGTCTTTGTACAGTATATACAGACTATTTTAACCCAGGCAAAGTATTTTTGCAGTGATATTAGAGAAGATGTCATTTGCTATGTTGAAAGACAGAATAAAGTCACAGTCTGTCCCTGGCAGCTCCTGCTGTTCTTTTTGGAGCCCTAAAGGTGTCAGTCTGGATTAAGTTTGGGGAGTGGGAGGGTTTTGGGACTGGGGTGAGGGCAGCACACCTGGGTGAGTCCACACAAGTCCTCTTACAGCCAAAGAAAGATCTGGGTGTGTAAATCAGAATCCAGAATGGTTTCAGAACCCTCACTCAGCTGCTGAGAAATCCCAGTGGTTTCTCAGGTTTCAGTTGCACCTTCATTTCTGCCTCTGCAGCTCCCCAGGCCTTTGCACCTGCCCAGAAATGGCCCCACAGGAGCTGTTTCACTGCATCTCTGCCTGCCCAGGGATCAGCAGCAGCAGCTCCTCTGCCTGGAGCCCTGATCTGCTGGGAGACCCCAGGGCAGGCACCTCTCCCTGACCTCCCAAAAGCCCACAGCTGCACTTTCTCTTTGCTGAGAGCTGATGGGGAGCAGCCCCAGTTGTCTCCCTGCCACCTTCAGGGAACAGCCTCTCCCAGATCCTTGGCTGTCACAGCACAGTCCTGAGCTCCACCATGGCAGGACAAGCTGAGCATCCTTCCCATGTGGATGGCAGCCCTCAGGGGCAGCCCAGGACCCCCTTCCTTCCTTCCACAGACAGCTGGGTCTTGCCATGACCCCACTAATGAACCTCAGCAGGCAGCTGTGGGGCAGGTGCTCCGTTCCCAGAGCACTCCCCTTGTGCCAGGCAGGAATTTTCTCTCTGCAGCCACCAAGCTTCCAGGGTCTATGCAGCAGAAGGGCTGATTGCCCAGAGGCTGTGAGCCCCATCCTCCCCTGCCTTGTGCTCCCACAGCTGCTCCTGTAAGGTTTCTGTTTAGAGGAAAACCAAGGAAATTTCCCAAAGGAATCCTCTCCCAAAGCCAGCTCTCACAGAAGGTAGATTAAATCCAAGAGCTGTCTCTTTCCCAGATAAAGAGCCCTACAAAAAGCCTTCCACCTGCCTGAGGTCCAAAGGGGACCCTCTGTGAGCTCCCCCAGGCCCACACCCAACTCACCTCCCTCTTCCCAGCACGGAGCAAAGGGAACCAGAGCCTCCATCCCTCTCCATGGCCACCTCCAGCCTGGAATTCACAGACACCACCCATGGGAAAGGAGCAGCCTGAGCAATTACTTGCTTAAAGGCAAAGCCGTGGTGTTCTCCTTTCCCCGTGGGGATCCCGCGTGGCTCCGAGCGCCCCGTGGCACCGGCAGCCCACGTGCTGCATGTTGCAGCAGGGAATTGCAGCTGGATCCTGGGAATAATCTGCAACCGAGACATTGTCTGCTGCAATGTCCTGCAGAGCTTGGGCATAAGCCCTGCTGATGGCAGGCAGCACTGCCTGGTACTCCCTGGATGCCACGTCCAGAGGCTCCTGCTCCTGGATGTCACGGTCCAGGTTGAAAATGAGGGGTGGTTGGTGCTGCTGTGCTGGCCCAGTGCTGCCATCACAGGCCATGGCCCCTCCTAGGGAGGAAATGGGAGAAAAATGGGAGTCACAGAGGTGCAGGGATCACCTGTATTCCTCACCCACCCAGGATGGCCCATTCCCACCCCATCTCAGCTCTTATTCCAAGAACGTTCCTGAGACCAACCCCAGGCTGCAGCAGCACCCTGCAGACACAGCTCAGCACGTCCTTGGGTCTGCTCTTGGTTGAATTGACCTGAGCTGGTTTTCACCTGCATCTGCAGGGATCTAAGAATTCCAGAAGCCTCTTCCTAGACTTCACAACCTGTGGTAGGGACAGTACCTGTGGTGTAGAACGCCTTGTACTGAGCCAGCCGCAGCGCCTCGATCTCGCCCACCTTCCCGGCGGCGCCGCTGTTGGGGTGCAGCAGAACCTGCAGGAAGGACAGGGTAACTCCTGTCAGCCCATGGGCAGGGAAAACCTGCTCCATGAAATCCACTCCCTCCCCAGATCAGCCACATCCCACCCCTGGACACGTTCACAGCTGTCATTCAGGCTCTGGGCTCTGAGCAGCCAGCAGAGCTGTGATTGCTGAAGCTGCTTTGCCTTCCTCCTAATTCCATCTCCCAGCAAGAAAATGAGTAAATAATTCTGAAGGGTACGTGGGCATTTAGCCAACACTGAACCCACCACATTAATTGCTGCATTGGCTGGGAAATCTCAAATTGGTGAACTGAAACCACTACACAAAATTGGTGTTTCTGCCCGGTTTCAAACTGAAACCACCACAGTGGGATGATGGCAAAGGGCACCAGGAAACACCAACATCTCCCTCGGACTTTCCTGGCCCTGCAGAACACTCTGAATTTACCTCCCACTTCTATGGCAAGAAAGGGATCACAAAGGCTCTGGGGCTTTCAGCAGAGCAGGGCAGTTATCATAAAATCACAGAATGGTTTGGGCTGGAAGGGACCTCAAAGCCCATCCAGTCCAACCCAGGACACCTTCCACTGTCCTGGGTTGCTCCAGGCTCCATCCAACCTGGCCTTGGACACTTCCAGGGATGGGGCAGCCACAGCTTCTTGGGATAACCTGTGCCAGGGCCTTGCCACCCTTAAAATTTAGAATTTCTTCCTAACATCCAATCTAAATCTCCCATCTTTTACTCTAAAATCATTCCCCCTTGTCCTATCACTAAATGCCTGAGTAATTGGGAACCAGGGTGGTCTCGGGTGCTCTGTGTCACCCAGCACCTCCCTGGGTGCTCACAGCTCAGCCAGCAGTGGGGACATGCAAGGGAGCCGAGCCCCAGGCTGGAGCCAGCATCCAGCCACGAGCTGAGGGTGAGCTCATGCGAGCAGAGGGGAAGGTGAGGTGCTGGAACATCGCTCCCACATCCCTCCCGTCCGTCTGACTCACCCCGCTGTGCGAGGGCTCCCTTCCCTGACAACAGCCAGGGAACGGGGTGAGCAGCGAGGGAAGGAGGGAAGGGTGGGTCCAATCTCTCCCTTTTGGTATTTAGGACACTTGATCCACACAGGACGGCTGCTCTGGCACTGGGGAGTGAGGAGACAAGTGAGCTGGACACTCCAGCAGCTCCTCTCTCCGATAACATCTGCCGCGGAGCCAGTGCCTTCACTGAGGGATGAGTCACTTGAGGTTTCCTCCCTGGGATTTGAGTTTAAAAGTGATTCAAGAAATTTCCACTGTGCTAAAAATTAGAAACATCTGCTGGAGTTGTAGGCAGCTGCAGTGCCAAGTTTAGTAACAGCACTCACAGCTGATGAGTGCAGCAGTGCCTGAGCAGGTGCCCGGCACAGAGCCCTGCCCCTCAGGAAGCATTCCAGGCACCCTGGGACCCCGAGATGTCCATCCACACTGCCTGGCACAGAGCATTCCAGGCACCCCGAGATGTCCATCCACACTGCCTGGCACAGAGCATTCCAGGCACCCCGAGATGTCCATCCACACTGCCTGGCACAGAGCATTCCAGGCACCCCGAGATGTCCATCCACACTGCCTGTCAGAGCATTCCAGGCACCCCGAGATGTCCATCCACACTGCCTGGCAGAGCATTCCAGGCACCCCGAGATGTCCATCCACACTGCCTGGCAGAGCATTCCAGGCACCCCAAGATGTCCATCCACACTGCCTGGCAGAGCATTCCAGGCACCCCAAGATGTCCATCCATGCTGCCTGGCACAAAGAATTCCAGTTACCCCGAGGTATCCATCCCACACTGCCTGGCAGAGCATTCTGGGGATCCCAGGCACCCAGAGGTGTCCATCCCATGCTGCCTGGTCTGGATGTAGCCACTATCTCATGGGACTGGTTGGAACCTCATCCAAGAAATGCCAGCATTCAGGGTAGGGGGTGATTTCCAAATGCTCTCACTTTCTTTTATTGCTCTCCAGTGTAAGGTAAATTATTTGATAAATAAGACCTTTTGTAATTTGGTTGGATCTTTGTGGTTTTTGGGGAAAGTAAGAAGGGTGTAAAGTGGAAGAGGTGGTGCAGTGTGAGCCTGGTGCAAGGAGGAAGTTCTGCTGCAGAGTGCCCTTCTGCTGACACTCCTTGGGCAAGATAAAAGAGTTCCAAAGCAGGAATCAGCAAATATTCAAGGCCCTGTGAAGCCAAGGGACCAGGAACTGACCAATTAATCTGTCTCCAGCCTTAAAGCTTTGCCTACACCTTTAACAGCACAGCTGGGATGCTGCCAAGGGCACTCAAACCTCCCTTCCTACAAACAGCCACGTTCCTAAACCTCTTAAAACCCCACACTTAGGAAATCTGTTATAATTTACTGCATAATTAAGGAGCTTGTTTTGATTCAATAAACATTCCCAGATCTGGAACTCTTCCATGGCTATTATTTTAATAAATAAAAAATAGAGAACAGGGGGAAAAAAGCCTTTTCTGTCCTGAAAATTCATGGCTTGAACTTGGTGCTCTGGGCTATTCACATTGAGCTGATGGACAGAGGGATTTACTGCCCCTGGTGCCCTCGGTGCTCCTTGGAGGATGTGGTTTATTTTTCTTGCCAACAGCTCTCGCTCTCAGCAGGACCTTGGTGTCACCCCAGCCCTGTTCCCGGCTGTGCCAGTGCCGAGCACAGGCTGGGACACTGGGACAGCCCACACTGGGAGCTCCAGCGACCCCAATTAGGAAAGTGTGGAAATTGGGCATTGGCGTGAGCGAAGGAGCTGCTTTCAGGAGGATTTGTGTCAAGGGAAACCCTGCACGGGGTCACTGGCGGCCGCTCGCAGGCAGGGGCTGAGGCGAGGAGCCAGGAGGGGAGGGAGCGGGGACACGGCTGCTCCCACCACCCCAAGGGGCTGTGGGGCCCCATCCCATGGCAGGGTGATCCCACCCCCCGGGGAAATCCCACACAGGAATGGCTGCACCCTGACACCCAGCAAACCATTGCTCCCAGGAAACCATCATTCCCAAAAAAACACCACTATCAGCAAACCATTGCTCCCAGGAAACCATCATTCCCAAAAAACCACCACTATCAGCAAACCATTGCTCCCAGGAAACCATCATTCCCAAAAAACCACCACTAGCAGCAAACCATTGCTCCCAGGAAACCATCATTCCCAAAAAACCACCACTAGCAGCAAACCATTGCTCCCAGGAAACCATCATTCCCAAAAAACCACCACTATCAGCAAATCATTGCTCCCAGGAAACCATCATTCCCAAAAAAACACCACTATCAGCAAATCATTGCTCCCAGGAAACCATCACTCCCAGGAAACCATTGGTCCCAGGAAAGCTTCATTCCCAGGAAAGCCTCATTCCCGGCAAACCATTGCTCCCAGCAAACCACTGCTCCCAGGAAAACCTCATTCCCAAAAAACATTGCTCCCAGCAAACCATCAATCCCATAAAAACCATTGCTCCCAGGAAAACCTCATTCCCAGCAAACCATCATTCCCAGCAAACCACTGCTCCCAGGAAAGCCTCATTCCCAGCAAACCACTGCTCCCAGCAGCTCCCAGTGCCCTGCGCCCAGCACTGCCTGTGCAGAGCAGGGTTAATCCCGAGGAGCAGAGCAGAGTGTGCTGGCCACATCCCATCTCCTTCCCTGCTCCATCTCCCAGTTCAGCAGAGGGTTCCATAAATACAAAGCAAATACCAAACCCCTGATGGACGCCGAAAGCAAATCCAAGATCCCGCTGGGAGCTGGCTCACGATGCTTGCAGGAGGGTGTACTTTAAAAGCAAAATCAGGATTTATCCACGGGACTGCTATTGAAGCCAATTTTATTTTCTATTTTTTTTTTCTTTTTTTTTTTTTTTTTGGTTCCGCAAAAATCTCGTGCAACTCTGAGACAAAAGTGTGGTCATCCTGCTTGTCCTGCAAACTGTGGGTTTTGGGGTGAAAGGAGCTGCCAGCTTGGACAGAGCTGTGGGATCTGGGGTGGGCTATCCTGATGGAACATCGTCACCCTGCAGCTGGGGGAAGGAAGGGTTTGTTGTGTCTTCATCTGGTGCCATAAATAAATGGGCATAACCAGGTTTGAAGCCCTGGGAGCTGCCCCTCCCCACACTGATGCACCTTTTGGGATCAGAAAGGTGCTGTGCTGGGCACTGCAGGCTGCCACAAGCCAGAGCCCCCCTGGGCTGGTGTCCCTGGGATCACAGACACAGCTCTGAGGCACACAGGAAGGTGCCAAGCTGCAGGCACAGGCATTTCCACCTCTGATCCCAGCTTTGTGAACAAAGTACAAAAACATCTTCATTAACCCAAAGCCCTTTTGGGCCAGTGGGTGTCCCTGCATGGCTGATAAAATTCCATCATCCCATGGGGAGAGGCTCTGCCCAGGGGGAGGAGCCAAGCATTCCTACCTGGATACAATCTGACTCCTGGAGCACCACAGCAGCCTTTGCCCACTGCATTCCCAGAGGAGCAGCTTTCTGCCCCACTGCATTCCCAGAGGAGCAGCTTTCTTCCCCACTGCATTCCCAGAGGAGCAGCTTTCTTCCCCACTGCATTCCCAGAGGAGCAGCTTTCTTCCCCACTGCATTCCCAGAGGAAGCCCAGGCCCATCCACACCAGCCCTGGAGCTTCAGAGGAAAACTCCAGCCTTGTCCAGGATCCCTGCTCCAGCAGAAGCACAGCTGGCACTGCAGGAGGGCTGAGCCACCATGGGATGGGACTGCTGCCACCACCCTGACACACAGGGGGTCAGGGCATTTCTGACTCTGACAGTGATTTGTTTTTCTTTCTTTTGTACTATTGCATTTGTACTTTTAATTTTCCTAGTGAAGACCTGCTATTCCTATGCCCACATCTTTGCCTGAGAGCCCCTTAATTTCAAAATTAGAATAATTTGGAGGGAAGGGGTTTGCATTTTCCATTTCAAGGAAGGCTCCTGCCTTCCTTAGCAGACACCAGGCTTTTCAAACCAAGCCACCAACTTACCTGTTTTAGCTCAGACACCTACTGTCACAAGGGGGGTGGCACTGGGGGTGGCTCTGCCTTACCTTGTGCCCCACATCTGACCAGCCAAAGAGAACTGGGGACACATCCAAGCCATCAAAGCGCCTGTTTGGGGGCAGTGCTGCCCCAGCCAGGGCCACCAGTGTGGGGAAGATGTCCAGGATGCTGGGGAAAGAGAGGACAGTCATCAGAGGGAGGAGTGAGGATCCCTGGAGAGTCTCCCCAACTTCATTTGTGCCCCACATCCCTCCCAAGAGAGCTCCCAACAGCTGAGAAGGCTGAACCCAGCTCTGGCCCTGGCTTCACACCCCTGCCACCCCCAGCCAGCAGCTTGGATTCAGTCAGGAGGCCTCTCCCTGGGGCAGGGGCACGGGAGAGCAGGGCACTGAAGCCCCTGGACAGGTCAGTCACCCTCTGCAGAAATGCCACCACAGGGTTTTTCAGGCCAGTGCCAGCAGCTCCTGGCTCCCAAGAAATGCAGAGTGGCTGTTTCAGGGCACAGCATGAGCTGCCAGGATGGAACAGGAGAGCCCCATCAGCCTCCCCAGTGCCAGCCCCAGCCTGTGCACGGCCTCAGCCACAGCAGAGCACCCGGGATTCACCTCGGTCCTTCCCAGGGCAGAGGGACACGGGGAAGGGGCAGGTGACCAAAGTCCCTCTGGCTCCTTGGGAATGCAGAGAGGGACAGTCCCTGCTTTGTCACCTGCTGCCTGTGCCCGGGGACTCTGATTGTCCCCACTTGGCACATCCATGAGGTGTGAAGGAGCTGCAGATAGGGTGGGATGGGGATCACCCAGCCCTTCACAGCCTGGGCACAGCCTCCCCCTCTTCTGGCCATGTGTCCCAGAGGGGTCCAGACTCCAGTGGGATGGGAACATCATGCTCGCAGCCCCCATGTCTGATCCTCACGCTCCACATCCTGTGGGGCACAAGTTTCTGTCCCCCGAATGCCACCAACAGCATCTCTCCCTCGCAGATGCAGTCACGAGGTGACCCCAGACCTCTAAAAGGAACCACCTGCACCAGGGTGTCCCGTGGCCCCAAGGGACAGTGGCCACATGACACATCACAGCACTGCCCTGGGGGACAGTGGGGACAGGAGCTGACAGCTGGCACTGCTGCCAGGACTCAACCCACACCCCTCTGGCTACAAAACCCCCATGCCAGCAGCTCAGGGGGCTTGGAAATTGGTACAGGAGGCAAAAGCACCAGGAATTGGGGTCACCAGGGTGCTGCCCTGGTCCTGCCACTGTGACCGTGTCACCATGGTCCTGCCACCACCACGGTCCTGCCCCTGCATGTCTCCTGCCCAGAGCGTGGTGGCAGCTGCGTGAGCAGAGAGAGGAAAGAGCCCTGAGCTTACCAGCCCCCGGTTCTCCCACTGAAGGAGTTTTCATTTAGCTGCTAAGAGACAGAGAGAACAAATAAGAACAAACACTGCTGTGAGCCGGGAGGCGCCCAAAAAATCCTGGCTCTCCACTGCAACCCCTGCAGGCACCTTGCTGGGGGCAGAGCAGGACCCCCAAAACAGCAGCTCACCTGGGCAGCCTGCCCCTGGTGCCACGGGTGCCCAGCACCCCCAGGAGCCAGCTCCCACCTCAATGCACGTGGATGGTCCCAAGCAGCCCTGCCCCAGTGGATGGGACCTCTGGAAAGCAGCACTGGGCTGGGAGAACAACATGATTGAGGGCAGAGGTGGATGAAGATTTCCCCAGCCATGGGCAGGAGTAACTCATGGAAAAAAGCATGAAAAATAGGATTTTGTTGAAAGTTGGTATGAAAGCAAAGGCACCAGCGGGCACATCCTGGCATCCATGCTTGAGGGAAAGAGAAAGCCACACTGCCAACCCTGCCTTGGCCAAGAGAGATTCAACACATAAAGCCACTCCAGCGACCAGCTGCCACCTGAACACCAGGGAAAAGGGCCTGGCAGTGCCCAGGGACAGCAGCTCCTGCCTGTGGGACAATGGGCATCCTGACCCCTGGGCAGGACGGGCGGGGAGCGCTGCCCTGCCGTGGTGCTGAGCACCCCGGGCACCATGAGGCACAGGACACTGCCCTGCCTGGCGTGCAGGCAGCTCTCCCCACGCCCCACCAGCTCAGCCAACCTGCCCAGCCCCACGCTGCCAGCACAGCCAGGATGGTGCCACCTCTTCCTTCACCACCCTCCTGACCTACTTCTTCCATGCCCTACTTCGCGTTGGGGCAGGGAAGGGCAGGGGAGCGCAGTGGGTGGCTCTGACAATTAAACATAATTAAGAAAAGCAGACAAGGCAGTTTCGTGCAGAGCCCAGCGTGCAGGTGCTGGTCCGTGGCGAGGCATCAGCGTTTCTGTGCTGGCTGCAGCTCCCTGGCCCCCGGGCACGCTCACCCTCGCTCACCCCTGCGCTCCCTGGCCAGGCAGCACACGGAGCCACGAGGTCCTGAGCAGCTGCAGCAGCCTCTGTGCCCCAGCCAGGTGTTTCCATAGCCCCAGGGGAAGAGGAGATCCGTGCAGATGGCTAAGGCCTTGCCCTGCCCAGCCCTGGCTCTTGCCGGGGAGCCCACCTGGCCGAGGTCCCTCTGCGAGGGCCCAGGGCTCCCAGCCCCTCCAGCACGCACGTTTCATTCCCTCCCCAGCTTCTCGGTCTTCTCCATCAGCTGGGGGGGTTGCAATGTCCCTGTTGCACGTGCTGGTCTTTGGGGGCTGTCCCTGAGGGGACAGAAGCATAGAGAAAAGCCACCTGTCCTGTGAGCACCTCCACGTCCCTCTGTGTCCCTCCACATTCCCTGTCCCACCTCAGGCCACGGCTGGGGACAATTTCCTGAGCATGACCCATCGCTCACGCCCCCCAGGCTGGTTCTGTGCTGCCTCCCACAGAGGGGGTGCCCCTTCCTGATGCCAGACCATCACCCTGCACAGCTGGGCATGGCCCCGTGGCCGTGCCAGGCTCTGCTGGGGGGAACACCAGCTGAATGTGACTCCTGGGGAGCTACAGAGCCACTTTCCAAGCACCTGGAGCGCTGCACCTGCCCCTGCTGGATTTCTAGATTTCCAGCTGTCCAGCCTGCCAGACTGGAGCTGGGAGATGCAGGAGATAAGGTCTTTGAGGAGATAATCAGAATTCCTGGGCTTGGAGGCAGGGACAGGGGGATGGGATGGGCACTGATCCTGCACATGCTGCCCCAGCTGCCCGAGGGGCTGGCAGCCCTGCCCCGTGGCCCATGGACTTGGAGGAGAACCCACGGGGTGCTACGTGCTCCTCACCCCCTCCACCAGACACCAGTGACTCAGCTTATGGCTCAAACCTTCCCTTGCCTGCAAAAATGCAGCTCCCAGAGCTGCCCTCGGGCTATGGAACGAGTGAGTGTCTCCAGCTTATCTCACGGACCTTAGAAACACCCAACACTGCCCCAGGGCCCGCCAGTCAGGACCTGCTTCCAGCAGCTGGGACACTCTTTCCCAACACCCAGCAAACCCTCTGCCCCACCACCCTGTGCGCCTCAGGGGAGAAAGGGAACAGGGCATCCCAATGCCCAGGAACCCCAAACCCCTCAGTCTGACACCCAGCACCATGGGGATCCATCAGGGATGAATGGGGACAGGGTATCCCAATGCCCAGGAACCCCAAACCCCCCAGCCTGACCCCAGCACCGTGGGGATCCATCAGGGATGAATGGGGACAGGGTATCCCAGTGCCCAGGAACCCCAAACCACCCAGCCTGACCCCAGCACCGTGGGGATCCATCAGGGATGAATGGGGACAGGGTATCCCAATGCCCAGGAACCCCAAACCACCCAGGCTGACCCCAGCACCGTGGGGATCCATCAGGGATGAATGGGGACAGGGTATCCCAATGCCCAGGAACCCCCAGCCTCCCTAGCCTGACCCCCAGCACTGTGGGGATCCATCAGGGATGAAAGGGAACAGGGTATCCCAGTGCCCAGGAACCCCAAACCCCTCAGCCTGACCCCAGCACCGTGGGGATCCATCAGGGATGAAAGGGAACAGGGTATCCCAGTGCCCAGGAACCCCAAACCCCTCAGCCTGACCCCAGCACCGTGGGGATCCATCAGGGATGAATGGGGACAGGGTATCCCAATGCCCAGGAACCCCAAACCCCCCAGCCTGACCCCAGCACCGTGGGGATCCATCAGGGATGAATGGGGACAGGGTATCCCAGTGCCCAGGAACCCCAAACCACCCAGCCTGACCCCAGCACCGTGGGGATCCATCAGGGATGAATGGGGACAGGGTATCCCAATGCCCAGGAACCCCCCAGCCTCCCTAGCCTGACCCCCAGCACTGTGGGGATCCATCAGGGGTGAAAGGGAACAGGGTATCCCAGTGCCCAGGAACCCCAAACTGCCCAGGCTGACACCCAGCACCGTGGGGATCCATCAGGGATGAATGGGGACAGGGTATCCCAATGCCCAGGAACCCCAAACTGCCCAGGCTGACCCCCAGCACCGTGGGGATCCATCAGGGGTGAAAGGGAACAGGGTATCCCAATGCCCAGGAACCCCAAACCCCCCAGCCTGACCCCAGCACCGTGGGGATCCATCAGGGATGAATGGGGACAGGGTATCCCAATGCCCAGGAACCCCAAAGCCCCCCAGGCTGACCCCAGCACCGTGGGGATCCATCAGGGAGGAATGGGGACATTCCCCCTGCTCTGCCCCAGGCTGTGTCCCACACCTGCTGCCCCGGAGGGCTGTAAGGAGAGGTGCAGGTTGCACATGAAGGAGTGCAAATGCTGCAGGGAGAGGGGCAGCACAGACCCCCCGTGCTGCCCTCCCCAGCGAGGAGAGGCGCGGGGGCAGCAGCCCCTGCCCTGGCCGCATCCTGCAGGGGTTGCCAGCGCCACCTCTCCTCACAACCGCACCCTCCTCCACATAAAGCCATTCACAGACCGCAAAGCCTGAGCCTGCTCCTTGATGGGGAGAGAGAACATCGTCATCTTTTAATTATCGGGAGGCCCTTGGCCACCGCGGCCAGGAGCACACGAAGCCCGGTGGCTGCGAGCGCCAACCCTCCAGCCTCACAAAAAGCCCTTTCAGCTCCTCTCAGCTGAAGCATTAAATCTTGGGAGAGGACAAAAGTACAGTCTGGCAGAAGGCAGGGGATAACCAGAGTAGGCAGCTGCTGCTGCCAAAATCCAGGTGATGACCTGGCAGTGTGGGGACGGGGGGTCCTGCCAAACGGGGCCAGCCCGCTCCGGGCTCTTACCTGAGGAGAGCGTGGCTCGTCCTCCTGGCAGGGACACGGCCAGGCCAGTACACCAGGGCTGGCACCCTGTGCCCTCCTTCCCAGGTTGTTTGCTTCGCTGAGCTCCCACCTGCAGGAGAACAGGGCAGTGCTCAGCATCCTGCTGATGCTGGAAAACCTCCTGAGCCCGGAGCTCCCCTGGGAAAGGAACTGTTCAGAGGCAGAGATGGTGTAAATTACCCCAAAGGAGGATGGTTTCACTGGGCCAGGGAAGGGAGAAGAGCTACAGGAGCTGTTCAAAGGGAAAGGGAAAAGAAAGGGTCTCAGCTGGGCACTGGTTTGTGTTTCTCTGCTCCAGTGAGTGATGAGAAATGCAGCAGCTGCCAGAGCCATTGCATTTCCATCCCCTTTTGATGCCAGGTGAGAGAATGGAGCAGGCAGGAAATGTAGGAATTTATTCCAGGGGCTTCTGTCCCCTGCAGGGCTCAGCACCAACAGCCCACCCCCCCCACCAGCTGCTGGAAACCTGCCTCATTAAAAATACCATCCTGCTAATAACCCTCCTGCCAGTTAATGAACCTGATCCATCCTTTCCCTGGCGGCACCCAAAGCACTCTGCTCTGCCCTTGGATTTGAGATGCACGGGGAAGCTGCCCGGTCCCTTCCTCCACCTGGAGTGCTGAGCAGTGGGACTGGGGTGCTGAGCACCAAAATTGGGGTGCTGAGCCCCGAAATGGGAGCACCAAGCATCAAAAGGGCTGGAAGGGGGCTGGAGAGCCTCTGCCTTGGCTGCAGCCCAAAGGGCCCCAGGCAGCTGGAGGGGGAAGGGGTTGGGAATGGGGCAAAGAGAAAATCCCAACCCGATTCACGAGCAAACTTCCCAGGAGCAGCCTTTGTGCGCTGCCTTTCAGCGTGCACATGGCAACGGCACTCGCCCCGAGCCATTTCCTCCGGGCACAGCCAAGAGAGCCCCCGAGCCGTGCCCAGCCCGCCCGGCCTCTCCAGAGTCCCTGCCCGATGCCACCGGCTGATCCGTGCCCCCAGACAATGCTGCCGTGCCCGCAAGGACACAAATGGCACAGGTGCCACAAGGACTAGCCCAGGGGAAAGGTTTCTGACCTTGGCACGGACTGAGCACACTCCCAATCTCTCCCATTCCCCACCCAAAGTTTTGGTGTTTCCCCCAGACACCCCAGGAAACCACAGCAATTACAGCAATTAATATCAATCCCCATCTCTGCACATATATTAAAACACTCATCCTCCTGGATGCATTTGCAGGGTTTTTCCATGCATGGTCAGGGGGCTCTGGAAGGACATCAGAGGGATATTTCCTGACCAAGCCACCCCAGCACCTCTGGCTGGTGAGGTCAGAGCAGCCTGGGAATGAGGTCACATTAACACTTTGGGAAGTAAACAGGGCTGAAACACCCAAACCCAACCAGGGAATTTTCTCCAGAGTGGGGATGATGCAGCCCTGCTGCTGTGGGGACTTTCCAGGCTTTCCAGGAAAGCTGAACTGTGCATTCCCGTGGTGGGATGAAAACCTTGGTCCCACCACACACACAGCAGGTCCTCAGCACAGGGACACCAGCTCTGGAACTTCCCCAACCTGCCTCAAAACATGTCCAGCATCACATCCCCAAAACGTTTTTCTCTCTCCCAGTATCCCCCCCTTGCTGGACTTTTGACCCCAAGGTGGGAGACGAGTTTTTGGGGACTGTGGGAAGCACAGAGAAAGGGGCAGCACACACAGATATGCTGCTCTCACCCAGCTCCAGTGACCACCTGAAATCAGTGGAAAACATCCCTGGAATTTAGGGTTGGACCCTAAAATAAAAGATGGAGCTACAAGGAACATATAGAAACAAGCAGAAACCTAGAAACATGCAGAAACATGTTGGAAATGTATAGAAACGTGTAGAAAAATGCAGGAACATACAGAAACGTTGGAAACATTCAGAAACGTGCTGAAAGCATGTAGAACCTTGTTGAAACATTCAGAAATATGTTAGAAACATAGAAACATGTCAGAAACATATAGGAGCATGTTAGAAACATACAGAAACATGTAGGAACATATAGGAATGTGTAGGAACATATACGAATGTATAGGAACATAGAAACAAATAGAAACATATAGAGACATACAGAAACATATGGAAACACATGAAAACATACAGAAATAAACAGAGCTGGCAGCAGCCTGTCTTCCCCTGCCCTCGCACTCCTCGGGGGCTTTTCCCTGCCCGGGAACAATCCCCCCAGAGCATCCCAGCCTGGCAGCCCCGAGCGGTGTGGGCAGTGCCAGCCCAGCCGGCAGCAGCCCGGGCCGGCTTTCCAAACATCCGTGCAGCCACCAGCCGAGGGATTTCCGAAGTCACCCTCGCAGGGCAGTGTTTACAGCCAGCTCGGAGCGCTCTGCCAGCCCGGCCTCCTCGCCGGCCTCCCGGGCAGGCGGGAGCCGGAGCTCCGCGGGGCAGCGAGGGGCTGGGAAGGGGCCGTGTTTTGCTCGCCCTGTTCCCGAACGCCGCAGTTTCTGTACCAGCTGCTCCGGCTTGTGACCGTGGGTTGCTCAAGAGCAACAACCCGGGGCCGCCAGCGGGGTTTGTTTACTAGAAAATTAAGGTTACGATTCCATCCCGGGGCCAGGAGAAGGAAGGGCTCTGGGAACGGGACAGAGCCAGCGCTGTTTGCCCAGGGAATGGCCACGGTGCCGTGGCCGGGGTGTCAGGAAGCGAAGGATGAGCCTCACTGCTGACCCCGGGCACGGGGAGCCGAGCCTGGCACGTTAACACCGCGTAATACAAGCAGAAGTGGGAAACGCCTGACTCATGAATGTTTCTGGCTGCCCCGGCTGAAATAAACCCACCAAGCAGATGGCTTGGCCGGAAAAGGAGGAAAGAGTGAAAAAAAAAAAAAACCCAAAAGAAAACAAAACAAAAACCCAACAAAACGATGGAGAGAAAGAAAAGCAAAGTCCCGAGGTGCGGGGAGGGTGGTGGGTGCTCTGCTCTGGGCGGGATGGGGCTGGGGGCTGTGAGACCCTGGTGGGGCAGAGAGCAACATCCCATCTCCAAACCAGCGCACTCACCCCAAGCTCTGGGGTAACGGGGACCCCAGCCCACACCCCGCAGCAATTTTGGGGGAATTTGACTGCTTGAAAGAAAAAAAATTGTGCTGGGGTGTGTTCAAGGCCAGGGCAGCAGCCAGGGAAAGGCTGGGGTGGGTGGAATGCTGCCCGTGTCCTCTCGGTGGGCAGTGAGGGCTTTGTGGAGCAGCCCTGCCGTGCCCCCGGGGACTGGGACCCCCCCACGCTGTCAGGTTACCTCGCTGCCTCTGCCAGGCACCCACGAATGGCCCTAGGCGTCCTGCCAGCTCACACTTCTGTGCCCAGGGGCCATTGTCACCTGCAAGAGAAAGAAATGTCCCCATGAGAGACACCAGGACCACAGGGGACACCGCCACGGTGGAGGTGGTTGGGGGGGGACACACGGACAAGTGACCCTTCCATCCCTCTTTGCCACCCCTGTGATGCCTCCCCACACGAGCAGGAGCAGCTGGTTGAAGGATTTTGGTTTTTAGCAGTTTGTTTGCAGGGGCTGGAGTGCAGCCAGGTCAGGGCAGGGGGGGCACGGCGCCACCAGCTTTGGGTGTTAATGAGCGGCCGAGCGGTTCCTGTCATCAGGAGCACGACATCCTCATTAGGGAGGCTGCTCGGCGACAGAGAGCGGATTTGGGCTTCTTAACGGACGAGGATTTGTGGTTTAATTAGTCACGGCCCCACCACTTCAACCCCGCGGCCGGAACGGGGTGGCAGGGTGGGCACCACCCGGCTGAGTGGCCACAGCAGCCTGGGACCCCCATCCCCACGCTGGGACCACTCCCCATCCACAGAGCAATGGGAGCACCGAGGGCAGGGGACAAACACGGGTCCTGCCCCCACTCCAGTGTCACCCCAGCCCATTTTCCTGCAGTACCTGTGAACCACAGGAGCGTCCTGCCCTTCCCGAGGCTGTCAGCGACCACCTTTATCCGTCCCACCAGCGCATCCATCTCGCCCAGGGAGGCTCCGTAGATGCCCCTGCCCGGAGCGGGGGGCAGCGAGGGGGACAGCGGGACGTGCATATGGGCCAGGGCCAGGTAGAGGAAGAAGGGACGTCCGCTGTCACTGCGCAGGGGACAGAGGGAGAGTGCTCAGCCTCCAGGGGAAGGCAGGGGCAGGAGGTCATTGGGGTGGCGGCACTGCTGAGCCTGGGGACACAAACCAGTGGCCCTTCCACTCCTGCCGCTGCTCCTTGGGGAAAAAACACCCCACGTACATCACCCAGCTCCAGGCACCCCTCTCCTTACAGGGAGGAAGCTTGGCTGAGCGGAGCCACTTCTCCCCTGCTCCGGCTTAAACCTCTCCCCACTGTCCCCCTGTTGTCAACTGTGCCCCGTTTGGGGTGGATTTGCCCCTTCCTCCATCTCCAGCGGCCAAACACTCCACGCTGCTGCACCCACACACCTCCCTCCCCTCTCTCAGGGGTCCATTTTGGCCCTTTGTCCCCCTCCCCAGCAAGTGCCGGGCCTCGTGGCGCTGTGGGCAGAGGATGTGGCACAGCAGGCCACCCACACCAGCCCGGGCACGGCCTGGGCAGTGCCGCCGGCCCCGCGGCACGTCCACCGCCGTGCGCTGCCCGCTCGCTCCTAAATCACCACAGGACGCGTCCTGTTTGCTTGTTTACAGCTATATTTATCTGCTCCAACGAGGCCTGCTCTTCCTCAGGGACCTCGGAGGGGAAGGGTGGGATGGCCAGCGGCGAGGAGGGGCCGGATCCCAGGGACGTGTCCCGGCTGGCGCACGCGCCCGGCCTGGCCGCCCCATCGCTGCCTCCTGGAAGCTCCCGGGGCCCTTCCAACGTGCGTGTCGGCACTTCCTTCCTCTGCCCGCCACCCACCTGGTGTGGAAAATGAGTGAGCCCCATCCTGCCCGGAGCTGCCGCATCCCCCACGGCGCTGGAGCCCCGCGAAGGGTTTCCTCAAAACCCCCGCTTGGACTTCCCTCAGAAACGATGGTTTTAAAAACACCCGACCCTTTCAGAGGACACCAGAAGAGACTCAGTCCCTCCTCCAGCAGGAAGCCAAGCCACAGACACCCCAAATCTGAACCATGGGGCAACACCCATCTATTTCCCCTGTGTTCCCCTGGCCCCCGCCCATCCCTGCAGGACGAGGTGGTCAGGAGAGCTCATGTGCCCCTTGCAAACTGCTGCTGTGAGACCTCTTCCCATGGGATGCCAGAGCCCCTGGAGCAGGGAAAGCTGCTTCCCCTGGCTCCAGCATCCAGCTGTGATGCTCAGCTGAACATCCCTCTCATTTGCCACACGGACAGCTCGGAATTGTCCTGAAGATGAGGCAAACGTTTAATCAATAACTGAAGACAGCAGGCCCTGACTTTTGCTCCCACGCTCGCTTGTGCTCGAGCAGTGCCACGTCTCACTGTCACAAATTGCTCAACCTTGACTGGTTTAAAAAACACTGAGATGGCAAATCCCGTGTTCTTTTGTTGCCCTGTAATGAATGAGTCAGGCAGGGGAAAACTGGAATAAGCCATCAAAGGGAAGGGAAGAAAAGGCAGGCACCTGCTTAATCCTGTTCTCCATGAACACAGATAACCCCAAAACACTTCTGGGAGTTTAAAGGTTTTTCCTATTAACCCAGAGCTTACACACTCGGTTTCACAGCCACAGAGCACCCTGGCAGCCTGGAGGGCTGGGGGTTTGGCAGGAGAAGGGGTTGCTGCTGCCGCACAGCCCAGAGCCTGGGTACCCTCAGCATCCCAAACGTGGCCAAGCCCAATCCCAAACCCACGGCCAATCCTTGGTACCCAAAGGGACAAACTACAGGTCTTATGCAACAAAACAGCGCCCAGTTTTCTAAAGAGCCATTTCCCCTTGTGCTGCTCCCTGCCCAGCCCTTCATTCACCTCTGTTACACAAACCTTACCCCAAGGACCCGCCTTCCCTGGGCCTGTGCTATCCCGGGGTGCAGGCAGGGGATGGGCTCAGACAGGGCTGCCCGGCAGCGCTTCCTCTCCTCACTCTGCAGGGAGGCATTTTGCAAAGTCACAGCTCGTAATCCGCCAATAATGGGGATTAAAATTACACAACCCGTCAGCAGGGCTCGGGGCCTCATTCCGAGGAGCCACTTTGCTCCTCGGGGACAAACACACCCGGGCACCTCCTGTGCCGTGAGGCTGGGGGAGGCAGATCCTGAAGCCCAGTGATCTCGGAGTGCTTTATCCTCAGAACGGATCCAATCTCACACGCAGGGCGTGTTCAAACACCTCTGGGTGCTGCTCTGGTCCCACCCTGAGCACCATTCAGCGCCTGTTGACAGCCCCTGCCAGCACCTCACACCCATGGAGGCACTTCCACCACCCCATTGCCACCGAATCCACAGGGATGCAGGGATGGATGGACCATGGCAGCTTTGCCTCCCTCCCATCCACACCAGCCTTGACATCACGCACATTCCCCCCAGGAAGGAGGCACAGCCCCACTCAAAGGCTTTGACTTTCCTCAGAAACGATGGTTTTAAAAACACTCGACCCTTTTAGAGGACACCAGAAGAGCCTCAGTGCCTCCTCCAGCAGGAAGCCAAACCACGGACACCCCAAATCTGAACCACGGAGCAACACCCATTTCCCCTGGCGATGCAAAGGAGTCCTGCAGTGACCCAGGAGCTCTCCTAGCTAAGGGGACAGACAGGGGACAGTGGGTGGCCCTCACCTGGCCCTCTGGATGAAGCGCTCTGCCTCCTCTGCGTAGCGCCTGGCCAGGCTGCCCAGCTCCACGGGCTGCTGGACAATGGTGACATTCTCGAAGAGAGGCAGGGCAACCTCTGTGTAACAGTCCTTCCTCGCCACCCTGCTGGGAAGAGCCACCCCAGGCTTGTCACCGGAGCAGGCACGGAGCCTGGCTGTTCTCCTGGCTTCCAGAAAGCCGAGGCAGGGAGAACAAAGGGAGCGGTGCCAATGTCCCCATGGCACTGGGACATGCCATGCGGGGGGAAACTGGCTGCACAGAGCATGAGGGGAGGTGACCACAGCCAAGGGCAGCCCTGAGGGCTGGGGACACTGCTGCAAACACTCACCTCCCCGTGCCAGCACTGGAACCCCCGTGCCCCGTACCTGGCAGTGGTGCTGTGCCGTGGGCAGGGCGGGCAGGGCGGCACGTTGTAGCCAGGGGTGTCCGTGCAGCCCATGTCGTGGCTGTAGGGGATCCCAAAGTAGTAGTCGAAGCCTGAGAGGCAAGCGAGGGGGTCAGCGGGGTCAAGGTGGCCACGGGGCCCTCAGCCCATCCCCGCTGGCACAGCCCTTACCACGGGAGTTGGGGTGATGGCGGCCGTGGTGTCCCAGGTGCCACTTGCCTGTGTGGAAGCCACAGAACATCATTTCAGAGGTGACACAACTCTGGCCACCAGCAGCCCTCACCCACAAGGTGCCCACGGTGCTGGGGCTTTAATCAAGCTACAAGAAAGGTTCCTTGTTTGTGCTGGCTGCGATTCCAGAATGCTATTTTTGCAGAAAACCCAGAAAAAAATGCATAAGGTATCTCACGCCTGTGCAAAGAGACTGGTTCCAGCCTTAAAAGGCTCTTTCATGTGTTTGTGTTCTGAGCAGACAGCTTCCTAACCCCTCCCTAAACCCAGCTTCATCCTCTGACCCCGGCACGCGCTTGCTCCTACCGAACGCACTGATCCAAGAGGGAGAAGTGCAAAAACTGGGGGGGATGGAGAAACGGGGATTTTCCACCCGCACAACAGGAGGAGCTGCAGATGCAAAGGGCTTGTGCAGGCTGAGGGGGACCCACAGTGACAGGAGGGTGCCCAAAGCCACCAGGCCAGCGGCATTGCCCGTGGTGTGGGATGCAGGATGGCAGAGCCGGTCCTGTTTGCTAAGGAACACCCAGCACATTCCTCGGGAAATAAAGCAATAAGACATAAAATGGAGAAGTCTGGATTTCCAGCAGCACCATTGAAAAGGAAGATTTTAAACTTGCATTGCAAAATCCAAGAGGGATGTGTGAAATCTCTCTCACGTGATCCTTCAGATTCCCCTTTCACTGCAGCATTTCACCCAAGGACCTCCTCTGCAAGGGCACCTCTGTCACCCCCTGCCACCTCCCCAGCTGCCCCTGGCACTCTGGGCACTACCTATAGCCCCCGTGCTGTAGCCAGCCTCCCGCAGGACCTCGGCCAGGGTGGTCTCGTTGAGGGGGAGGCCCCCGAGCGAGGAGATGGCGAAGTTGTGGGTGACCCCGTTGCGTACCCCCAGGCGCCCCGTGAGCAGCGAGGCGCGGGACGGGGAGCACGTGGAGGCAGCTGAGTGGAAATCCACGAACCTGCAAAATGAAAAGAGCCTTCAACTCACAAGACCCCGTGTGCTCTGACACTGCCCTGTCCCTCCCTGCTCCCCTGGACACTCTCCCTTTTGCTCTGGGGATGAGGGTAAGGAGTGGCAGATGAAGGTTCCAGCAGGGATGGATGGACCTGCATGCCAAGGTGCCAGGCTCTGGCTGCTCTCCCCATGCACCCAAACCCACACCAGCAAAATTGCCTCACCTGCCAGTCCTGCAGGGCTGAATTCCCCTGTGCTCCAGGACAGAGTAATCAGGGATGCAGGGTGAGGGCAGGGAAGGGGGACAGACATTACCTTGTTCCTTCGGCAGCCAACTGATCCAAACACGGGGTCTCCTTCGTCTCTGCCCAGTTGGCGCCCAGATCCCCCCAGCCCACATCATCGGCCAGGATGACGATGAAGTTGGGCTGCCTGCTCACCACACCGGGAGCCCGGAGTCCCAGCAGCACCAGGGTGAGCACCAGCACCGCCCATGGGGACAGGAGTGGGGTCCCCATGGTGCCACACGTTGCAGCACAGGCGTTCTTCCCCAGACTGTCCCTGCTGTGTCCCTGTGGATGCAGCTGAGCTTCCCACGGGCTCTGTCCCTTCCTCAGCTGGTCCCGTGGGGCCGGACGGGGGCTGGGGTCTGGGTTTGCTCCCTTGGCTGCCGACCGAGCTGCGACACCTCCTCCGTCTTTCACACCCAGGCACAGCCGATATTCCCGAAATCGGCGCCAGCAAAGGTGTTATTCTTAGAAGTCAAAAAACACCCTTTGAAGTCACTGTCACCCTATTTATATCTTTCCTTCCTTCCTGGTAAATATCTAATTAGACACCAAACCGAAGCGGGATTTTCCCCTCCAGGAGCGGGTTTGATCCACGGCAGCTCCTCTCCCCTCGCCGCAGCCAGAGGGATGTTTGTGTCCAAAAGTGGCTCCTTCCCTGCAGGCTGAGCCCCTCGGCCCTGGGTGGAGAAGAAACTGGGGGGACTCTGTCAGTCCATCCTTCACCTGATTACAGCATCCCCTGTGCAAGGGAAACAAAACAGGATGTGAGGAGCGCCCCTGCACCCCAGCCCAGGGCAAAACACCTCCAGACACCAGGGCAAAACAGCTTCTCCAGACACCAGGGCAAAACAGCTTCTCCAGACACCAGGGCTTTGCCTTTGAAGTTGTTATGCTGCCTGGTTCACAATGACTCAACTGGAAAGGACTGGGAATATGGAATGCCCCTTTCCTGCACTCACTGCTCAGGCTGGGATGGCTTCCCATGCTCCTTCCATCCCCTGCTCCCTCCTCCTTGCCAAGGGCTTTCTCCCGAGAGCTGCAGGGGGCACAGCCCCACGAGGGGTTCATACAGGTCCCTGCCTTTGTTTGTGACAACTGACAAGTGCCTGAAGCTCATTGTCTAAATTTGGTTCTGCTCCCGCTGCCCCACCGCTGCCAGAGCAGGGAGCACAGCCCGGCTGCCGGAGGGAGCTGCCCCAGAGGTGAGGAGGCAGGAATCCATACAGACCCAGAAGGCAAAAACCCCCAGGAGTAGTGAGGATTAAGCACATCCAGCTGCTTAGGGCGGGATTTGGCCTCCAGAGATGGAAAGGTTCAAGGACAAACCCTCCAAAGACCGATGGCAGAGACGGAGCTGTGGCAGAGCTCCACGGAGCAGATGGAGCTGTGGAATATGATGTCTTGAACACAAAGTTATGGCCAAAGCAGGATGAAGCTGCAGAGGTCTGCCAAAATCCTGCTGGGTCCTGCACCAGGAGCTCTGCACTGGCTGTGGGGATCTGTGCCTGGGCTGCGGCTGGCCAGGACCCAGCTGTCCCCAGTAGGCACCAGCAACCTTGGGGTAGGAACGTGGCATGAGGGATGCAGCTCCTACGGGATGGTCAACACAGCCAAGCAGGACAACACCCATTAACACAGAGAGGGAGAGTAGAGAAGACAATACTGGGAAACAGAAGAGAAGAACAGGACAGGAGGAGGCAGGAGAGGGAATAGGATGAGCCCCATCTGTAGGCCAAGCGGTTTGCAGCTTGCAAAGTAAATTATTCCCAGGTTTTGCTGTTCACATCTTTAAAAGCTTTGGGCTGTCACTTGGATCAGCAGCTCCTGGGCTGTCAGCAGAGCATTGCAGTGATCAGAGATGTGGCTCCATTCATAATTCATAGCCCAGAGTGTTAATTTATGAAGCCTGGAGGCTCTCGGTACACCAGCTAATGGGGGTGGGATGTGGTGGGTGGTGGGGCTGAGCCATGGGAGGGGGCTCAGCTGTGGGAGAGGCTGCTCAGCCCTGCCCCAGCAAAGTCCATGGGCTCAGGTCCTGTTCTGCACCCTTCTGCAGCCCCACAGCTCCAACAATCCAGATTAGGTCTCTGGACATGTTTGATGGCAGCTAAATTGCCTTAACTTTCAAAACAAAAATTCCTTCACAATTTCCTTGGATTTCTTCATGGATGGGCACTTGAAAGGAGCAGCTCTACTTGGGTCCAACACCCCTTGCCCAGGGGCTGAGCCCAGCTGGGCCAAGGACAGCACAGAAATGAGCCACCAACTTCACAGTGGTCAGGGAGACCTCAGCCCATCCCAGCCCCATCCCAGCCCCATCCCAGCTCCTTCCCAGCCCCATCCCAGCCCCATCCCAGCTCCTTCCCAGCCCCATCCCAGCCCCATCCCAGCTCCTTCCCAGCCCCATCCCAGCCCCATCCCAGCTCCTTCCCAGCCCCATCCCAGCCCCATCCCAGCTCCTTCCCAGCCCCATCCCAGCCCCATCCCAGCTCCTTCCCAGCCCCATCCCAGCCCCATCCCAGCTCCTTCCCAGCCCCATCCCAGCCCCATCCCAGCTCCTTCCCAGCCCCATCCCAGCCCCATCCCAGCTCCTTCCCAGCCCCATCCCAGCCCCATCCCAGCTCCTTCCCAGCCCCATCCCAGCCCCATCCCAGCCCCTTCCCAGCCCCATCCCAGCCCCATCCCAGCTCCATCCCAGCCCCATCCCAGCCCCATCCCAGCCCCATCCCAGCTCCTTCCCAGCCCCATCCCAGCTCCTTCCCAGCCCCTTCCCAGCCCCATCCCAGCCCCATCCCAGCTCCTTCCCAGCCCCATCCCAGCCCCATCCCAGCCCCATCCCAGCTCCATCCCAGCTCCTTCCCAGCCCCTTCCCAGCCCCATCCCAGCCCCATCCCAGCTCCTTCCCAGCCCCATCCCAGCCCCATCCCAGCCCCATCCCAGCTCCTTCCCAGCCCCTTCCCAGCTCCTTCCCAGCCCCATCCCAGCCCCCTGTCTGGGACTCTCCACAATGCAGCAGGATATCACCCTGTGCTAGACCTGGGGTTTGGGGAAAAACAAAGCACCAAAAGTTGAGCTGATCTCCTCGGGCAGGTGGTGTTCAGGCTTTCTGGGAAGACACACCATCTAATCCTGCCCTCTGGCACCTCCGCTGGCATCCAGCAGCTGCTGGCCCCTCCCAGGCTGAGCTGGTCTCTGTGCCAAATCCCAGCCTCTCCAAACATCCTCCCAGCAGCACCATCCCAGACCCAGTCCCGCTCCTAAGGGGCTGCCCTGCACCCCACAGTGTGCCCCAGGGACCCCCCAGCTGCACCTGCAGCCTCACAGAAACACCCAGCACACCTCAAAGCAGCTGAACCCACAAACCTCTGTCCCTTCCATTTACGCTGGGGAGGGATGCCAGGATGACACAGCTAACAAAAACAATCCAAACAATTTTCAAAGGACACTCTCTCCTCCCTAAATTACAGGGTAAGTCTTTCAGGGCTCAAATTCATGCATTAGCATCAGACAAAACTTCTTGATCTCTGATGCTCAGAGGCCGTTTGAAGGCGAGGTGGAACACAGCCCGTGGAATGTCCACATCCAGACCACATCCATGAGGGTGAGGCCATCCCTTGGCATCAGCTCCTCTGCACTCTGAGCCCTCTCTGACCCTTTTCAGCTCAAATTCCCAGTGAGCCCGGGCTGTGTCCACATCCCCCTGGAGGAGATGGGAGCCCCCCTGGGATCCCCACTGCACCAGGACCTGCAGCACCTCTGCTCCCCTCCAGCTTTGCTGCAGCCTGACCCACCCAGAGCCTACTGACCAACTTTTAGCTCTTTTTGCAAAAATCAGAGTGACTCAGGAGAGATTGCCCAGGCTGCCTGTGGCAGGAACACTGCGGCACCTCGCCCTGTGCCAAGCAGGAAATACTGCACAGGTGGCTCACAGCTGGGGGAGCTCCTGGGAGGAATCACTCCCAGCATCCAAGGCCTCGGGATGAGCGTGCTCCTCAGCTGGACACGGCACACCTGGCGTCACAGCACGCACCTTGGACCAGGGGAGCCCTGAACAAATAAATAACCTGCCTTCTGCAAGCCAGGCACGGCGGCTCACAGGAGTCCAAACCAGATAAACCAGTTTAGAAAAGCCCCAAAGCCTCTCCCAGCAGGACACCCCGGGGCTGGCCCTGGTGTAGAGGAGGGAAGATGCCTCTCTGGGATGTCACCGCTGGCAGTGCCACCACAGAGGGGTCACCCGCACTGTGCTGGCAGTATCTGTCATGTATTTATTACACATTAACCAGAAAGTTTACAAATCTTGGGGCCAGCATGATCATTTTCACATTTTTCACATTCTTTCACATTTTCACGCCTGCCTGGAGAGCAAAGCAGTGGCTGAAGCCCAGAAAAACCTGCCACCCTTTGAAGCACACCCAGCTGTGCTGAGCTACCCCCCTGCCAGCTCCTGGGGCTCACAACCCACCCGGGGGGTCCCAGCTCTGATCTCCAGCCCAAACCCACCCAGCAGCCCTGCTGAGTGTCCCAGCAGGAACCCCATCCCGGCCACGAGGAGCAGGGAGAAAAGGACACAGCAAAGGATGAGAAATTCAAACCAGACTGTGTACCTGCTGTTATCCAGGACCACTCCAGGAGTTCCCAGTGTCACCCCGTGTGCCAGATGGGGTCAGGGAAACTGAGGCAGGCAAGCAGAAGTGATGGCTCAGTGCTGGCCTCACAGCTGCTGAGTGACGTGGGATGGGGACATATCCCCATGGTGAGGCTCTTGGTGCTGACCCCATTGGGGGATGTCCAGCCACAGCCTGGAGGGGATGGATGGCAGGGCAGACACGCTTTCAGGGGGCAGAAAAAGAAATCTATTTTTTTTTTTGCAATTTAAGAATCCAGAGATTTTGATTTGAGCAGAGAAGGGCAGCGGGTACCTGGTGAGGGGTCTGCCCGTGGGGCAGAGGGGCAGGAGCTCTGTGTCTGCCCCCTTGGGCCTCCCCAGGGCTGACATGTCTACCAGCAAAGCTCCATTCCCAGCACAACCGTCCTGACAATGCTCTGAACACAGTCAGGACTTCATTCCAGGAAAAAGGTTTTCTACTGGCATAGTTTATACTAGTTCTCCTCACAGAACAAGCAGCACCGACAAAAACATACTTCAGCAGATTTACCAGGATTTCTGCCAGCTCCTGGGACAGGAGAATGTTTTTCACCCATCTCACTGCTGGGTCTTTCAGAGAAAACATTTCACATGCCGAGCAGGGCTGGGCAAACCCCAGCAGAATAAATGAACTGGAAGTCCCTGAGCCATCCAGGGGCCCGCGCTCCCCTGCTCTTCCCAGCCCGCCCTGTTTTCCAGCTCCTGGCTGATTTATGCCCACAGACAGGAGGCTTGCTCTGCTTCCCTGAGGATTACAGAGCCCTCAGACACCAGCCCTGCTCCCGGCCTGCCGGAGTTCCCGGGATGATGGAGAGGCACGTCCTGGTGCAAGAGCTGCCAGGCACGGGACGGACCCAAGACGGATGTGCCGGGGAAAAGGATCCCAGCGAGGCACAGCCAAGCCAAGCCAAGCCAAGCAGCAGGGAAATTCCCCCAAAGTGGGCAAACAGCATGGGGGAAAAAGGTTTTACAGTGGGGCTGGGAAGCTCTGGGCTGGAGAGGCTGCAGCCACCATCCCTGTCCCCCCACAGGGCCCCTGCAGCCCCCTTGGCTCCCCAGAGCCTTATTGCTCTTGGAAAGCCCAAAGGAAAGGAATGGGAAGGTGAGGCAGAGACAGATGCAAAGTACTGACAAGAAATACCAAGGAGCAAATCGCTTTGGGTTTTTCATGCCAAAGATATTTGCATTCTTATTTCTCCCCTGGAGGCGCAAACCTCTTTTGTTGTCCCACAACCACTTGCACTGTCGCTACCAGGAAGAATTTCAGCAGGGGAGGGTGACCCATTCCCAAGGAAAAGCTTGTATAACGGGATATTGGCTCTGCAGGGCCAGATAAAGGGTGGTCACCCTTTATCTGTACCCCTAAAAAGCAGGGCATGGGTAAAGGACACCCACCTCAAAGGCTCCCTCAGGGGAAGGGGTTTTCCTGTGGGACAGAGAGATAGGAGGCTCTCAAGGACACACAGGGCGCACTCCCATGGCTGAGTACTCAGATTTCTGATGGATTTGTGATGGATTTCAGCTTGTTCAGGAGGGGACTGTGAGGAGTGGAGCTGCTGAAACCTCCCTGAGAGCATCAGCACTCGTTGGAAGCAGCAGCTGTTGGGCCAGCATTGCCAAGAGAAACCAGCAGCAGCTTTCCCAAAGTTCCTGAGCAAAAGCAACAATTTGCCTCATTTTGGGCAATCTGGAGAATTTTGCCCCAGCTACCTGCTGCCCTTGGCTGTGCTGTCCCACCAGCAATCCCATTGTGACAAAGGAAGGGAAAAGCAGCAGAAGGGACTCTGGCCAAACCAAACACAGCAGCCCTTGCAGTGCAGGGACATTTTAACCTGGCTGCTTTGTCCAGGGGTGTGAACCAGGACCAGCAGGTTTCACAATAACCCAGCACACTGTGGTGGGCTCCTGGGCCAGCCCAGGGGGCAGATCCCAGGAGGGCAGGTGAGGAGAGGTGAGGACACCCACCCACTCTGACCCCTCTGCTGTTCCCTGCAGGCAGAAGCCAGTGGCCCACAAGTCACAAGGAACGGTGCAAGGCTCCAAATCCTCCTGGCAGCATCCATCTGTGCCCAGCACAGGAGAGCAGGAGCAGCATGCAGCAGCAGTATCGAGCTGAGGCTGCCAGAGCTCCAAGAGAGTTTGGACCATGCTCCCAAGGACAGTGTGGGATTTTTGGGGTGTCTGTGCAGGGCCAGGGGTTGGACTCAATGATCCCTGTGGGTCCCTCCCAGCTCAGGATGTTCTGTGATTTTAGGGTGACTGAACCCCTGCTCCCTCCCTCCCCATCCCTGTAAGTGGTGAGTTGGTCTCTCCTGCTTTGCTTCACTCACAAATCCCTACTTTTTAAGCTTCCTACATAAAGGACATGTTTTCCCTTAAAAATCCAACTAAGGACTTGGTTTTCCCTAGAAATGCAACCAATGGAAATGTTTTCCCCTTATAATTCAACCAAGGGACATGTTTTTCCCTAAAAAAATGCAACTAAGTGAGATGTTTTTCCCTAAAAATGCAACAAAAGAGCATGTTTTTCCCTAAAAGTCTAGCTAAAGGAGATGATTTCCCAAAAAACAAAAAAACAAAACAAAACAAAAAAAACAAAAAAACCCAAAAACAAACAAACAAACAAACAAACAAAAAAACCAACCAAAAAAACAGCCAAGGGAGATGTTTCCCCCAAAAATGCAACTGAGAGAGACAGCTCCCCCTAAAAATTTAAGTGACAGAGATGTTTTTCCATAGGAATGCAACTAAAGGAAATGTATTCCATAAAGATACAACTAAGAGAAAGCAAAAAAAGCAACAAAGCAACTAAGGGAGATGTTTTCCTCTAAAAATACAACCACTAGAGATGGTTCCCCCTAAATATTCAAGCAAGGAAAATGTTTGCCCTAAAAATGCAACCAAGGAGGATGTTTACCCCTAAAATTGCAACAAAATGAGATTTTCCCTAAAGGAAAGGAGGTTTTCCCTAAAGATACAACTAAAGGAAGCGTCTCCTAAAAATACAACCCAGAGCGACGTTTTTCCCTAGAAATGCAACTAAAGGAGATGTTTTGCCCCTAAAAATACGAGTAAGGGGCATATTTCCCCTACCACCGCATCATGCGCAGCACCCAAAGCTCGCAGGGCACAAACACACCGAACAAGCACCGGCGGGGGGGCTCCCCGCATCCCACCCGCAGCCCGGCGATGCTGCGCACCCCGCATCGCGGCGACGCTCCGGAGGGAGCACCTGCCGGAGCGCCCCGCGCGGGGCAGGCGCGGCCCGGGGGCTGCGGGGGCCGCGGGACCCCGCGGGGCCGCCCCGCTGCACCGCCCCTCCCGCACACGCGGTGCCGCCGCTGGGCGAGCCGGGCCCGGCGCCGCGCACATGGGCGCTGCGGAGCCGCCGGCGGAGACCGGCTCCAGCCGGTATAAAAGGGCTGCGAGCGAGCACCGAGCAGCAGCAGCCGCCGCCGCGGGCAGCGGGAGCAGCAGCGGCCGGAGGCCGGCGGGCAGCGGGGCCGCCTCCTCGCCGAGGGTCGCCCGCTCGCCCTCCCGGGCCATGGGCAGCCCCTGACCCCGCCGCAGCACCGGGTGAGTGGGGCTCCCGCCCGGGGATTCCGGGGGAGCTGGGTGGGGGAGGGCTTTGTTTCCCTTTTTAAATTTTTTTCCCCTTCTTTTGGGGCGCTTTTTAACGTTATTTTTTTCATTTTTCCAGCGTTTTCCTTCCCCACCTCCCCTCGCCCGCATCCCTGTATTTTTAGCCCGCGGCCCCGGCGATGCAGGAATCAGGGCTGAAATGTTGGGAAAGTGATGCAGGGAAGGGGGGGCCACGCCGGGCCCCTGCGCTCCGGCTTCTTCATTTTCAATTTTTATCCCCGGCCATCATTATTTCTTTTAATCTTTAAATGTGCATAACATATGCCCAGGTTTGCGGATTCGCTGCGTTGTTTTTCCTTCCCTTATTATCTTATTTTTTCTGTTCCCTAAGCGCGCTTCCTCCCGATCTGCTTTTCCCCCGCCTTATTCCCCGTGCAGTGACACAGGAATTCGTGGCAGCCCCGTCCCCTCTCTCGGGGGGTCTCCAGGCACTTCCCACAAAGTTCGGGGGTCCCGCCCGTGCCCCTCGCCCTGCCCGGCTGCAGCAGAGCCCGGCGCGGGCGGCACCGCAGGGATGCAGGAGCCCACGCCTCGCTCCATCCCTGGCGGAGAGGATCCCCCGGGAGCCGCGCACCCGCCATGCGGCACCGCAGGAGGGGCTGCGGGCCGTGGGGACCCCCCTGCCCCGCTCGGGGTCCCCTCGCGTGGGCTCGCAGCCCGGCCGAGCTCCCGCGGGGCCGCGGGGCCGGTGCCGCGCACTCGCCTGCTCCGCCGTGCGAAGTTCCCCGGTGGGCTGCGGCCGGGGCCGCCCGGGCTCGGAGCGCGGTGCCGAGGAGCCGAGTCTAAAATGGAGGAGGGAAATGCCTGGTGGCTGCCGGGGACGGCGGCGCGGGGGGAGCGCACGCCCGAGCCGCAGGTCCGGCCGGGACGGGGCGGCACACGGGGCGCTGCCCGCGGCCGCCGCTCGGTGCCGCGCCGGGGTGGCTGCGGGGAGCCAGCGCCGGGCTCGACCCCGCGCTGTGTCCCACGGTGGTGACTCTGGCACCGGCACCCCCCACGCGGGTGTGGCGGTGACCCCAGGAGTGTGCCCCCCCCAACCCCAGCACACGTGTGGCGATGACCCCGGCTCTGTCCCCCCGCTCAGGTGTGGCGGTGACCCCGGCTCTGTCCCCCCGCTCAGGTGCGGCGGTGACCCCGGCTCTGTCCCCCCTCTCAGGTGTGGCGGTGACCCCGGCTCTGTCCCCCTGCACAGGTGTGGCAGTGACCCCGGCTCTGTCCCCCCGCTCAGGTGTGGCGGTGACCCCGGCTCTGTCCCCCCACGCAGGTGTGGCAGTGACCCCAGCTCTGTCCCCCCTCTCAGGTGTGGCGGTGACCCCGGCTCTGTCCCCCCGCACAGGTGTGGCGGTGACCCTGGCTCTGTCCCCCCTCTCAGGTGTGGCAGTGACCCCGGCTCTGTCCCCCCGCACAGGTGTGGCAGTGACCCCGGCTCTGTCCCCCCGCACAGGTGTGGCGGTGACCCCGGCTCTGTCCCCCTGCACAGGTGTGGCAGTGACCCCGGCTCTGTCCCCCCGCACAGGTGTGGCAGTGACCCCAGCTCTGTCCCCCCTCTCAGGTGTGGCAGTGACCCCGGCTCTGTCCCCCCGCTCAGGTGTGGCAGTGAGCCCAGGACCAACCCCCCGGTGCAGGTGATCCTGTCACTGTCCCCGTGCACAGCTGTGGTGCTGCAGTGGCCTCGGCTCAGTGCTACCCCCATGCAGGTGTGACAGTGACCCTGGCACTTGTCCCCCTGCACAGGTGTGGTGCTGACCCTGCCCCGTGGGACTCCCATGCAGGTGTGGCAGCGAGCCCAGGACTGTGACATTGTCCCCCTTGTGCGGCTGTGGTGGTGACCCCAGCACTGTGTCTTCCCCGACTGTGACACTGCTGCTGTCCCCCTGTGCAGTCGTGGCAGTGCTGGGGTTCCCTGGGGAGCTCCACCTGGCACCAAAGCCACCCCTGCACACCCACAGCCCCCGGGTGACACGGGGCAGGGCTGAGGACACCCCGTGTCTTATGGGTTGATCGCGTCCAGCTGCCCTGCCCTGGGGTGTGGCAGTGGTGCCAAGGGCTGCAGGGGAGCTGGTGGGAGCAGGGATGTCCCCACCCCCCTTTTGAGGGTTGGGCAGCCCTGAGCTGTCGTTTTGGGGAGGATGGGTGCCCCGGGGGCTCTGCGGCTCCACCAGCCCAGCCGCGCTGGGTTCCGCGGTGGATCTTTCACGAACTGCATCCATCCGCCCCCATGCACCGACAGACAGATGACAGCTCCCAGCTCCCAGGCTTGGCTGCTGGGAACAGCTCGCCCGGCTGCTGAGCTGTGAGTTTCTGGTGCTGGGCTCACAGGGCAGCAGCAGGAAGGAGCCCACGGAGGGACAGAGGCACAAACATCAGCCCAACTCCCACACTTGGCAGCACAGGATCCAGCTCATGGTGCCTTAGGGGTGCTACAGCTCCCAGGCTGTGCCTCTTCCAGCAAAATTCAACTCAAACTGATGCCTGGCTGCCTCTCCCCTCTTTTTCCAGATCCAAAATGACGGTCAAAGCTGTAAAGATGCCGTGCACCTCTGCAAACGTTTATACTAAAGTGCCTGACGGAGGATGGGGCTGGACAGTCGCTTTTGCGTTCTTTGTTGTGGAAGCCCTGACATACGGCATCATAAAATCATTTGGAGTCTTCTTCAACGACCTGATGGAAAGCTTTGACGAAACCAACAGCAGGATATCCTGGATAATATCCATATGTGTGTTTGTACAGACCTTCACAGGTAAGAGGAGCAGGCGCTCAGTGCAGGTGCAAGGGGCAGTCGTGCTGCTGACTCAGCATGCAAGGACCTGGCACCTGTGACTTTTGTGCCTCTAATGGCTCCATTATAAATGAAATCACAGCCATAAAGCTCAGAGGCTGCTCCTCAAATGCCAAGAAATGTCCGTCTCAGCCTGGCAGTCCCTTTGAGCCCCAGCTCTTGTCCGTGGGTGGTGCAGGGACAGGGTCCGTGTCACTGAGCCTGACCCAGTTGTTCAGGTCTCACCAGCAAGGGGCAAAAACCAGAGTTTTCAAACCAAACTCTGCAGTGAAAAGGATTAGAAATAACTCGAGCCTTGCTGAAATCTGGTGGTGTCCGGGCATGTGGCTGGAGATTTGTCCCAAGCTGCCACGTGCTTGTCTTTAAGTCTGTTACGGTGATTTTGTCGCACGTCCTAAATGCTGTGAGCTGTGCAGTGCTCCGAGGGTGGCTCCAGGGTGATGCTGTGCTGTGCAGGGGGCTGGCACCTCATGGGGACCCGGGCAGGAGTACGAGAAGAGCCCCTGCAGGAGATGGTGGCTGTGAAGTTGCTGAGGTGGTGCTGACCACAGCTCTCTCCCTTCTCCAGCTCCTCTGTCGACGGTCCTCAGCAACCGCTTCGGCCACCGCCTGGTGGTGATGGCCGGGGGGCTGCTGGTCAGCACCGGCATGGTCATCGCCTCCTTCGCCCGCAGCGTGGTGGACATGTACGTCACCATCGGCATCGTCTCCGGTGAGTCACCCTCCTGTCCCCTACCTGCCACACGCTGCTCCCTCCCGCCGGCCACGGGGCTTTGGCTCCCTGCACACGGGGTGTGCTTGGTGCTGCTGCCCACCCTGCGCTGATCCCGCAGCGAGGATGGGCCCCAGGCTTGGCTTTCTGCCTGTGCCACCCCGGGCACGGCCCTGAGCTCGTGCAGCAGCACCGGTCGCTTCTGATGAACTGGGATGGCTGGGGAGACCTCAAAACCTCTAACGCTCCCTCTGTCTCTGGTTTCTTCTCCTGATACTTTTCTCCCTCTCCAGCCTGGCCTGGGTGTCCTGTTCATGTCCATGGCCGGGAGCTTGCCTTGCTTAGGGGAACAGTTGCTGCAGGCTCAAATACTTTAAGCAGATGAGGTCCTCAAAGTGGACCTCACTGGCTGTTTGGGAGCAGAAGGCATTATCTAGCAGGTTTGGGAGGCTGGGTCTCTTGGTTTGGGTTTTTACTCTCCTTTTCTCTTTTTTTCTTTTCCCCCTTCCAATTTACACAAAAATAACATTCTGGTTTCCCCAATGATTTTCTTCCAGGGTGACTTGCTGAGTTGGCCGAAATGATACTGTAATGACCACCGGGAAAGCCGACTTAACGTGTTCTTGCATCGGTGTTTCCCCCTCCTTTACTTGTTGTTATGGCAATTTTTGGCATTTATTCACAGGCCTTGGATACTGCCTCTCCTTCCTCCCGACTGTCACCATTTTATCACAGTATTTTGACAAAAGGCGCTCGCTGGTCACAGCGGTGGCATCTACAGGGGAATGTTTCGCTGTCTTCTCCTTTGCACCAGGTACGGTGCCCACGTGCTGGGAGTGCCAAAGGCACAATCCTTTCCCCAAGCAAGCAGCCAGAGGCCAAGTCGGTGCCCACAAGTGGTTGCTCACATGCCCGTGGCACCCAGCAGGCAGAGTGACAAGCAGTGCCAGGGACGGGTGTGACACTGCCCGAGCTCTCCCCGGTGCCATGTGCCAGCGCAGGACATGCCTGGCTGATACACAGCCCGCCGGGCTCCCTATATAGATTTGTCAGGCTAAAAATAAGCCCGAGAAACTTCAGCTATTTAAAACACACAGTGCACAGAACTGCTCCTAAAGGTTACTGGGCTTGCGCTCAGCACGAGCTGCCAAAGTGCTCCAGCCTTTTGGGGACCTGTCCCCAGGCGTCACGGCCCTGTCACCTCTGCCCTTGGAGATTTATGTGCTCTGCTGTGCTCGTGTGCTCTGGGCTAATCCCCACTGCAAAGCTGCTTTGGGTGCAAAGGAAGGCTGGTAATTAAGCAGTGACGTGCGCCTTTGAGCAGAGCTAAGAGACTTCCTTTCCTAGCTGGTTTCAGGGTGAGGGCAGCTGAGAAAGGGAACTCAAGCACTGAGTATGCCCTCCTTCATTGAAAACAACGCCCCCTTTGTCCCCAGACTTGCTGAAACCTCAAAAGAGGCTACCTAGAGGGTGACATCTGCTAGCCAGGCAGGAAACACAGCTTTTAGCTTCTGTCTGCTGCAGCAGAGGGGAGGAAGATGCCAGACCCCTGGGTAGAGGGACCCCCGCTCAGCCTTTTCGAGAGGCGCCTGGAACCCTCCAGTGGCGAATCTCCAGTCCCTTCCCTGGCTGTAAATTCAATTCCTTGGTGTAACTACAGGCTTTCCCAGTTACACTTCTCCTCTTCCCACAGCAATCACAGCCCTGAAGGAGCAGATTGGCTGGAGGTACAGCATGCTTTCTGTCGGGGTGCTGCAGCTGGGCATCACCGCCTGCGGATCGCTGCTGCGCCCCATCGTCATCAGAGAGCAGGAAGAAGTGAAAGCACAGCCTCCAGAGGAGCCCACAGAGACAAAGTACATGCTTGAAAACGAACAAACATGCACCTCAATAGAGTCCATAGACTCAGGAGTCGATATAACTACCTCACCCAGCAATGTGCCTGGAAAAACCAAAGCAGAGCCGAAAAGTGAAGAACCAAAGCAACACGGACAGAACCCCACTGACAATAACAGCACCCCTCCAGAACCAAAAACCAAACTACTGGACTTCTCTGTGATGAGAGACTATAGCTTTATCTGTTATGCATTCTTTGGCCTGTTTGCAACCCTGGGCTTCTTCGCTCCCTCCCTCTACATCATCCCCCTGAGCCGCAGCCTCGGCATCGGCAAAGACCACTCTGCCTACATCCTGTCAGCCATGGCCATCGCCGAGGTCTTCGGGAGGATTTTTGCAGGCTGGCTTCTCAACAAGAAGCCCATCCGCAAGATCTACATCGAGCTCATCTGCGTCATCCTGCTGTCGGTAGCGTTGGTTGCCTTCCCTTTTGCCTCTGGATTCTGGGGCTTGATGATATGTAGCGTTTATTTTGGGTTCATGCTCGGCACGGTAGCGGGCACGCATATTCCCCTCCTGGCTGAAGACGACGTGGTTGGCATTGAGAGGATGTCCTCTGCAGCTGGAGTCTATGTCTTCATTCAGAGCTTAGCTGGGTTGGCTGGACCACCCCTTGCAGGTAACTCAGACTTTGGTCTTGGTTTTGTTCTGGAGATGTTTGACAGCTGTTGGTGCTGATCTCTGTCTAGAAGGTATTCTGGCAGTACTAATCGCAGCACTCCCCTAAAAGCCCTGCAACCACTATTGGGAGTCTCCCAGAGCCAGAAGACTGCAATGCAGCTCTGCAGAGTCCCACGGATGAGGCACTGAGGAACCTCAGAGGGAAGGGAAATACTGCAGTGCTACCCTGATCCTGTTAGAAACCCAAAGCTGGCATCACTTCAGGCACAAGCAGAGGCGAGTCCCTCTCGCTGTGCCTGTGCCACGCACTGCAGAAAGGTGAAGTCTGGCAGAACAAAGAGATGCCTGATGCACCTCGGGCTCAGCATCCCCGCAGTGCCCAGGGGCTTCTGACTCGCCTGGAGTTGTCACTGTGTACCCCAGAACACAGTGGGTTTACTTTTTTTAACGTGGCATCCGATTGTCACCGAGTTTTGGCCGCAGATAAAACGCAGATTAAAGCCCTACAGGAGGGCAGGGCGGGGGGGAGTGGGCTGTGGCTAACTGCTGTAAATGTTTTTTTTCAGGTGTCTTGGTGGATACGACAAAGAACTACAGCTCAGCCTTCTACTCCTGTGCTGCTGGCATGGTCCTGGGGGCCATGTTTCTGGCCCTGGTGAGGCCGTGCAAGACTGGGCTGTGCCACCAGCAGCAGCAGCAGCAGCAGCAGGTGGAGGAGAGCACGGCAGGGCCACCTCCAGAACTACCAGATGACTTTATAGACATGGATATTGGAAAAGCAGAAAATTCAGGAAAAGGCTCTGACAGCGTGGTATAAAAAACCCTGTTCCTTCTCCATCTAATGTGCTCAGTGTAAGGCTGGGGGAAATGTCAGCTCTGCTCCACGTTTTAAAACTCCATTCTAAAGGGAATGTGAAATTTTAAATGTGAACAGTTGCTACCAACAAGTTTTTTTCTTTTTTTTAAATATTAGGCAGAATTTTTTTAACCAACAATGGAAAGCTCCATAGAAAATACAAATAGTCACATAAGAATAACTTCTGTCTAGCATGAAGATGTGATGCACACTTGCTTTCCTGATAACAAGCATAGGTAAAGGTCCAACTGATGTATAAATACTGACAACAGCAACAGCAGAAGCAGCTTAGCCTCTGACTGTCACCCATCCCCTACCACGAATTCCACACAGACCCGATGATACGAACTGGAGACGAGCATTTCATACACCACCAGTAGCCAACTGAATCTTCTTCTGGAGGGATACAGACTCACCTTTTAGCTTGGAGGAGGAGGAGGCCAGGCTAGATAGCTGACAATTAGAAACCATTGCTAATGATCTTAACTTGAATGTCACATAATGCTGGGAAATCAAAGGCTCCGTGTGTCTTTATGGCCAGTTATTACTGCACATATTTCATGAGATCATTTTTCTTCTCCCAACTGGGTTCCTTAGAACTGTTTTCTGTTGATAGTCAGACCTGATGTACTGTTTCTAATTTAACTAGTATTTATTAATTTATTCTGAGATTGTTAAAGGAGGTTAGCTTAAATAACTGGAGAGGAAAAATGATCTTTGCATAACGGAAAGCTGTCTTTACATCAATCTCTTCAATGCCTATCTTGTATTGCTTGTGAAATTGTTGGGAAAATTATTCTTACAGCATAAAGTGTAGCTGTTTTTAATAGGTAAGTCTTAAGTAACCCAGTTATTTAAAAAGAAAAAAAAAAAAAAAAGAACTACAGATCCAGCATCTCTTTCCATGGAAAAAGGCTCAGCTGGTGCCCACGGACCCAGCATGGCTGCTGGAACCAGCCCACCCCACAGGGAGGATTTGGCCCAGGATGTCTTAATCTACCCGAAACCTTGGCTCACAGGTGCACAAGGAAATCTCTGCTGCAGCCCCAGCTGCCTGTGGCCCCCCAGGACCTTCCCCTGTCACTCTGCCCCCCATGGGGTGCTGGGGTGCCTGGGCCGAGCTGCACCCCCTTCCCCAGCTCTCCCCTAAAGTCAGCAAGGGGCTTCTTACTTTTTGCTGCTGACTTCAGTAAGAAATGAAGTGGAGCCTGTGCATAAAGGGAAGGATAAAAGACAACATCTGAGCTGTTCATTCAGTCTTAATGGGAGAGACTCCTGCTCACAGTGACACGAGCTTGCTTACCCCACCTATATGCATCTTCTCGCCTCTAGGCAACTCAGGGGGACAAATCAAACTAGTCTGTTCTGGTCTGGGGGAAAAAGAAACCCCAAGCCACCATTTCTGTGTACTTAAGTGGAAGTGGCATCATCCATTAACTGCTACACTGACCTGTCTGTGTTTTACCAGCCATAGAAATGTGGGACAATCTGTAAAAGAAAAAAAAAAAGAAGAAGAAGAACAACCTCTTTTTTGGGAAGGTGCTTGATTTGTTTTTTTTTCTGTCTTAGATGTCCATAAAATAGAAAAAAATTTAAAAAAAGAAAAAAAAAAAAAAAAAAAAAAAGAAGGAAAAAAAAAAAAAGAAACAGGCACTCTTGCAACCAAGTGGCTGGAGCAATTCATCCTCACTGCCCGGGACCTGCGGTCTCGTGTCCTTCCTCTGCCTCAGCACTTTATCACGGCCAGCAGAACCTCGCTGTGTTGCACCCAGGACTGGAAGATCCCTTACAGAGAACTAGAGTTGTGTGAACCAGTGATCAGTGAACAAATAGCCACGTTGCATTACGATGTACTTTTAATTTATTGTTAATTTATGATACTTCAAGCGTTTTGGTAAATGTTCTGTAGCCTATCCTTGTAAGGTTGTTGAAGTCTTTGTGATACGAGACCTCACTACAGCACTTTGCTATTACAACTGCTTGGAAGTGGAATTAAGGCCTCCAGGTTTTGCGTGTGTGTGGAAGCTCCCTGTTCTGCAGATTTGCGAGGTTCTACTGTATTTAGTTTGGTTTTTTTCTCTTTTTTTTTTTTTTTTTACCAAGTTTCCAATCCAGATCAAATACTACGTTTGTCACTGACCTCACAGTCCGTTTCTGTTCCTGTCTGCATCGTGGCACGAGCAGGGGAGCGAGTGGTGAGTGTGTGTGTGTGAGGGCACAGCACAAGCAGGATTTACTGATTTGTTTGTAACAAAGTGGACTCTGGAAATACTCTTAAACACTGAGATTTGCAATAAACTTTTTCCTTTTTTTTTCTTCTGGTTTTTTCCCTTCTTCTCTTTTTCCCCCCGTTTTCTTATTTTAATAATAAACACAGTGAAGAAACTTCTCCTCTCCCTCTCCTCCATCCCTGGGTTTGCTGTGGGGAGCTGTCACATGCCACTCCTCCAGCCTGAAGTGGCCCTGCTTCCCCTGCCAGTTGGGCAATCCCAGCTCTTTGCAGGAGCTGCCTGCAAGCTGTGGATTAGGGCTGACCTCAAGGGTGCCCTTGTGAACCCTCACCCCGGGAGCCCTGACCAGAGAGAGCCTTTTCTTCCAACTGCTGCCTGAATTGGTGGCACTTGGGAGTGTTTCCCTCGTGTCCTCATGGGCACACAACCACGTAATTATTTTATCATCGCCGAATTGCTGAATACTTTCTCCGTGCCAGGCTGAGCAACTCGTGTATCAGAAAAATCTACTTTAAAACCCTCCCCAAAAGCCACTAAATAGCAGATTAGTCGTGCTAAAGAGCAATTCTCTCTCCCTCAAACCTAATTTCTTGATCCGCCCTTCCCTGCTCACCCTGGCCAGCATCCCCAAACCCTACAAGGAGCAGTGCTGCCACGTCCCAAATACCACTGCACGCATTAGGTTTGCAAATGCTCTGCTTGCCCAGGGAATCATCACCAGCTGATGTGTATTAGGTACGAGCTGTTTCCATTCTGGCTGCAGAGGTGAGCCGTGCATGCCAGCAGGGCAGGCTGGAATGCCAGCACCAAAGTCCAGGGAAGAGAATCTGTGTCCAAATTCAACTCTGGCTCGCTTACAGCAGTGAACAAACATTATTTACAACAGTTTCCTCAAAAACAACCCCCCAAAAATGCATTGCAAAGCCTGCACACAGTTCACGTAAATAAAAGCACATTTAACTGGAGCACTATCAGATGTCTCCCTGCACAGAAAGATTTTAAGAGTTGTTTTTCCCACCTGGTTTAAATTAATTGCCTGTGACCTTCTCTGTTATCCTGGTACAAAGGCATTAAAGCAAGAACAAAATAGGATAAGGATATATTTATTCAGTAGCACTCCACATCTATCTAGCAGCACAGTAAATAGGAGAATGTGGGCAGGACGTGCCGCAGCAATCCTTGGTATTCCTCTCCAAAGGGGCTGTATAAACTCTTGTAGTCAATGAGGCCAGTGCTGGCCAAATGTAAATAGAGGAAATTACACAAGGTCAGCTTGCAAGAGGCCAGAAGCATTCAGACCGTAGGTATCTCTCCTTGCTGGAGCAGAAAGGAAGCTGGACCGTGGGGCTTTGTTTGTTGTTTTGGGGCCTTAAAAAAAAAAATCAACAGCACAAACCCATCCAAACAAAAAAAAAGACAAAACCATTTTTCCACTTGAAATTAAAAGGAAGGGGAACCTCTTGTTCTTTTTCACTTATTTCAACAAGATGACACCAGGTTCTTAGGGGGACAAATGAATCCTTGCAAACAGCCAAACTGGGTTTGGAAAGAAAGCAAAGTAGGTGCTTACAAAACAGCTTGAATGTTTTAACTCTCCCCTCAGAGTTACTTGTTACCATCTGAGATCATCGTGTTCCAGCTGCCTGTAGTAAACATGACCTGAATTCTCACAGTGATGCAAGCCCGGCAGCCGCCTGCCCTCCACACTTCCTTCCTAAACTCACCCTAAAGATGCTTCACAGGCTGGGTTTAGGAAAAGTCTGGGGTTTAGGACAGCGTCCCTTGGGCTTGTGGCTCGGCTTGAAGGTTGAGGGAGCGAGCTCTGCTTGCCCAGAGGGGTTGTTTTACACCCGATGGCCATGCTAAAATGCAGGAAGAAATTCAGGAAGGATTTCTCCAAGCAAAGGGTGGAAGGGGCTGCCCAGGGAGATTTGGAGCCCCCATCCCTGGAGGGGTCCAAGGAACACCAGGACGTGGCACTCAGTGCTCTGTTTAGCTGACAAGGTGGCGTTTGATCAGAGGTTGGACTCGATTTTGGACTTTTTTCCAACCTTAATGATTCCATTCTGCAATTCCATGGTTCCCACTGGGCGCACACGGGGACGGCTCCTGGGCGTGCCCAGCTGCTGTGGGTCCCCAAAGCTGGCTGGCAGCCTCCGTGCCCCCCACACATCCAGGCCTCTCCTCTGGACATGGTGGCAGCAAACCGCGGAGATTTCCCCTCCCCAGTCCCATTCCCGTGGACTTTTACTTGCTGGATTTGCAAATCCACGGCCACACCAGCACAAAGCTTGCTCTGCAAATTGCACTAAGTCATCTAATAAATCAAATGCAGTCCCCCCCTCCTTCCTACTGCAGTCGTCGAGCTCCAGTTACAACAATTTGTGGTAAAATATTACTCACCAGCACTTTGGCCTGTGCGAGCAGCTCTGCCTCGGAGCAGACAGCCCCTAAATCACAGCTTTGTCACAGAAGCCACAAGCATAACCAAAAGTCTCATTACACGCAGCCGCTCTGAGGAGAAGGCCAAGGAGACAATAGTTCCCCTCGCTTCCCTTTGTCAGAGCTTTCATTAATGTTGTGAAGGCTTTTGCTGCTGCATGCACTGCTGGGTGCTGGCCACAGGCAGCCTGGCAGAGGAGCAGCCCACGGCAGCCCAAAGAGCAGCGAGGTGGGGGCAGTCTGGGCATCAGCCTGTGCTCCTGCTGCAGCCAGCTGCTGACCCAGCAGGGCTGCTGCCTCCCCTCTGCCTCACTTTAATCCCCACCAGTCTGGGCTCGGGCCATGGGAAGGCATCACAATTAGGGCTTTTAGGCACTTCTGGGCTCTTGCCTTTTGCTGTGATGTAACAGGTGCTTTTATTTTTCGAGACCAAGACCCAAATTCTGCAATGAAGAGCAAAGGCCGTTTGTGAAGTTAGACCTGGGGCTTGAGGATGGCAGGGGACAGGCACTGCTGGGGGTGGGCGGTTTTCCATTCCCATGCACAGGTCAGGGGGATGCTCCTCCTAAACCCTGCTGAGCACCCTCCCAGCCGCTGTCCTGGGGCTGGAGGGAGCAGCCCAGCTCCCCTCACTGTGCCCTAACCCCACCTGTGTGCTGACGGGAGGGGAGGTCTCCCTCAGTGGCTATAAACTGGAAGTTAATTAAATGAACTGGAAATTAATGACCAAACAATGCAGTGATGGATGAGCCTTCGCAGAAAGGTCCCCACTTCTGCCACTGGGACACACCTGCCCTGGAGCCTGCTGTCACACAGCCTTCCTCTCGCTGCTCCCTGAGCCCCTTCCCCTGCTGGCAGCGACCTTCCCATGGCTCTGTGTCCTGGCCAGAGCTGGCCCTGGCAGCTGGAACACAGCGGTGGCAGTGACACTGCGAGGACACTGTGACACACACACTCCTGCTCCACGGGATGCAGCCCTGGGGGTGCAGGAAGGGATGCAGCCCTGGGGGTGCAGGATGGGATGAATTCCTGGGGGTGCAGGATGGGATGAATTCCTGGGGGTGCAGGATGGGATGCAGCCCTGACCCTCAGCACATCCCCAGCCCTGTGGATGCAGGAAAGGATGAATTCCTGGGGGTGCAGGAAGGGATGAATTCCTCTGGGTGCAGGATGGGATGAATTCCTGGGGGTGCAGGAAGGGATGCAGCCCTGGGGGTGCAGGATGGGATGAATTCCTGGGGGTGCAGGATGGGATGCAGCCCTGACCCTCAGCACATCCCCAGCCCCATGGGTGCAGGATGGGATGAATTCCTGTGGGTGCAGGAAGGGATGAATTCCTGGGGGTGCAGGAAGGGATGCAGCCCTGGGGGTGCAGGATGGGATGAATTCCTGGGGTGCAGGAAGGGATGAATTCCTGGGGGTGCAGGAAGGGATGCAGCCCTGGGGGTGCAGGATGGGATGAATTCCTGGGGTGCAGGAAGGGATGAATTCCTGGGGGTGCAGGAAGGGATGCAGCCCTGGGGGTGCAGGAAAGGATGAATTCCTGTGGGTGCAGGAAGGGATGCAGCCCTGGGGGTGCAGGAAGGGATGCAGCCCTGGGGGTGCAGGAAGGGATGAATTCCTCTGGGTGCAGGAAGGGATGAATTCCTGGGGGTGCAGGAAGGGATGAATTCCTCTGGGTGCAGGAAGGGATGAATTCCTGGGGGTGCAGGAAGGGATGAATTCCAGGGGTGCAGGAAGGGATGCAGCCCTGGGGGTGCAGGAAGGGATGAATTCCTCTGGGTGCAGGATGGGATGCAGCCCTGGGGGTGCAGGAAGGGATGCAGCCCTGACCCTCAGCACATCCCCAGCCCCATGGGTGCAGGATGGGATGAATTCCTGGAGGTGCAGGATGGGATGAGCCTCTGCTGCTCCTACAAAAGCAGTGCACGGTGACAAGCCAGCCTTTGCCAAGCACTGCAACACTGGGAAACTGGGAACAGGGAGCAACAGCTTGGAGAGGAACCCCAGCAGAGCCACCTCCTTCCCGCAGGCTGCAGGCTCTCTGCCTGCCCTGAAATCACTCCCTTCCCCTCCCCGTGCTGCCAGCCCCGAGCTCACCACCCCTGCACCCAGCACAGCCCCAGACGCTCCCTGTGCCAGGGCCACCCTCAGCCCCAGGGCTGCTGCCACAGCCTTATCAGCCCCGGGCAGGCACAGCCCTGCCCTGTCCTGGGCTATCAGGGCCACAAACCCTGCTGGGCTGGCCCCACCGTCCTCTCCCATGGGTGACAGTGGGGACAAACACTTTTTATTGGCCCTTTCTGCCCAACGCCAGCTGCTCATGGCCCAGCCAGGGCTCTGCTGTGCCCACACGGAAATCTCCAGCTGCATCCACAGACACGCGCTGGCCCTGCACAGCTCCCCCTTCTCAGGCACTCAGCAATTCCCCACCCAGATGAAAAATGTATTCAACAAACTGTACCTTACAAAGGGAATTTCTCTGTTTCTTCTCCCATTTGCTGCCCTTCTCCTCCTGCCTCCACTGGCAGAGCTCAGAGCCTTTCCCAGCTTTGGCCAACGTCACAAAAAACCCCAGCAGGTGAACCCACTCCCCCATCAGCACTTACAGCACACCCAGGCGCAAAGAGATCACCCAAATAATTAAACACAAAACCCCCTTCAAGCTTCAGTTCAGGAAGTGTTTTCATGGAGACAGCCCCAGTCCTCCCCAGAGCCTCACAGGCAGCATCACATCTCAAAGGTTCTTATTCACCTTTTCTATTTATTTTAGGTCTTTGCACAGCTTTGAGTGAGTCAAGAATTCCAGCCTGTGTTTGTCTTCAAGGACAGACACTGACCCTGCAGCCTGACCCACCTGTGGAGCTCTCCTTGCTTAAAAGCCCCTTGAGCCCTGCAGAGATGCCAAACTGCTCAGAGTGTAAAGTGGGAGCTGGACATAAACCTTGCACCCATGTCAAATTCTACTTTGTGGACCAAGGAAACAATAGCAGTAAATGTGAAAATGCATAAGTGGTTCCATTTCAAAGGAGGGGTTTTTAAAATGCATGTAGATGTGCTCTGGTGTGGACTTTTCATTCACATGCTTTAGAGGAGTTAATTGCTCACAGTGTGTGAGGGCAGGAAGGGAGAACAAACGCAGATCTGTAAAGCTGAGAGCAAAAATTAGCCCTGAAAATTGTGCACAGTGGGAAATGTGCCCTGTCAGCCTGGTTTGGGGCCCAGGTACAGGGGAGTCAATTTGCCAGCAGAGAGCAGGAAGTGTCCTACCTGAGAGAGGTAAAGAACAGAACCCTGCCCAAATCCTGGTTACAGCACTTACAAATAACATCCTGACACAGGAAATTAAACCTCTCTCACAAAGCGCCCCTTAAAAATGTGAACCTGATTAAAAAAAAAAAAAAATAGAAACGATGTAAATAACCTGGATTAAATTCAAGGCATTTTCTCCTGAACATCATGAAATATCTGAGACGCAGCCAGACTTGTCTGCTCTCCCTGGAGCCCATGCTCTGGGCAGACCCCACAGCACGCCCCAGCCTCGATTTAGGAGCGTTCAACAGTGATGAAGACAAACATTCCTGGATACAGGCAGCTTCAGCACAGACCAAACACTGAGCATCATGTTAGCAACCGGTGGCAGCCAAGAGATACAAACATTAGCTTTCCAGAGAAGAATTTTTAGTGCACTGGTAGTTCCTTGTCAGACAGTAATTTTTAAAATAGTTCACAGTAAATGGCAGAGAGTAACCCTTTAAATACACAAAGTTTCCTGCATATATTATACTTCAATCCCACAGCAGCACCCGAGGCATTTTAATAACCTCTCATGGTTCTCCTTGAGCACTTGTAGGGGTTTTGGTGAGCACATTTGGGGTTCTTGCTGCTGCTTCACTATCATCTCTGTGCAGTCCTTGATAATAAGGTTCTCAAGTTGTAACACACAAAATGAAAATGAAAGGACAAAGCTGAAAGGTTTTAACCTTCGTGTTGAAAGACAAACAAAATCCTTCTCTCTCTCGCCTGCATTCTGCTGCTTGTGTCTGAAAACCATAGTTAACGCTGGTGAGAAGGGTTTTCAAGCCTCTGAGCAGCACAGCCCTTCTCCTCTTTCCCCAAATACCCTCTGTAACACCTGCTTCTACTTAGCAAAACAAATAAACAGTCACTAACCACAAGTGTAACTCTCTACCACTGACATTTCTTTGCATGTCTCAGACCACAGCTTCCTTTGGAAACCCTGAACTTATGTGCTTTTACAGTTTTTATGTCTGTAAGGCCGTAGAAAGATGAGAAAAACAAGCAAACACACAGAGGCAGAAGCTGCTGGTATCTACAGCAACAGAGACACAAACCAGGCAGGGGTTGTGAAATGCATCCTGCCAGGAGGTCAGAAACCAGGGCCGGCTGGTGGGGCTGGAATCCAGTCTCAGGTGTGAGGGGATGGTTCCCAGGCAGAGGTGACACCAGCAGGGGCCAGGCAACTGCTCCCAGGGCCCAGCAGGTCTGGGGCAAGCACACATCCAGCCAGGCACGAGGCTGCAGGGAAGCAGAGCGGCCAAAAAGCTGCCCAGAGCATCCTGCTGGTCCCAGTGTGCTGCAGGACACCGTCAGGAGGCCTTGGGAATGGCAAAGGGCTGTGCTCCTCACACCGTGGTTTCTGCAGGGCAGGGGCTGGGCTCTGCCCTGGGTGCCACCAGCACGGCCCCAGTGCTGCAGGAGGGAGGGAAGAAGAGGCTGGGTGCAGCTTGTGTGACTGCCCAGCCTCCCTGCCCCGGGCTTTCTGTCACGTTGGAGCCAGTGGCAGCCTCAAGCTTGCTGTGTCAGCAGAGGGTCAGGCTGGATGTCAGGAATGCTTCTTGCCCCAGAGGGTGCTGGGCACTGCCCAGGCTCCCCAGGGAACAGCCCCGAGGCTGCCAGAGCTCCAGGAGGGTTTGGACAGCGCTGCCAGGGTGGGATTGTTGGGGTGTCTGTGTGGGACTTGAATGAGCCTTGTGGTTCCCTTCCCACTCAGGATGTTCTGTTCTATTCTATTCTATTCTATTCTATTCTGTTCTGTTCTGTTCTGTTCCGTTCCATTCCATTCCATTCCATTCCATTCCATTCCATTCCATTCCATTCCATTCCATTCCATTCCACTCACAGCCTGGGCAGGGTTAGGGTTAGGGTTAGGGTTAGGTTTGGGGTTGGGGTTAGGGTTAGGCTCAGGGTTGGGGTTGGGTTAGGGTTAGGGGTTAGGGTTAGGGTTGGGTTTGGGGTTGGGGTTAGGGTTAGGGTTAGAGTTAGGGTTAGGGTTGGGGTTGGGGTTAGGGTTAGGTTTGGGCAGGGTCCAGGGATGCCAGTCCCATTCCTGCAGGTGACTGGAGCCCTGAATTCCAGCTGGCATCCCCTGGCTGTGCCGAGGACCTGAACCATTCCTGGCTCCCAAAAAGAGCGGAAGAAGAGCCGGCGGTGGGAGAATCTTCACCACCTCCGTGTGCGTCCCCGGTGCTGCTTCACAGCCGCGCTCTGGGCTCGCACCCGGCGCCACCGGGGGCGATTCGGATGCGGCCGGAGCGGAGGGACCGCGGAGACGGGGCAGGCCGGGGGAAGGTGCCCGTGTCCCCTGCCCCTATCCCCTGCCCATGTCCCCTCCGTGTCCCCTCTCCTTGTCCCCTCCCTGTGTCCCTGTCCTGTCCCTGTGTCCCCTCTCTGTCCCTGTGTCCCCTCTCTGTCCCTGTGTCCCCTGTCCTGTCCCTGTGTCCCTGTCCTGTCCCTGTGTCCCCTCTCTGTCCCTGTGTCCCCTGTCCTGTCCCTGTGTCCCCTCTCTGTCCCTGTGTCCCCTGTCCCTGTGTCCCCTGTCCTGTCCCTGTGTCCCCTCTCTGTCCCTGTGTCCCCTGTCCTGTCCCTGTGTCCCCTCTCTGTCCCTGTGTCCCCTGTCCTGTCCCTGTGTCCCCTCTCTGTCCCTGTGTCCCCTGTCCTGTCCCTGTGTCCCCTGTCCTGTCCCTGTGTCCCCTCTCTGTCCCTGTGTCCCCTGTCCTGTCCCTGTGTCCCCTCTCTGTCCCTGTGTCCCCTGTCCTGTCCCTGTGTCCCCTCTCTGTCCCTGTGTCCCCTGTCCTGTCCCTGTGTCCCCTGTCCTGTCCCTGTGTCCCCTCTCTGTCCCTGTGTCCCCTCTCTGTCCCTGTCCCCTCCCGCAGCAGCCCACGGCTGCGCGGCCCGCGCGCGCCCCCTGCCGGCCCCCCAGGGGTCTGCGGGACAGGGACACACGGACAGGGACACACGGACAGGGACACACGGACAGGGACACACGGACAGGGACAGGCGGGACAGGGACAGGCGGGACAGGGACACACGGACAGGGACAGGCGGGACAGGGACAGGCGGGACAGGGACACACGGACAGGGACAGGCGGGACAGGGACAGGCGGGACAGGGACACACGGACAGGGACACACGGGACAGGGACACGCGGGACAGGGACACACGGACAGGGACACACGGACAGGGACAGGCGGGACAGGGACACACGGAAAGGGACACACGGACAGGGACAGGCGGGACAGGGACACACGGACAGGGACACACGGACAGGGACACGCGGACAGGGACAGGCGGGACAGGGACACACGGACAGGGACACACGGACAGGGACACGCGGGACAGGGACACACGGACAGGGACACACGGACAGGGACACACGGGACAGAGACACACGGACAGGGACAGGCGGGACAGGGACACACGGACAGGGACACACGGACAGGGACAGGCGGGACAGGGACACACGGACAGGGACACACGGACAGGGACACACGGGACAGAGACACACGGACAGGGACACACGGACAGGGACACACGGACAGGGACACGCGGGACAGGGACAGGCGGGACAGGGACACACGGGACAGGGACACACGGACAGGGACACACGGACAGGGACACACGGACAGGGACAGGCGGGACAGGGACACACGGACAGGGACAGGCGGGACATGGACACACGGACAGGGACACACGGACAGGGACACACGGACAGGGACAGGCGGGACAGGGACACACGGACAGGGACACACGGACAGGGACACACGGGACAGAGACACACGGACAGGGACAGGCGGGACAGGGACACACGGACAGGGACACACGGACAGGGACACACGGACAGGGACAGGCGGGACAGGGACACACGGACAGGGACACACGGGACAGGGACACACGGGACAGGGACACACGGACAGGGACAGGCGGGACAGGGACACGCGGGACAGGGACACACGGACAGGGACACACGGACAGGGACACGCGGGACAGGGACACACGGATAGGGACACACGGACAGGGACACACGGGACAGAGACACACGGACAGGGACACACGGACAGGGACACACGGACAGGGACACACGGACAGGGACAGGCGGGACAGGGACACACGGACAGGGACAGGCGGGACAGGGACACACGGACAGGGACACACGGACAGGGACACACGGACAGGGACAGGCGGGACAGGGACACGCGGGACAGGGACACACGGACAGGGACACACGGACAGGGACACGCGGGACAGGGACAGGCGGGACAGGGACACACGGACAGGGACACACGGACAGGGACAGGCGGGACAGGGACACACGGACAGGGACACACGGACAGGGACACACGGACAGGGACGGGCAGGGTGGGGACACGAGGCACGGGGGGGAGGCGCTGGCCGGGGACACGAGGACTGGGTGTGCTGGACTGGTTTGTTCCAGCGAGAATTGCCAGCAGGATTGCCGTGATTCATTTAAAATGTGTGCATGGGAGAGATGGAGCGGATTTTATTAATCCAGCTCATTTAAAAGCTTTCGGAGACCTGCAGGAAAGCGGCAGCGAGGGAAGGAGAACTTTGAGGTCTTGGTAATGAGAGCATCGCCCTTTCTGGAGGAGATTTTGGGTAGAATTTGCAGAATTGAGGCGGAAAGCATGGTGAGTGACAGTGCACTGTGACCACACTCTCAGCCCTGAGCTGAAACCTGCCTCCATGCATTTTTCCTATATTGTTCCTATATTTTCTTCATGACCAGAGGCATTCTGGGTTTACTGGTTTGCACAGGTGTCTCAGGAGCAGCATTTCCTCAACACTCCCAACAGCTCTTTGGGGTTTTTATTAAATCCCAGCAAATAAAAGCCCCAGTATTTACACTGGCGTGATACTTTTTGTGTTTGGAAGCTTTTACAAGCACTGGTGAGGTTTGCGGGGAGACAGAGGAGGAGTTTAGCCCATAGTATTCTCCCTTTCCCCCTAATAATTGCATTACTTTCTCCAGCATTTCAAAGAGATGTAAACCAGGGGAAAGAGGGATCCTGGAATTCTCAGGAAGCGTTGCTAATGTGGTGACTGAGGCTGAATTTCACACCTCCCCTTAGGCCTGCTGGACCCGAAGCTGCTGAGCAAGCACAGCTGCTATATTTAGTGCTCTGATGTTCCTGGAATCCATCCTGTGCTCAGATCACGGCACAGAACCACAAACGTGGATCCTGGTCCTCCCTCTGCCCCTCCAGCTCCTCCACAATGGTTTGGTGTGAAGCTTCAACCTGGCACAGCTACAGACAATGATCTTGCCATGTCAGTCAAGGAAAAAAATGTTTCTCCTACGAATACATTCAGCTCTGAAGTATTTTTCACAAACGTTGCATTAGGAGCTCTTCCCAAACAGCCTGGCACAAAAGGATGGGGTGACATTCATGTCCCATAAACAGAAATCCCATCTGACCAGAAGATGGAGGAAGAAATCAGCCAGTGCTAAAGAAATGTGAGATCCAAAGAGCCACGGGAATGGGAAATGATGTTCAGTTTTTAGTTTCGTTTCAGATGTTTTAGTTGTTCTTTTCCTTTACAGGAACTGTAAATGTGTGGGGTTATGTCCCACACCACTGCCAAGAGCTATTCAAAGGAGGAGGAGTTATTTAAATGCCAACAAACAACAAGGAGTTATTGAAATGCAGAGGTTTGTCAGCGTTCCAAATGTGAACATGGAGATGGGACAGGTGAAGTCCTGCCACAAACGGGCCTTGGAGAGTCTGGCCCTGAAAGACCCCCTCAGAAAGAGCCTTTCCTGGTTCCTGGTTTCCTGGACCTTTCCTGCAAGGATCTCCAGGCTCTGCACTCCCACACCAACAGCTCCCTGCCTTTGCCAGGGGGCTGGGGCACAAAGCTGTGGGGCACAAAGCTGGTCTCCCTTCGCCGACAGTGCTGCCAGCTGCTGACACATCTGGCAGCGACTCACCCCACCGAGCTCGACACCTTTCCAGGCTGAGCATTGCTCTCTGCAGGTGCTTTTCTCTGCCTCCTGGAGTCCCTGAAGCTGCCAGCTCCCAGGAACATCTCCTCCAGTGGGCAGGCTCCATGCCAGGCTCCCCCTGCCCGGGGGTCACCGAGCTGCCCTCCCTCCCCTCCGGCAGGGAGGGAATGTGCCGGGCTGTGTTCTCCTCCTCTGCTCTCCTTCCCTTGGCATCATCGCAGGCGTTGGTCTCGCTGCAAGGCAGGGGAGGGAGACGAGGAGTGGGAAGCCTGGCTCCAGAGGAACGGCTGGAGGGCTGCCAGGTGCTTGCATGCTCCATCCCTGCTGCTGTGGAGAGGGGAGAACAACGATTTACCTTCTAGCCTTGAAGAGAGGAGCTCCCTCTGGCAATTCATTTGAATAATAAATGTCTAAATACTCTCCATATATCAAACCTTCCAGTTCAGCCGACTGGGGCTGCTTTTCTAAAGGGAGAAATCGTGGAATGGGCTGGGTTGGAAGGGACCTTGAAGCTCATCCAGTGCCACCCCTGCCATGGCAGGGACAACTTCCACCGTCCCAGGCTGCTCCCAGCCCTTCCAACCTGGCCTGAGACACTTCCAGAGATCCAGGGGCAGCCACAGCTTTTCTGGGCAAGCTCAGGGCCTCCCCACCCTCACAGGGAAGGATTTCTTCCTGATACCCAATCTAAACCTGCTCTGTGTCAGCTTGAAGCCATTGCCCCTTGTCCTGTCACTCCAGGCCCTTGTAAATAGTCTTTTTCCATCTTTCTTTCAGGCTCCCTGCAGGGACTGAAGAGCACAATTAGGTCCTTGCAGTGGTGTCAGTCAGCTGGACAAGGAGACAGCCACAGACCTGCTGCTTTTGCACATGCAAAAAGTGTTCCTTTCCCCAGGGACATCCCCAGAGAACACCAGAGGTGACTCCCCTCTGCTTCATTACAGCACGGTGAAAGCCAACTTTTCACTGGAAATGAGAGGAGGACTTAGGATTTACCACATGCTGGCAAAAAAAAAAAAAAAAAAAAAAAAAAAAGTGTTTAATAATATTTCACCTTGAGTACTGCAGAGGTGAGAGGAGCAGCAGCAGAAGGGTTTCCTGCTGTGGGAGAAGATGCAATACCATCAACAGGGAGGGACTGGAGAGGCTCCTGCTGCACAGCCTCAGGCTGGAGTTCCTTCCCCAGGCAGCTTGTGGAGCACAGCAGAGGATCAAATGAGAAATAAAATTAAAAAGAATGAGAAATATCCCCTTTTCTCCTCAAGTTTTGTAAGTGGGCATGGGAGAGAGAGGGAAGGAGAGTCTGTGTGGGTCGTCTGCAAGAACAGAAGAGGAAGTTTTGCCCTTAATTTTAGACAATTTTTCAGCAAATGCCAGACGTGATGTAAGAAGGCTGATGCTGCTGAAGCCTTGCTCAACTTGCACCCCTGCAAATCCTGGTGTTAGTAATACTTTGAAATTGCTGATTGCACTGAAGTTCTTTTATTTGCTTCCTTTTTCTTCAGGGAAAATGGAGGCTACAGCAGGAACCAGTCATCAATTCACAGCTGCTCCCACCCTTAGATTCTGGATCAATATAAGAGAATTAGCTCATACAGCAAAAATGCAAAATATTCTGCCTAGGCAACCCAAGAAAGATCTGTATCACTGATAGATGCTGGCTTTTCTTCCAATAAAAGCTGAAAACAACAACCAGCCTCCAGGCACAGACTGGGGGTGCACAGAGGAGTTGAACCTCCCGTGGGGTGGTGATGGCACCGCAGGGACAGCTGGATGCAGGGAGTGCTGGAGGGGTCACTCCCTGGAGGTGAGTTATTCACGGCCTCTGTCACCCCCCAAACTTCACTGACTGGAATATGGACAGCCACTCAGCCCCTGAGCAGCACAAAGGCTGTCTGGGGCAATGGGGATGTTGAATTAAATGTCCTTCTCCTTTGTTCCACTCCTGCTTTCCCTCTGGATCTGACAGAGGTGGCTTTTTGCTACGTCAGGAACGTTGGTTGTGTTCCAGGCTGCAGGTGACAACAGAGAGGGCAGGACAGCACCTGCAGCCTGGCTAAGAGCCACCAAACTGGCCTAGTGCTGGAAAGGACAGAGATTTGGACATCAGGCTCTAAGATGCTGCCTGTCAGTGGGCAGAATCCTGGGAAGGTCATCAGCATCTTTCGTACAGGCAAGATCCACTACTGAATACTGGGAGTGGGAAAATCTCACTTTGGATACTGTTGGATGCACAGGATCTCGTGCTTCCTCCTGCTCTGCAAGTCCTAAATTAATAAAAACCAGTCTGCACTGATCAGCATCATCTTAGTGGGTCACTACGTTTCCAGCCATCCAGGCAGAGAAATGGGATTTATTCACGCCCTGGATCTGCTGACAAACACGTTCATTCCTTCCCCTGCAGTGCTTTGGAGCCCTCCCTGCCCCAGGAGCAGCAAACACAACCTGCTGCTCACAGCTTGGGAGTGCTCCGCCTTTAAATATTAACTCTGCATGGAGCTGCAAGCAGCGTGGCAGAGCCCCAAATTCAGGTTTGTCAGATCCAGTGCTCAGCAATTAATCAAACCCAGAGCTGGGCAGAGGCAGCAGCTCAGGGGCAGGGACTGCTCTCCCCTGGCATCTCACTGGGGATGTTTGGATTCTTACCTGAGTCACCTGCTGCCTGTTTACTGAGCCCAGGCTGAGCACTGGCTCTGCCATGGAGCACTTCAGAGCCTGCAGCAGGGCTGGCTTGGAAATGGCAGGAGCTGCTCTGAGCAGTGGCCCTGAGCAAGAACCCAGAGCCCAGGAAAACGCTGTTTGTGGGAGCTGCACTCCAGCTGGAAGCAATGCCTTGCTCCTCATGCGCACAAAAGAAAGGAAAGAAAGGCAATCTGAAGTGAGGCACAAATAAAACACTAACTGCAAATTCTTGTGGGACTCGATCCACCTGGGTCACAGAATTCACAGGATCACAGAATTCACAGAATCACCGGGTTGGAAGAGACCTCCAAGATCATCGAGTCCAGCCCAGCCCCAACACCTCAACTGAACCCTGGCACCCAGTGCCACATCCAGGCTTTGTTAAACACACCCAGGGACAGTGACTGCACCACCTCCCCGGGCAGCCATTCCAGAACTTTATCACCCTTTTTATAAAACACTTTTTCCTGATATCCAACCTAAATTTCCCTTGGTGCAGCTTGAGGCTGTGTCCTCTGGTTCTGTCAGTTCCTGGAGACAGAGCCCAGCCCCACCTGGCCACAGCCACCTTTCAGGAGCTGTACAGAGTGATGAGGTCCTTCTTATCAATTTAATCAAGCAATTCCCATTCCACATACACCGAGAACAGTTCAGCTGGTGTGGAAAACACAAGTGGTCAGTCAGGTGGAGGGGCCAGAAGTACCTCCCTGCCTGTTTTAGAGGGCAAACCCAGCAAGGTCTGTGCCAGAGCAGATTCCTGCCCCATTTCCAGGCAGGGCAGATTCCTGCCCCATTTCCAGGCAGATTCCCCATGGGATCTCTCTCCTGGCAGCTGCTCCTCAGCACTTTGCCCTCCATGGTCACCTCTGCTCCCCGGAAGGAACGGGACCAAGGTGAGCTCTGAACCCAGCTCCTGCTGCCAGGGGACAGCCAGGGACACTTTGGGCACAGCCCCACTGCATTTTTAATCCCTCCTGTCAGTTATTGTGCAATCACCGAGTTACTTTAACAGGAAGGAAGAGGCTTGAACACCCAACCTACATTCAGCACTGCAACGAGGTGTTTTGGTAAATCAAAAGTGTTGCAAACATGAAGAAACTTTGCTTCCTCCTGGAAATAAATCCTGGAACATGCCCCTTTTTCCACTTCTGCTCTTCCCAGCACTTCAGCCCCCAGCACATCAGTGTGGTGAGGTGATCAGAGCCCAGGATAGTCCCACACCACTAACCCATTCCTAAGAAGAAATGATTAGTTATTTATATTAATTATTTCATAGAATTGTCATAGAATCATGGAATGGTTTGAGTCAGAAGGGACCTTAAAGCTCATCCAGTTCCAGCCCCCTGCCATGGGCAGGGCCTCCTTCCACTACACCAGTTTGCTCAAGGCTTTGGTCCCCAAAAGCTTCACCAGCAGCCCAGGTGAAGGCGATGCTATTACACCTGTGATATTTGGATTATAAAACCCAACAAATGGGACTTGTTAAGCTGAGCTCTAGATGGGCTTGGCTTTACTCCTCGGGTGGCATCTCAGGAAACAGGATACAAAGGGGGAAAAAAAAAAAGAAAAACAAGGCTTCAAAAAAACCCGGATTTCAAAGTCAGAGGAACATCACAGCATTCAGCTGCTGTGACTTTTCCAGAGTGAAAAAGGAAAAGGCAGGACCTGGAATCCAAACCACATGGAGCTGAGCTAAGTTCCAGGGCACCCAGCAGGTTCTGAAGTTGTTTCAGTGATCAGAGGTGGCTCTGAGAGCATCCAGGCCCCGACTCACCCAGAACACCCACGCTGAGAATGCTGCAGCTCCCGTGTGCCTGTTAGCAGCCCCAGCACCAACGCTGAGCTCCAACTCTGCAAACAAGGATGACCTGGGCCGAGCATTTCTGGGGATTTCGTGCCCACCGCCTGCCAGCCAAATCCAAGGGCTCTTGTGGAAAATGAAGCATTTCAGGCCTATAAAAACTGATGAGAAATCAATGTTTTGCTGCAAAATTCTGCTTCGTACTGCAGCCAGTGAGCCTCTTCTCCAGGAGGCAGAGGCTGGCTTAGTCAAAAAAAGCTAAAAAAAAAATCAACTCTGCTATATCAAGATCCATAATTCATAGAGGTTTGTCGCAGAACACACCCAAGTGCCATCAATATTTTAAATATTGAGCACAAAACTGGCTGTCAAGTGCAAGCCTGCAATTTCCTGGTGCCTCCCTGCCGGGGACAAAGTCATCAGGCCAAGCAGAACCTGGAGGAGCCTTCTGAGCAGAGTTTGTTTGACTCTGTTACATATTTTATTTGAAACACAAGATGCGTTTGCAGGAGCAAACCGGGTTCTGCCAACCAACAAAAAGAGTCAGCTGGCTGCCTGTGCTGGTTAATAAACAGAAAAAATGATTTCATCACACCAACATGAGGCTGTATATGTTTATTCATCGTCAGTAATTTTTGTATGCAAGGCAAATATTAATAGCTGAAAGGCAACACTTTTGGAGAGTATGTACAGAGCAATGTACAAGCAAGTGTAAGAGGTTTGAAACTATGAATTGATTTAACCGTTTTATAAAAAAGAAGTGATGCTTTTTCTTCTAAGACCTCCCTTAGAAATAATTTATTGCCAATCTTAAACTAAAGCAAGGAGAGAAAAAAAAATTTACAAGAAAAAGTAGTCCCTGGAAAGTTTATAAAAAGTTAAACATATAAAATTGTAAGCCACAAACATTTATACAAAGCTAATACAAATCTTGGTTTTGTTAAAGATCTATGAGGTTGTTATAAAATATATTTTTACATAAAGGCTTCACATAAGGTAAGCTCTCACTGCTACTGAAAGCGCAGGAAAGCGGTTTTAAATAGTCTGCAATTCAACTTATTTTCAAGTACAATGCAAAGAAATTGCAAAATGGCACTGTATTGCAATGCTGTGTAATTAAAATCTACATTAATGGTACCATCAGAGAGACGAGAGCTGTAAAGTGAACTGGTGAGCCATTTGCACGGCAGGAGCTTCCCAAGGGTGTGGAACAGGAGTGGTGCTGGAAAATGAACCTTCTGCAACCGTCCTGGAGAGGAACTGCCAGGGGTGTTCCGGGCATGGGCACGAGGGACAGCTCAGGCTGGGGGCTCGGAGCTCCCACGCGGGCTGGGATCCACCAGGAACACCAGCCCCAGCCCAGGAACACCAGCCCCAGCCCAGGAACACCCACCCGCCCCATCACTCTGCTGGATAACGCTGAATTTAAAGCTACTCACAAACAAGCCCCATAAACAGCCTCTGAGATCAACATGACTTTCTTTTTAAGAGCAGTTATTCTAGAAGAAAGCTGAAGTTTCACACAAACTGACGGCTTATGCTCCTACGTACAATATATATATTAAAAAAAAAGAGTAACATTTTTAAAGCCCTGATGAACAGCCACAGTTTTTAGGTAGCAATCATCTCAGCTGAACACTCTGCAGCAGGGAACAGTCACTAAAACACCAATTTCACCTTCAAGTACAGCTTGTACAGGACAGTGGTTTATCTCCATACGGTCAGTGATCTTTAGAACACAGCTCACTCCAGCAAAGAGAACTAAGGAATTTTGGGAAACTTGATTTTCTGGGACACTTCACTTTCTATCTGCTTTCCCACCTTCACCAGGAACACATCCCAAGCTTGTACCACAGACTGGTTTCCACGAGGAAGCTGCACTCTCACCAGCAAACTGCAATTCCGGTTGTTTCAGGACAAAACTCAGCCTGTTCAGAGCATCAACCCTTCAGCTCTTGTACCAGATTTATGTCCTGCTATAAACAAATGATACACAGAAACTAATCTAACAGGAAAGACACCAGCCCAAGGTGTGCTCCATTCAGGGAGCTCATGAAGAGTGAGCCTGAAGATGGACAAGGGTGTTGAGTTGGGGTTTTTGGCTGTAGGGTAACACAGGAACCATGTAAACAGGAACATCCAGCTGTGGTGCCTCACCCCTCTCACGCATGGGAGTGGGAAACCCAAGTGATCTGACTCAGTTATTTCACTGAAACAATTCATTTCTGCCTGAGATTCATATAGTGCTTTATCTACCAGGGCCTACAGGTGACCCTGCACTGGGGTCCCCCTTGCTCTCTTACATGCCCTGGGGTTCACAGGGAGAGTGATCTGAAAGGATTCAGAACAGGGATTTTTGTGATGGTTCTGGGGAATTTTCCCCACTTTAGCCAAGGTCAGAAGTGCCCAGTGCCTTGGTGACCCTGGCTACATCCTTAGACTGACATCAGTTTTCAGGATCTTCAGTAAATTAACAGGTTCCATTGACAAAAAATTCATCAACACATAAATTAGTTTAGACAAATCCCTGGTACTCACCCTATCATCCATTACCAGTCTTTAGTCTTTTCTGCAATCATCTGGTCTGACACCCTCCAAAGCACCTACTGCAGACCTCTCCAGATCAACTGTTTTAATCAGATATAAGTCTCTGTTTCAAAAAGACACTTGTTCAGACAACTGTCAGCAAAGGAAAAACCAACCCAGCTCCTCCTCCTGTTGACAACCAAGGGCAGGAATTTGTTTTCTGCTTTCCAAGACTGGACTGGGAGGCCACCAGAGGTTTGTGTCTGTTCATGGAGCATTTATAGCCCAAAGGAGAACTTCTGCTCCCATCACAGATGTGCTGCTCAGTGCTTGAAAGAGCCTCGCCAGCCTTTCCTGAGGTCTCTGCTTCATCCTCCTGCTTGAATTGCTCACATATAACCTGAACACACCAAATCAGAAATAATCCATATCCAGTAGAGGCAAAATCTACATTAAATATCCCCATCCGATTCTTTTAACCCTCCTGACATCAGTGCTGCATCCAGACTTTAGGATTATGTTTAGATTCTGCACTGTGACTTCTCCCAAGCTCTTTTCAGAATTCTTTCCTTCCCAAACAGTGCCCGATGGCCAGAATCACAGACTAACCTATGACTATTCACTGGATGATATAAAAAAATAGAGGTCTTTCAAAGCACCTAGCTAAATAAAAATACACTACTCCCCTTCTACTGCCAGGAGAACGAGGTACAGAGATGTTAATACAACTTACAATCACAGTAAGTAAAGGCTAAGTTCAGGAGACAGGCAGCTTTCCTATGTCCTGGCAGGGCCACTGCTCCCAGCAGTGACACCACCATGTCACCCCTGGCTCGTGGGATGAGAATAAAAAAGTATTCAAGGATTGGCCACCAGCATGATCCACAGGAATTGGCCAATTCCATGGGGCAAAGTGGCAGCTGAACTGCCCACACCACTACAGCCTGGGGGAAACGTGGTAGGGACACTGATTTTTATATCACAATCTCACTCTCTTTTTGCAGTGTGCTGTGGGGTACATCTGGATTGCTTTATTTTCACTATTTTTCATTATTATTATTATTATTATTATTATTATTTCTTCTTTTACTCACATGGCAACGCTAACAACTCCCCTTAAGAAATTAAACAAAACTGCAAAAGGACTTTGGGTAAAACAGTCACAAGCAGCACTCTGGAAGAGGCTGTGCAACATATTTGGCTCAAGTACACTTAGGATTGCTTAGACCCAACTGGAAAGTCTCAGAAAGAACCTCATCAGCTGAAGCACATTCTGCTGGGACACAGCCTCGAATTTTTTCAGAAGAAAACATTCATCTGCACGGTGTCAGCTACACAAGGCCTCTGCTGGGAATTCATAAGGCCACTGAAAATACCAGAGGAGGACAGAACACAAGGAGGCACTTAGGTTTGCAAGTCCTTCTCTCCATCAGCAAACGCTCCTGACTCAGAGGAGGCACCTGGGAAGGAGGAAGGGAGTTCAAATAAACCAGTGCTAAGTCAAAGCGCTTCCAGAACAGGTGACCCACAGGTAACATCTGCTACCTGCAGGTAACATCTGGTCAGTGAAGATAAAAAACACAAGCTGGGCTTGCTCCCCCCTTCCCACACCAGAATGCCAAGAGGATTGATCAGAGTGCTCTGTGCTTTGCCATGGCTCCCAGACGTGTGGACGCCTCTGGAGTGAATCCGTGTACTGTGCCAACCACTAATCCCTCGTCACTGGACTCAGCACTTCCTGACAGACATGTCTGAAACTCCTGATTCTCCATATTTTTGAAGCATCTCTTATTCCAACCCAACACCATGATTTATACTTAAGCAGGAAGTGCATTACACCCAGAAAAGGGCTGCAAAGAGATGATTCCAGCAAAGGATCTGATGGGATTTCTAACCAAAAACAGACCTGAGAAATCATAAGTCAGCTATGGTATCACAGTCTTCACAATGAAGTTAGATGTGAGAAGTTTCTCTCTCTCCCCACCCCCCCCCACCTTAAATTACTGCCACAGTCTAATAATTGCAACAATTTCATTGAAGTTTTGACTTGGAATTCTGAATTTTCTAGGATAATACACATGTTGGTAAAAAGTCAAATTTACCACTTTACAGGTAACTTAGACATAGGTCTGCTATAAAATTACAACTTGAGTCAACTTGAAGCTACACTGGAAGAGATTAAGCCTGGATTTCTGCAGAAATTGGCAATAATGTGTTCAGCAGCAGCTTTTAGCCACATATCAAGAAGTCTGACAGGATCTGGATTTCTCTACTCCTGCTGTAAACTTCTAGTTAAAAAACAACACACAAGAGTTACTGAAATAAAGCAGTCTTTTTGCACATCACTGTAACATCAGCTGCTTGAGGTTGTCGTGCAGGATGGTATCCTTAACATCACGGAAAACTAGCCGGATGTTCTCTGTGTTAATAGCAGTGGTGAAGTGGTGGTACAGGGGCTTCTGCTGCTGGTCCCGGCGTTTCGTGCGAAAACAATCCACCAGGAATTTCTGGACATCTGTTAAGCAGTGGGGATCCCCTTCAAACTCTGGGAAATAGTCTTTGATGCTGACTTTCTGTACTTTTTCCTCGAGCAAGTCCGTCTTGTTTAAGAAGAGGATGATGGAGACGTTGCTGAACACCCGGTTGTTGACTATCGTTTCAAAAATGTTCAGGGACTCCGTGAGGCGGTTTGTCTGCCGGTCCTCCATGAGCACTTGGTCGAACTCACTGGAGGACACGAGGAACAATATTGATGTGACACTGTCGAAGCACTCGAACCACCGCTTCCGTTCCGACCGCTGGCCACCCACATCGACCATCTTGAAAGGGACATTTTTGATTTCAAAGTCGTACTCGTGAATCCCTTTGGTGGGCCTTCGTGCCAGCAGGATATCTTGCTGTGAGGGAAGGTAATCCTACAAAAAAAAGGAGAGGTTTTTGATTAGGATATGATCATGGGTATGGGCACAGCTGAGCTGCAGTGGAGAGAGCAGCCTGCATGGGAACAGGACAAGGTTTTCAATAAAAAGACATGGACGTGGATTTCCATGCTAACGTTGGAGTTTTTGGGAAAGAGCTGCAGGCCAAAGCAGGAAACACACCCAATATTAAATCAGAACATGCACCCCAAAGAACTTAAGCTTTCCCTTTGGCACATGACAAGGACCCATAACCAACCTCGGAGGTGAACCAACCTCCTCATGCCAGTTTCCCTCATTCTGGATCACTTCATGCTTCCTTCATTCCCTTCCCACAACACTGGCTGCCAGTACTACAATGCAGCAAATGGGTTCTAAAGCAGCTTTCTCAAACCAGTGACTATGGGATATCCCATGCCAGCTGTGGGCTCTCCATTCCTCCCATGCTCTCCTGCAAAGCGCATGACTGCTTCCAGAAACAAACCAGCTGTTCCACTAAATAACTTTGAAGCAATCAATTATGCCTGAAAACTAAAACCTAAGCAACTTCCTGTTTGTGCCATCCATCTTTGCATCCTGCAATATCAGTGCACACTGGTGAGCTCACACTGCCTGACTTTGCCCAAAATTTACTGTGCAATGAGTAGAACAGAGGAAGAAACTGAGAGCTGGGGACAGCAGTGCCTTTCCAGCCTGGGGGCACAGACAGCTGTATCCTGAAGTTCTCCAGCCCACCTTTCCCCAGATTTTAAGAGGCATTCAAGAAACTATTTTGGTTTTGATTGTTGTAAGAACATCATCAATGGATGCAGATGAAGAGGAATTCTTATTTGTCAGCTTTTGACAGCATGAGATTCAACACTCGGATTGGGGATTTCTTCATTCCTAGAATTACACTTTGGTCTATGGTCCAAGTCTTTCTGTTATCTGCAAAGTGCATCTCTACCACACAGCTGCCTGTGCTGGACTTTAGAACCTTATTGTTCACATGTTATGGAAACTCTTCCTCCTATTTTTCCAGCATTTCTCACCCTTTCAGAGAGTGCAATTTAGGTCTTGGAATTTCAGTCTCTTGTTAAAAAAGTGAGTGATCTATGGTCTTCCTTTGACAGTGCCAGTTCCCACACTTGAAGCTTTTATAAAGACGTGTAAGAGCAAGGTTCAGAAAGTCTGATTCAACCAGTCAGCTGGGTGGGGGAACAGGCACACAGCACCATGGCTATTTCAGTACTTGTATCCCAAGTTTAAGGCAGCTGGGCAAGCTCAAACAACAAAAATAAAATTTAAAAATCATGAAGTGCGTGCAACATTTCAAAAGCTCAAGGATCACTATGATCTACCCTGTAAGTTCCAAAGTGAAACTAGAGAGAGAGGGCTTTGTCTGAACTCTGGGTTCCTTTTCCCGAGCTGCCCATGACTAAGGCACTGATTTTTATCGTGGCACAAATTACAAAGCAGCTCTGAAGCACAGGCTCCCCACCCTGCAGCCTTTGCTGCAGCACTGTACAGAGCCAAACCCCACAGCACCGAAATCTGAAGGGGAGGAGGACTGCTAAAGCAACATGCAGTTCCCTCCAAATTGACCAAAAGAGGTGCTGTCACCCCCTTGTCTGATTAATGGACAACTTTACAGGGTGATAAGACTTTTCCCTTTGTTAAATTATCTTGGGTCTTTTCTAGTGAAATTAGAGAGAGGAGAACAATCAGCAAAAGCAGTGCAGGGACTGTATGAAATGTCACTGGGCACATGTGAAGGAATTTTGAGCAAAGCTGACTGTCAACATGTAGGCAAGACTGTCACAGGTTCAATACTCATTCCAGCTTCCAAATGGGAATGTATGTTCTTTTGTTTTTCAGGAAGTTAGCCTCAGCTTCTTAGAACAAAAGCAACAAGTCTTAGGAAAGCTCAGGAGTGACTGAAATTATTAAATTATGTAAATAAACAAACCAACTAATATAATAGGCAAAGCCACATGCACCTCCAATATTGAAACACGGGCACAAAGCAAACTCTCCTGGGAGTTGGCCTGTAATGTTTATTCAGTAAAGCTTTCAAGAACAAGCTTATCCCCAGAATTCCTGACAAATTCTCTCTCGAGTACTATTACTCATTGAAAATTCCTTCCACACTTGCAGCCACAAAGAGAATCCTTTCAAATGCTTTCTACTTCTACATTCTACCATGGAATTGGGCATCTTTAGGGTCCCCTCCAACCCAAACCACTCCATGTTTTATCCTGGATATTGGCTACTCTGATCCAACAGGCAGCAAATGAGGGCTCTGTGAGTTCAGTGCTGGTGTCCAGCCACCATCTGGCCACAGGAGACCAAACACAACAACTCTCAGGAACTCTCCCAGTATTTTAGTTCTCTTTCTGAAGGACAATTATGTTTTCTCCCTCATGTCCAGATCCTTGGAATACAAGCAGCTTGCCCCTTTCTCAGCGCTGATCCCATTCTCCATGTCTGAAGACTGCAGTATCAGGTGAGTATTTTCCTTGGATGGCACTGAGTACTATTTTCCAAATTCTTTCAATGTTTTGCCACTGTTAATAAGTAGTTTTTTTCCTCAAGCATCCTCATATTGATACTGATTTGGAACATGTGCTTTCTTCCTGATTTTCCTATCTCCTTTCCTCAAATTCACTGCAGTCTTCTTCTTCTAAAGGAGTTCCTTTGGTTATCAGCACCTCTCCTGGCTATCACATCACTGTTTGCCTAGTTCAAATTACAATTTAAGGCATGACTAAGATCCAATCACAAGATGGAAAGCCAAGTCTCTCTGTGAGGTATTTTGGATACATACAGTCTGCACTGGCAGTTGAAATAGCAACACACAGTTGCAAGGAATCCAGGAGATCCCACGCATGTCTGCCTGTCAGATACTCTTATTCTGCTGATCTGATTAAATCTGAACATTAAGTTCTTTTCCCTCAGTGCTGTTATCAGCTCCCTTTTGGCAAGAGGCACGTGAATTGCAGATCTATGTGTTTATAAGCAATTTAGTTGCAAGTCAGCCCAGTTGCATCAGATAAGAACAAATACTTTTATTTACAATTTGGGGAAACAATCGTTAGACAATCTTGCATATAGATAAAAACAAACCAGAAGAACCTATCAAATCTTTCACTAACAAAACTTAGGTAGTGCTTTTTCCCTCATAGATTTAACATTTTTTACAAGAGCAGATCCTGATGAGTCCCTCTGATTTTTAACACCATTTGGTCCAACTTGAAGCCAGAAAAGCTGTAACTCACAGCACTGCCACAGAAACATCAGACCTGCAGTAAGTGTGTTTATGTACAAAAATATTAAAAATACCCAACTGCTGATGAAGTTTCACATTTTAATCAAAGAATGGACCAAAGTTTCTCCACGAAGAACTTTAAAATGGAGCTGCAAAACTCTATCCAATATTGTTGGGGAAAAATCCAAGCCCTTTGAAAGTGAAAGACACTGGATTCAAAGACCATGAGAAATCCACTACTGGCAGAGAGTCCAGCAGCTCATTAGAGTAAGTGCAGATCCCCTCCTAAGTGCAAGTTTTATATCTTGAGACCAAATCCAAATTCAGAGACCAGGTGCTGGAGTTCTCAAGCCAGAGATCTGGGAAGCACGATGACCACCAGGGCTTTAGTTAGAACAATGACAGTTCAAAGCAGAAAAATAGTCTGGCTTAAAATTTAATCTGTTAAAAAGAAAAAATGAAATTAAGCATGATGTAACAGGGTTTCACTGAAGTGGTCTGGATTCCTTCATTTTTTACCATCAGCTGGGAATGACCATGGGGAAACTGCCTCCCCACAGAGTTCAATAACCATATGAAAACTCCTGTTTTAAAGGCAGTTCTTCCACATGCTATTCCTGCAATCCCGAACTGATGAGCATCAACAGATACCTTCATTATTCAAGTGCTAGTTAACAGTTCTGTTAAAAAAGTATTCTACAGAAATTTCAGGTTTTTCTCCAGAGAAAACAGACTTTATTCTTTACTGAGTTTATGTTAAAGTAGATATTCCTGGAAGATACCACTGACCTGTGACTGATTTAACTCAGGAGTTCCTAACTGGACACGTAACCCCAAACCCAGTCATTTTTAGATGTCATTTAGTCTTGAAAATCTACTTTAATAGTCTCCTGCCTGGCCAAGCATTTGTAACTTGTTTTTTGTTTGATTTTGACAGATGGTTTATTTCCAGAAAGTCTCCTGGCCCTTGCATTGCCCTGTGTTTTTGACATGTCAGTGATGAACTGCTGAGATAATGCGACAGTCCGAGTTAACTAAAGATAAAGTTATTGGAGTAGACACTAATTACATTTCATCTATTTAAAACCCAGAGATCACAAAGACTACTTAAAACTCAAGACTGGAAAGAAAAATAAAAAAGGACTTACTTGTTCTCCAAGTTTATCCAAGTTGTCCAAGAAATACTTTACAGATTCCCCCTAAAAACAAATCAAACAGTTATTTAAATAAGCGACATCCTTGGTCCCAATAGTTTACATTCTGAAGTCCAGATAATTTATCGAAACCTACATTTAAGTAGTGTAAGCTTTAATCACTGCCCTTTTTAAAAGCAGCTATCCTAAGAACACAACTGATGATTTATTCTTAGGCCAGTTAATATTTAAGCTTAAAAGCATAAAAGGCACATTTATAATAGTCACATTCTTTCCAAGTTTAGACTTGATAAATAAATCCAAGTGTTATCCACAGGGAGCATCAATGAAGCAGCCACACCTTCGTTATGAAAAGAAACATTCAATTCCTCAGAGGCTTTGCAGAGTGTGCACACACAGGCATTCAGGTGCAGGGATTAATCACCAGAGGAAGTTCATTTCTATTGCAGTGCCACAGGACTCAGGTCTGTGCACAGGCACGAGCACAGTGAGCGATGAGCAGAACACAGGATGAGAAACCACAGCAGACAAAGCACTTTACTCAAGCTTCCCATCAGACCCCAAGCTGGACCAGAACATCTTAGTCTGAGTGATGAGCAGAGCTCCAGGCTGCTGTGCATGATATCACATTTATTATCCAGGTTTATCTTCTGGATTCAAGTCATCCATGTCCTGGCAAAGGGTAACTGCAGCTTTTAATCCCTCCAGTAATGCAGAACTAAAGATTTTTTCACGGTAAACCTAAACCACAGTCAACCCTGCAGAACTCCATCAGGGTGCTGGGATTAAGGAGGTATTCTTCCATGGATACTGCAGCACCTGAGTTCACTTGCAATAGGAATGTACTGATGGAATTGACTGCAGAGGAAAGCACCTTTTTAAGGTTCTCAGCATCCTCACAGAAGCACAAATCTGCTTCCTTTTGGAAACTCTTAATTACCAGCTGTAACTTATTCATTTTACAGCAAATGCAGAAAATAAACCACCTGTGTTTTCACTCTGCAGGTGGAAGAGCAGGAATTCTGACTGAGCATTCTTGATGAGAAAATCAAACACCATCTGAGACGGGGGTGACTACACCTAACCCAGAGGACTGAATTAGGACAGGAGCTACACCCTGATAATGACTTCCCCTTGCTTCAATCTTAACTCTGCAATCTTATCTAGGGAGAATATAAACCTCACTATTCAACTGTGTCATCTAAGCATCTACCCTGAGCGGAGCTGGGTAAATAAAGGCCAAAAAGGGTTCTGGCAGACACATCAGCAGGGTACCTTTGCAAGTTTTCCAGGCACTACAATAGGTTACATAATACAAGGAGATGCCACACCTTTAAGCGTGCAATTTGAACATCAACGTTTAATGAGGCTGAACTGGGGCTCTGGTTGGAACATGCCTCGTGCTCGACACACCTGCAGGGAGAGAGCCCAACACATCTCTACTACCTTCTTTTACCTCCTGTTTGGCTCAGCTGTCCTGATTTTCTCTGGGGTGACAAACTGCAGCAGGAACACCTTTTTAGTGGCACACAGCAGCAACTGCTTGCAATGACAGCAGTGTTGTATCTTTTCCATCATCCGTTCTAGCCTCAATCCTCTAAGGAAGGTATACAGGGAAGAGCATTCCTAGTTCACAGAAAATGAACAACCCTGATGCATGAATTCACCAAGCTTCCCAAGGAGGAGTAACAGGATCAGAATTCAGGCCTTCCAAGTGCTAAAACCACTGTCTGTAGCCAAATACTAAGGCAAAATAAAATTTAAGGTGAGATTTAATTTCTTTTTTAGGTGCCAATAGGAGCTGGCAACCTTCCCTTCCCCACAGGGCTGGCTACGTACCAATCAGACAGATTTCAGACTCAGTAAGTGCAGGTATTTACTCTGGAATACCTGGCCCTCAGAGGCTGAATTTGTGTGTGTGCATACAAACATGCATTTTAATCTGAGACAGCTTTTTATACGACTCACAGCAATACCTACTCCCTAAAGAAGCATTAACTCTGCAGTTAATGTGGAAGTTACTACCTCTCCTTTTAGTCCCAGGGCTTGCAGCTACTGCAATGGACAGAGCAGTTAAAGCAGACAAGCAAACCACAGCCTGGAAAGGTCACAAAACATCCCTGCAGGCAGCTTTCCAAAAGAAGGGATTTCCTGAAATCACAAATGCAAAATACATAGGCCTGCAGCGACAGCAACACTCCAGAGCCACGCATCCAACAGCAAAGTCACTCAGGGAACACCGAGATGCCAGCTCCACTTCTGGGCTGTCACCTAGCAGAGTCAATGGCAGACAAACATCAAGGTGGCCATGCTGAAACCGAAGAGACTGAACTATTAAATCAACTACAACATAACACAGCTCATTAAGCAGAGACATTCCAGCTTCCCTCCTCCACACCGTGGGCTCAGCTGCTTGGGTTCTCCCCTCATAAAAATCTGTTCAGACAGCAAGTGCTGTGGACATGACTCAACTCTGTAACCAAGGACAGAAGTTGTTCATTCACTGTTTTTTACCAATCTGCATACCAATTAAAAACCTTCAAACTCATCATCTCTTCTCCCATCCCACTCCAGCCACCCATCCATACCACACAGCCACAACCCTGACCAGAGGTAATTTTCTGTCTGCCCTGGACATGTTGCTATCAGCAGGCTGAGCTCTGCTAACTACAGACACTCTTGAACAGCAAACTACCTCGCTGAACAGATCTTTATCAGAATGCACTACTGGAGGACCAGAGAGTTTTGACCCATTTAAACAAGCTTCAAAGAGGCAGCATTACAAAGCAGGCCAGCTTCAATCGCTTCCCAAAGTGTGTAGTTTTTTTACTTTATCCAATAATGAAGAGAAACACATTGAAAAACTCAGCGCACAAGAACCGAGGAAAGCCTTAATGTCACTTATTTATTTAAAAATCAGTTAGAAAAGGATCCATTCACACCCCTGTACAACAGCAGCCCCAAAGACAGCTTCTGTGTTAGGCTGCTTTTTCTTGGTACATAGAAAACGAGATCCCACTCGGTAAATCCATGACAGTGATCATATTTAAATGGCTGTATTCAACAGCTATCACCTAAAATTTCCCTTCTGACAGACTGTAAACTCTCTGGTTTACCCAAGATGAGCAGAAAAAAGAAACTGGGTTTCCCCACTCTGTCCCACTAATGCCAGTGTGGCTCACCATGTCCAGCCCTGCCACGAGGCTGCTCAGCAATCAATCTGTGGTGTCACACCACAAAGGAGCCACACTAAGGGCAAAATCTAGACAGAAATGAGAAACTGAAGGATCTGCCCCTATTAAAACCCCCACAGTTCTCCATTACACTCCCGATGTCTTCACACCCACGTTCTGTGAGTACATGGGACGGAAATTTAAAGATTAGCTAAAAATACAGTGATGTCCCCAGGACAGGAAGGACCTTGACCTGTTGGAAGGAGTCCAGAGGAGGCCACCAAGTTGATTACAGAGATGGAACACCTCTCCTACGAGGAAAGGCTGAGAGAATTGGGAATGTTCAGCCTGGAAAAGGGAAGACTTTGGGGTCACCTAACCATGGCCTTCAGTACCCAAAGGAAGCATACAGGAAAGATGGAAAAACTATTTACAAGGGTCTGGAGTGAGAGGACAAGGGGGAGCGGCTTCACACTGACAGAAAGGAGGTTTAGACTGCTTATTAGGGAGAAGTTCTTTACTTTGAGGATTCTGTGGCACTGGCACAAGTTGCCCAGAACTGTGGATGCTGCATCCCTGGGAATGAACAAGGCCAGGTTGGACAGGGCTTGGAGCAACCTGGGATAGTGGCAGGTGTCCCTCCACACCATTCTATGGTTCTGTGCGATAGTCTTAAACCAGCCCCAGGTTCTTTTTTAAATGCAGATGAACCCATTGAAGTCTTTTGTACAGCTGAGCAGTTTGGAATTGCAAATCTCTGAAGGCTGCAGTGACACTGCAGGAAGCAACCATGCCATGGAGCCCAACTCATCCCCTGCCCACTTCCCTCTCCTGCACTTCAAGCACAGCCCAAAGATGCCAATACAAGGACAAAACCCAGCACAGGCTTGGGCACACATCTGAAATGAATACTGAGGTACTGCAATAAAGCAAACTTCTTGAGCACACCCCAATGCAGCAGAATGAACAACCCACACATCAGCTTCAAAGACCTTCTGGAGTTACAGGAGGGTGCTTTGGCTGTTTTAAACTTTACTGAATTATATCAGGGTATTGGATTTTTAAGCAGTCCTCTTTGAATGCTTGAGAAAGATGCCCTTTTTTGTTCAGATAGAATATAGACGTCTCAGCTGTGGCCCTTCAGCCTCCTCCTGATTCAGAAATGCATGTAAACCACAGGAAGTTGACTGTTAAATAACTTTATTCATAACTGTCAACTATTCCATTTTCAGAAAGGTTTGAGTCAAACCAGCCTGTGTCTCCTGGAGCCCTGTGATCCTCCCTGAGACAGCCAAGTCACTTCATCATGAATGTACAAGAAAACACTGAAATCTTACTCCTATCAAGGTGACTGACACAGCGGCTTCCCCTACAACTTTGCATTTAATACTTATTAAATGAAATATCTCCAGTTCTAAAATTCATTCTTTTTTACTAAGACATTTTACAAATTCATTCTTTTTATAAAGCAGAGGTGGTCATTTAGTTGTAGGCCAACACCTGCTGCTGTGGTCATCTGCAGTAAACCAGAGCAAGTATCTTTTCTAAGCAAAACACAGCATAGAGATCACTGTCTGGTTACTGCCTAAAGCAAAGTAACCACAAAAATATTTTTGGGGAGGGAAGGAAAAAAATAAACCTACATGAAATACACACCAGATGAACACATCTTTTAAACCCAGGAAGCACCAAATCATTTAGTTTCCATGAAAACAATGTCAACAATCTAAATATGATTTGTTGAAACCTTAGCATAGCCAAATGGCTTTTTAGCTCTTCAAGGGGATCAGGGACACTGCATTTTTTCCACTAGCAATTGCTTAAAAAAGAAAAAAGATATAGAGAAAAAGCATCAAATAAAGATTTAGTCATCACAAGGTTTAAAGAAAGAAACAATTTATCAAACCATCTAGGTTTGGCTGCAAGTTCAGTGGAACATACTGAACTGACAAGGCTTATTCAGTGTCTGAAATAATAAATGTGATACTTTAAGAAAATAGGAGATAAAACTTAGTAGCTCTATATTAGAACTCTAAGAACCACCAAACATTTTTTCTTCCTGACCTTACTTGAATTTCTTGAAAACGATAAACAAGTATTTCCTACTTGATTTAATTAAAAACCCACAAAAACACAAGAAACAAAAACACCACCAAAAAAAAAGCTTTTTTTACAAGCCTAGTTTAGAGTAAGAACAGGTAACTGCAGTGTTTTTAGACTGGTGTGTACATGCCTAAATATGCAAACCAAACCATCCACAACACTGGAGAATCAGCTTGAAGGAAGGTGATGGGAGACATAAGCAGACTCTGAAAATTCTGCATTTTACAGCACCCTAGTAATGCTTATAGCACACACTTCATTATGTACAGGGTGGTTTTCTGTTAGGGACTTAATCCAGGAAAATCCATATCTGAGGATTTTGGCAAAGGAAAGAATCTCTAGCAACCTTTTTTTCTTGCCACCCCACCCTAAGCTGATTTAAAAGAAGACTGAGTACAAATCAATACTGCTGCCATGAAGTTATAGCAGATGTCTTCTGAAATGACAGTAATAAACAGAGGGATAATGAATGGAGAAGCATTTCAATCAAATCAATCAATGCAGATTCCCGGTGGAAGGGAGATTAGAGGGCACAACCTCCTCCACCCAAACAGGGAATATCCACAGCATTGCACAAAGGAGGCAGATGATCCAGATGATATGTTTATGCCATGAATGCATATCCTAATTGCATTAAAGAGCTCAAATCCACAACTCTCTTGACTGTTAGAGCAGCAGGTTTAACCAAGTCTCATGTCGAGACATTCAGCTGGTTTGGTCTCTTTTGCTGGTCTCAGACTTGGAGGTAAATGAAACAATCTTGGTTCCTTCACAGCTTTCAGGTTTCTACAATTTCTCTTTCCAGTCACTCCTCCCAGTGCTTTTTGAAGAGGATTCTTCTTTCAAACATTCCCCAGTCAACAGACTAGGGTAAAACTTCCCAGCATTCATACCTATAACCTGTTTACTCAAGGAACTAAACTTTAAAAATATACTTTCCCTGTTTTACAGCACCAATCCAGCAACTTGACTGGTATCTCCTAAGGTGAGGGGAAACAATTTATTTCTGAATTGCCACTCTATGCTCTAATACTTGATTTAACACTCACTCTTCAAGCAGTATTAGCAGCATTCCGGAAGTTTACAATAAGCATATACAGTAACTAATTTTTAGTAATGGTGCTGAAGGTATTTGGGGAAAAAAGCCCAGGTCAGCAGTAGTATATTTACTTCCCAAACTGCAAATTGGGGTCAAAATATTTGAGTGTGCACTAACACAAAACACATTTCCCTGTGATAGGTTTCCTTTCTCTAAGTGTTAATTATGGCCAAAGCCCAGCAGTCCCCATTTATGCCCACATGAGCATTACTGTGGCCATGTGCAGAGCAGCCAACTGTTCCATGTGAAACTAATCCCAAACTCTCCAAAACCAAAGGGCAAACGGCTGGAAAAGGGCACTGCCACCTGTGGAAGCATGAATGGAGCAGCCTTACAAGGGCTGAAGCAAAGACAGTGTGTGTCAAGACCAGATATCTCACATCTCCCAGCTTCTTTCTCTCCAGCTCAACCATTTGAACAGTCATTTAAACCTGAGCTGCTCATTTCCAGAGATAAAATTCAGCACAGTCTCACACAGCTAAGACTCCTTCCAACAATTAATTCCTGTTTCTTTGCAAGAACAGAGAGTTCAGACACAGTTGCTGATACAGGAGTACAAAATAATGCTGCTCCTCATCAATGCACATCACAAATGCGTCACAGCTCAGCCCAGCTCGGGGAGCTCAGACCATTTCCCCTTTCCAGCGCTTGCTGTGTGCGGCCCGAGCTGTGTTTGCCTTTTTTCAGAGCCATCAGAACTGCGTCACAGGGGGGGTAGAAGTGAAACCTGCCTCGTGTTTGGTCACACAAACTGAGGATCTGTCCTAAAAAGAAGGAAAGGTTCAAGTCCTGACTCATAGAAGCCATCTTTTGTAAAACCTTTTGGTGGCAGGGCAGAATCTGTGTTTGCAACAGCTGGATTGCTTTGGCTGGAGGGTGCTCAACTCCAAAAGCACCAAGAGAGGAGTCACCACAAGTTTATTTCATGACTGACATTTTTATCTTGCATAACAGTATTAACAAAGAAAGGTGAAGGGGTTTAAGAAGGGGTTTAACCCAATAATATCCCTTTAATCTATTATCCCCTATTTACCATGTAATCCAATTAATCCATAATTCTCAAAATGTGGATAACAAATGGAAGGAGACAGAGCACGCCAACCTGAGGGCCTGCACTGTGACATCCTGGCAGCACCTGCAAGCTGGGGACATCTGCCATACCCTGAGAGTGACAGAAGGATGTCACTAAGCCAGCCCGGAACTAAATACTCCAAACAAGGCTCCAGCATCAGCTGCTTCTCCTCCCTGCACCCAGTTCAGCAGTGCTCTCCCTTCCAAGTGCCAGACTCACACAACTCACACTCAGATTGACTCCCATCAGTAGAGCATTTACAGTTTCACTTATACCATGCCACTCCAATTAAATTAATTAAAACATGATTGAACTCTAAAAAGAAGTTAATCTGCATACCAGTATACCACAGAGCAAACTGTTCCAGTTTTCAATTACCTTCCTAAGAGGGAAGAAATCCATTTCGGTTTTCTTAGTTAGGTATCTCTCCCCTCTCCTGGTAGAATTTAATTGCTGAATTCTTAATTACTCAAAAATATGCAAAGTCACTACAGCTTTTATGTAGGAAACAGCATTCCACTAAAACCTACAAAACTACAATTTCTCCACACCAGGCATTCTGCTATTGTACTTCTAATTCTGAAAGACTGCTTGGACACCAGAATGTGACATATTCTAGAAACAGCTGAGACTCCTTCCAACAATTAAAAACCCCCAGAGTCCACAGCATTAATCCTGGAGTGAAGAAATTCTTCCCTGTGAGGTCCTGGCACAGGTTGTCCAGAGAAGCTGTGGCTGGTCCACCCCTGGAATGTCCAAGGCCAGGGTGGACAGAGCTTGGAGCACCCTGGGATAGTGGAAGGTTGGGAGAGGAACAAGATGAGCTTTAAGGTTCCTCCATCCCAAAGCATTCTGTGATTCCATGATTTTTCTTAGGCTAACCATGCTTTCAAATAGAAAGCAAACTCAAGGCTGTTGTAGCCCCTTCTGGAGATCAGAGCCAGGCTGAGGAACACATGAACTGACACATGGGACAACAACAGACCCAGAGCATCCAACCAAAAGGCTGCTGTTTGCCAGAACCTGAACCAAAATTAATCCATGAAAGCAAGGATCAGGTGTACTTTGTTTCTTCAAACGTCTTTTTACTCCCTCCCTAAGTATTTACAATCCAAACTCTTCTTCCACAAAGTTTACTTTAGGAAAGGCATCAATACCTTGCAGAAGATTTTCAAATTTCATTGATAAACCAATCCTCCAAGCCCCAGAACACACAGACCTAGAAATCCTACAAAATCATGCACTGACCAAGGAGAAACTGCCACCTCCCAGTTACTATTTACACTCTGGGCAGCATCTCTATAAACCTCAGATGTTTTGCACACAAAACAGACTGGAACCAGACTGTAAACATTTGCTCTTCTTTCAGAGCACTGACCCACTGGCTCCATGACTTCATGTGTTTGCAACTCCAACTGCATTTAATCTAATGCTGGAGCAGTGGTGAGTCTGCAAATCTGCCATCCATCATTTAGAGCTTTAGTTGCTTCCAAGTTGTACAAGACCAGCAAAGGCTCCCAAAAACACGACAAATATTTGGCATGTGGAAATGTATCAGCACTAAAACTGGCCATACTGAACTTGAAGATGCTTGAAAAGTCCATTATTGCATAAACTCTGCTCTAAATCACAACATTTCAAAACCAGAGCCCTGAACTGGATCCCAATACATTTCTCTAGGATTCAGTTTTAAAGTACATTTGGTCCCTATTTCAGCCTCATGAGAAATCAAGATGACCAAATGCTTTTTAGTTCCTTCCTCTGTCTCAATTAGAAGAATCCATTTCAATTAAGTTCTGGTATTTCTGTTTGCAGCCAGTGATGCACTCATAAACCAGCTCTTGTTCCAAGCTCACAAGATCCTGTGATAATTTACTGCGTCTAGTGAAAGATCTCACTGTATCATTAGCTGAATATTGGAGTTTTTAAAAACTACTAAAAGTTGTGTCTACAAGAGCTCAAAGTTAACAGTGAAGCACACGAGACTCCCTAAACAGTAGCAAGAGGCTGAAAACATGTCATGCCACTTGTAGAATTTCATACCATGAATTAACTCAAACTAGAAAGAAATATACATTCATTACTAGACCAACTATATAACTTTGTTACTGAAACCAATTAAGGTTCCCAATACCATTCACTTGTAAAATTTTAGTAATCACCCTGCATTACTTTTTTCCCCATAATTTTGTGTAGTTATTTTGAAATACAAATGGTACCAGTGCACTATTTCCACCCCTGGAAATTCTGCATCCTCTTGATTTGGTCACTGGTGAATGATAAAATATCATAATATCATCATGTGCCCAAAGAGAGAAGTGCTCCCAGGCTGGTTGCAGAGATTCCAGCATTTTGTTTAAAATAATTTCCCCAGCATCTTTAAACAAAGGAAAAAGAAACAGAAACTAATGTGGTATTACACATTCCTGAACCATAAAAAGAATTTGAGGTCTTTTCAGTTCCTTGGTTAAGTCTCTGAAGAGGAGCATATTTCCCTTATTAACTAAGGAGACTCCAAAGGAAAAGAAATTTAAGGCAGGAATGACTATGATGGAGAGGTGTGCAACATGGTACAGTGAATTGAGTGCTGTAAAAGGCAGCTCACTCCTTTTCACTATTCAGAAATATTTATTTTCTGAAGTAGTTGTCAGTTACTGTGATGATAATTCAGGGTGTTTTCTGTATTTAAAATTCCTCAACTTTTCTATCTCTATTACCTGATGTTTCTTGTTCATGCAGACATGCAAGTTAAGCAGATACTGGAAGTAATTTAGGACTTTTTTAGCTGCTGATGTATTCTTAAACATCTTCTTTATCATTATTTAAATTCAACCCATCAGGCAGCTCTGGGGTAAAATATAAGTGTTAGTCTCCAGGATTATTCAGATTTTTATTTGACTTAAACACACTTTATTTACGGTTTGAGGCTGCCAAATTAACTAATATCATATTCTGTAAGTAATTTATTCACCTTTAAGATATAAATAAAGGCTTCATATTCCAGAGTAATACAAGACACCACTTGGTATCAGGCAGCCTCCATCAGCACTGTGAGTATACAGCCTGTTATTCTGTAAAAGGGCAGGTTCTGCACCCTCTAAACTTCTCGACTGAATTTGATAATACAGCTCCTTAGCAAAGAAAAGTGCCAGCAGACACAATGCTGGCACGAAGATTATCTTGCTTTCCCACAACTACAATTATTCCATTGCTTTTCTTACGTAGTGAGTGAGGTCAGCTGCACTTGGGTTTTCTCACATTTTCTTAAGCAACTTCCTCAGCTACCAGAAGCTGAAGTTTCCTACCCCTTTGCTAGTTTTGTGTAAGAGGTACAGCCTGAACCCAGAAGATATCAAAGCATTCACCATGAACTGAAGTCTGGGACAATAAAGAGCCAAAACAGTCACCCAGTACCACCCAGGTACAATAAATATGTGCTTGGTGAGAGCAGACTTCACCAGCCTCTAAGGCTGAAGCCTTGTTACAGTAAACTGAAATTAAGGAACAGCAGCACAAATCAACATTGCCTCTGGCATGGCACCTTAGTCCTGAAGGATCCCATATTTACACATGAAGAAGATCCCCCTCTGCTCCTTGCCTCAGGGGCAGAACCGAGGCTTGGAAGATGCCACTGCATTTATCCCAGCATGGAGATTTGCTGACAGCCACGAGCCCAGGGACTGTGCAGGGTTTGTGTTCCAAAGTCATTTCTCAACGGACCCAGAATGGGTGCAGCCACTGCTGTTTAAATTCCAAAGGTTGTAACAAGACAGCTCTGCAGGTACCGACATGTAACACCTTGCAGGTGAGTAGAGAGCTCGGAAATGAGCTTGCAATGTATGTCTGTACCAAGGGCTCAATTTACACTGCACAGCAGAAGCAGCAAAAGCTCCTCAAACACATTTGCAGAGATTTAAAACAACCTGCTGAGAAGAGGTTCACATGCTCAAGATATGAATATTCATATTCAGAAGGGCATTTGTATTTTATATTTATTTAACCATGGCTTGGTTATAGAATTCTGGTTTTTTGAAAGAAGTAGGTCACCTTCTAGTCTTCTGCAACAAAATGTTTAGGAAACTAAGGCACATGACTATCAACACAAGGCAGCTTGCTGGAGACAGAATATGTGTAAGAACACATCCCTCTGCTCCCACACTGCATTGTACAAGTCTGCATTTTAAAAGCAGTGGTTCCCCATAAACAGATCACAAAACCCCAGAATGGTTTGGGTTGGAAGGGACCTTAAAGATCCCCTTGTTCCAACCTGCTGCCATGGGCAGGGACCCCTTCCACTAGTCCAGGTTACTCAATATCTGGATTGAGTTTGAATTAAGTATTCCATCCTGAGAGAATGCACTGAAACCATGCAGAAAATATAGGATTGTACAAGCCAAGTGTAGCACACAGGACTCCAAAGGCATTCCTAGATGGAAGATAACTCATCCTGCTTTGGTCTGGCACAACAGGTCTACATCAAGACAGCTCCTGCTGAAAGACTTCAAGTCCAGAACCACATTTGTGCTTAATAGCAATGAAATATAAAAATATAAAAAAAGAAATATAGCAACATTCTGAAAAAAATACAGCAAAGATGTTCTCCATTAAAACCAGACCAGCACCAGCTGGAAATAAAGACCAGTCCACTCTGCAAACACTTCAATATTTTGCTGCTAACAAGAAAAGTTACCAGGCAGGAAAGGAAGAGTAGTGGAAAGGGAAGAAGGCAATCCTAGAAACAGCATTTCAACTCTCAGAGGCTGTAACAGAAATCCTAATCCCAATTTGGAAAAGGATAAAAAAACGGCACTTTGTGTTAAGTTAGTAAAATTCACCTGAAGATCACTCAGCTTGACTGAAATATTACAGTCAATCCCCACTACCAAATCACTGGCATACACTGAAGGGTTTTTGGCCACAAACCTGGAGTAAAGACACTCAGCCCTCTACTGCTGGACTCTAGAGTTAATCTCTATAAGGAGTCTTATTAATACCAACTCAAAACCAGCATTATCTTGTCATTGGGGCTGGAAAACCAGCAAATCTTCAAAAAATCCATGTCTATTTTGAGGATTTGAGTGGCTAATTTTAAAGTATAAATTTGTAAAGCACTTTTCTTTCCACAGTTATAGCAACAATCATTGATAAATCCTTTTCACCTTAAGACCATGAGCTGGCAAGTAGCCTTTTCCAAGGGCTTTAAGGAGTCATGCTCACTCTACGCTGGCCATCCTGTGATCTGATGTTTGGCAGAGTACTGATTAGAGGAAAGGGAAAAAAACTGTTCATACTTCAATATATATAAAGCAGCAGCTTTTGGGGTTTCCACACAGAAATTTAAGCAATAGTCAGTGCAATTACAACACTGTATTTCAATAAACTAACTCTGAATTATGTGATTAAATTCCCAAATAGTCAATGTTTAACAAATGTTGGGTGACTGGATCTCATGTCCGAAATTAATATTCTCCAGTCAGCCTCAGCAAGCTTCTCCCAACAGTTTATGCACTCAGTCATGTCCCAATAATAGAAGCAACTCCTGCACCCTTCAAGCAGAGTGGGACCACTGAATACCCAATCCCAGATCCAAGAGGAGATCCAAGGGGAAAGCCATGCCTACTTCCCAACGTAGGGGCGTGGGGAGGTTAAAGAGATGAACACTGGGAGGAAAACCAACACACTGCAGAAGCTGCTGAAAGGCTTCAGAAAGTCACTGTCATAAACACATCACAGACACTTTAATGAGTGACAGGTAAGACACTCTTTTTCCAGGCTCCACACTTGTGACTTCAGAGGGACTTTGTGCACTGACCTACAGCTGCCCCATAAGATGGGAACCCACCCTCCAAAAGGGGAAAACCTCAACATCTGGCAACTTAGCCTGGCTTCACACACAACTGACCTCCGCAGGATCGGGCTCTATAATCAGGCACATTTCAAGATGTGCTGACTGTGCACCTGAAAGAACAATGAACTTTCCTAATATTTTGCAGTGTCCATTTGAGGACTCAACCTTTCAGCAGAGCTTAATTAATGTTCTTGTGTGTACAACAGCCCCACTAATATTCAGACAGAACCCTGAAAAGCCCAAGGAGAGTAAGACAAAATACAATACAATCTCCCAGTAAACTGAACAATGCTTGCCAAAAATACTTGCCTGCAACAGAAAAATGCTACATGGAAGCTGCTGCAAAGCTGTCAGTGTAGCTTCAAGCAGAACACGCCTTTTCCTGTCTTCTATAATCTGATCTAGCACTTGCAGACATGTCACAGAAAAAGCTGTGATCCAGAGGTGAGTGCATATCCTATAATCCTTACTGTATCATCTGTGCCTGCAGTTCTATGCAAATATGGACAAAAATGAAGTGTCATCTCACATGAATCTCACAACTCTGCAGCTTTCTGGCTTTAACATACCCCACAACATTCAACTTAAACTGCAAGTAGGGCATTAAGTATCTGTCTGAAGATCAACAACTGCTGGTAGCAAAGATCAAAACCCACCCAAAAATTACCTTCAACAAGAACAAACCCTGAACACATTCAAAGCTTATCACGCATCTCAGTGTGAGATCACACTCACGTGAGAGCAACTCAGCTCTCATCACACTCTTCTGTTCTCAGAGAACAATGAGACTCCTGGAGAATACTTCAAAATGCTTCTCTGTTAACAGCTCTCACAGCAGTTCAAGAAATGAATGACATGAGAGGGAAGTGCAAGGCTACTCTTACTCACAAGGGCCTTGCTCTGTGTTCCACAGCACCCAGCGCTGCTCAGCTGCCAGCGCCCCGGAGCAAAGCTCCAGGAGAACAGCAAACCCTTACAGCCACACACCGAACAGCTCACCAGCACAAACAGAACAGCTAGGCAATGCCCAGGTAAGTCAGTTTGCAGAATTAACAGAATGGCTGTGTTTATCCAAGTCACTTCAGATTTTTACCGGAAACCAAGCAGCAACGGGAAATGTGAAATGTTAATGAGGTGTCAGAAGGTGTTGGGCTGATTCAGACTAAATCTGTAACTCACCCGTGTCAGCCACCTGAGAGGCCAGCCGAGAAACAAGGCTGGTGGCTGAAGGAGAGGAAGCCTGAGGATGACCAGAACCTCCAGTGTAAGTCACAGAACTGCCTCAGCTACAGAGGCAGGACAGTCTGCAGTTACCTGTGCTAGCGGAACAAGCACCTGAGTGAGTCTGGTTTGTAATAAAATGGGAGGGATTATAACATTAACCACCTGGGAAGCACTGAAGTGGCACATACTGCACTAAGCTGTAATTAGCTCTTTCCAGTTTTAAAGCACTACACAAGCGTGACCTAATGAATTTTCATAAATGCTGCTGCTAGTGGCCAGAAGGCCCCTATTTTTATACTAAGGAAAATAAATCATATTGGCTATCCCATGACCACTTGAGTTAACAAAATGAGGAAGGACACTCCAGTGAACTAGACATGGAAATGCTGATTCCTAATTCCATTAAAATACAACCAAGTTCTTTTTTTTTTTTTTTTTTTTTGCAGCTATAAAAAGATCACATTGTTTCCTTAGGCTCCCAACATCATCAGTAAAAGATCCTGGAGAGAAACAAAAAAAAGCAAGAGTAGCTTAACAAGTCCTCACAAATGTACATATATGTTGAAGTTTTAACCATATTCTTGCAGAGACTTCAATTTTAAACCCTTTTTCTTTGTACTTCCTACCCGCCCAAGCTACAAATGGTTTCTACACTACATATTCTTGCTGCCTTTCCTCCAGAATTTGTATGTAAATTTTGACATTTTTCACTCCTTGCCCATCACTGCTCCATTTTCCATTTGCCCACCTCTACCTCTGTCCCAGAATGTCCCATTCCCACGGCAAACACTTCCCCCATTTCTGCCTGTGCTCCCTTAGTATGAGCCATGTTTTTCAGTCCAGTGAAAAGCTGAACTCACTCAACAGTCTGAAAAGAAGTTAGAGCAGATACAGTCCAATAATGCCCCTCACCATGTTAGTCCCAGAGCTTTAAACTATTTTTGTGCCACTTTTCCCTCTCTCCTACTCATCTAATGATTGCTTCTATCTCTCCTTTTGTCCTGTTAGTTTGCCACAAGCAGCTAAACTGGAAGCAGAACAGTATTTTCCCCTTTTTCCCCATTCTAAAGTGTTAAAAATTTGTAGTCTGGAAGCCTTCACTTCAAGATTCAGGACTTGACACGCCTGAACTGTCTGTGTCTCTCCCAACTTCCCCCTGCTCTACCTCCTGACTGAGGGACACGCCTGTCACTCCCTCCTTAACCATTTGTGTCCTCCTTTCTTGTCACAGCACACACCTGAACTCTCTGAACACTCTCCTGCAAAGCCTGGAGCAGGTACAGCAAGAATCCACACTGCTCCAGGAGCTTCCCTCTGTTCTGCTGCCCACATGGAGCTCTGGCAGAAGTTAAGCTGAAGCTTACTGAGGTAAAACTGAGACTTCATGCTTGGCCAGCACAGATCACAGTGCCTGCACTCAACAAAATTACATCATTCAGCTGCCTTTTTTTTTTTTCTTTCATGTTTATAACTTGGCATAAATATGTCCAGCTGAGATTTTGAAAGTATTTAGGAAATAAAGTAATATAAGAACAAATAAAGCAGTTACCTTGCTTTCAAAAATTATTAGGACAGTACTGAACTATTAAGAGCACATAAAAAATATTCCTGAGTTTTAACTAAAGCACAACATGATAAATACATATTTTTGCAGATAATTACACAAATTTAGGGATTTACAGAAGAAAGCAACAGCTTTCTTTCTGTAAGGTTCAGAAGAACAAATTGTTCACTACCCTCTTCACAACACACTCAAAGTGAAACTCTGCACATGTTTCAGTTATGGAAAGAACCCACTTCCCAGAGCCTCAAGATGACAGAACAGTAATTGCTCCCTTCCCTTTGCTACACAGCCTCAAGTCACTAAACATGTTTAATCGAAGACAAAACTGTTTTACTGAACAGATTTTAAGCAGATCCCTCCAGCACAGCAATTACACCACTAGAAGTCCCATCTGCACCAGAATCTTGACTACAGAAGAGCAACTACTCTTTTATGATCACTTGAAGGTGAAACTCAAGGAGCAACAGGTCTCCTTAGGAACTTATTTACAGAGCTCAGCCCAGGGCTGGGCAGGTGATAGGCCACTGCAGCACCTGCCCATTCTGCAATCTGCAGAAGACATTCCATGATCAGGGCAATACATATTTATAGAATATTTACACAACCTCTTTAAGTCAGGCTATGATTACACAACCATTCATAATAGCTCAACAGGAGACATCATGAGCTATTGTTTGGATTCACACTAACACAAAGGTTATTTTTAAGACATAAAAACACAAAGCCACTTATGTTTGAGAGACCTACAAGAACAGATTTAATCTATTTTAAGGTTCTCAACCCCCACCCCCACAAAACTCTATGCCACTGGCATACACAAGTCTGTGAACCAACAATCAAACTGAACTCAAATTTTTCATTTGTTTTTGCAGCATTTGCATGGGAATGGAGCAAAGGGAGTTCAGCTGTCACAGACAGTTTGAGCTGCTCCTCAAGAATCAAGAGGTTTCTTTTTCCTTTCCAACCCCACTACTGAATTGTGTACTTCGTCTCTACCCCACTACAAAATTGTGTACTCCATCTTCAGCTGAGAACTTCCATGTAACAAGTCTTATTACATGAGTATTAACACAGACATTCAAAATTAAACAGGAAGTATACAGAGGGAATGTTTGCTAGATTGCTCAAACTGGAATAGAGAAGGGAGTGGTTTTTAAATTCTTCTCATTAACCCATGCATATCTTTTCTTTAAAAAATCACATTACTATTCAGCCTGTCTTTTTTTGACAAACTTTTTTTTTACCCTTGGCTTGGTTTTTTAAGTTGATGCACCAGTTAATAAAAGGGTGGTAATAATCATATGGTAAAAATACTGTGCAGGTACCAGCTTTGTTACAAAACTTAAAAGCCCTCAATACCTCAGCTTTCCCACATATGAAATGAGGACGATTACATCAGAACCTCTTTTATTATTATTAAAAAAGGGGGGGAAGTAGCTAAATGCAGCTGTGTGCAACACCACAGAGTAAGAGCCGACCGCTCAAAAACACGTAAGGAAGCGGCTTGGTCGGCGTTTCGCAGAGAAGCAAGGCAGGAACAAAATCACATGCGGGCAGTTAAAGACACTGAAGGCCAAATCTTACCAGCTGGAACTCCCTGCGCCTGTCGTAGGCGTGCTGGATGCCACTGTCTGCCCACAGGGCTCGGATGGCTGGCAGGTAGTCCAAAAACACACTGGTCTCCACCATGCCCTGCACCACGGTGACCGCGCGGGTGTCAAAAGCCATCACCTTGTCCCCGTTGCTCTGGTTGGCAGGATCTCCCCAAGGGATATGGAGTTTCTCTCTGGCATCCACGAGGACTCGCACACCTGCAATGACAAGGAAGGGCACTGTGAGCAGAGCTTCTCAGCATCTACTGTTTCACCAGCCCACAGATCTGCACTGAGGTGAACAATGCACCTACTCTGCACAAAGCTCAACAGAACATCCACCCAGGATGGGCAGGGAATCAGGAAACCAAAAAACTGACTCAAACCACTACACATACAGGTAATAGCAAACTTCAGATTTGCCATCTCAAGAACATGACTACCATCAACAGGATGCAAATTTAATTTAATTCTTGAAAAAGTGTAATTTTTAATTACTAAGTTTATCCAACCTGTGCTACCAAATTCTTTCACTTGGCATGAGTACAAGACAAAGCATACTTAAAAGTTTATTTCAAAACACGTTAAACCACCTGATGTCTTGCTTTAAGGTTCTCTAGGTTTTGTGTTCTTGTCAACCTGGTATCCAGTTAAATTATACAAAGAATCTCTATCACTGACAGTATTTCTATCATTGCCTTTAGTATTTTCAGAGAGACTAAGACATGTACTAAAATCATTGCACTTGCTGAAAGTATGTTTCTATAGCTTAAGTGCAGAGGAATTGTATCACCTAAAGGCTTCCCTGCACTTGTGTGGTTGTTTAGGTAAATATTCTCTAGAAGAAAAAGAGTATTTTAAACTTCTTTTTAGAGTCCTTCTGAAAGACATAAACCCACTGTGCTCATGTTGATAAGGTAAATGCAGGGAAATAATTTCTAGTACTAAATTTACTGATGAAAAAATAAAAAGAAAATTCCAGAAATAATAAGCAACTGTAAAGGCATGGGAAGAGATATAAGGAAATTAAGATGTGGCAACAAATGACTGCTCAGTAACATATTCATTAGGTGCCAAGGTGTTTTGTCAAGGTTCACTCCCTTTCCATGGTTTCTCTCTCTGTCAAAGGCAGGTATCTGTCAAATCTATCTGTGACTGCAGGAAAACAGCCTCCCAGACAGATGTGCAGTTCCTACGTGTATACCTCCACAGAGCATGAAGTAGCTTTAACAATAAACTTTAACCTGGTTAAGATAAATGTGCATGATTTCTACTGCCATCAATAGTTTTTCCAGGCTTGATTCATCAGCAGGTTTGTAAAACAACTCTCTTTGAGAATGGCTGGATTTCCAGGGGCTGAGTCTGGCAACACTTGGCTGTTTTGAGAAACTTCATTAAGATTTGATCCAACTATTACACAGTCCAAACTGAAAATCCAAGGAGCGATTTAGATAAGAGAGAAAATGAGTGAGGATGACCAATGAAGCCAGGATGACAGCAGTGAAATTGAGCGTCCACTACTCCCCTAAACCATGTGCGGAGGTTTTGGCAAAGCATCTGTGAGAGAGGCTCTGCCTGCGGGTTGCAGTTAATTGATGTGTCAGCCAAGCAGCGATTTCCACTGCAGCAAAACGCTGAAAGCACAGGGCTGGGCTCCTCCTCATGCACTTCCAGGTGCATCTTCCTCCCATCCATTACCGCTCATTACTGCACTCGCATTACCAGGAAATCACAAAATCAATTAGATTGGAAAAGACCTCTGAGATCATTCAGTCCAACCTATGACCGAACACCACCTTGTCAACCAGACCTGCCATTAAGTGCCACGTCCAGTCTTAAACACTTCCAGCGACAGTGACTCCACCACCTCCCTGGGCAGCCCATTGTCTCAAGGGAAGAAATTCTTCCTAACGTCCAGCATAAAGCTCCTCTGGTGCAGCTTAACACTGTCCCCTCATCCTATCTCTGGTTCCCTGGGAGCAGAGCCCGACCCCCACCTGGCTACAACGTCCTTTCAGCGGGCGTAGAGAGCGATAAGATCACCCCTGCGCGCCCCGTTCTTCACGCTGAGCCCCCCCAGCTCCCTCAGCCGCCGCCGCTGCTCCAGCCCCTTCCCCAGCTCTGCTGCCCTTCTCTGGCCTCGCTCCAGCGCAGCAGCGAAGGCAAAGCTCGGCACCTCCCGGGCTCAAACCGCTGCTCCCGGGGCCGGAGCCGCCCCGCGGGCCGCACCCGGGCGGCGCGGTGACAGCCCCGCGGCCCCGGGGGGAGGCTGAGGCGCCGGGACAGCGCGGGAGGCGGCGGCGGCCCCGCGGCTCCCCCGGCCCGCGGGACCCGCCCGAGCCGCCGCTCCCCGCCCCGGCCCGGCCGGGCCCGGCGCTCGCAGGGGCGGCCCGGCCCCGCCGCCCTCACCCACCCTTGATCACGTTGCTGTAGATGGTGGCGCGGAACTCCTCGCGGGCCGCGCGGTCCCAGTCCTGCCCGTGGATGATCCGCATCTGCTTGAGGAAGGTGGACTTGCCGCTCTCGCCCGCGCCCAGCAGCAGGATCTTGACGAGGCGCTTCACGTAGGTCTTCTCGCGGTTGAGGCACTTGTCGATCTCCTTGGACTTGCGCTGCTGCTCGGCCTCGCCGCTGGTGAGGAGGCAGCCGGGGAAGCAGCCGGACAGCGCGGAGCGGGACGGCAGGAAATCCGCCATCTTAGCGAGCGCTGCCAGCGAGGGGAGCGCCCGCCCGCCGCCCGCGCCGCGCGCGCCCCGCACCGCGCCTGCGCGCCCCGCCACGCCCGGCGCGAGGCCAGCGCGGGCCCCGCCCCCTCCGCGGGCCCCGCCCCCTCCGCGGCCCCTCACAGGAAATGGCGGGAGCGGCGCGGGCACGGCCCCTCAGGAGCGGCCCCGGCCCTGCGCAGCACCGCCCGGCCGGCCCCCGGCTGCCTCACTGCCCTGTCCGAGCGCTCCCTCATGTCTGGCAGGAGAGATCCTTCCAGCCACACTGACAGTTTTACTTGTAAGACTCTGCCTTCTCCTCAGGAAATCCCCCGAGTCGCTTTGAACTTGAGCTTGGAATCGCGATTTTTCAGCACCGTTCCTGGAGGAGATCCAGGCTGTAGCTCCCGGCAGGTGCCAGCCTGCTCACGAGGAAGCGCACTGAAAGAACATTCAGGCACAGGGTGCTGCTGTGTAATGGAGTTAAAGGTTTATAGATGCACAGGATCATAATTTTAACGTGCTTTGCAATGGAAAATAAATACAAGGTGGACTTCATGGAGTCATAAAAGTTTGGGAAAGACCTTTAAGATCAAGTCCAACCACCCACCCAGCATCCACAAAACCAGGTCTGGATGTTTCTCGAACACTTTCAGGGATGGTGACTCCACCACCTTCCTGGGCAGCCCCTTCCAATGCCAGGCCACCCTAACAGTATTTTTTGTTGCTGTTGTTTTTTCCTAATCTAATTGAATCTCCCATCTTGAGGCCATGTCCACCGGTCCTCTCACTGTAGGCAGGCAGAAGAGACTAAATCATAAAACACAGAATCAGTTAGGTTGGAAAAGATCTCTGAGATCATCCAGTTCAATCTGTGACTAATCACCTTTGTCAACTGGACTATGGCACCAGTTGCCATATCCAGTCTTTCCTTCAGCACCTCCAGGGTGTCTCCACCACATCTCTGGGCAGTCCAATCTAATATCTAATTACCCTTTCTGTGAAGAAATTTTCCATAATATCCAACCCCAACCTCCCCTGGAGCAGCTTGAGGTTGTTCCCTTGTTCCCTGGAGCAGAGCCTGACCCTCACCCGGCTGCACCCTCCTGTCAGGGGTCACAGAGTGAGAAGGTCCCCCCTGAACCTTCTTTTCTCCAGGCTGAGCCCCCAGAGTTCCCTCAGCAGCTCCTGGTGCTCCAGCCCCTTCCCAGCTCCATTCCCTTCTCCAGGTGTGCTCCAGCCCTTCAATCTTCTTCCTGAACCGAGGGGCCCAGAACTGGACACAGGAACTGACACAGCCACTCCTGTCCCTGCCCCTGTCCCTGCCCCTGCCCCTGTCCCTGCCCCTGGCTTCTCATGGGTATGTTTAGGAGAGAAGACTGAGAGGAGATCTCATTAATGCATATAAATATCTCCAAGGGGAATGCCAAGAGGATGGTCCCCATCTTCATCTTACCATCTTCATCTCACCATACCATCTTCAGTGGTACCCAGTGACAGGACGAGGAGCAATGGCTGTAAACTAAAACACGAGGAGTTCCACCTCAACATGAGGAAGAACTTCTTTCCATGGATGGGGCAGAGCCTTGGAACAGCTGCCCAGAGAGATTGTGGAGTCTCGTCCCTCTCAGGAGACGTTGCAAACACACCTGGATGACCCTGCTTGGGCAGGGGGGTTGGGCTGGATGATCTTAGGAGGTCCTTCCGACTTTAATAAATCTGGGATTCTGGGATTCCATGGAAACGAGCCCAGGCTCACCCGAGCTGTGGCTGCAGGGAAGCTGCCGGGCAAGCGGCCCGGGGAGGTCAGCCCTCGGTCGGGGGGCAGGATGGTGCTTGCCAGCTAAGCAGGTTTTGTTCTCGCTGCAGAAAGAGAGTCGTTTTGTTAAAACACTTTGAAAAATTGGCATGTCCTTCCTCTCTGCCTGGCTGAGAAGAGCTTCCCCGTCCTGCAGGGGTACCGAGCTGAGCAAACAGCCTGGGTCCAACCTCTCCCGAGGCACAATGAGCAAAAGAGACTGGGACTGTTTATCTGATCCTGAGTTAAAAGGACAAAGACTTATTTTCAATGGCAACCCTTCATGTGAGGAGTAGAACAACTCTTAGGCTGAGGGACCTGCAAGGACTGAAAATCCCACACTTCATTCAACGCAGCCCTAAGCACAGCTGTTCTTTTAGTAATTTGTTTAATAAATTAACTTTATCAGTAGTGCAAAGATTGCATTAAACATTTGTCTCTCCTTACATCTCCTAGTCTTTGGTATCTGCTGAGTTTTCCTCTCAATCTCTTCCTGCTTTTTCTCCCAGCATTAATCATAACTTAGAAAAAGGAAGAAATAAATGTGAAAACTGTGAGGTGAGTTTAGAACGAGGAAATGTCACTTGGCCCCAACTGAAAGATTTCAAAATCTGAAATGGGCATCAGTGTTCTCACCTTAGGTTGGTCCCACATGGAGATAAAACTACATGGGAATAATTTCACAGGGCCTTACCAGAAAAAAAAAAAAAAAAAAAAAAAGGCATTTCTTGTAGGAGAACAGGATGTGGTACAAAATTAATACAAGGAGCATGTCCTGTTGCTCTTGGTACAGATGTGGAAGCCAGTCATTCCTGAGCTCTGGTCTCAGTTTTAAAATGAAGTCTTAAGATATTTGTCTCAACTCTCATCTCACCTCGCTAGCTGCAGAGGACTCCTGAGTTTCTACAACCGAGCCAGGTGAGTGCTGGGGAGTCCTTGACCTCCCCGTTGCTCTCCCCTTCACGTGGGGAGCTCTCCCAAACTCCATTCCCGTGTGCTGGCACAGCAGCCTGGCTCTCAGCCAGGGAGGGGCTGCTCCTGCCCTGCATGACCACGTTCCCTGGAGAGGGCTGAGCACCAAACAGGTCAGCTGTGAAGCCAGCTGCATCCTCCCACCCCAGCAGCCAGGCTTCATCTCTAAGGCAGGGTGCATAAGGTCTTTCTCTGCTTGGCTTTTTTCCTTCCTCTTTGCCACTTCTTTCCTTAGCTTTCCTGGAAAGCCCAGGAATGACGGGAAACAAATGCTGCCTGTCTGTGCTCGCAGCTCTTCCCATGAGGCTGCGAAGGAAACTTCTCCTTTTGAGTGCTTGTGCCCCACCAGGCAGGACAATGGACTCTGGAGATATTCCTTTAACCATTGCCTTGCTGGCAGAGCTGAGCTTAAGTCACGCCTCTCTCTATGCCACAGTTTGCACAATTTTTTTTTTTTTTTTTTTTTTTTTTTTTTGGCAAACTGCTTTGAAATCATCCTGGAAGGAACTGCTGCTAAAACCAAACCCCCACCTGCCACTTGCTTCACTTACCCCTTCCTTCCCCTCAGGGCGTCCCCAGCTTCCTTATATAGAAAGGTAGCTTACTCACCACATGTCTTTTGTGTTGGATGATTCAACTTTCTGATGTGTGAAGAAGGGGCAACCACGTAGGAAATGTGACCTTTTAAAGACAAGGGGGGGATTCCCTTGGCAGTGCTTTCCACAAGATAAACTCTGGAGAATTGAGAGCGGGTCCGTTGAGAGCAATCACAGCTTGTGGGGCTGCACAAGGAGACCAGAGGGATAAAATCCAGCTTTCAGCAGAACTTCCCCCAGCCTGGACACCCTCTGTGTGAGAGGCTGGCAGGGATCTGTGGGCTCTGGAGAGCCCATGGACACTCACCATTGCCATGTGATGTGATGTGATGTGACGTGACGTGACGTGATGATGTGACGTGATGATGTGATGACCACGAGGGTATTTCCACTATAACAGCTTTTACCCTGTGTGGGGTAGAACACCCATGGAAACTTGCAGCTACATAAATACCACTGCATTTACGATACAAAACAAGAGGTTAAGGGGACTCCCCAGAGAATGTCTTTCTGCATTATCTGGGGGGCAGAAAGGCCAGGGTGAATGTGGGGAGTCAGGAATCTGGAGGGAGCCTCCTTTATGACTGTTGCCAGTGCTCTCCACCACTCTTCCTGCTGTTCAAGTCCCTTGTTTTCCTGACCAACAAATTTACACATCAGCCAGCCAGGCTGTGTCAAGGACTGGAGAATTCTTTGCTTTCCACAAGTGTGGGTTTCGTGATTAGAGGCCCAGGAGTGTCTGCCCTAGACAAGTCTCTATAATCTGATTCAAATGCCTCGTGCTTCATGTGGCAGATCTGCCCAAGAGCATTAACTGCTGGGGTGGTTCACCTGGACACAGGTGAAATAGCAACTCATCTGTGTTTGGTGCTGTGGGTCACTCACAGATGTTAATAAAGCTAAATTTACCTTGGACATGTTGTGGAAATTACACAAAGTAGCTTTATAATACAGGAATATCCATAAGCTTCATCGCAGCTTGTCAGAGAAGACAAATATAGAAAAAAACCCACACCTGACCCGTGAGGGGGTGTTTGGGGGATCGGAAGGATTTAAAATTATCGGACTCTTTGGAGCTCAGTGAGGCTGAAGAGCTCACACCTCAGCATGAGCTTCTCAGAGCTATTTTTCCTGGATCTCCTGCAAGACAATTTTATTTTTGAACTCACTTATGACCCAGATTTCAAATGTTTCTCAGGAATAAGACACCTATATTCCTCAGTGGAACTGTTAAAGTCAGCATTTTTGGATGAAATGACCATTTTTATTCCTTTAAGTGTGTGGGACATGGGAAGTTGTTGGTATTTGATCCTTTACTTAGGCCAGTGTTAGCACCACACCTGGAGTTTTTCTGAGTCCTTTTACCACCACTTGTGTAACAGACCAAGTTGTTTGGTTTTAAACTGCAAATGGTTCAGAGGAACCACTGTAGACTACAACAAGTTTTCCTATGTTGCCTATCAAACCAAGAAATGAGCTACATCTTTTTATGTGCTCCTTACTCTGATATTATCTCCCAAAGAATTCCTTGCAGGTACTCCTGCCAGTGTCTGTCTCTCTAAGAGATGGAAGCACTCTAGTTCACTAGCATCATCAAAATGCCTGCATGCCTTTGCTGTCCTTTCTCTTGCTTCCTAACTCCCCTCTGAACTCCCTTTCTCTTGCCTTTTCCCTCCAGGACCATCTGTGCTACTGAGTTTGTCACCCTTGGCCTTTCAGAGGGGCACCAGGATCTGAGCTTGGTTTGGCAGAACAAAAGAGCACTTCAGACCCTGAATTATGAGACACTGCAAACATGGGGAGCTCCCCTCCTGCTCCTTTTGGCCATCAGCTGGTGCCTTGAAGTGTGAGGCAGGATAACTTGGGTACCAGTGTGAGGTTGCTCATCGTCTGCGTGGAGCAGTGTCTGATCCAGCAGCTGCTGTGACTTACAGGGGAATTCCACATGGGAGTGGCTGAGCAGACACAGGGGAAAGGCCTTCCAAAGCACTGCCTTGTCTGTGTGCTATGAAAGAACAGAACTAAAGATAAAACACTTCCACAAGGGCAGCAAAGCAATTGGGAAAGCAGCCTGTGCCTTCAGGGCATTACTGCTCATGGAAAAAGCTCTGCTCCGAGCTCAGAGCCAGCCTGCTCCCCTCAAGTGTGAGAACCACAGATCCTAAATCCAGAGCAGTCACAAATACCATGGTGGGGATGGCACTGCCCTGAGAAACAGCTGCACCTGTGTGGGGAGCGTGAGTGCTCCCCGTGTGACATGGCAACGTGGATGTGCAGTGTGTGATGGGGGTGTAAATGCTGGGGGTATAAATGTGCCTGTGCAACCTGTTCCTGTGTGCCCTGGGCACCCAGGGAGAATGCCAGCAGTGTTGGGTGGGATCAGCTCACGGAGAGAGAAGTGTGAGTGCCTGCTCAGGACGTGTACAGGTGGCACTCCGGGCACACACAGGTGTGAGCACACACTCCCGTGTGGCTGTTCTCTGGGGTGTGCAGGAAGGTGCTCACACAAAGGGCAGTGCCTTTTGGCTGGCAAGAATTCCTGGGAATGCATCATCCAAGCCCGGGCACAATCAGATTCTGTGTGAGTGAGGACTCAGACTCTCCTCCTGCCCAGCTGTGCTGGCAGCTGAGCTGGGGGCAGCAGAGGAAACTGCCAATTTTTGGAGGAACCAGGCAAAATCTTGCTGGAGCTCTTGGTTTCCAGTGCTGCCAATTGGGTACTGTTCCCCCACCCCATGGCATGAGGCAGTTACACTGTGAGGAAGAACTCTAACCACATGGTCTTGCTCTGGTCACTCTTCATCACAATTTCCCTGTGTGAAAAAGCCACCAACTCCCCAAATTGCCCATCTGGCTCCTGCATCCACAGCTGAGCTGTCCAAGGCTGGTGGCATTCAAGGGGCGTGTGCCCAAAGCACTGCTCAGCCCTCATACACACAGCACTCAGCCACAGCACCTTGGCCTTAGCTTGTTTTACATGACTTCATAAATTCCAGAATGATCTTATGCCTTTATTTTCTCCATCACTTCAGCACATGCTGCCCCCCTTAGCCTGACCCATGGAGCCAGCTGAGGTCTATAGGGCTCTGCAAGAGGTCATGGCCCGAAACTCTGGGGGATGGGGCTGTCATTCCTTGGACGCTCCACGCCCTGGGGAGCCGTGGCTGAGCAGGATGCTGTGACCACAGATCACCCCCTGAAGTGCTGCCCCGGGCACCGCATCACCCTTCATGGACAATCAGCCTCCTTTGCTTTCTGAGCCTGCTCCAAACCCAGGCCCAAGACTCTGGCCCTCCCATTCCATCCCATTCCATCCCATTCCATCCCATTCCATCCCATTCCATCCCATTCCATTCCGTCCTATCCCATTCCATCCTGTCCCATCCTGTCCTATCCCGTTCCATTCCGTCACATTCCATTCTGTTCCATTCCATTCCATTCCGTTCCATCCTGTCCCATCCTGTCCCGTCCCATCCCATTCCATTCCATCCCATCCCATTCCTTTCCATCCCATCCCGTCCCATTCCATTCCATTCCATTCCATTCCATTCCATTCCATTCCATTTCATCCCATTCCATTTCATCTCATTCAATTTCATCCCATTCCATCCCACCCCATTCCATTCCATCCCATTCCATTCCATTCCATTCCATTCCATCCTGTCCCATCCCATTCCATCCCATTCCGTTCCGTTGGGTTCCCATCCCATTCCATTCCATTCCATTCCATTCCATTCCATTCCGTCCCGTCCCATTCCATTCCATTCCGTCCCATCCCATTCCATCCCATCCCATTCCATTCCATCCCATCCCACCCCATTCCATTCCATCCCACCCCATCCCATTCCATCCCATTCCGTTCCGTCCCATTCCCATGCCATTCCATCCCGTTCCATTCCATTCCATTCCATTCCATTCCATTCCATTCCATTCCATTCCATTCCATCCCTTCCCATTCCATTCCATTCCATTCCATCCCGTCCCATCTCATTCCATCCCGTCCCACCCCATTCCATTCCATCCCACCCCATTCCATTCCATCCCACCCCATTCCATTCTATCCCATTCTGTTCCGTTCCGTTCCCATCCCATTCCATCCCGTCCCATTCCATTCCATTCTATTCCATTCCATTCCGTTCCATTCCATTCCATTCCATCCCATTCCATCCCACCCCATTCCATTCCATCCCATTCCGTTCCGTTCCATTCCCATCCCATTCCATGCCGTCCCATTCCATTCCATCCCATTCCGTTCCGTTGGGTTCCCATCCCATTCCATTCCATTCCATTCCATTCCATTCCATTCCATCCCATCCCATCCCATCCCATTCCATTCCATCCCGTCCCATCCCACCCCATTCCATTCCATCCCACCCCATTCCATTCCATCCTATTCCGTTCCGTTCCGTTCCCATCCCATTCCATCCCGTCCCGTCCCATTCCATTCCATCCCATTCGGTTCCGTTCCATTCCGTTCCATTCCATTCCATTCCATTCCATTCCATCCCATCCCATCCCATTCCATTCCATTCCATTCCATCCCATTCCATCCCACCCCATTCCATTCCATCCCATTCCATTCCATTCCATCCCACCTCATTCCATTCCATCCCATTCCATTCCATTCTGTTCCAGCCCGTCCCATTCCATTCCATTCCATCCCATTCCATTCCATCCCACCCCATTCCATTCCATCCCATTCCATTCCATTCCATCCCATTCCATCCCACCCCATTCCATTCCATCCCATTCCATTCCATCCCACCCCATTCCATTCCATCCCATTCCATTCCATTCTGTTCCAGCCCGTCCAATTCCATTCCATTCCATCCCATTCCATCCCATCCCATTCCATTCCATTCCGTTCCATTCCATTCCATTCCATGCCATGCCATGCCATTCCATTCCATCCCATTCCATTCCATCCCGTTCCATTTCATTCCATTCCATTCCATCCCTTCCCATTCCATTCCATCCCACCCCATTCCATTCCATTCCATTCCGTTCCGTTCCCATCCCATTCCATCCCGTCCCGTCCTATTCCATTCCATTCCATTCCATTCCATTCCATTCCATTCCATTCCATTCCATTCCGTTCCATCCCATTCCATTTCATCCCATTCCATCCCATCCCATTCCATCCCATTCCATTCTATTCCATTCCATCCCATCCCATTCCATTCCATTCCATTCCATTCCATTCCATTCCATTCCATCCCATTCCATTTCATCCCATTCTATCCCATTCCGTTCCGTTCCCATCCCATTCCATCCCGTCCCGTCCCATTCCATTCTATTCCATTCCATTCCATTCCATTCCATTCCGTTCCATCCTGTCCCATCCTGTCCCATCCCATCCCATTCCATTCCATCCCATTCCATCCCATCCCATCCCATCCCGTCCCATTCCATTCAATTCCATTCTATTCCATTCCATCCCATCCCATTCCATTCCATTCCATTCCATTCCATTCCATCCCATTCCATTTCATCCCATTCTATCCCATTCCGTTCCGTTCCCATCCCATTCCATCCCGTCCCGTCCCATTCCATTCTATTCCATTCCATTCCATTCCATCCCACCCCATTCCATTCCATCCCATTCCGTTCCGTTCCGTTCCATGCCATTCCATTCCATTCCGTCCCATCCCATTCCATCCCATCCCATTCCATTCCATCCCATTCCATTCCATTCCATTCCATTCCATTCCATTCCATTCCATTCCATTCCATTCCATCCCATCCCATTCCATTCCATTCCATCCCATTCCATTCCATCCCACCCCATTCCATTCCATCCCATTCCATTCCATTCTGTTCCAGCCCGTCCAATTCCATTCCATTCCATCCCATTCCATTCCATCCCATCCCATTCCATTCCATTCCGTTCCATTCCATTCCATTCCATTCCATGCCATGCCATGCCATTCCATTCCATCCCATTCCATTCCATCCCGTTCCATTTCATTCCATTCCATTCCATCCCTTCCCATTCCATTCCATCCCACCCCATTCCATTCCATTCCATTCCGTTCCGTTCCCATCCCATTCCATCCCGTCCCGTCCTATTCCATTCCATTCCATTCCATTCCATTCCATTCCATTCCATTCCGTTCCATCCCATTCCATTTCATCCCATTCCATCCCATCCCATTCCATCCCATTCCATCCCATTCCATTCTATTCCATTCCATCCCATCCCATTCCATTCCATTCCATTCCATTCCATTCCATCCCATTCCATTTCATCCCATTCTATCCCATTCCGTTCCGTTCCCATCCCATTCCATCCCGTCCCGTCCCATTCCATTCTATTCCATTCCATTCCATTCCATTCCGTTCCATCCTGTCCCATCCTGTCCCATCCCATCCCATTCCATTCCATCCCATTCCATCCCATCCCATCCCATCCCGTCCCATTCCATTCAATTCCATTCTATTCCATTCCATCCCATCCCATTCCATTCCATTCCATTCCATTCCATTCCATCCCATTCCATTTCATCCCATTCTATCCCATTCCGTTCCGTTCCCATCCCATTCCATCCCGTCCCGTCCCATTCCATTCTATTCCATTCCATTCCATTCCATCCCACCCCATTCCATTCCATCCCATTCCATTCCATTCCATTCCGTTCCATCCTGTCCCATCCTGTCCCATCCCATCCCATTCCATTCCATCCCATTCCATCCCATCCCATCCCATCCCGTCCCATTCCATTCAATTCCATTCTATTCCATTCCATCCCATTCCCATTCCATTCCATTCCATTCCATTCCATCCCATTCCATTTCATCCCATTCTATCCCATTCCGTTCCGTTCCCATCCCATTCCATCCCGTCCCGTCCCATTCCATTCTATTCCATTCCATTCCATTCCATCCCACCCCATTCCATTCCATCCCATTCCGTTCCGTTCCGTTCCATGCCATTCCATTCCATTCCGTCCCATCCCATTCCATCCCATCCCATTCCATTCCATCCCATTCCATTCCATTCCATTCCATTCCATTCCATTCCATTCCATCCCATCCCATTCCATTCCATTCCATCCCATCCCATTCCATTCCATTCCATCCCATTCCATTTCCATCCCATTCCATCCCATTCTGTTCCATTCCCATCCCATTCCATCCTGTCCTGTCCCATTCCATTCTATTCCATTCCATTCCATTCCATCCCATTCCATTCCATTCCATTCCATTCCATCCCATCCCATTCCATTCCATTTCATCCCATTCCATCCCATTCCATTCCATCCCATTCCATTCCATCCCGTTCCATTCCATTCCATTCCGTTCCATCCCATCCCATTCCGTTCCATTCCATTCCATTCCATTCCATTCCATTCCATTCCATCCCATTCCATTCCGTTCTGTTCCGTTCCATTCCATTCCATTCCATTCCATCCCAGCCCCTCCGCGTTCTCCCACGAGCGCCCCCAAGCGGCCACCTCACGCCTTCATGCAAATGAGCGCGGAGCGGCGGGTGCTGATTGGCTGCGGCGCGCAGCGGTGGCGCCGCCCCCGGCGGGTGTGGGTGTCCGCAGCCAGGTGCGCCCGGCCGGGGCCGCTCCGCACCGCTCCGCTCCGCACCGCACCGCACCGCACCGCACCGCACCGCACCGCACCGCCCTACACTGCACTGCACTGCACTACACTGCCACCATGACCGTCACTCGCCTCGACCAGGGCCAGCGCTACCGCCCGCGGATGGCCTTCCTGAAAAAGGTGAGGGCTCAGCAGCGCCGGGGACAGCCGCACCATTGTGGGCACGCCGGGGCCGCGTCCGGGCGGGGCGATGCGATGCGATGCGATGCGATGCGATGCGATGCGATGCGATGCGATGCGATGCCCAGGGCAGCGCTGGCGGTGCTTCAGGTGATATGTGTTCATAGCATCTTGCTCAGCCACGGCTCCCCGGGGCACCTCTGGGCGTGTGGGGTCCGAGGGGTGACAGCCCCTCCGCGGGAGTTTGGAGCCATGACCTGTTGCAGAGCGCCGTGGATCCCAGCTGGCTCGGGGGCCAGGCTGGAGGGGCAACGTGTGCTGAAGTGATGGAGCAAATAGGGCTGTAATGTTATTTACTATTTGTAGCTTATCTCAGCTGAATGGTTGCCCTGACACCTTCCATTATTTTTTTCAAAGTCCCTCAAATCCGCGTCCGTTCCCAGGGAAATGCCCATCATCAGCAGCGCCAGGCCACTCAGTGTAGCTCTGCTCCAGTCGCTCCAGTGTGTGTTCCCAGTGCTTTCAGCTGATGTGCACATTCCGAGCGTGTATTGCAGCCAACTGCCTGCTCTCTGCCTCCTGCCAGCCTCTCAGACATGAGCGTATTTGTGGCCAGAAGCAGTAGAAGGAGTGGGATGATGTATGCCCACGCTTTTGGGTGTAATGCGTAATTTTGTGCAGCATTTGGTGGGCTTTTTCTGTAGCATTCACTCAAAGCATAGCCAGTTGTAGTGTAGTTGGTATCTGCAGATTTTAAAAAGCAGTGTGTAAAGCTAGCTTTTCTCGCCCCCACCTCTCCTGAGTGTGGCTTATCCTTTTGGATGGAATTAACTGAATTTCCAGTGACAAGTACAGCCAGCAAGTTGCTGTTTGAATTGTGGTTAGCTTTCCTCAACGCCCACAACCTAAGGAGGATTCCAGGGGTAAAGGGAGGGGAATTTGGGGATATTCAATGCTAAGGTATAAGCCTGGCAGTACTTACTGCAACCAGAGGAAGTAAAGAGGGTATTTTCTTTGGTGCTATGTCTTGCAGGGTAAATTTGGCTGGGGAGCCCTGCCAAGGGAAATACTCCAGGCCAAATTCTGTACTGAGTAATACTCAGTGGAGTTACATGCGGGGGTGCAGAGGAGAAGCTGTGTGCTTTGAGAAAACAGCTGCCTGCAGCTGTGCCTCAGCTGCTCCGTGGGAGTGCAGCAGTCTCTGCAAAGTGCTCCGAGTTCCTCAGGTGGGAAGACCAGTCAAAACACAGCGAATGGCTGTTTCAGAGTGTGCACCACTCACACTGTGAGCAGCCAGGGGGGCTGAGCTCCTGGCTTTGCAAGTCTAGGACCTCTTAGCAGCAGGAAGGGAAGCTCCTGGTGGTCAGTGAAAGCCCTTGGCTTTCATCTCCACTTTCATTCCTGCTCTGTTTTCTCCAGACCTTGGAGAAGCCGTGTGTGGAGCCTCGGCTGTTCCATGGCAGTGTGGTCTGTGTGCAGGCAGCCACATCCTCAGAGCTGCCTGGAAACACCAGCTCCTTTACTGGGTGCCCATGGCGGGAGCGGAGGATGCTCAGCGTGCACCCAGCGAGCACCTTACAGGCTTAGACCCATGAGGAGCTAAAATCCTCGAAAGAAGCTTTGTTAATTGCTTAAGCCTGTGCTCACGCTTTGCCTCCAGCTGACACACGCTGTGCCTGGGCTGCTGCAGCTGCAGGGAGGGATTCCTGCCATGCTGCCAGCCCGTGGGCCCCGTGTGCCTTGGCAGCTGCCAGCACCTCCCTGTGCTGCCTCTGCAGCAGGGAGCTGGTGACCACAGCAGCAATCCTGCCAAGGGACACGGGGAGAGGACAGGGGGCTGCTGTTGGGGTGGTGGGCAGTGCCCTGTTCTTGCTGGGAGGCTGCTCTGAGCGACTCAGGCTGGGCGTGCAGCTTGGTCTCTGTGGCTGAACTGTGAGGGGATCAGAGGCCTCCAGGGCCCTGTAACACCTGCTCATCATGCTAGCACTTAGGTTGTTTTATTCTGTTTTTTTCCCCTTTCTAAACCATCTTGGCTGGAAGAAGAATGACCCAAAAGTCTTTTGGGATAGCAAGCAAGCCTCTGAAATGCATTTTGGCTGGGTGCTGCGAGAGCTTGAATGAACCCAAGCTCTCGGTGCCTGTGCCTGCTCCAGCAGCCAGATCTGGCTCTGCTGGGCATCAGCTGGCAGAGCTGGGCTGTGCTCTCCAGGAGCTCCTGGGCTGGGTATTTTTCCTTGTGTGCTACACGAGCTGCACTGTGACTCACACCTTGTGGGTAGGGCTGATGGATGCCTTCTTCCTCTGCCTCCTCCTCCCTCTGGTCCCTGGTGGCTTCTCCCAAGCTGTGCAGCAGCCAGGGAGGGGCTGTTCCAGGGTCTGCAGCATGGCTGGGGGCTTTTCCAGCCTGGCTTTGCTTCTCCAGGCTTAGACTTTCCAGCAGCTGCTGGGCCTCATCTTCCTGGGCATTTCCAGAAGTGTGTGAGCAGCTGAATTGTGTTTTTGCTGGAATCCAGCAGGACTCCTGCTCTCTGAGGCTCTGGGTATGGCTGAAGCTGAGCCTTAGGCCAAGCACAGCCTCATCCCATCCTCCCTTTCCTTGTTCCAGGCTGGGAGATGCCAGTGCCACATCTTTCTTTGGAAAAAATCCCCTCCAGACTGGGAAGAGCCAGCTACAGCCCTGCCCTCCCCATTCACAGATTTACTTCCTTTAGCTGAGGCATCACTCAGTGGGAACAATCCACTTCCCCTCAGCTTTAATTAGGAAAATGCAGGAAGTTTTATCTGGTTAACAATGGGGGTTTTTTCATTTTTTCTTTTTTTTCTGACCATCCATCAACGTGCAAAGCAAGGTTGGTAGTTGCAGACCTAGAAAACAACTGAATGAGCCTTCAGAGGCCAGAGTGGGGATAAGGACTGTGTTGTTACCTTGGAAATCAGAGCAGGTAGGGCTGATCCTTGCAAACAGCAGCAGGCAGTGAGGGGGGCTAGAACCAGGCAAATAGGATGGAGAAAGCAACAGATGTTTAATTATAGCACCAGGACAGTGCACTCAGCTGGGAACTGGAAATTCCTGCTGGGAAAATTGATCTTTCTTATGTCTGAAGCAAAGATGCCTCTGTCTGGGTTGATGCTGAGAAGGGCTGAGCTCCTCACCTTAGCAGTGTTTTGCTGTTGCATTTCTGAGTCTCAGCACCTGGAGTTTGTTTTTTCTGCGTTGTGGATGCCCTGATCCTGGGGAGCTGGAGGGTGCCCAAAGGGTAAAGCTCAGGAGATCAGGGATGGGACCTGCACCCAGGGTAACTCAGCCAAGCAATCCATCAGCACTATCTGCCCCCACTGCTCCATGCTAGAGGAAAGCATCCATCCTCCTTCTCCAGAGCCAGCCACCATCAATTGGTGGCCATTTGCCTCTTCCTGGGGCTTCCTGCAGGCTCCTGAAGTCCAGTGATGGTTTTTCTCCCTTTATGGGAGTTTGAGTTCTGCTTTGCACTCAGCGAGCTGAACCCCGTGACTTCGTGCAATCAGAGAGGGGACAGACAGTTTTCCTGTTGTGTCCTCTGTGGCTTTCAGGGTGAGTTCACCTCCAGGCAGAGATTCCAGCTGATCTGAAGGGAAATCTCCAGGGGGCTCCTGCCCTGTGGTGTCTGTGTGCATGAGATGAGCCCTCCCTGGAGCCCGGCTCCTTCAGCAGTCCTGATATTTACCTCTGTGTGCATCTCCACCCATCAACCAGTCAGGAAGTGGCTTCTGGCTCTGCAAAATTCAAACCAGACAGCTCTTTCCTGGCTGAAAGCATGACAAAATGTACTAGAGCCCTTAGCAAAGCAAGGCAGCGTTCCTGCTGTGTCTGAAGCAACCCTCCTGGCCTCCCTCTGGCAGCCTGGTGCTGATAGCAGCTCCTGCTCCTGTAATCCACTGTTCCCTCGGGAGAAGAGACACAGTCAGGCTGAGGTTTGATCAGCAAGGTGGATGGTTTGCAGAGCTAGGCACCCCTCAAGAGCAGCTCCTTGCTTTTGAATGTATTTGTCATTTCTCCAGTGACAAGAGGGAGTGTGGCAGAGTGTGAACACGGTGAGAGTTGGAGTTGCTGGTTAAAGGGAGGGAACGTGCTGTGCTGGGGGCTGTGGGGGTTTCTGAGCCAATTCCCTGCTCTCAGCTGGTTGAAGATGTGTCTCTCGAGCCCACCTGGAGAGCTGGAGCTCCTGCTGGAGCAGGATGTGCTCTGCTGCCTGCCTGGAACACAGATCCTGCTGGGATCTGCCAGCTGGTCACTGCACAGGGACAGGGGCATGAGCAGGGCTGTGTTTGCCCCCAGGATCTCTGTTCTCTGTGAAGGGACTGTGCAGTCACAGAGAGTGACTTCCCAAGGTACCTGGGTTTGCTTAGAATCCCAGTTTCCTAAAGAGTGCCCTGCCTGCTGGACCATCCTGCCTCACCTCATCCCACACAGCTGAACTTTCTGAGGCTGAAATTGTAAGTTCTGTTGAAAGACCTAAAAAATGCCTTCATATTCCATCACTTCTGGTCTGATTTTGCTCTTTTAAAATATTTCATAAGTACTTATACAAATATTTATGTTAAATTTTACCAGGCTTCTCCATTTTAGCATTAATTTGTCAATGCTTTTAAAAGCAGTTGAAAATCCAGTTTTACTGACAAGCCCAGAGTGTATCCTGTCACTACAGCTTAAATCCTCACAGAACTTGGCAAGACTTGGGACCAAAGTCACTGTGGTGCCTGTGAAGACAATACCCTCCATTATGTGTGTGTGTCATCAACTCACACTCGTTAAATCCTCTACTCTCAGTTAAAAAGCTACAGCCTCACCCAAAACAAGTGTGTGGAGAGACCAAATTGGTCCTGTTGGACCAGTTTTGATTTAATATCCCTGGAAGCAGAACACAAAAAGAAGAACATCTTCCCCAAAGCTCTCATGGCACTCAGATAATCAAAAATTAGGAGATGAGGAGTGTGCCCCAGCTCCATCCATCTGAGCACAGATCCCAAGTGAAAGCAGAAGCTTTGTGCTTTGGCAGTGGTGCCGGTAGGAAGTCAAAGAGGAGGAAAATACCTTGGAAAACCTTTATCTTTTAAAAAGAAATAAAGATAATTGGGAATGAGAAATAAAAGTTGTCTGGCCCTGAGTGTGAGACTCATCCTCTGTTAAAAATGAGTCAGCAGGATCCTGAGGAATCCCAGGCTGGAGGTGATGTGCATCCTCCAGAGAGGAGGATGTGCCTGCCCCATCCCTGGAGGGGCTGAGAGCAGCCCTGCACAGGAATGGGCAGAGAGCCCTCACACACCTCCTTTGCACCTCCTAACAGAAGCACAGTTTTATTCCCTCCCCATGTTTCTTTCTAAGTGCCCAGTGAGCCAGAGAAGAACCTTTCTGGGTGTAGTGGGGTCTGGGTAGCAGAGATTTTATTTATTTGTTTTTCCTTAGCTCTCATGGAGTGCTTCCATCCTGTCCCTCCTGTGCTAGCCCTGGCTGTGTGTGTGTCCAGTGGCAGTGTGAGCTGCCACGGGCTGGAGGTGGCACCTCTGGTGCCAGGGGGAGGTTCAGAGGGGGCTGTGGCCGCTGCATGCATTGCTGTGGCACACCAGTGCCCACCCTCTGCAGTGCTGGCTCCCCTGCTGCCCACTCCTGACATCCATCCCATCCCATCCCCTCCCCTGCTTTGCAGATTGAAACTCTCATGATGGAGATGCAGAACCCAGACACAGGAATCAAGACACAAACACAGACAGTGATGATCACCAGCATCCCCCACGCTGTGACAGGTAAGAGCTTCCCTGGGGGAAGGGACTGGGCCCAGTTCAGCAGAGAAAATCTGTGTGTGGACCCCCTGGCCAGGGCTGCCAGCGCCTGGCTGCGTGCTGGAGCTCTGATCCCAGTAAAATATCAGCTGTACATCATTTGAGATGTACCTGCTCCCTTGATCTCGTTCTCACTCGTGTCTCATTTCATTCCTGCTCGGAGTCAGACACAAAGGTTGATCCCCAGGCACTTTCAGCTGTCTTGTGGGGGTTAACTCAAGTGACCTTGCCTTCTCTTAGCGCAGGGATGAGGACATGCTGCAGCCTCCAGACCTCTCATGCTCCCAATGAGGCTGGATCACAAATAAAGATAAATATTAAAATCCAATTAAAACAAGCAGCCTGGAGGCAGACTGAAAGATGGTACTTCAGAAATGAGCAATTAACAGTTACTCTTCCTTTTAATGTTTACTGCTAGTAATACTTTTTCTTGAGTAGGCAGGAAAAGAACAAACTATTCAACCCACTTCTGTGCCTGTAAATGACAGCTTTGCCTCCCTCAAGGAGGCTGGAGGAGCAGCAGACAGGAGCTGTGCCGTGTCATGTGCAGTGTTACAGGCAGCTCTTATCACAGCCTCCTTGTGCCTGCTCCTCCTTTCACCAGGCACTATCAGTGCCTCTGCTTCCCTGTTCTCCAAGCCTCCACAAAAGCTCTTGTGAGGAATCCTCTGCTATAAATATTCACACATACTCCATGCCCAAGTTTGCTCCTCCTGCTTTGAGCTTCCTTCAGCACTCTGAAAATCAGAACAAAAACTCCCACTGAAACCAGTGAGTTTGCTCCAGGCAAGTCAAGAGAATTTCCCCACTGTGTTTGCAAAGCCTGGTTGGCCCAGTGTGTTGTTTGCCCCAAATTTTTTATATAAAATGAGGCTGCAGAGGCACTGAAGTCACTTGCCCATGGGAAGAGCCAGTCAGTGGAAGGGTCAGGAGAACTCGGACACATCTGAAGCCTGCTGTCAGCAGCACCCTCCGTGCACTGCAGTGCAAACCACATCCTGGCTCTCACAGCTATTATGCAGCTGAGCTGGGTGGAGGCTTTGCCTGTACAAAGGAGCTTCCCAGAGCCTTGCCTCCCAGAGCTGCCAGGGAATAGTTAAGGCAGCACAGAGAGGAGGTTCCCTGTGCTGAGGATGACGTCTCACACAGATGAAGTGCAGGGGAAGGAGAACTTCTCTTGATGCCTGCCCAGCGTAAAATCCCACTTCCTAAAAGTCCACGGGTGTCTGATGTCTTGGCACTCACCCTCATTGCGTGCTGTCTGCTTTACTCTGCTTCCTTAATGAGAATTGTTCCAAGTTCCCTCTTTCACAAGTCATAAATTCTAGTCCAGTCACCTCTGAGAGACAAGTGACTTCCACCCCCTCTGTGTGCTGGTCATCCCTCTCTAAATTGATATTTTTAGTGCTGCATGGATACTGATTGGCTTCTGGGTGTTGCAAAAGAGATTGATTGATTTTGATGAGGGTGTGGTGAAGATATTGGAGCAGGGGACACAGATCTATTGGGGAGAGCCTGGCTCTGCCTGTACAGGAAGCTAGCTAGTTAAATTCAGTGAAAGTCAGTAAAATGGCTCACAAATAAACCTCGATGTTAAATGTGCACCTTTGGGGGAAAGTGCTTACAGAGGGAGCTGTCTAGAAATGAGTGATGAGATAATCCTTTAATTTCATCTATTTCAGGAAGCAGGCAGTAGGATAAGAGCTCTGAGCCCCTATTAGAAAGTTAAGTCATCACTGCAATGTCAGGAAAGGTCAACACCTCAGTCTGCAGTCCTAGGGGAGGTTTGGAGGAAAAGCCAGTAACTGATCAGGGAACAAGTGCATTTTTTACCCTCTTTAAATGGAAGGAGGTTCATGAAATTTGCCCCCCAGAATGTAAAACTAAAACTGCTGGAGGTCTATGCTGCCTGTGGTGGGTACAGCTGCTCACAGGCCATCAAAAGAACTGGGAGAGACAAAATGTGTGTGAATTTGATAAATCCTGTGAGCACTGCAGCTTGGATCTGAGATTTGGACATCCCTTCTGCCCATTAAAGGACTCCTAGAGGATCAGTCACTGGTCTTCTACAAAACTGAGACAGGACTGTGCTCTGTGAACCTGGAGCTTCTTTGCAGTGAATCTTTCCAGGCAGGGTGGAGCAGAACCTCCCCCTCCCTGGTGAGAAAGCTGTTGCATCCTTAAGCCCTTTCTAAGCCACTGATGGGGGTTGGGATGCTGCTCAGGCCATGTGAGCTGGTGCACCCTCTCTCTGTGCCATCCCAAGGTCACTGCCTGCCTCAGGCTCCCTCTCCCGGGGCTGGATGCCCTAGGGGGTGCCAGCATGGCCAGTGGGAGCCCAGCAGTGCATTTTACCTGGGCCTCCTTGCATTTGAAAGCACATTTGCAGAAAAAGGGGGCTGTGGGATCCAGAGCACAGTGAGGGGTGAGGACTGGAGAATCTCCTTTGCCCCCTCCCCGTGGGTTTGGGCACACTCCTGATTTCAGTGCTGATTTCACCTGATTCACCTTTGCTTTGCTTTGCAGGTAATGATATCATGCAGTGGATCCTTCAGCGCTTGCAGATCACTGCAGAAGGTGGGTAAAAATGTGAAAATTGAGGCTTTCTCAGCTTTCAGTCATAAAACCAAGATCTGAAGCAGCAAAGCCTTTCGGTTGAATTCTCCCCTGCATAAGAGCTCACTCAGAATCTCTGATTTTAATTCCAGTGAAGTGTTTCTGTGCAATGAAAACATCTGCATTCTCCATTTTCAGAGGCACTCCACCTGGGAGACCTGTTTGTGAAATATGGATATATCTACCCTCTTCAGGAGCCAAAGAACCTCACCCTGAAGGCAGACGGCAGCCTCTACAGGTTTCAAGTGAGTTGCAGCTCCTCTAAGCTGTTGAGAGGGAGTTCAGCACTAGTTTTTATTAAAAACAGGCAGCTGGGGCAGTTCCCAGGAGCTGTGGAGCTGTGCAGGAGGAAGGAGAAGACTCAGAGAAGTCTGCACAGAGAAGACTGAAATTGCAGTTTACAGGGAAACTCTGATAGTTTCTTCAGTGAAATTAGTGTACTTGTTCAACCTAAAAATAGCTGTGCTTTCCTCCAAAGAGTGTTCCCTTCCAGGTCTTAGAGTAGCAAATGGAATTGATGGTTGGACATAGAATGATGTGGGGGCACTGAATAATGAATATACAAAAAGCACAGTAATCATGGGACGGTATCGAGGTTTGTGGCTGGACTGTTTCCACTGCTGTGGGAAATCAAGATGTTCCTGGTACTTGGAAAGACGAGTCCACGAGTTCAGGGCCTGTGTGCACTAACAGGAGGCTCCTTTCCTTGCAGACCCCCTATTTCTGGCCAGTGCAGGGCTGGGCTGCTGATGACACAGACTATGGTGAGTGGTGGCACTGCACGTGTCCAGGGCTGTGGGTTTGTCACAGTCCAGGGCTGTGGGTTTATCACAGTCCAGGGGTGTCCAGAGCTGTGGGTTTGTCACAGTCCAGGGGTGCCCAGAGCTGTGGGTTTGTCACACTGTCCAGGGGTGCCCAGGGGTGTGGGTTTGTCACACTGTCCAGGGGTGCCCAGAGCTGTGGGTTTGTCACAGTCCAGGTGTGTCCAGAGCTGTGGGTTTGTCACACAGTCCAGGGCTGTCCAGAGCTGTGGGTTTGTCACACAGTCCAGGGGTGTCCAGAGCTGTGGGTTTGTCACACTGTCCAGGGATGTGGGTTTGTCACACAGTCCAGGGGTGTGGGTTTGTCACACTGTCCAGGGGTGTGGGTTTGTCACACTGTCCAGGGGTGCCCAGAGCTGTGGGTTTGTCACTCAGTCCAGGGGTGCCCAGAGCTGTGGGTTTGTCACACAGTCCAGGGGTGTGGGTTTGTCACACTGTCCAGGGGTGCCCAGAGCTGTGGGTTTGTCACACTGTCCAGGGGTGTGGGTTTGTCACACTGTCCAGGGGTGCCCAGGGGTGTGGGTTTGTCACACTGTCCAGGGATGTGGGTTTGTCACACAGTCCAGGGGTGTGGGTTTGTCACACTGTCCAGGGGTGTGGGTTTGTCACACTGTCCAGGGGTGCCCAGGGGTGTGGGTTTGTCACACTGTCCAGGACTGTGGGTTTGCCACACTGTCCAGGGTTGCCCAGGGGTGTGGGTTTGTCACACAGTCCAGGGGTGCCCAGGGGTGTGGATTTGTCACTGTCCAGGGATGTGGGTTTGTCACACTGTCCAGGGATGTGGGTTTGTCACACTGTCCTGCTCCACTCCCGCTCTTCATGTTCTTGTGCTGTGTCTCCACTCACAATGACCAGCCCTGGCATTTTTTTTCTTCATGCTATTTTATGAATAATTCTCAGTAATGGTGAATTGAGGGTGTGACTAACTTGTGGTTGCCTTGATGAGAGAAAGTGCTTAAGCTCTTATGTTCCACTAAGATCCATCTCAGAGGAACACATCTAAATTACCTTGTTGGGAGGGAAGACTTTAAACACAAGATTAGATTTCCCTGAGTAGTTAAGTGTGTTCCTGGATCTGAGCCCAAGGCTGTCTTCCTGTAGATTTGGATCAAGCCCTGCATTCAGAGATGGTTCTTTCTTTGTAGAAAGCACAGTGACTTCCAGTATCTCTTGATGGGTTTTTTTTCCATATAAATCTCTTGTTTCAAACCAAGACATTGCCTTTATGATGCTTTTTGTTGTAGAGCTGATCACGAATCTTGGGCTGATCAGCTGGGTTTGCTCCTGTGAGCTGTGCAGTTCACAGACTGATTTGTCCATGCCAGGGTTGTCCTCTGTGACTTTTATCTGCATTATGCTGTAGATCTCCTGAGGAAATAAAAAAGCCTGGTTTAGATTGGAATGTTTTTATTAGAACTTGAGCAAAAAACACTGGCCTGTGCTTCAGAAAACTTGGAGGTCAAACTCTGAGGAGCCTCAAGAGCTGGAAGGTTTGGTCCAGTGTCCCTTGAGCCGTGGAAGCCTGGCTGAGTTCCCCAGGGAAAGGTGGCTGCTGGCACAAGGCACACACTGCCTCTTCTGCCTGGGCATCAGTGACATCCCAAAAGCACCAAGTCCTTTTTTCTTCACTGAGCTTTTGCGAGCTTGGAGCTCGTGCCTGGGAAGATATTGTAACAGACAAAGGCTCCTGTGTTTGTAATGTGGGTAAATTTATAATTATTCTTGGACTTGTTGGTCTAGGTATAACTGACTGCTAATTTGCTTCTACCTCCACAGCAATTTATCTAGCAAAGAAGAACATTAAAAGGAAAGGGATTTTGGAAGAGTATGAAAAGGTGAGGAGACAGTGCACTTGTTCCATTACAAGACCCTCATTTGCTACAACTTAAGCCCTTTGTTGCTAATGAGTGGGGCACAGTAAAAAATCACCTCTTCAATTGCATGAGGTGTTACTCCAGCTGTATCAAAAGCCAACATTTTGCAAGTGAAAAAACGACCAGTACAGAAAACTGCTGTGAAGTCAATTATCATTTTAGCAGGGGTAATTGCTCTCCTTGCAATGGTATTTTTGAACTGTTGCAATTCTTGTAATTATGTGCAGAACAATCCAGATTTCTTGGCTCAGTTGCCAGCCTGGCCTCGTTGAACTATGGAGAGTCAAGAAAACCCCAGCATGGGAGTGCCCTGGTCAGAATTTTCACACTGACTGCTTTTTTATTTTTATTCCAGGAACATTACAACATGCTCAATCAAAAAATAAACTACAAGTGGGATTTTGTGATTATGCAGGCCAAGGAGCAGTATAAGTGAGTTGACTTGCATTCCCTTGTTCTCATCACTGGGGAGGGTGTGAGGAGCAGAGCTTGGCTGTCTTAGTGCACAGTTCAATCACACATTAAAAACACCAAAATGGCTTTAAAATGGCTTGGAGGGGAGGTTTAGGTTTTGCACTTGATGTGGTTCTGTGCAGAAGCTGGGTTCTGATGCTGCAAGCCCTCATTAGAAACAACTTCATTTAGCTCAGTGTTCTCCATGAGTATTTGTGGGTCAGGCCCTGGACTCCGGGCCTGTTGCTGGTCTGGGTCAGGAGTTACTGGCACATCTCTCAGCTGAGTGGAGTGAATGAGGAAGCAGTAAATGTTCCCAGCAGGGACTTCTGGAGAAAACTGAAGTGCATCCTTAAGTACCCAGCTAAAATGACTTGATGTTAGGAACTGAAACCTTCAAATTCCCAGGAAACTTGGTGAACATGAGATGGGAATACTCCTTTAGAGATCTTTCCTGCTCCTGTGGACTCCTCTCACCTTCCTTTACCTCCTGGCAGGGCAGGCAGTGCCTCTGCTCTCAGCAGCCTCTGTGTTCCCTGGGATGGCAGCCAAGCGCTCGCAGTACAGCTCATCAGATAACTGTCTCATTAAACACGAGACTGTTGTTCTTGTAAATTGAGGTCAGACTTGGGCTAAGAGATGCCAAATGCAGTTTCAAAGTTAGATACCCAGCCTGTGTCTGAACCAGGAGATTAAACTCGTCTGAGGCTGTTTGATGGTGCTGCTGGGGCAGACTGGTGCAGAGCACCCACCCTGCAAACCACAGCAGGGAGGCCACATGCAAACAGCCTGTTGGGAATGTTCCCTTCCCCATGCTAAGTCCCAAATTGTGCTCAGGACTTTTCTGGGAAAGAATTAGTTGGTCCAAGCCCAAACCATGCTAGTGCCTCTTCTGTTTAATTGTGGAGGTGATTTGGGTTTTAGTGCCTGGGAACCCTCCTCAGAACCATTTCCAAGCAGTTTCTCTGAGAAATGCCTCTGCTTTGCTGAGAGACAGGGATGAGACATGTCCAGGATGTATCTCTGGGTGGCAGTCCTTGGTTCTGCCCGGGGACATGGGACAGGGGTAAAGGTGAAGCAGCAGGGCTGAGGGCGAGTCAGCAGAGGGCTACCAGTGTGCCTACTCAGAAGGGGATGTGTCTGCCCCCAGCTCAGCTCAGGAAGATGATGATTTCTCAAAAGCCAGAGTCATGTGTGGCCATGTGAACATGATGTGCAGCCAGAATTAGCCAGGACAGGATGTGGTCAGGGGTGGCATCGGAGCAACGATGGCGCAGTCAGGCGGGGACCCACGGGGCTCGGGAGGCTGGAGGTGTGCCCAGCTCCTCATCCCACTGATTTTAGGAGGGCAGAATTCCTGAATTCCCATGTTCTTGGCTTTGCAGGGCAGGGAAAGAGCGGAAGAAGGAGGACAGGTACGCCCTGGACTGCCAGGAGAGAGCCTACTGGCTTGTGAACAGAACTCCTGTGAGTAGAGGGTGACAGGGTGACTTCAGTGACTCGGTGGTGCCCTCCCTGCAGCCACCTGGGACAAGCTCCCATGTGGAAAGGGCATGGCCTCTGGGCTGAGTGCCAGGGAAGGGTCAGCCCAGGCCTGCCCTGAGTCCCCACCACCTTTCCTCAGTTGTTCTCAAGGCTGCAAGGGACAGAGATCCAGCTGCAGCTTGAAGAGGGACATTCCCAAATCTGGGGGTTCCCGAGGCACTGCTGGCTGGGAGCTGCTGGCAGTGGAGGCCTGGGGATCTTCTCCTGCATTTGTGTGATGCACAGTCTTTAAACCAAAGGAGTTACAAAGCTTTGTTGTTTCTTGCTCACCACAGCCGGGCATGCTGGACGGCCTCGAGTATGGAGTAGACCGTGTCACAGATCCCAATGAAAATAAGGTAAACCAGGTGAGACAGGGTTGGTTTTTATTTACACACCTACTGAATTTGTCTGGAAGAGCCCAGAAAATGTCCCTGGAGTTGTCATTTTTTGGGCACTGCAGGCTGAGTGTGTCAGCTCAGCCCTAACAGCTGAACAGGCCAGAGGTTGAGGCTCTCTCACCTGGGAGGTGAGGCCCTCTAAATAGACTTTGGCAGCTTCTTCTGCCTTGAAAAGACTTTGTCAGCTTTCTTGCCACACCAGTCAGTGTGAGTGCTTGGCTGGAGGACATGTTTTCTTTGCTGGTGAAACTGAAGTAAGGAATCCTCTGTCTCCAGATGCTCCTTGCTGCCTTTGTATTAGTGCTGGATGAACTTTGTGGGGTGTAAAGGGTCAGTGCAAAGATCCAGGTTTAAAATAAAATGACAGAATACCTGCTAGGGTGTAATTAATGTATGGTAAGAAGATGAAGAAGTTGGTGTGGTGGATAGGAGACACAAAATGTTGCCAAAAATGCATATTGTAGACCATAAAGAAACAGAATCAATGAGCTGAGACCCATGAGGGCTGTAACTGGGTGAACTGGTCTGAAATCACACAGATCCAGTCAGTGGATGAGGAGCTGGAGCTGCTGCTCCCTTTCTCCTGCAGCCCTCTGAGATGCTCCTGTCTTTGTGCCCTTAACAGTGTTCATTTGGAAGCAAAGTCCAAACACCTCTCAGCAATTCGATGCAAATGTTTCTGCCATCTCAGTCGCAGTATTCCCACAACTTCCCATTCTTGCAGCAGCCTTTAAACATCTCAGCAGCCAGAGGCAGGATAATTGCTTTGGCCAGCTGTGTTCTGTTGCTATAGAAACTGAAAAGGAGCAAAGTGTAGGGTTGGGGTGTATTTTATTCTTTTTCGTCCTGTAAGTAGCAGCTGCTGAAAAGCCTTTTTTTTTTTTTTTTCCTTTTTTAAGAGTAAAGAAGTAGTGGGAAGGGAGAGGGATAGAAAGAGGAGTAAGCCAACTTCTCGCCCACAGTTTTACAGCTGACATGGAAGGGATTTTAGGTTTGCAAACGGTCTGAAGAGCTCTATCCATCTGCCAGCTGCCTGGTAGCACAGGGGGAGAGAGCTGAGGAATCTCTGCCCACTTCCACCCTGGCCATAAGAGACAGAGCCAGCTCCCCCCATCAGGGGAGGCTCCAAGGAGGGCAGAAACCAAAGGACACCAGCTTTGGGGTGACTTCCCTGCCCTTCTCCTTTAAGCTGCTCTCTGAGCTGTGCCTCCCCTCTGGAGGCTGAGCTGAAGAAGGAAGAAGGTTCTCCTTGCTCCTCCTTTAGCTTTTGAAAGAGTGATTGAGAATACATGAGACAGCCAAGAGCCCTGATGGAGCCCCTTTTGGACTAGCAGCTTTATTTTTGTCCCCTGCAGGCTGTTCTCACCAGCACTTGTGGCTCAGCAGCCTTTGGTGAGCAGAAAGAATGGGTCAAAGCTCTTGATTTGTGTCCCTGTTCCTGCTCAATCTACCTTCACTTTGTTGGCCAAATTGTGGAGTTTTTGATCTTGGCAGTTGAGAAAGGAAAGAAAATAATGAATTTCTGATTTCTTTGAAGCTGACATTAGCATGAACATCTTTCCTTCTCTCGCTCAGACCCTTTGGTGGGCTGCTCCCTCCCTCACTGATAGAGTCCTCTGGGGATAAACAGGTGCTCAAACTCCAATTTTGAAGGACTTTTATTACTAATCCATGGGCAAACCTCGTGGTTACAATGAGTTAGGGCAGGAGGAGTCAGGCAGAAGTAGGCACCCATTAAACAGCGAATTAAGAGATGCTTTAGCCTTTTGTTGCCTGGCATGACCACTGAGTGCCTGCAGGTACCTGCACAGCCTCTGCCTCCTGGAACCAGAGTCTTTCTGAATGAGCTTTAGCTCCCCCAAAAATCTCTGTGCTGGATTCAGGGGCTGCTGAATGCAGTGCCCTGGTTTGTTGTGTGCAGCAAATCAGGCACAGATCAACGAGTCATTGCTGGCCTTTAATTTCATAAGTCCCTGCCAGTTTGCCTGATGAAGCTCTGCTGCATCATCACAAGTTTGGAAGGCACAGGGTCAGGGGCAGATGAACAAGACAGGGGGAAAATGGCCATTTGATCAAAACTGGGGGTATGGACTGGGGCAGGTTGGATTTCCAGCTGCAGGGCTGGATGCACCAGCACCGTGGAGATGAGTGTTGAGATGATCTAATCCCAGAGTCAGGATTTGCCTCTGCAGGCTCTCAGCTGGCTGAGTGCAGGGAGCAGGGGTGCACTGAGCAGGGGTGTTGGGGTGTGCAGAGGCAGCTGGGGTGCACTTTGCAGGGTTGGAGAGGCAGAACTTCCTTGCCCAGAGCTCTGGAGGGAGGCTGGGCTGGCTCTGCCCTGTGCTCAGTGGCCAATTCCCTGCACAGGATTCCGGGGATCAGCCTCAGCCTGCCAAGCTCTGTGCATGGAGCACTCGGGGCAGTGAGGGTGGAACTGCAGTGTCCTGGTCCCAAACAAGCCCTGCACAACCTTCTTCACTCCCAGCTCCTTCCAGGCATCCACCCAAAGCTGTTTCCAGGTGTTTATGAGGTCTGTAAACAGGGAACGGTGGCCAGGCAGGCAAAAACACCATGACCATCATCTCCCCAGTCTGGTCAGGAAGTCTCACACTGGGCAGAGGAGCAAACAGGTAGCTGGGAATGAGCAGATATCCCAGCTCTTGTAGGAGCTGGTGGCCTCAGCCACGTGGATCAGCTCCAGACAGGGCTCTGGAGCAGGTCCTGGCTGGCTCCCAGCTGGGCTCTGCAGCCCCAGTGCCAGGGGAGCACAGAGCTGGTGGCATGGGGTGTGACCAGGCCACGCAGGGTGTCCCAGTGCCACGGGGTGTCAGAGGATGTGGAACAGCTCGTGGCACTCACTTGAGACAGACTGAGGCCTTTCAGTAATTGCCCTGCTGATTGAAGGCCGCAGGGCTGGGGAGCTGCTCCGCAGTAATTGCGATAAGGCGCTCGTTAAGGGCATTGCAAAATGAATCTCATTATGAGAAACCACTCTTTTGTTCCAAATATGATTTCCTCCCAAATGAGGCAGAGTGGGTGGGTGGGTGGTGCAGGGCACTTTGGCACTGCTGCAGTCAGCAGTGGGGCAAGGGGGTGGGCACAGCTGGCAGTGCTCAGTGGGACATGGAGAGGGCTCAGGGCCACTTGTAGCAGCAGCACTCAGCTGGGGGCACTGTGGGAGAAAGGGAAATGAAATCATGAGCAGCTCTGGGGTGAAAGAGCTGAGATTCCTCCCAGTTCCTGCTGATTTGAGAGCTGCAAGGGGCTGAGCACAGCCAGCACCTGCAGCCTCCCAGGCTGTTCAGCAGTGGGCTCCCCTGGCATCTGGCTGCAGCTCGGTTTGTGCCACTGCTCAGAGATGCTCAGCCCCTTTTCTGGGGGAGCCTTGGCAAATCCCCTTCCCACCTGGAGCACCCCAGCAAAGCCCACAACACTGACCTCCACACAGACTGTGGCAGGAGGGGATCCTTGGTATGTGGGGCACTTAAAAAAAAAATCTTCCCTTTTTTGCTGATCTTTCTTCACCCACATATAATTTTTTCTGTTGTGGTGGCATTTTAATTGATCCCTTTCTGTCTCTGTATAACATTTAGCTCACTGTGTTCTCTTTCTCTTTCCCACAGCTGTTTGTCTCATGTGTGTGTGCTGTGCTGCCAGCCTCCCAGACCCCTCTAGAAGATAACACCACTTTCCTGCCACGTGAGCTGCCTTCAAGCCGTTGTGCCAGCACCAACTTCTCCTTCCCCACTGCACCAGGCCTGTCTGAGGCCCCAGCTGAGAAAAAATGTAGAAGCAAATAGGGTTTTTAGAATGATTTTAACATGTTGAAATCAATGCTCTAGCCACAAGTTCCATCAAATGGATCCCTTCAGCTGGCACTTGTAAATCTGATGAGGCCTGGTTTGTATCTCATATTCCCCAGGGAGATGAACTCCTGTTGTGCAGGAGGCAGCTGGCCTGGAGCAGAAACACAGGGCTCTAAACAGGACACTTCAGGACAGTAAATACAATAAATTTCTCTGTGCAAGCAGGTGATTTTCCCATTCCATTTCTGCAGTCTGTCTGAAACAATGACACTGTAGAAATGAGGGGAAGAAGTGGTGTCTGTATGGAAGGTGGCCCAGAGTCAGGGATGCAGCTGAGAGCAGAGAAGGCTGAAAAGCTGTTCCTCAGCTCCTCCATCATTTGTAAGGGTGTCCCAGGAGCTTGTGAATCAGCAGGGGAAGTTGTACAGCCCTGTGAGCAAGGATCCTGCTGCCCTAGAGCTTTTTCTCTCCCTTGATGTGTCAGTCCTTTCCCCCTCTCTCACAGGGGGCCAGCACAGCATCACTCTGGTTTTTGTTGCCCTGTTTGTCCCTGCTGAGATGGTCTGTGCTGCCCACTCAGAGCTGCTCGTGGTATTCCCAGCAGGAAAAGCTTCCTCCCCTCACAACACCACTATGAGGACTTTTTTTGGTGCCCCACTGGCCAGGCTGGGTCAGGGTCAGGGTCAGGGCTGGCTCTGTGGTGGTGCTGTAGGGACTGGGCTCATCTGCTGCATTTCTGGCTCCTGCTGCTGAAATGGTGAGTGGGCCCCTCAGAACCAAGTGTCAGCAAAAGGGGGCTGTTTTTCTGCCTTGTGGAGAAGAGTTTCTCCCTCCTGAGCAGGACTGGTGACGATGGTTAAAGTGCAAAAGCAGATCAGTGTCCCCACAAAGCAGCCCTGGCAGAGCATCTTGCCTTTCCCAAAACAGGGGCAGTTTGGGGTGCAAGGTCTCTGAGGAGGTGAGGGGAGAGCAGAGCTGCCTGTGGCATTCAGTACCAGAATCTTCATCCCTCATCCCTCACAAACTGCACTTCACCAAGGCACTCTGCAGACCCCCACCTGCCACAGGGCTCGTTTGATAGAGTAATTTTGGGATGCAGATCTTGACTGAAACAGGAGCTGAGCAGCTGAAACCCTGCCTGAGCCTTTAAAGGCTTGCTGGGAGCATCCCAGACTTAGCCTGTCGTTCCTTCTCCCTTCTGCAGTTTATTCCACACAAAGTAACTGTGCTTCAAAGGAAGCTGTGTGAATAAACACCCTGCAGTTAATTTCTTGCCTTCGATTGCCTGCTCATTTGTGGATGACATGTAACATAGTCTGAGTTATTCAAATCACGACGTAAACACCCTTTGCACAGCAGATACTGCTTCTGAGGCTTTTAATTGTGGTGTTTATATTTTGCAATGTGTTGGTTCCTGTCTCCTTTAGCTAATATGAATGATCTAATCTGTGTCTCGTAAATGAATCTATTTTAGCTCCATTAGAAAAACCCCTTAATTGAAGGCATACAGGCAGCCTGTGATGGGAGAAGCAATGCTAAACAGTAAATACAGCTAATGGGACAATTTACCGTGTGGGGATGCTCTTAGCTTTGATGATACCCTGATTAGCTCAGCTGCTGTGTTTGATTTTAATTGTAATCAGAATTAATTGGAGAGCGCTGCACAACGGCAGCCCTGCAACGGTGTCTCAAAAAAAAAAAAAAAAACACCCAAAAAACAAGTGTAAGCACCCATCCCAATTTAATGATTCTTTTTTAAATATTTTACAGAAAAGTACTATGGAATTCTATAGGAGAGAGGTAAGTGGTGCTTCCCTCACTTCTCAGTGTTCATCCTCTATGAGTTGCTTACACCAGTGTGGCTCAAAGCCCTCTGTGCAGGGGATGGGCTCTTTGAAAAGCAGAATCCCTGCCTCATGGAGCTTTTATCACTGTAATTTCAGGACATTCCCTCCCACTGCAGCTCTCCCAGTGACGGGAAGGCTCAGGCAAGGACAGACACCAGGGCTGAAATCCAATAGATCAAAATTAGTGGTGGGGAAATCACAGTGGCGCCAGCACAGAGACAGCCAAGAATCAATGATAATTACATGCTAAATCATCCAGAGCATTTGTAGGTGCTGAGGATGGTAGCTATTATTCAATTTCTATATAACATGGGGAGTGCTTTTTAATTACTTGCACATTGCAAAGTGCGTTTCTGATGTTTGCAGTAAGCTCAGTGAAAACAGACATTTTACTGAGACAATTCGGGGATCCTCTGGTTCCTTGGACATCCAGTAATTAGGGAAGAAGCAGTCCCTGCTGTAATTAGCCCCACTTACCTGGGAGAGAGCCTGTTTGAGGTTTAGACAGGCCTTATCTTCAAACCTCCATGCTCCTAACCATGGCCATGTCTGATCCCCTCAGATCATGTACTATCAGCAGGCCATCCTGAAGACCAGAGTGAAATCTTCTGTCTCTCTTGGAGGGTAAGTCCTGATTTCCTTCTGTCCACACATTAATTAGTCTTCAGTGCTTATCTCCTAATGAGCTGATGACGCTGTCTGCTCTGGCAGCTGGTGACTCAGCCTGGGGATCCATGTGGTGGCCCAGTGCTGTCTGGGCCAGGAGGCACGAGGCTGAGGAGGGATCAGAGTCCCAGGCAGGATGAAGAGGCTCTCTGGGAGCTTTGCTGCAGAGCAGCACCAACCTCTGGGCTGAGAATCCCACTGAAATCAGGAGATGCTGACGCTGCTCTGGTCAGCTGTGATGATGCCTGGGCACAGCCCTGCAGCCAGGGGGGGATCCAGGAGTGTGTCTGTCCTTCAGGAGGAGCAACCAGCAGGACAGACTGAGCCTCCTGTCACTGGTCCCCACCCTGGGCTGGATTCACCCCCACGAGTGTCCCTGCCCCATGGTGGTGCTGACCTCTGGTTGTGTAATACTGGTTATTCTGTACTGCAGAGGGGAACGGCCTCCCCATGAACATCCAAGCAATTAATTAGCAATTCCCCTGCCCAGTGGGAGTGTTTCCTGATCAGATTCTTGATGAAGCCTCCAGCCCTGGCATTAGGCATTGGTGTGTTTGCCAGAGGCATTCCTACCTGGAACCTCCCGTGCTGACCTGGCACCTTGAGGTGCAGCCCAGAGCACCTGCTGGTTTGCACTGCCATTGCCACCAGGGATTCCTATCATCTGACATAAACAAGGTGCTCAGGCCAGTTCCCTGGAGAAGACAATCTTGAATGAATGGAATGGGTGGAAGAGAGAGTCTTCTGAGAGCTACAACTTGCAGGGCACCAGCAGCTGCTCGTTTTGTCTGTCACTGACTTCCAGCTCAATTAAAAACTCTGCTGCCTCAATTCTCCAAACTGTGAGCCGGAGCAGGGGACACCTGGCTGCTTTCCAGGAATTTTGTGGTGCTTAACTGTTTGGCAATGGGGCTTTTCTCTCATTAGTTCTGGTGGGATGATGCTTATCACCTAGATCAAAAATCTCAGGAATTTTGGAACTCCAAAGCGTCAGCTGCAGGGCTGGGTCCAAATCAAATTACTATTAGTGAGGATACGAGCAGCAACTGAGCAGTGTGCATGCTTCAGAGCATTGCAGTGATTTGGGAGAAGTTGCAAAGCACTTCAGGACCACACAGCAGTGCTGCCTGAGCTGACAGGTTTAGATTTGCTTGATCATGGGCTGGAGTGCCTGATGCAGGTGCTGGATGCCTTGGCATTCCCAGTGGGAAGGTAGGATGGAGCAGCTGTGCTCCAGCCCTGTGGTTTGCTCTGTGCAGGAGCATTGTATAACTGCAGGATGTGTGCCAAGGTGCCTGTTAGCAATGGGCTCCTGGACACTGCCCTCCCAGCTCTGAGCACATGAAAGCACTTTGGCCTGGAAGGAATTTTAAATGCAGAAACCAGAGGATTTTTTTTTTTTTCAAGAATGAAAAAGGGAGGCGGGAGCTAAAATTCCAGGACATTAGTGAAATCAATTGTAATTAGAAGTCTGGCCAAGTTAGAAGGTAGGAGAAGTGTTTGTCTGGTTCCTGATGGGAGAGAGACAGCTCTGCTTTGTGCCAAGCCCTCAGAGCCACTCGCAGAGGAATGAGCCCTGTGGTAGGTGATGGAGGAAAGGAGAAGCTGGGATGAGCCCTCAGCATTCCCTCACTTTCCCTGAGTTCTCCCATGGCCCGTGGGAAGGCCGCAGAGAACCCACCTGGGTGAACACAACCCTGGTGTTCCTTTCCCTGACACTTTCCTCCCAGAGCAGTGCAGGATCAGGCCCTGGCCAGCTGAGAACAGGAGACAGAAACTCTCCTTAGAGTCCTAAGTCTCTCTTCCTTAAAATGAAAAGGCAGAAGGAGGTGATGGAAGAGAGCCTTGTATCTCCTTGTATTTGAATTGACAAATTCACTGCTTCAGAAGACAACCAGGAGACTTCTGGTAGGAAATGGAAAAGATTACCTGAGCCAGTGAATCGATTTTTCTAGGAAGGCAGGGGCCACATTCCAGATCCCTGTGCTGAGAGTCCTCCACCTCTGAGGATATCTGTAGTCTGTAATTTGGCTATAATGGGGCTGGCTGTAATTCTGGCTTCCAAATTCATATTTTGATTTTGGATTTGTTGCAGAGTTGTGAAGTACTCTGAGCAGTTCCTCTCCAATGATCCCATCCTGTCTGGATGTCTCCCCAGCAACCCTTGGATATCAGATGACCCTGAGTTTTGGGATCTCAATGCAAAGCTGTATGTATTTCTGTTGTTTTGCCAGCCTGTGGTTTACAGTGACCTTTATACTGATAGAAATCAGGAGAGGGAACCACTGATTTTTGTTGTGGTATCTGATCTCTGCTCATAAGCAGAGAAGTGTTCCCTTTCAAACTTACTTTGAAATTGGGAATACTCCATGCTGAACTTTCAGCACTGCCGTCTTCAAGTGGAGCCTTCCTTAACATCACAGAAATTGCTGAGCTGATGGTGGGAGTGTGCACTCAGCCCCTGCTGAGGGGGTCTGATCCTCCCTGGGACAGGTGAAGCCCTCTTTAACCAGCACTGGAATGGAACAGGACCAGCTCAGGGTTCAGCTGCTCCCCTGGCTCTTTGCTCACCCCTCAAACTGCTTCCTTAGGAGAGGCTTTGGGTTGGAGGCACACACTGGTGGTCCATCCCTTCTCTGAGGCCTCCCTTGGTTTTCCCTTTGGATAGGGTTTGCTAATTACACGATGGCATCTCGGGGCTTGGAGCATCCAACATCGCGGTGGTTCTGAGAGCAGCAATCCTGCACTGATTGTATCCCATTAGACATCCCCAGGGGATGCCTGCACTGAGTGCCTTTATGAGAAGCAAAGCTCTGGGCAGCAACCAGTGCCTCCTCCAGGGTGGGACTGAGTCAAACCCCAGGGCAAGGCTGGGCTGTCAGTGTGAGAGCTGCATAAATCCCAGTTAAATCCTCATCCCGCTGCTGCCCGAGTTGTTTAATTACAACTTACTTAGTGGGTTGACTTCAGGAGCTCATTACACCACTCTGGAAAACAAGAGAATGCTGAGCAGTCCCTTGGCATTGCAGCAGAGGGCATTTTGGCTTTAATTAATCTGCTAATTAGAGAAAGCCGCCGTGCTGTTTGTGCTCTCCCCGCGCAGGGTGGAGGTGCCCACCAGGATGCGCGTGGAGCGATGGGCCTTCAACTTCAGCGAGCTGATCCGGGACCCCAAAGGCCGCCAGAACTTCCAGCTCTTCCTGAAGAAGGAGTTCAGCGGTGGGTGGGCAGTGTCCCCGTGCCTTGTCCCCAGGCTGAGGTGACCTGGCACGGGCTGCTGCGGGCTGTGCAGCCAGGGCAGGCGGTACCATCCAGTGGCACGGGACACACGGTACAGCCCGGCATGGCCCCGCCGCGGGGGACTGCCTGGGAGCGCTCAGATTGCATTTTAGGAAGGAATTCTTCCCTGTGAGGGTGGGGAGGCCCTGGCACAGGGTGCCCAGAGAAGCTGTGGCTGCTCCTGGTTCCCTGGAGGTGTCCAAAGTCAGGTCAGACAGGGCTTGGAGCAGCCGTGGACAGTGGAAGGTGTCCCTGCCCGTGGGACTGAGATGGACTTTCACATCCCTTCCACCCCAGAGCGTTCCGTGATTCTCTGACTGCTCCCAGGGAAGCTGGAACTGGCCGAGCTCACAAGTTCTTAGAGGTGTCAGTGGGCAGAGAGCAGGGGAAAGCTGTTTTCCTCTTTCAGTCACTGAGAGTGACTTTCAGTCAATTGGAGAGACTGGCTTGGGGCCAGCAAATTGTGCCAAACAAATCCAGGAGTTAATAAACGGGATTGTGTTTTCCTCAGTGTCACTCTCTGCCGATTGTGTCCTTGTCATGCAGGAGAAAATCTGGGTTTCTGGGAAGCCTGTGAGGATCTCAAGTATGGGGACCAATCCAAGGTCAAAGAAAAAGCAGAAGAAATCTACAAGTGAGTGTGGAAATTTTCGACTCTTTAACTCTTTGTGCATGAGTCCCATCACCTTCCACAGGTTCTCATTCTCCACATGATTTATTCCTAAGATTTTTATGTGTCAGCTCTTATAGATGTGGTTGTTTTTTGTCCCCACATAGGAAAGGAGCTTTTGGAGATGACAATAGAAGTGGGTTTTTTTAATATATATTTACTTTTCCTCTCTGTTACATTTCAGTCTTAGAATGTAATTTAAATATCGGTGTGGAATAGCAAAGTTCTTGAAGCTGCCACAATCAAAGTGGGGAGAGGCTTTTTGCTTCCAGTGAGCTAAAATTTGGCTTATATTATCTGCAAGAGGAAGTGAGTGCACGTCTCTGATGAAGAGGACATTGATTGCCCAAGATCAGGACAGCAAATTGCAGCAGGGAGCTGAAGGGACTTTCCTGTCATGAGTAGACAGGAATCTGTGAATTCTCCAGCTGCTAATGGCACTGTTGATTCCTTCTCCTGCAGGCTCTTCCTGGCTCCAGGAGCAAGGCGCTGGATTAACATCGATGGCAAAACAATGGGCATCACAGTCAAAGGCCTGGAGCACCCTCATCGTTATGTTCTGGATGCTGCTCAGACCCACATTTACATGCTGATGAAAAAGGTTTGTTATTTGCTGCCAGAGCCCGAGGGGGATTCCAGCCCTCTGGGCCTTTCAGTGCCTTTGTGTGCTATCAGCTGTCCCTTTCAAGGGGCCTTTGTTTGAAAATCCCGCTGAGTGAAGCAAGTGCTGCTTCAGGCATTTGTATTTTGCTGCTGCTCCTTCCCGCTCAGCCTTGTCCCCAAGGTGGTGGGGGTCAGGTGGCATTTCGATTCCAGCTCGGGCACCAGCTCATGCACTGAAAGCAGCAGAACTGGACGGATTTTCACCCACTGATGAAAAGTTTGGCTCCTGGAATACAAGCTCCTCACCTTGCAGTAACTCTGAGACCCCGTGGCCCAGGCTAAGCTTCATTTAGATCTTTTGATCTGGGTCTTACCTGTGAAGCTTTATTGTGAGATGGAAAATCCTGGGAATTTTACAGCGAGATGAAAGGATATTGGTTTAAATAGCTACATTTGCCTGAAAGATGCAAAGTCCCTTGAGCTGCTGGGGGAGATTATCCAGTTCCCAGCCTCCCTGGCTCCTGAGCAGCTGTATTTGGTGGTGATTTTAATAAGGGTGTTTGCAGCCCATAACTACCAGTTTCTCTTTTTTCTCCTAGTAGGACTCCTATGGCCGCTATTTAAAGTCTCCAATATACAAGGAAATGCTGGCCAAGGCTGTTGTGCCACAAGAGGGTGTCAAAAAAAGGCAAGTGAAACTGGCTGTAATTGTGGGGTTTGTTTTTCTTGTTGTAGCAAGGGTAGAAAAAGCCCAAGTTGCAGTAAAATTACTATGATTTAGATGTCTTCTTAATTAAATAAAATTTTGCACTGAGAAGATGCTTTGCTTTGAGACTGATGGTGCTTTTTATTCATAAGCCCTTTGGAAAAAGCTCGTGAACAGGAATGGAGCTGCTGATTGCTCAGCTGCCTTCTCTGCTGGGTCTGCTGAGAAGGGCTGGGATTGTTGAATTAATTCATGGCTCCTTTCCTGGAAGGAGAGAGCTCTGGTATCCTGGGCATGGGAAGACTCCTGCCCACGAAACACTGACTGCCAGAGCAGAGACAGAGCCAAGGTTTGGGATAATCCACGGGATCTGCTCATGTCTGCCTGGACAAAGCTCACCCCTGGTGTCAGGGAAGGTGACAGGCATTTGGGAACAAGCAGCACCTTGTGAGTGACAGCTGGCACAAGGGGGATGGCCTTGGAAATGGCTTTTTCCCAGCAAGATGCAGTTTATACAGCAAATTCAGGCCATTTGAGCTGCAGCTGCTCCTAAAGCTGAGCGTGCAGTGCCAGACTGCGTGGTGTTTCTTTCTCATCACTCATCAACCTAGCAGGCAAGAAAGAGGAATCATGGACTTTCACACTGTTGTTTCGTCTAAAAGCTGCTTCAAGTCAGTGGGAGAAGCCCTGCTGCTGCCTGGTCTGGGGTTTGGCCAGTTGTTCCCTGTGCCACACATCCCGAGGTCACTGGCAGATGCTGGCTGCTCCCGGTGATCCTGCCTTCGTGTTTGTCAGTGCTTGTCCTGGATCCCCCAGACCTCAGCATCCCATTAACCTGGAGCTGGTTAACCCATCCAGAGGTGGGGTAGCACCTGTTCCCACTGCAGGGGAAGTGGCTTTGCTGAAGCAGGTAGTAGGTGTTTTTTGGGGGCATCACAGACACCAGGAACACCCACACTGGTCCCCGCTTTGATCTTCCTGAGGGCACCAGAGGAAACTCCACGGATGGTGGGAGCTGTTTGGCTTCACACTGAGTGTGAGTTATGTGCAAACTCAGCAAAGGAGTGATGTGGGTGTGCCCCGGAGTCCCTCGGGAGCAGGACTTTGACACTTTTAGCAGTCCTGTAGCTTGTGTGTGACACTGACTCACCTGTTACTATAGGACACGAGAAAACACGACACATGCCTCTGCTCTTGAGAAGGTAAAAAGGGGTAGTGACAGTGGATTGGAGGGTGGAAGTGCTGCTTTTCTAACGACACTGGACAAACTACCAGTCCATCAAATTTCTCCTCCTCTATGAAGGAATGCAAAACAAAAAGTTATTTACAGAAAGTCATGGGAGAAAGTTTGCTACAAGCATGTAAACTTAGAAGGCTTTAGAAAATCTTAAAAAATCAGGGTGACACTCACCCAGTGCTGTTGAAAGCATTTTGCACTCCTTCGGCCACGTCTGTGTCCGAGCTTGTCCTCCTGGGTCACTTTGCTCGCCAGGGGGGAGGTTTTGGTGCCCTTCTCCTCACTAACCCCTCTCCTTCCCCTCTCTCTGCACAGCACGGGTTTGTTCGGACGCCGCCACCTGCGCTCCAGCCCCAGCCCCATCATCCTGAGGCAGCGGGAGGAGGAGGCCAAAGCCAGAGAAGCCGCCAACACCGTGGACATCACGCAGGTCATGAGCAAGCTGGATCGCAGGAACCAGCTCCAGAAGGAAGCTCCTCCCAAGTAGGCTCTGAGCCCCGCAGGGAAAAGACAAGGCGAGGCTGGTGCTGAGCTTCGTCTCCCCTTCCTGAAGGTGTCAGTGCTGCTTTAGGTTTCCCAGGCCGGCTCTGCGCTCCGCCAGCTTCCCGCACGTTGCCGTGGCTGCTGGAGAGCAGATGTCCCTTCCCGGGCACGCCGGGCAGGGGCTGCTGCGGCGCCAGGCTCGGGCTGCAGCACCCCGCGCTCCTCGGAGGGGAGATGCCTTCTGCTGCCCCCAGGGCCCGGCTGCCTGTGCCTGCTGCTCCCGGAGCGGGGTGGCACAGGGCAGGGCAAAGCCGTGCCCCAGTGCTGCGGGTTCAGACCAGCCTTCCTTGGCGCCGAGGGGGATGAGCAGGGCGGGGTGACCCAGCCCAGAGTGTCCCTGCCGGCCTCCATCCCCTCGGGGGGCTCTGCACCCTCCCAGGGGGTGCATCTGGTACCCCCTGAGAGGAGCACACCCCCCACTCCAAGAGTCCTGCATCTCCAGGCAGCACCACGGGCAGAAGAGCTGCTTGTGGGAACAGCAGCAGGAGCATTTCTGGAGGTTTAGCTGACCTTCTGAGTTTGACTGACGCTCCCACGTCCCCTGGCACGCTGGAGATGATCCGCAGGAAGCTCTGCTCTGCTCTGCCCGTGACTCCTGTGCTGCGAGCTGGGTGTGCAGGTGCAGAGAGCTGCCCCTTGCCAGAGCCTACACGAGGCCAAGAGAGATTTCATCCAGTCCTTCCCACCTCTTGTCTTGTCTTTTTCCTGCTCTTCTATTTTCTGTTGTTAACAATCCAGCAGGAGGTAGCTGCAGTTGTCACTGGCTTGTAGCCCAGAGGCAAGGGAGAACAGGGTAGAGGTGTTAAGAGCAGATTTCAACTTTAGGTAGTATTTTCTTTTTCATTTGCTCTGTCTCTTTGCTCTGTAAAATAAGGCAAGCTAAAATATCACATTAGTTCTAAAAGAGCTCAGGGAGATTCTGGGCCTTGCTGGAAAAGCCCAGCATGTCTGGACCAGGCCAATGGTTACCAGAAGTGTGAAGATTGCTGCAAAGGCCAGTAAAGGGAATTGAAGGGGCAGAAAAGCTTCCTTGTTTGTTAAAAATTTTGGGGAAGCAAAGGAACTGGGTGGAAGCACTGAGGTCTGGGAAGCTGCCTCTCTCCAGTTCACTTTGTTCATCCCTTTTTAATAGTGGTAGGATTTTACAGACAATGGGAGATCACAGAATCCCAGAATGGTTTGGATTGGACGGGATCTTAAAGCTCATCTCATTCCACCCCCTGCCATGGGCAGGGACACCTTCCACCACCCCAGGGCTCACATCCAGCCTGGCCTTGGACACTCCCAGGGATGGGGCAGCTTCTGGAGAGAGCTGGCAGGGAGTGGGAGCCCTCGGACAGTGGGGTGCATGCAGGCCCCTGGAGCCCTGGGGTCCTTGCAGGGCAGCTCCCTGTGAACTGGGGACAGTCATGATGTCACTGTGTCCCCAACAGCTCCGACAGTGACTCTGGCCCTCCCCAGGCAGGATCAGGGCTGGACACTGATGTGGTGTCACTCCTCTCCTCCACTTGTGGCTGAGCTAGGGAGATTGTCCTGCTCTTCCTTACCCCACCAGTGATAAACCTCCTCAGAGGAATTCCAGCTGAGTCACCCCAGACCTTCCCTCTGATGTGTGTGCTGAGTCTCTGCTCTCCTGCTGGAAGCACAGGCACATTCTGCACTGCTGGACAGGGGAGCAGGCTCAGGCTGCCTTTTTAAAAATTTAAACCCCAAGGCTTTGTTACATCAGGTGCTGAGCACCCTCAGCCTACATGGACATCAGAGCACTGGAAGGCTCTCCAGAAGCTGGCAGGGTTGGCCTAAAGCCACTTGGCTGTGATGAACTCTATGGTCTCTGCAGAGTTTGTGTAACATGGTGCACTGAGCATGTTGGGATTGCCAGTATGTAGTAACATGTGGAAGATCAAGTCAGGGTATAAATAATAAATAACAAATCTGTGTGTTCCCGTCAGTCCCTCTGATTCTACTTCTATTTTGTCTGCTGCTTTGCTTGTTATGTTCTCTGCATCCATTCCTTTCTGATTTTTTATCATCTCTGCTTGGCATTGCTGCTCCCCTGCCATGGTTTGTGCTGCGTGCTTGGGAGTCAGTGTGCTTGTGGAACACCAGTTACTGCATGTGGAACACCAATTACTGCGTGTGGAACACCAGTCAGTGCTTGTGGAACACCAGTCAGTGCTGGTGGAACACCATTCACTGTGTGTGGAACACCAGTCACTGTGTGTGGAACACCAGTCAGTGCTTGTGGAACACCAGTCACTGTGTGTGGAACACCAGTCACTGTGTGTGGAACACCAGTCAGTGCTTGTGGAACACCAGTCAGTGCTGGTGGAACACCATTCACTGTGTGTGGAACACCAGTCACTGTGTGTGGAACACCAGTCAGTGCTTGTGGAACACCAGTCAGTGCTGGTGGAACACCATTCACTGTGTGTGGAACACCAGTCACTGTGTGTGGAACACCAGTCAGTGCTTGTGGAACACCAGTCAGTGCTGGTGGAACACCATTCACTGTGTGTGGAACACCAGTCACTGTGTGTGGAACACCAGTCAGTGCTGGTGGAACACCAATCACTGTGTGTGGAACACCAGTCAGTGCTGGTGGAACACCATTCACTGTGTGTGGAACACCAGTCACTGTGTGTGGAACACCAGTCACTGTGTGTGGAACACCAGTCAGTGCTTGTGGAACACCAGTCACTGTGTGTGGAACACCAGTCAGTGCTGGTGGAACACCATTCACTGTGTGTGGAACACCAGTCACTGTGTGTGGAACACCAGTCACTGTGTGTGGAACACCAGTCAGTGCTTGTGGAACACCAGTCACTGTGTGTGGAACACCAGTCACTGTGTGTGGAACACCAGTCAGTGGTGGTGGAACACCAGTCAGTGCTTGTGGAACACCAGTCACTGTGTGTGGAACACCAGTCACTGTGTGTGGAACACCAGTCAGTGCTGGTGGAACACCAGTCACTGTGTGTGGAACACCAGTCACTGTGTGTGGAACACCAGTCAGTGCTGGTGGAACACCAGTCACTGTGTGTGGAACACCAGTCACTGTGTGTGGAACACCAGTCAGTGCTGGTGGAACACCAGTCACTGTGTGTGGAACACCAGTCAGTGCTGGTGGAACACCAGTCACTGTGTGTGGAACACCAGTCAGTGCTGGTGGAACACCAGTCACTGCGTGTGGAACACCAGTCACTGTGTGTGGAACACCAGTCACTGCGTGTGGAACACCAGTCACTGCGTGTGGAACACCAGTCACTGCGTGTGGAACACCAGTTACTGTGTGTGGAACACCAGTCAGTCACTGTGTGTGGAACACCAGTCAGTGCTGGTGGAACAAGCAGCCATCCTTCACACCCAGGCAGGAGCTGTCTTTGCCCTGCCACAGGCTGATGGAGCTGTTACAGCCCAGCCTTCTGCTTCTCATCCTCTGCTACTCTATCCCCGAAGAGGAAAGTTGCCTGGTACAAGCTGAACTTCACTTTGTGCCAGCCAAGAAATTGTTTGTTTCCACGTGTTGTTTAATTTCTTTTGACCGTGGCTTCCATGCATTCATCTGTCTAATAAAAATAAATGTAGAAAACAGAAAAAGAACCGAGTTCATCCTTCTCTGTCGTGTCTCAGTGTGTTCATCCTTCTCTGTGCCATCTCTGCATGTGTGTGTACATGTCCTGTGTGTGCCTCTGCTCTCAGCTCCTCTCCTTGGACACTTGAGCTGCATTTCATTTTGCTGGGACTAAGTCCTTGAGAAATGGGAGGGGACCTGGCATGCAGCATGTGCTGTCCTTGTCCTGTCCAGTCTGTGCTTGGGCTTGTCCTGAGGGCTGGCTGAGCTGTGCTGGAGCCTCCCCAGCCGGGGAGTTCCACTGGGGTTCCAGCATCAGATGTGACTGGTACTAGGAGCCACCAGGGCTGGGGCTCGGGTGTGCTCCCGGCCCCGGCTGGTGCCGTGGGTGTGACATGGTTGTGCTGTTCATAACCAAGATCACATTCCCGGGATGACAGCCTCCTCCGTGCCTGCAGCTGATCGTTGCGAGGAATGAGGCAAGCTGGTGTCTCCTCCAGCATCCCGGCGGGTGTGGGGCTGGATCTGTCAGCACCCGCTGGGGCTGTGGCAGCAGTGACCCCGCAGGCAAGTTGTGACACCGCGGTGCTCTAGCAGGGAAGGGGACAGAGCTGCAGGAGAGGGGGACACCAGCACAGGCTTGCCTGGGGTGGCTGGAGCTGCCTCCCAGCTGAGCCCTGCTCTCCTGGCAGCACCAAAGAAGGAGAGGGATTTGTTGTAAAATGCAGGCAAACACAGTGGGAAGAAATGATGTCCAACTGACTCCAGTTCAGAAGGCGGAATTATTTCTTTATTATAACAATGCTATAATACATGAATATACTGTATTATATGAATATATTAGTATATTAATATACTATATAAAGGAAGATACTAAAACTACAAACCTACTTGTTCTAACTGCCGTATCTAACTCACTCACAACTCCTGACCCTCTCTGAGAGTCCAGACTCAGGTGGGTTGGGTTGGCCATCAGCTCCAACAATCCTCACCAGAATCCAACCAAGCAATCACCCCAGGTAAACAATTCTCCAAACACATTCCACATGGGAAAAACAAGGAGCAGAAATTGAAATTGTTTTCTCTTTCATTCTCTCTGTGCACCTCTATGAAGAATCCTGAGAGAGAGAGAAATGTGCTTGCCACAGGGACTGTCCTCCTGAAGAAGCCTGGGGAGCCCTGGGTGTCACCCCCAGACCTGACCGAGCCTCTCTCTTCCTCCCCACACCCCGGCCACCTCGCCTCCTGCTCCCCCGGCCCGCCTGCCCACGCTGGCCCCAGCACCCCGGCATCGCCTCCAGCCGCTCCCCAGGCCGTGTCCCCCGTGCCCCCAGCCCTGCCCCAGGGCACCGCCTGCCCCTCACCCATCAGCCTGGCCCTGGGCAGCACCACGGGCACGCTGCCGGACCCCCGGCCGCCCGGGCCCGGCCCCGGCCCCTTCCCGGCCGGCGGCAGGAGGTCCCGCCCGGCCGGCCGGGCCTGGGCCCGCTTCCTCCGCAGCGGCTGCTGGAGCTCGGGCAGCCTGGCCACGCTGGCGGCCCGGTGCCCGGCCGTGCCCCACGGCAAGGTGCAGCCGCTGGGCGGGCGGGAGCGGCGGCTGCGGCCGGACAGCAGGACGGTCAGCAGGTGAGCACCGCACGGACACACGGACACCCACCCGGAGAGGGCTCAGCTCCGGGGCCGGGTCGGGTTGGGATTAGCCAGAGGGAGCGGTCCCTGAGAAGCTGTCTGGCAGTCACCTTGGCCACGCTTGCCCCGAGCCCCGGGCTCTTCCCTGCCTCCATTCCTGCAGTTTTCCGATGGGAACAGGCCAGGAGCCCGTGCTGGCAGTGCCTCTGCTACTTTCACACCTCCTGTTCAGGGTGCAAACCCCCAGGTTTTACTTTTAATCCCCGAATTTGGAAAACCTCGGTGTTCTTGAGCACTGACTCAGGTTTGGTTTAGTGATTTCAAGTCAGAGGAGAACCAGAAGTGACAAGGGAGGGGAAATCTTGAGCGAGAGTCGCTAAGTGTTTGTTGTTCCAGGGCAGAGATGGGGAATTTTTGCCTGGAAAGGCTGCCCCTGCAGGAGCCAAACCCTGGCCATGTCCCTCACCAGGAACAGCATGTTCCTGATCTCGTTTAACCCACCTCTGCAGCTGGCCAAGTGGATGAGTCCACATTATAAATTCCAAAGCGCAAACCTGAGGGCTCCTGCTCCACCTGGCTGCGCGCTCCGGGGCTGTCACACAGCCTTGCAGCTTCAAAGGAGCGGCAGCGCGCATTCCCCTTGTCCTCCCTCTCCGTGGGCTCGTGCCCGGGAGTTTTGCTTTGGGATTTGGGGCTGGAACGGTGGAAATCTCAAAGCCGAGCTTGCCCGCCGCCTCGGAGCACATCAAAAAGCGCCGTGTGTGTGTGTGTGTGTGTGTGTGATGAGTCTGTGTTTCCCAACGCAGCTTCTTCCAAATCAGAACGGCCGCGCCTTCGGAGAGCCCAGCCTGCCCCGGGGGCTCCGGGCACGGAGAGGACCGGCAGCGCCGGGCTCGGAAGGACTCTGCAAAGGAGATGATCTGCCCCTGGGAGACCCCCACGGAGGAGGGGAGAGCGGGGTAACCCCGACACACACGCTCCTGCCAGGCCTGAGACCGCAGTGTTTGCCATGCATGGCTCAGCACATGTTGGAAAAGTGTGTTAGAGCCATCCTCCAGCACCAGGGACACCCAGCCCACCACAGCTCCGGGTAACAGCCCCTGGTGTGCTCAGCTGTTTGTGATCCAAGAGCTCCAAGCCTTTCTGGACTGGTTTTCTTTCCTGTCTTTGGTGTGTTCAGTTCTGCTCATGACAGACTTGTCGATAAACGAGCCTGGTTTCATGCTCTGGAGCAGATGGAGGACGTGTGGGTGATGTCCTGGGAAACGGTGTCTTATCGGAGTTTCTGGCTTGGCCATGAGGTGTCAGCACACTGAACACAGCCCAGCTGGAGCAGGGCTGGCAGGGGGCTGGAGAGCAGGACTCAGGCTTCAGTGCCAAAACTGGGGCGTGTTTGTGTCCCCAGCCCGGGCCCACCTCCTATTAATTACATTTTTTTAATTTGAAAGCATGCTGATAAAGAGACTGGGGAAAATGGAGTGCCCCTCATGAGATGCTGGGTGCTGAGTGGCAAAGCATCATTCCTTCATCCAAACCAAACGGGATCCCAGAGGCATCAAGGAGTGCAGAGCCCTCCTGCATTAGCTCCAGCTTCCCAGAGCATGGGTTTGAGACCATGGCCTGACCTGGGAACACCTGGTTCCCAGGCCAAGTCCCTCTTGGTATTTTGGGCCCCTCCAAGCTGGGATTGATGTGTTGCCACAGGCTGTGCTGATATTGAGTTGGACTGTTGCCTTCCTTGTGTCAGTGTTTGAAGGTGGTTGTTTTATTCCCTGGACAAGTTTGCTCAGTGTGTGTGTGTGCTGTGGGTCCCTGTTCTGTACCTTGGCCATGACCGGTGACTTCTGATGTTGCTGTTTTGTACTTTGTGATTATAAATGGAGTTTTTCCTGTGTGGCTGATGTGGTTCCACACGCTCAGTCCTGCTGTGGGATTTAAATCCGTCCTCACACACACTCAGTGCTCCCTGTTTTCCCCAGGTCTGGGCTGACACTTCCCATGACAGGGTAATTTGGGAAAATCAGAAGGCTGCTTCTGTCTCCAAAGTCTTTCCCAGGTTGCTGACCCTCACTGCCCATGGTGCTCCTCTTGCACAAACACACATTGGCTCTCAATGGCTTGCTCTGTCAGAGGGACTTGGTCCTGCTCTGCTGCCACTGACAGGGACACCTGTTATTGGTGAGAGACAAATCTGGTGTCTTCTGCAATTTTTGTGTGAGTATTGTTACTCAGCTAGTCCTGGCAGGATGCTGGTGATATATAATCCAGGATTATACATCATCATTTCCATAATCCAGGAAACACAAGAGGAAGACACTGTGATTTGTCAGAGAAAAGAATACTATATCTAATATTATGTACATATGATAAGAGCCATCCTGCTGTAAATACTTCTCTCATTGGTTTTGGGCTTCTCTTGGGCACCTCCTTGCCTTTGAATTCGCCTCGTGTTCATCTTCCACACCAGAGGAAGGAGTTCAGATGCAAATCTGCTGCTCTGCCAGGGCTGGGACACCCAGTGCAGCCAGGTACACACCTATCCCAGAGGCCAGCACTGGCAGTTCCCAACATTTATCCCTTCAGGGCACTGATTTTTATTCCCCAATATCTTCCAAATATCTTTTTCCCCAATATCCTTCAACCAGAGCCCATTTCCCTGGGGGCACAGGGCATCTCAAGCCCGTGCCTGGTCCCCCTCCCTTTGCCTTGGCTCCCCCGCTTGGGAATGCAGGTTGGAAATGACAGCTCCAGAGGCCCCTCCTGCCACCGTGCTGTGACATCTGAGGCTGTGTCCCCTGCTGGAGGCCTGGCGTGCCGGAGTTGGGAGCGCTTTCAGCTCTGGCACTTCAAACCCCCTCGCTGTGCAGGAGCCCACTTATCGCTGCCTGGAGTCACCTGGAGGAATTAGCTCGCTGCAGCAACTTAGACATCCAAGGTATTCCTGTAATGTGAGGGATGTGGAAGGTTAATGACTGGAAAAAGTGATCGCTCCCTGTGGGCAGTTTCTCAGAAAACTCCCTGCTGCTTGGCTGCCAGAAGAAAGGAGATTCCAGCAGCAGCGGCGGCGGCAGCGAGGGAGCCTCGTGTCCTCTGCAGAGGCTCCTCTCTCCAGCCTCCCATGGCTGCACAGATCCTCCCACTCTGTCTCCTCGGTGCTGGAGGAGCTCCCACACCGCAGGTGCTGCTGGATGAGCTGCAGTGGTCCAGCTTTAGATATCCACAGAATGAAGCTGGAAGGAGATCCTTACCTGAGTGGTTCTCCAAGTGCTCCACTCCCAAGTGTGGAGGTCCCACACCCACTGTGGGGTGGGCTCCTCCAGCATCCTTCACTCAGGCTGATCCACAGCTGCTGGGATTTGTTGTTTGGACCAGCCTGGAAAACAAGAGCAGCTTCTGGAGTTCCCCTGCGCCTCCATGAGAGCTCTTCCCAGGCTGCCTCAGCCACCAACCTCAAGGGGACACTGTTGGGATAGGATGGGAGTGAGTCCCACGCTGGTGATCCTCATCCTTCTCTGGAGAGATGGGGCTGCCAGTTTTGGGAGTCACAGCCTGTGCTGGGGGGGAGAGCTGTGTGTGGGAGCATGGCCAGCTCGGAGAACCTGGCTAAAATCTCCAGGTTACAGATCTGTTTTCCAGGCATCTCTCATATCTCCCTTCAAGCCTGACATTTCCCTCTCCTCTCCAGCTGGGCCACATGGCCGAAGTGCTGAAAACACCAAGGGGCTGTTTCTTCTCCGGGGTCTGGGACCGTGCATTGCTCAAGCCTCATTAATTTAAAAATGGAACAAAGAATGCTCAGCATCCAGCAGGATCAGGCCTCGGGAGCAGGAAGTACCAGCTGGCTCGGGAGAGGGCTGGTTCCCATGGGATTCCCAGTGTGGTTTTGGCAGGCGGCGTGGTTGGGATGGTTCTTCAAGCAGGCTCTTCCTGCCTGGAATGCCAGCCCTGGAAGAACAGCTGACTCAGAGCGTGACAGCTCCTCACAGCATCCCCTCCTGAAAGGAGCTGTCAGGGAGGGTTCCTGACACCGCTGCCTCTACATTTTGTGCGGGTGGCTTGAAAGCCGAGCTGTAAGCCGAGCCCACGTCGTGGTGCTCTTGGAAACGCCTGCCGTGGGTGGAATTCACCCCGAGCAGCGCCTGGCAGCCCACCCCGCTCCCAGAATAGGATGCCAGCACAGCCCAAGTGCTTCGTGCTGCATCCACCCCAGCATCTGAATATCTGGGCTGTGATAAACACACAGTGACAGGATCACCATGACTTGGCTCTTTGGGGTGCAAAGCCAGTCACGGAATAATTTTCCCCTTTCCCCGAGGGATATGTTTTATGCATTTTGCAATACACCTGGCCCAGAAGCAGAGGTGAGCACCTCACAGGATCTCTTTCAGGCAGAGGTTCCCAGATCTGTTCTGCACCACACTAAAGAGGAAAAGATAAGCTCTTGCAAGTCAGTTTATTTTTTTAAATTCATGTTGCCATAGCAGCTCAGCACACTGTCTCAAGTCCTCCTTCTTGCAAAACTTTGATCACCATGAAAACAGAATTATGTTGTTCTCCGACACATTCTACACATAAATATGTTGAAGTTCCCATAGTTCATGCCTCAACACCTCTGCAAAGACCTCTTTTATTTCTTGCTCACAAAGAATTTCTCTGGCCAGAGGTCAGTGTTTTAAATCTTGTTTTAAAGGCATCTCCTCAGCACCTCTGTGGTCCTGCTGCTCATGTTCCCAGCCAAGGTTCTGTTTCCAGTGGTTTCTAACACACTCTGGTGCACCACAGCACTGAGCCCAGCCACCAGCTGCTGTCCCCAAGATTGCAGGGATACCCTCCTCCCTTGGCTCTGCTCCAGCCTCTGCCCTGAAGTACCAAAAGAGCACAAATCCCACTGAAACATCCACTCATTTGTTATCCAAGGGAAGCACTGAGCTACGTTATCCTCACTCACCTCTAGTCCCATCATGCTGGATTCCCTCTGTCCCAGGGAAAGAGTCAGTCACCCCTCTTGGGATGAGATGAATCAGCTGTGGGAATGATTTATTTTTGGCTTTAGGGGATGAGCTCCAGGCTGGACAAGAGTTCTGTGTGGGTAGGGCTTGGTGACAGCTCTGGGTGGGATCACCTGACACCAGAGGCTTTAATGAGAGTTCCTGCATCCAGCATCAGTGTGCAGGCAGCTGCTGCAGCCCCAGGGGCTGCGGTCTGGCTCTCTGCAAGCTCTGCTTTCAGCCTCAGGAGTCCTGGAATTATGGAATGGTTTGGGTTGGAAGGGACCTTAAAGCCCATACAGTCCCACAGGGACACCTTCCACTATCCCAGGGTGCTCCAACCTGGCCTTGGACACTTCCAGCAATGGGGCAGCCACAGCTTCTCTGGAAAACCTGTGCCAGGGCCTCCCCACCCTCACAGGGAAGGACATTTTCCCAATATCCCATCTAAGCCTGCCCTCTGGCAGTGGGAAGCCATTCCCCTTTGTCCTGTTACCACTTGCTCTTGTAAATAGTCTCCCTCCACTTTTCTTGTCAGGTGTCCCATTTTTCCATAGCAATACTGGACAAGACCAAGGGGAAAACGAAAAAAAGAAAATTAGGCTAAATATAGGCAAATTTGGAATAAGAGCCTACACAGGCATTTGATTAAACAGCACGTTACCCTGAGCCTCCCTTCTGCTGTTGTTGTTCCCATTAATCCACCTCCTCACACTGAGAAGACCCTCCCAGACCAGGACTGGGAAAGGTCAGTGGAATTTTTATTAATATTCACAGCCAGACTTCTCCCAGTCAGCTTCCCCCCCACCCCAATAACTGAAGGGAAAGAAAAAAAAAAAAAAAAAAAACAGAAGAGGAGGAAGAGGAAGAAAAAATTGGGGTAAAAGTTGAAGAACACTTTAATTTATAAGAAAAAGAACTAAATAATTGATGTAGTCATGGTGCCAAAGGTAATTTCTGCTGCTCCCTCTATCTCACAAAGACATTTAGCATTGATTGAGATCAAAGTATCAAAAACCCCTGCTGCTGAGCTGAAAGGCAAAACTTTCGGCTGCCTTTCTCCGCTCTAATAATATCGTCTTTATGTAGTTAATAAACTGCACACTTCAGTCAAACTATATCATTACAGAAGACTTAGGGAGCTAATAATTTAAAAGCAAAGAATTGCCTCTGTTCTTCGCTTTGAACTAAACAACATTCTGTTGAATGAGGGGGACATCAAAGCTTTGTTACTATTACCAATGTGGCTGGAGCATAGGGCCGCACAGAGTGTGTACTTCAGTCATCAAGAGAAAAAAAAAAAAGATTAAAGATATTGGCTTATCAACCCACAGGCAGAACCAGGTGTTTTCTTTTCTGCTGTGCAAGCATCAGGTGGTTTGCTTATCAATGAGTTTTCTTGTTAAATAGATGTACATGACTTAGGCTGATCCTGCCGATCCCGTGGCCCTTTTCTTTCCTGAGCCATCTTTGAAAAAGTTGGGCTGTGGGGATGTTTGTTTGCAGGAGAACACTTTAATTGGGCCTTTTGTCCAGGGCCAGCTCCTGCTCTGTCACTCCCCTGTTGTGCCAGGCCCCTCCCTGCTCCCACCTTCCCCCTTCCCACTTGCCCCTGGCATGAGGGGCAGCCTCATCCTCTAGGGATGCACCAGGGTGGGATTAGGTTGGATAATACCAAAAATCTTTCATGGGAAGGGTTGTAAAGCATGGAACAGCCTGGAACCCAAGGTAGACAGTGGCCACCCCTGGAGGCAGAGTCAGCACAGAGTCACTGATGGAGTCACCACCCCTGGAAGTGTTCAAAAACCAGGTGGATGTGGCACCTGGGTTAGTGGTGGCTCTGGGTCGTCGTTGGACTCGACGATCCTGAAGGTCTTCTCCAACCTTAATGATTCCATGGTTCACCCCCTGCCTGCCATCTCATCCCCACTGCCTCAGCTCCTGCCAGGGCAGAGCTGTGTCCTGGGCACCCGGGAGGAGCCTCTGGCACGGCTGGGGCTGAGGAAGACACGTCCTGCTCCTTTCTGTCTGCGTGGGGAGGACAGGGAGCGCCTGGCTCCTGCTGCTGCCTTCTCCAAGAACTGCTTCTCCCCGCTCTCACCCACCAGGCAGTGGCCTGGGGAGCTCTGGCACTGCCAGGAGTGGGTGCTCATGGAGGGTTTGAGCGTGGAGATCGCCAACTCCTTGGTGGGTGTGTGAATCACTTGTGTTCATCCCAGTGATGGTCCCAGATCATTCTTTGCCAGAGGATTTTTTTGTCCAGGTATGGCCCTTCCTTATCAATCCCACAGAAACACAGAGCCTTTCCTGGGACATTGTCAGGGGTAGGATCAGTAAATGCAGTCCAAGGAGCCTTCAGGAGCTCTCCTGTCATCATCCCTTCCCTGCATGGCCACATCTGCCCGTGAGTGTCTGGATCTGACTCCAGGTTGGAATTTTTGTGTTTTTTAACTGGAAACATTTGAATGTGGGGCTGTGGTGTTAGCCCTGAGGCCTCACCAGCACAAACCAGGTCAGCCATGAGGTCAGGGGGCCTCTAACCCCCCCTGCTCTGGTGTCCCAGCCTGGATGGATCCCTGGATGCTCCAGGCAGGCCTGGGAGCTGGAAATGTGGTGTGGGCTCTATTATGGGATACTTGCACTTCTTAAATGCCGCTTTTCATTTGCATCAAAAACTCTCCTTGGTTCTTGGCAGTCTGGATCTCATCCCCTATTAAAGACTGGAATTTAAAAAAGCAGAAAATAATGGCTTATTTCAAAGTAACAATTCGAGTGCTTTTTGAAACGCTGTCCGTATTCAAAACCACTTAAATTTATACATATTTCTAAGTCGTTATTATCCTCAGAGGCTGAACCAATTTGGGTCTTGATTTCTCCAAGTGTTCTCCTGGATTTCTGTGTCAGAAAGTTGAGCTGCCATGTGAGCAGATCGGACGTTAACCACAGGTAACAAATGGTTCCCTGGGAATTATTGCTGAATTGTTCTTTAAAATACTTTGCAAAGCCTTTTACTATGAGGAGAAAATGCATAGCAAAAGGACTTTGGGAAAGGGATGATCTGATTTTATCCTGTTCAGGTGCAGGAGTGTGTGCCTGAGCATACTTGGAGACGTGTGCACATGTGTGCTTTTGTGGGCTCTGCTCTTTTCTCAGTGGAATTGGCCTTGCCCTGCCTTCAGAGTGGCCTTTTAGACCTGCTGGAGTGCTCTCTTTGCTTTTAATTTTGGCCAGATTAGATTATTACAATAATGTGATAATGTGACCAGAGAGGAGTTTGTCCATCACAGATACCACATGCAGGCCGTGTGTGTTGCTTGAGGACAGAAATAATCCAATGGGGAGGTGGGAAAAGGTCTTGTACCCTCTCTGGCTCTGTGGTTCACACGCAGACACGGAGCCACAGCTCTCAGAACTCACAGAAATGTTGTTCTCATCTGCTGGGGAGGCTTTGAGCTGCCCTGAGCTCATCAGACTGATGCCGGCCTGGACTGTGTCACACCTGAATCAACCCCGTTGTTCCTCAGTGGGGACAAAGGGGACTCTGGTGTCTTCTGCTTCACTTATTTGGGCTTCCACTGATCACAGCATCATCATGGTGGGAAGAGACCTTCAGGATCATCCATCCCATCATCACCCAGCACCTCAAGCCATTACCCCAAGTGCATCCAGATACCTTTTGAGCACTTCCATGGTGACTCCACAACTTCCCTGGGCAGCTCATCCCAATGCCTGACCACTGACGGGCTCTGTTGGACACAACACCCAAGATTTGTGTGAATTCTGTGAATTTGCACCCAGAAATCAGCTCGAGGTGGGTTGTATTGAATACAACTTTCAGGGCAAAGTGCTTAAAGCAAACCCTAGAGCGCAGTGTCTGCCTGGCTGTCCATCTGTCTGTCTGTCTCTCTCCAGGCAAACTCATCCTTGGGGTGGCTGTTTCTGCAGGATTTCTTCACAACAGTGCTGAGAGTGAGGAGAGAGGTTCTGGCCGGACAGAGCTGCAGAGCTGGAGGCTCTGGAGCCAACCTTTGCAAGATGTGGTAACACAAAGATAATAAAGCGCCTCCGATGGAGTGCAAGGCAGAGGGAAGCTGTCTTTAGCCTTTACCAAAACCACTGTCAGTCCTTTGCCTTTGCACGGCACAGCTCTAGCAAAGCTAATTGGGTTAGTGCCTTGCAGGGGGTTCTCAGTGTCTGCAGGAGGTGGGCTGCTGCAAACACCTTCCCCTTCAAGGCACACAGCGTTGCCTTTTTCACACCACAGCTCTCTCCCTGGCTTCTGTTCTCGAAAAGCAAAAGTCCCAGGCTGTTCTTCAGTATCAGCCATTACAGTGTTTCAGCTCTTTCCTCCCAGCCATTTTCAAATGTTCAACTTAAAAGGAAAATGTTTCATTTTAGGCCAAATCCCCCCTTCCTCTCCCTTTTCCCTCTCTTCTCCTTCGTCCCCCCCCCCCTCCCCTTTTCTCTGGAAGAAGAACAAAGTCATTCAAATCAGGAAGCTGAGGAACTCCATGTATACTTTCCACTGGGACCTCAATCCCTACTGGTTTGGCATGATTTGATTGAAGTGTAATTTAATCCTTCATCATTTGTCATAATGTCATTTATATATAAAAACAACACTGCATCCAAACTTCAGATCAGCACCAAGGAGCTCTCCAGGAGGGATGGGAAGGGGCTGAGGAGCTGTGCTGATGGAGAGGGGGGTGAGGAGCTGGCAGGCAGTGTCCCCCTCTCTGGGCAGGCAGCAGGATGGAGCATGGCATAGTTAAGTCAGGTCACATCATGTCAGAAGAGAAGGGTTTGGACTCACAGGGAAATGAAGGGGTGGCTGTGAGCACTTCTGTGTGAAAGGGCTCAGGCTGGCTAGGTGAAATACCTGGGCAGAGGTGAGCAACCCGGGTGTCAGCATGGCTGGAGTCTGGGCTGTGCTCTGGAGAGTGTAGTGATGATGGTGTCACTGCCCTCTGCCACCAGCTGTGAGCCTGCACACCTCAAACCTCATCTCTGTTTGTGCTGGGAGGGGAAAACAGAGAAGAGCCCTTCATGGTAGGAAATTTCTTCCCAGCCTTGCTCTGCCACCAGGTGCAGCTTTCCTCCATCCCCTCCTCTTCAAAGTGACCTCTACGTTGTTGCTGTTCACCCCCAGGTGCTGGGGTTGGGGTTGCAGCAGGTTTTTCTCACAGAGTCCCTCTCATGGATCCTGTCAGCAAGGGAGCAGAAGCACCAGACTCATCTCAGGGCTGTAGGAAGCTGAGTCTTCCTTTTCATCCAGTGTTTAGCTAAGCACAGCTCAAATACCAACCGCCTTCACCCAGGAGAGGACAGCTGGGAGAGGACAGGCAGGGATGACCCTGCAGACGGGATCTGATTGATCAGGCAGGGAGGCAGTTCAGGCTTCAGGGGGCTGCAGGATGGCCTTGCTGCTCACAGATGGTTCTTTATGGATCTTCATGGGCTGCCCTGTGGAAGCTCTTCCCACCCCAGAGTTCCCTCAGTGAAAAGGGAGCTCCTGGAGGGACAGGATCATCCCTGTGTTCCTGCTCCTGTTCTTGCCTGCAGCCCTGCAGAATAAAAGCATTTCCTGAAGCTTTGGTGCAATATGGACCAAAAACCAGCCCAGGGGTAGCTGAGAGGTGTCAGGAAAGCTCTGCCCTGCAAACCCCCAGGGGTTTTTGTTTCCAGATCCTCACAGCTTGGGCAGGGTGAGTTCCCCACAGAGGCACCCACCTGGCTCTGCACCTGGGCACGGTGGCTCCTCTTCCCCTCTCAAGCTGCCACCTCCCTGCTCCTTGCCTGAGTATTTTTGGCATGGCCTGGCCTCACAGGGAGGCATGTCCTGGAATGCAGCATGGCTCATCCTGAGGAGAGCCTCTACACAGCAGGAAGGTTCTGGGTACTTTGCAAAACACGTGAGGTGCTTGACTCGGGAGTTTTTTTGAGAGACATGTTAAACATCTTTACTTCCCCTTCCTATCTGTTCACTGAACACCCTAAAAGGAAGTAGGAACAAGGGGAACAGATAAGCCTTATCCCTTAGAAACAAAACATTCCTGGAGTCAGGGTATATCAGCCAGACACTGCCTGCCTTCCTTCAGGCAGGGAGAGCAGCCAGAGCCTGGGTATCCCAGAATCCAGAGCCTGGGTATCCCAAAATCCAGAGCCTGGATATCCTGGGTATCCCAAAATCCAGAGCTTGGGTATCCCAGCAGCCAGAGCCTGGATATCCTGGGTATCCGAGCAGCCAGAGCCTGGGTACCCCAGAATCCAGAGCCTGGGTACCCCAGAATCTAGAGCCTGAGTATCCCAAAATCCAGAGCCTGGATATCCTGGGTATCCCAGAATCCAGAGCCTGGGTACCCCAGAATCCAGAGCCTGGGTATCCGAGCAGCCAGAGCCTGGGTACCCCAGAATCTATAGTCTGGGTATCCCAAAATCCAGAGCCTGCGTATCCCAGAATCCAGAGCCTGGGTACCCCAGAATCCAGAGCCTGGGTATCCCAAAATCCAGAGCCTGAGTATCCTGGGTATCCCAGAATCCAGAGCCTGGGTATCCCAGAATCCAGAGCCTGGGTACCCCAGAATCCAGAGCCTGGGTATCCCAGAATCTAGAGTCTGGGTATCCCAAAATCCAGAGCCTGAGTATCCTGGGTGTCCCAGAATCCAGAGCCTGGGTATCCCAGAATCTAGAGCCTGGATACCCTGGGTATCCCAGCAACCAGAGCCTGGGTATCCCAAAATCCAGAGCCTAGGTACCCCAGAATCCAGAGCCTGGGTATCCCAGAATCTAGAGTCTGGGTATCCCAAAATCCAGAGCCTGGATATCCTGGGTATCCCAGAATCCAGAGCCTGGGTATCCCAGAATCCAGAGCCTGAATACCCTGGGTATCCCAGCAACCAGAGCCTGGGTATCCCAAAATCCAGAGCCTAGGTACCCCAGAATCCAGAGCCTGGGTATCCCAGAATCTAGAGTCTGGGTATCCCAAAATCCAGAGCCTGGATATCCTGGGTATCCCAGAATCCAGAGCCTGGGTATCCCAGAATCCAGAGCCTGAATACCCTGGGTATCCCAGCAACCAGAGCCTGGGTATCCCAAAATCCAGAGCCTGGGTATCCCAGCAGCCAGAGCATCCCAGCAGCCAGAGCATCCCAGCAGCCAGAGCCTTGCTCTCCACTGGGATAAGGACAAGCACCAGCAGTTGGAGGCTGGTGGGGGACAGCTCCCAGCACCCTCAGAGCCCTCCCTGTCCTGCCCCCCTCCCCAAGGCACCAAGCTGCCACCTCACCTGCAGTCTGGTGTGGTCTGACCTGCTGTAAAACACCCACCAGAGAGGGTTGGGTGAGGGTGAGACCCCCTCTCACCCCCACCAGGCTCCCGTTGGGGTCGAGGCTCTGCCCCATCCCTCCCCTCTCCCAGCAGAGCAGGATGTCTATTCACAGCTCATGTCAAAAATTAAAGCAGAACCTTCTTTCAAATGTTCCATCTGTACTTGGCTGCCAGAAAAGCGATTCTTCCTCCAAAAAAAATTTGCATTTAAAATTCCAAATATGCACTTTTGCTCAGACCAAAGAATGTGTGTTCCTGCTTTCAAGTCGGGCTCCCTGTGACCTCTAGGTTTTAATAATTTCAGCAAAGTGTCATTTGACAATTCAAATACAGGCCGTAAGCACAGGAAAGTAAATGTCCTTTAAGATAAGCACATATTATATTGAGAGTTGATGATGAGAAGATTTCACCTACAGCTAGGAACTTCAGAGCAATGTGTATGACACTTCTGCATATTAAAAACCACTTTGGTGAAATATTGGTATTTCCAGATTTCAGCTTTGCCAGCGCTCAAGCATTTCCACTGTTTAATTCATAAGAAGGTGTGATGGCCTTGTGTATAGAGGGTTCACTGTTTAGCTTTTGCTTCCCAATTAAAAATAAATCAGTGCTCAAATCCTGCTGGCTGCTGATCCGAGGGGGTGAAGGACCACAGCTGGGATGGCAAAAATCTGTGCTGCCAACCCACTCCTGGCGCGGGGATGTGCAGGGATGTGAGGGTGACCCCCCGAAGCTCTGAGCCCTCAGGACCTGCCCATTGGGGTTCCCCCTCGCTCTCTGGTGTCCCCAGATCCCCTGGGTTTTGCTGTGCTGCCCCAGCCCCTCGCACAGAGCGGGCTCTTATCGCCCCGACACCCAACCCAAGCCCCAGATCAGCGTGTCACCAGAATTAACAGGCCTCCCTGTGGTCCCTGGTAATCCATCCCAGGGCTGCACAGCCCTGCCTCTGTTTTGCTGAGGTACATGGGAGCCTCAGAGCTGCCCCAAACAGAGCCTTTTTCATGAAAACTGCTTCATTCAACACCTTCTAAGGGCTGCGGGCGCAGGGAGGGGGCAAGTTTACACAGATGCTTGTGTCTCAGGGCTTGCTAGCAGGTGTCTCCTAACTTTACACAGACCACCCTCACACTAAAGGGACTCCTTTGCTTTGAGCCTGCTGGAGTTCCATGGCTTTGGTCTCCAGGTTCCTGTCCCGCGGGCGATTTCTGGCTTTGCAGGCTGACAATGCTCCTGTGAGGGAGCACAGGGATGGGGCAGGGTGGCTTCCACAGCACCCTCACAGAGCTGGGCTCCCCTGACCATGAAATCCTCGGGCTTTCCAGGGAAAGGAAAACAACAGCAACACCCTGAGGGGCTGTAGGGTCTTTCATTTGTTTGTTTGTTTGTTTAAAATGGGTCGGGGGGGTGTGGGGGGAAGAGTTAATGATAGGTTTAGGCGAAGAATTTGCTCTGAATCTGGCCATGTTCTGTTGCTGAGCTCATTTGACATCTGAGATTGCACAACTAGAAATGTTTTGAGGCATTCCTACAGCCTCGAGAGGGGAGGAGGAAGATATTTAGGGTTTGCTGTCTGTAGTTTGGGGGACACCTGGAGAGCTCTCCTGTGCGGGGGTGATCATGGCGAGCACTGCCTCCTTCCCTAGGGGTACTGGTGAGCTCCTCAGGGAGAATTTGGGGCTCCTCAGGCTTTGGGAACCTTGGGTTGGGCCGTTGCAAGGTTTGTGTCCCCTTTCTGCAGTTCTCTGAATTTTCTCTGGTTTTCATTGGGAGTTAGTGGGGAGGAAATGTTATTGGGGTGAAGGGTTTGGGTTGGAGGGGACCTTGAAGATCCATGGGCAGGGACATCTTCCACTGTCCCAGGTGCTCCCATCCCTGTCCAGCCTGGCCCTGGGCACTGCCAGGGACTCAGGGGCAGGCACAGCTGCTCTGGGCACCTGTGCCAGGGCCTGCCCACCCTCACAGGGAAGGATTTTCCCCCGATATCCCATCTCTAAGTGCAGCCCAGCAGCCCAGCAGTGCCTCCCCAGCTGCTGCAGGAGCAGGGATGGGTGCTCAGAGATAGAAATGGCATTTCTAGTTCACCTCCTTATCTGGTGCAACGAGGAGTAGCCACAAGATTCATCTCCTTCTCCTGCTTTATCAGTTCCCACTAGAAAGGAAAGGAGGACAGCCTCCTGCTGATCACAGGGAGGTCATTGGATGAGTTTCATCTTGGCTGCTTGATAAGTCCATGCTTCAGCCCTCATCCCTCTGGTCATTTAATATTTTGCTCCTGACAAGGCTGTAGAGGCACTGGTTGAAGGCAGCTGAAGTGTCAGGCACTGGATTGTCCCTCCAAAGGCAGCTGGTGCCACTGGGGAGGGTCCCAGCAATCTCTGAGGATGACTTCCCATGCCCCCAGCCCCTGCCTTGCCCACACAATGCCTTGTAAAATCTGTAAGGGATTAGTTTGGAGAGGCACGATTAAAAATAAATGACTTTGTTGTGCTTTTGGAACAAAATAATGCTTTAATAGCAGAATCCTTTTCAAAGTTAGCAGTTAAGAGTAAGCAGTACTTTAGGCAATCCAGGCATCTGCTGCAGGGACTTTCCCTCATAATTAGTTAATGAGCTTGATGTACTTTTCCCATCTAATTAAGATGCCATCCTTTTAGCCTTGTTAGGAAAGGTAAACTTTTGAGACATGTTAGAGACAGGTCCCCTTGCTGACCCGTGGCTGGGGGAGGGAGCTGTGTGTCCGTCTGTGTGTGAGAGCTGACCAGACCCGTGTCCATCTCCAGTCTGGCTTCCTCCTGGCTGCGATGGGATAAATCTGCTGAGGAGGGCCCCAAAGCAGGGCTGGGGGTGGGACAGCCCTTCCCCAGCTCCCTGCAACCGGGGGACCTGTGAGTCCATGTGCACGAGCAGAGGGGGTGTGCACACGTGAGGAGACACCCCAGACCCAGAGGGAAGCAGCAGGTCTCACCAAAGGCAGTGGTTTCCCCCAAACTCCAAAGAAAGAGCTGCTTTGAAAGGCCTCCGAGGGCTGGGAGCTGCAGGCCCCATGGTTGGTCAGGGCTGCGGGCTCAGAGTTTTCTCTGGCAGCAAATGAAAGCAGCCACAGCTCCAGTAGCTGGAAGCTGCCTGTGTGCTGGAGTGCCAAAATGCAGGAGAACACTGGGATAAGGATCCAAGAGGGGCAGGGATGGAGTGCCAAAACACAGGAGAGAATTTGGAGCAGGGATCCAAGAGGGATGGAGTGCCAAAATACAGGAGGGATCACTGGGAGCAGGGATCCAAGAGGGGCAGGGATGGAGTGCCAAAATGCAGGAGAACACTGGGATAAGGATCCAAGAGGAGCAGGGATGGAGTGCCAAAACACAGGAGAGAGCACTGGAATGAAGATCCGAGAGGGGCAGAGATGGAGTGCCAAAATAGAGGAGAGAATTGGGAGCAGGGATCCAAGAGGGATGGAGTGCCAAAACACAGGAGAAAGCACTGAGAGCAGAGATCCAAGAGGGATGGAGTGCCAAAACACAGGAGGGATCGCTGGGAGCAGGGATCCAAGAGGGGCAGGCACAGGGACCTGCTGGCTCCTGTGCTGGCTTTGCACGGGCACCTTCAGCAGGGCAGCAGGAAGGGCAGGCACTGAGACCACAGCCCCCTGGTGTGCCGTGCCCGGGGCAGAAATCTCTTGGGATGGCACAGGAGACAACATTCCCAGCCCTCCAGGACCTCCCATCACTTTTACAGCTGCACCCAGCTGTGCCACAAACCATCTGAAAGCCCAGGGCTTGGGGTCTGGCTCTCCTGGGGATGTGGGAACAGCTCCTGTTCTTTCATGGAGCATCTGGAGCACCAGCCCCACTCAGGATGAAGGAGACTCAGTAAAGCAGAGTGACTTCTGCCTTTCACAGCCAGACACTGAACTGGTGGCCACCCTGGGATGTCTGTCAGCCTCTTTTCCCAGCTGACCCCATTTTCATATGTTCTTCCTTCAGAGCTGGGCTCCAAAGCCTGGATACATTTCCTCCTGGCCTGCCATCGTGCTGATGGGATTTAAATATGAAAAGCATTGCTCTCTGTGCAAGTTAAGCCTTTGGTTAAAAGTGCAGGATGTTAAGAGGTGCAGGATTTTTTTTTTAGTCTCTTGTAAGGTCTGTTTCAGTGTTCCTTATGAGATGGTGTTGAAAGTCTCTGTAATATAATGATCCCACACGTGTATATGCAATATCTCTCCTCCCTTTATGCAGAGTTTTCCCAGCTAATTTCACACTTTACTCCATTAAATCCTTGCCATCCTTTGCCATGAACTCTGGAGGTTTTGCTGCCACATGGTGCATGTGGCTGCTGCTTGTGTATCTGCCTGGAATTAATGTGGGCAGCCTTCATCTCCTGCAGCCTTTCTGCAAAGATCAATGGGCTTAGTCCTTGGCCTCCAGGATCTGCTGAGCTCTCTGCCTCTTGCCCTGTGGTCCATCTTTTCCTTGGCAACCTTTGAGTAAAAGTTCCATAGAATTACAGGCTGGTTTGGGTTGGGGTGGACCTTAAAGATAATTTGTTCCACCCCCCATGCCATGTGCAGGGACACCTTCCACTAGAACATGTTGCCCAGAGTCCCATCCAGCCTGGCCTTGAATATTTCCAGGGATGTGATGTGTCTGGGAAAATTCTAGTGATGGGAAGTTTGACCTGGCCTTTGAAATGCCAACTCCCAGAGACTCAGAGGACTGAGGGAGGAGGTGTCCCTTGGAGTGGCAGAATCCCCTTGGGCTGCCAAGGCTGGCCCTGCTCCTGGGCAGCTGCAGTTGGGAATCATCCCACACCTTCACTATTGCTCATCCCCACCCAGGTTTGGAGGACTGGTGTTGCAGACAGCTCCTTTTTACCCCCAGAATCTTCAGAATAAGAGTAAAAAGATAGGAAAAGGGAGCAATCGAGGGTCCAGCTGCAATTTTACAGCTCATCATTGTCTCTTCCAATCCTTTACTCAGATTTTCCTGCATGGGTCAGCCCCGGTTCTGCCAGGGGTGTTCTTCACATTGTCTTTAGTGGGCCATAAATCCTGAAGGTGACCCTCAGCTGCCCCCTCCCTCAGCACCAGGCACCCCTGTTCCCTCTGGGGTGGCATTCCTTGGCTCAGGAGCCTTGGCACAGGGCAGGGACAAGAGGGGACACTCGGTCAGGCTGCAGGCTCTGGCACACAGACTCTTCCTCTGCCCAGCCCAAAAAAAGGAAGATAAAGCAGTGATGAGAAGACAAAGAAAGAAAAGCGAGGCAGGAAAACAACACAAGAAGGTTATGGCTGTAAAACACAGTTTGGCACGAGCCTCCCCCATAAACTGCAGGCACAGCGCAGCGGGGTGAGCGAATCCCCTTCTTCCTCCCCAAACCACGCACACCTCGCTGCTGGCACTATCACTGCTGCCACCTCGGTGTCCCCTAGAGGGGCTGCCAGTCATTCGGGGGTGCTTTGAAGCGGGCACAAAGGAACAAGTCATTTGAGACGCTTCCTGCCTGGTGGCCTGTATCAGCTTGTGAATCATCCCGGCGCTCCCGCTTAATCCGCTTGTGGATCTTTGAAGCCTTTTCTGTCTCGCAAACAAATGATCAACTGCAACTTATTTTTAATCCATTAAAAGGTTCCAGATATTCCCCCCTGGAAGAAAAAAAAAAAAAAGAAAAAAAAAAAAAAAGAAAAACACAACAAAATACCGGCCTTGGAACCTCAGGGAGGAGCGAGTTTTGGAAGTATGGACTGGGTCTCTGCTGAGCACCGCCAAATATTAGCATCAATTTGTGAGTTGCTTGCAAGGAAGAAATGTCAAAGGTTCAGCTTTTGCTGTGAGCTAATCCTGGCTAATAAAATACCAGGATCTCAAGGAAAGCAGCTACAAGACGCTGTCAAAATGTCTTGGGTGCAGCATTGTGTATGACACACTTGATCCAAGGAACCACAGTCAGGTCTGGGGTTGGGAGAGAAATCCAGGGACTGTTGTCTTGCATTTGCAGCTGAATGTACCTGGAAGGACACTGCTCTGCTCCCAGACATTTGGATAACTACCCTCCCATTAAGTTTGATGTGAATTAATTGATGCTTTCCATTCCTTATTTCATGTTTTGCTTTGAATAAAAAAAAACATAGAATTACAAAATCCAGCTGAAACTTAATTGAAAACAACAAGTTCCATCTGGCCTCATATAAATTATGGCCAAAGTTGCCATTTTAAAGAACAGTTGTTGTTGTTGTTGTTGTTGTTGTTGTTGTTGTTTAATGCTGAACTATAAATCAGCTCAAATGGAGTTCAAATCAGCTCAAAATTGGGACCAGGTTTGCTCAAGGAGGTTGAAAACTTGAGCAAAAGATTTTGGGAACAGCTCAGCTGAGCTGTGGACATGCAAGGATCCAAAAGAGCCCAGGATTTCGTACTGAGCATTTCCCAACACATAAAGGGGCTCTGAGAGAGATGGAGAGGGATTTTGGACAAGTGACGGGACAAGGGGCATGGCTTCAAACTGACAGAGAGTAGGTTTGGATGGGATTTTGGGGAGAAATCCTTCCCTGTGACTATAGGGAGGCCCTGGCACAGGGTGCCCAGAGAAGCTGTGGCTGCCCCTGCATCCCTGGAGGTGCCCAAGGCCAGGCTGGACAGGGCTGGGAGCAGCCTGGGACAGGGAAGGTGTCCCTGCTCACTTGGACTAAATGACCTTTCAAGGTCCCTTCAGCCCAGCCTGTTCCATGGTTCTGTGCCCAGAGCAGCTGCTGTGCCCAGGCACTGGTGCAAGAGCAGCACAAGGGCTGTGCCCTCCTCTGAGTCACCTGCTCCTCGATTGAACCTTAAATTATGCTCAGAGGGTGGTTTTAACCACATAGTCTAAAAATCCCTCCCATGGCTCTGAGTTCTGGTTGTGTAAGCAAAGCAAATCTGTATTTCACACCCTTCCCTGGCTGTCCTGGCACTGGGGAGGTGCAGGAAAGCTTCTCCTCCCCACAGCCCCAGTCTGGCTCCTGCTCTGTGGGCTGTAGGTGCTCGTGCTGCTGAAATGTGGGCTGAATGGTGAGAACACCATCCCTACACCCAGAATGTGTCTCCACAGCTCTGTCCTGCTGTAACAGCACAGGAGAGATCCTGTGGGATGGGCTTGGAAGAGGAACTGGGAGTGAGATTGCTCTGACGTGAGGAATGAAAGCAGCTCTGCTGAGCAGTGGGGCTGAAGATGGTGTACAATCTCTAAGTTACCTGAGTGTAAGGTGCTGCTGCCCTTGGGAGGCTGACTGGGCTATTTTTTGGTATTTATTTAATCACTGCACATCTTTAAGACACAAACACTCAGCTGATCCTCCTTCCTTTTTGGCTGACTGCACCTTGTGGAGTTGAGCATCCTCCTGTGATGTGTAAATGACCAGTGACTGCTGGTGATCAAAGAGCACTGGCTTGATAGACACATTTCAGCTTCCTGTTTGATACCCAGGTAGCATTTCCTACCAGCCCTCATATCCCAGGGTATCTTTTCCAGAACATGCATTTACTGGATTAATTCTCTGCAGGCAGCCAGTTCAGTGGGAGCCATTCCTTCTTCCAGCCCTGCTTCTGCCAGGCTTGCCATGGCAGTCCCTCTGCTTCTGTGAGCAGCTGCAGGCACCCCAGGATCCCCTGGGATGTCATTCAGATGTGTAAATTCTGTTCCGAGCAGGAGTGGGGGATTAGGATCGAGTTTCTGGGAAAAGTGTTAGTCCTGTGTGGTGGTAGCACCAACAGAGCAGAACCCCACTCTCCTGCCACGTGGAAAAGACAAATTGTCTGTGTCTGTGTGATGGGGCAGTGCTGGGGAGCTGCCCCAGCAGAGGAGCTGTACAGGCCTGCTTGTCCATCAGACCAGTGGGGTTGGGACCCTCAAATCATTCAGTGGGGTTGTCAGAGCCTGAGGAAATGCTTCGAGTCCAGGCATTGCCCTCCGTGCAGATTTCAGGTGTGAACTGGAGCACTTCTGCTGCAGCTTATTGGAAAACCCACAGCAATTCAGGAAATCCACAGCAATTCACACCAGAGGGGGAAGATACTGTATTTTATATTATTTCTCATTTTTAAAAGACAACTGGAATTGCTGTTCGACTTTTGTCAAAGGAAGGCACCAGTCCAGTGTGTGGGAAGTGCTTTAGCCTTGTCCCTTTCTGACATTTCCTTTTGCTTTTGGTCACAAAGAAAAAGCAAATCAGCCTCTGCCCCTGCCACATCCTGGAGGAAGCTGCTCCCTGTGTGCAAACCTGTAGGAAAAGGGAATTAATTATAGGTGATTTGTATTTGGATCCAAAAGACTCTTTCTGTTGAGGGGGAATTGATCTGTAGGAGCATCTCCCACTTCATTTTGCATTTGTTCCTGTTTTTCTGGCAGCTGGAGCTGAGGTCTGAGGGGTGGGCACAGCTTCTTCTACCACTGGACGGTGAAGGGGTCCAAAATGAGGTGGGCAAAAGCCAAACTGGAGGAAAGTGATGGTGTGAAATGGGGTCCTCAGCCCAGAGAGATGTGTGTCTTTCCCAAAATGACAGTCTGGGGTGTGCTTTGGAAAACTGATTTTCATGTCCCCTGGGGACTTAAGGGTTTTCCTTTACCACCTCCAGGAGTGAGGAATGGGCAGTGAGACCCTGCACTCGTTACTTGCTGCAAAAATGTTGTGGTTGTATGGCCAATTGCTCTTTTCCCACTGTTTAACCTTCCAAAGTGATGAAAAAATACTTCAGACCCCTGAAAGCAGCGGTGAATGTCCAGCATTGGCTCCAAAACCTTACAGGAATCACAGGGACTTTGATCTGCCATCGCTCCACCCCCTTCTACTTTCTGTTGTTTAAGATTTACCAAACGTTGCATCTCCTCGCATCAAAATTCACCTTTGTTTTGCTACAGATAATCACCCAACGGTGATAACAACAATAAAATTCCTAGGAAATCTCCCTGTGGCAACAAGTAATTGACCCAAGAATTTTCACTACAAGGAATTATTATTTTTTTTTTAATAACCACACAGCACTGGAGATGCTCGTCCGTCAGGGGATGCACTGCTATTGTTCTCATCAGTCCTGATGCTTTGCCTTCACCCTTTGAGTTCTCTCAAAGGATTGAGATTATTTGGTTTCTTTGAAGAACAAAGGAGAAAGAATTTTTTTTAGATGACTGGCTATTTTGATCTGCAAGGTCTGCACGCAGTGTGAGGGAACAAACATCACTAAATCATTAAGGGAAAAGGGAAGGGTATGCATAATGGAAAGAGAAACACAAAAGCCACCGAGTCCAGTGGCTGCAGCCGAGGCTGGGCGTTGTTTTCAGCCCCACTGCTGATCCTGCACGGGGTTTGTTGCTTTGCTTCTCTGGGCCTTGGTTCCTCTCATCGATTATTTGACACCACAGCACTCACAGCCTCACTTTGTCAGGTTTAGTTCTGAATCCCAACGCCTTTGGAGAAATAAAGGATGTTGAGTAGGATGTTTATTTAACCAGCACGTGTCTTGAAAATGGAGTTTAAAGCATCATGGAGGTGTCCCTGAAAATCCTCTTTGGCTGCCTGGACTCCCTGTCCGTGCCTGGACTGAGGATGCCAACGTTGGGTGCCTCAGAGGGGACCTTGAGGGACACAACTGGCCAAACCAAGGTGCCTCTTTTCCCCAGGAGCTGGAAGGCTTTGGAGCTTGCCGTCCTGTTTTCCAGCCCCACAGAAAATGGAGATCCCTTGGAATCTGTATGGCATGGGATGGAACACAAGCATACCCCCCCCTTCAAATGTGCCTTTTCCATTTGGGGAAATAAGAAAATATCACATGTTCTGAGGAAATAGGATTAGCCTGTAATTAAGCAAAAATCCTCCTATTTAGCATAACAATTTTTTTTTCTAAAACTAAAGAGTGAATATTACCTGCTAATTACGGGGTACACGATATACATAAAGCAATGGCTAATTTGTATATGAGCGTCTATTTTTTTCTGTTTGAGAAAAATTAACTTTAATACAGTCATTTACCCAGATGCATAAGTAGAAGATGTTTTCTGGACTTCCAGCTAAACAAACAGCATCCTGCTGAGCTGAGCCCATGCTGATCCTGCCAGCTGGAACTCAGCAAGTGATGCTGTAGCTGACTTAAAAATGCTCAGCTTGAGGTGGTCACCTGAAAGGGGAGCACACAACACACCTCAAGGCTGTCACAGACTGTGCAGGTCAGTGCAAGGCTGCTGTGGAGCTCTGAGCCACAGAGGAATCCTGAAATCTGGAGGAGTTTTAGTCTGGATCCAAGCTCTGCAGAGTGTTCCTTGGCCAGAGCCTGGAGCTATGCTGGGCTTCTCCTGGTTTTGGCAAGGAACTAAAAGCCTGGTGTAATTCTGACAAAGTTTGGGCTTGTACAAGTGAGCTTGAGCTGTGTTGTGGCTGAACTTTGCCTTTTCTTGGTGGATCTTGGGAACTGGTTCAGTTGAAGCTGTGCAGGGTGAGTGAACTTTCTCCCCTCAGATTTTGATCCCCCTGTTACCCACCAGATTTAGATTTAGTTCTGCATTTTGCAAACACTTAAGCACAGGTTTTGCTTCCCACATTTAGCAGGAGTGCTCACTCACACACAGCCAAACATGTGCTGCTCTTCACAGCATCCAAGAGGCTGCCACAAATATTTCAACTCCCATTTTCACACCCCTTGAATTGGAGCTGGTCTTCTTCCAGAAACTGCCCTAATTAGTCACTCTGATGCTCTAATCCCCTTCCTGCCCTTCGGACACATGGGTTTGTGAATGTCCCTGATCTCCAGTGGGGATTTTCCCCGGTGATTCCAGGGTCCAGATGTCTCCTGGAGAGGAGTGAGTGTTCCTGACACACAAGTAGCTGTGTTGGTCGTGGGGTTAACCAGAACAACTTCTGAAAACACACAAAGGGGGAAACATCACCTTGGCTGGAGTGCCACTGCCATGTGGGCAATGCTCCTGGCCGTGGCTGGCTGTCCTTGAGAAGTGAGCAGCCCTGGTGTGCTGCACCCCTGTGCATTGGCTGCTGACTGTGCAGCAGGGCAACACCTGAGGGAGGGCACTGCCAGGTGGCACAAGGCCTCTTTTATTCAGGAATACGGATTATTTTCCAAATTCCAGCAGCACTGTTCAGCTCTCACCAGCCCGGCCTGGCACCTGAGCAGGTTGGGTTCAGGTGTGCTCTCCTGCCTGAGCCTTGGGTGCACAGGGCAGGGTGCTGTCCCTGATTTGGGGGCCAGGACAGTCCCTGTCCCTGCTACAGGAGGCTGATGTCACCCTGTGGTGGCTCTGCTGTGCCCTGCCTGGGAGCAGAGCCACCCCCGTGCCGCTGCTTCCTGCCCGTAGTAAAGAAATATTAAAGTCTACCTTGCAGAAAAATGAGGCTTCCTCAATTAATAAACGTGCTCACAGGCTTGCCAGATGAAAGAAATGTAAAACACCTTGATAGCTTCTTTTATGATCATTAATAATAGTATAACTTACCTGAAAGGCACAGAGCGTGTCCCCAGCGGGTTTTGATCTCATGTCATGCCTGGCTATGTGGGATGGGTAAGGCTCTGTCTCTTTGGGGAGTTGTTAGATGAGAAAACAGGCAGCAGAGATTTCTCCACCCCCTGCTCCGCTCTATTCCCAACACTGCTTCGCTCCCAAGGATCAATATCTGAGCTGAGAAATTATATTATTAAGCTGCACATTGTAATCAGACATCAAGTAGAGTCCAGTTCCCCCCTTGGCTCGCATTAGCATGCCCTGGTGGAGTGGTGGTGCTTTTAAAAAAGATGAAGAGCATCATCCATGCAAAATATGTGGGGTGCAGGAGCGGGCCAGGCCTTGTGCAGAGCGTGTCTGACGACTCTGTGCCTCACAATTTGCATTACAGAAAAACAATCTTTTATTTATTTAAGTTGGAAATCCCTTTGCATCTGAACTTCAAGTGTGCAGCAAACACACTTTGATCATTTTAATGCAGAAGTCACTGATTTACAATAAATATTGTGTTTTCTTTTCATACTTCTTTTTGTTCTTCGAGGAGATTAGAGCAAAGGAAGGGAAATAATTTTTGACCTCATTAGAATTGCTCGTGGTGGAAGGAAATGTGCAGAATGAGGAAGATGCTGGGCTTCAAATGGTCCCAGGCTAAGGACAGGCATTACATCGATGGGTCATTAATTCCTGCAGCTGATTAGGGCTGGGAGAATGACTCCACTCAGAGTGCCTCCGAATGGGATTTGGGAGGGTCTTGTTGTTTTCTGTAAAGGATCAGGAAGAAATTATGGATTCTGAGACACATCCTGCCGTGGGGTGCACCTGATAATTTGCCCGTGAGGGTTTCCAGCTTTGTGGATCCCTGAAAATCACCTGTTTGCTCTGTGTGCCCGGCTCTGAACTTGAGATGGGGAGCAGGATTAAGCCCAGAGAGGGCAGTGAAATGTTAAAAAAGCAGCAGCTTTTCTGCAGCATCAGGCAAGATTGCAGCCAGCAGGTTTGGTGGTGTCTGTGAGGGATCAGTGAGCTCAGGGCAGCAGCTGATCCCCTCTGAGCTGTTAAAGCTGATTTTTGGGAATGGGATTGCTGGAGCATCGTGGTGGGTTGTGCTCCTGCCCAAGGGGGCTGAGCCCCCTCCCAGCACAGCTCCTCGCTGCTTCCCGGGGAAGCTTTCATGTGGATTTGCAGAATTCCTCCCCCTTTTGGGGATAGAAATAGATACAAAATGGATACTTGAAAAAAAAAAAAACCGAACAAAACCCAAAACAAAAACAAACAAAAACCACAACAGAAACAAAATCCCCCAAAACATAAAAAAGCCACAAAAGAACCCAAAACCCCAAAACAAAGAAACCACTCCCCGCAAATCCCATCCAGCCCACCTCGGACAAACACAGCTTTCTTCTGGAGCAATGCAGTGGAAAGGGAAGGGCTCAGGTCCCTTTATTCCCCCTCTGCACTGACACTGATCCGAGCTGACTTGGGGCTTTGTGGCCTTCCCCATGTCAGGAGCAGCAGGTCCAGCTTCCAGGTGTGAATTCCAGCCCTGCTCCTTTCAAAAGGGACATTTCTTGCTGGGCAGGCTGGGACAGAAAACAATTAAACAAAAGGAGTGGTTTGCTTTGGGGTCACTCCTGCCTTTCCCCCTCTGTCCTTTGCTGCTCTTTTTATTTCCTTATTCCACGTGGGTTCCTTTTACTTCATTCAGTGTGGTTTGTTTGGGGTTTTTTTCTTTTTTTTTTTTTTTTTGTTCTTTTTTTTTTTTTTTTTTTCTTTATTTCTTTTTCATCCTGGAGCAAACCTGTGAAATCATATTCCTGGTGAAAATTTCTAAAGAAAAGGCCACAAGGAAACTCAGGTTGCTTGGACTTTACTCAGGGCTGTAAGTGGAACCAGCAAGAGCCGTGGGGTATTGGGTGCACCAGGTAGGTTGGTTACTACAGGACATAAAGGGTTATTTTGTACTTGGTCAGAAGTCCCCAGCTGCTTAAAGTGTTGTGTGTATTAAATCTGCAGTCCTGAGCATCAGGAACAGATGTGGGGAAGGAGAAGGATGTTTTGCTTTTTACAGACTAAAGAAACTGTAGAGGCAGCTCCTAAAATAAGATTTTTTTTTTCCAGTGTAGGGAGCTCGAAATCCAGGCCACCATCGTCCCTTCCACTCCATGCTAATTTATCGTTATCCAGGGTTGCAAGCAGGACAGTTTAGGCCAGGAGTGATCCACTCAGTTATCTGCTACTGTGTAACTTCAACTACAAAGAGACCAGAGACACATCCCCTTATCCCAGCATCCTGGGCAAACAAAGCTGGGGGGTTAGTGGCAGTGTAAACACATTTAAATTACCCTCTTTGCAAAACCCTGATCACTCATTATGGTCAAATCCAGCTGGATGGAGCCAGAGTGGCACTTGAAGGTTTTTGTCTGCTGGGAAATGTGCGCTGGAGAGCTGTGAGTAACAAACCCAGTCGCCGTGCCGTGTCCTGAGGATGCTGCGGTCCTGGGCTGGTCAGCAGCTGTCCTGCTCCATCCTGGCTTTCAGGGTCTGCTGGTGAGGTGTGACTCTGCCTGTTCCTCCCTGAGATGGAGCTCTGCACACCAGGATTATCAGTGCTGCACGCACAGGGTGCTTTTCCTAGTGGGAAGGGATAAAACCCCAGAGATAATTTCTGAGCCCATTTTGCACCCAAATACATCCCCTCCTTCATCCTCAGCAGGTGGAGAAGACCAAGAAGGGCATCTTGGGGGCACATTCCCAGCGTTTCCCCACAGTTTTCCATCTCCGTGCAGGAACTGGCACTGCAGTGGGCACATGTCCACGGGATCCTGTCCAGGGCACACCTGACCCTGCCACCAGGCTGATGGCTGTGACCCTGCAGGTGTCCCAGGGCACCAGGTGCCCCTCTCTGATCCACTTTGGGCAGCTGAAACACCAGAGAGACAGAGGGGAAAGTCAATCCCAGCAAAACTGGTGGAAAGGCAGCCACCCCTGGCTGCTGCTGCACCCCTCCACCCCGAGGTGTGTGTGGCAGGTGCTGTGCAGCGTTCCCCTGCAGTGACCCCTCCTCATCCATGCCTTGTTTCAGCTGGGAACATGCTGGGAGCCACCTCACCCCAGGCTGGGACAGAAATCTCAGCACCCCTGGGAGAAGCCTGGGAGCCACCTGTTGTAAATGCAGGTGAACCGGGTGGGAAGAAATGCTGATGTGTGACTCCAGCTCAGGAGGATGAATGACTTCTTTATTATAACTATGCTATAATACATTAATATACTATTTAAAGGAAGATATTCAAACTACAAACCTACTTGTTCTAACTATATCTCTAACTCACTCAACTCCTGACCCTCTCTGAGAGTCCAGACTCAGGTGGGTTGGGTTGGCCATCAGCTCCAACAATCCTCACCAGAATCCAACCAAGCAATCACCCCAGGGAAACAATTCTCCAAACACATTCCACATGGGAAAAACAAGGAGCAGAAACTGAAATAGTTTTCTCTTTCATTCTCTCTGTGCACCTCTACGAAGAATCCTGAGAGAGAGAGAAATGTGCTTGCCACAGCCACCAAAGTGGGAGTGTCCTGAAGCTGGAGTGAGGGGATGGCAGGAGGAGGTGCAGGAGCTGCTGATCCCACCTGGATCCACCTCAGAGCCCCAGGTCCCCCCTTTCCCCGAGATGCTTGGAAAGGAGCAGTAGTTTTCACTTAAGCCTCATTTCCTGCCCGTTTAATGGGATGGGATCATGTAATTCCCTTCATGCAAGTTTTGCTGGGAGAACTCTGGATTTCGGAGGGGTTACAGTGGGGCTGAATTCCTCCTCTCCTGCCAGAGGGTTTAGGGAGGCTCCTCCAGGATGGCACCAGCACATCCTGAGAAACCTCCATCAAAGCTCAGACAGCATTTTCCAGTTATTATCTGGTGGCTGACTGAGTTTGGGTTTTCGGCTGACAATAAAACAGTGGGTAAAAGGAAGTGATTAGCAGCTTACAATTGTATCTAGTTCCTCCTGAGCAAAGCCCTCTGCTTTATTTTGGACCTTGGAAGATGAACTGTACAGTATATTGTTTGAAAAGGCATCCTCTGTTTTGGAAAATCTCCATATATTTTGTTTCCATGTTATCTGCATGGTTGTAATTAGAAAATTATGTGCCTGCTACATGACCTCCTCATAAAGAACATATTTTAAGTGAGACAATAACATTCAATTCCCTTTCTAAACCATCAAAAAGAAAATGGTTTTCAAGGCATTTCTTCCTCCTTCCCCATTCCCTCCCTCTGGCCACTTGGGTGGTCTCATTTGACAAGTTTTACAATAGAGAACTTTTTTTTTTTTTTTTTTTTCGTGGGCAAACATGTAAGTGCAGGAGAAAATCTGGAACTGGGAAACAAATGCTTCCCCCTCTGCCTTCCCCAAGAAAAACTCAGAGGCTGAATCTCAGCAGATCCTGGCAAAGGCAGGGTGAGAAGGAGTCCTTGCAAAAGGAAATGCTTTTATTTTTTTTGCTATGGACCTTCACTCCTGCTGCAAAATTCCCAAATCCATGCCCATGGGAGGGAGAAGGATGTGCATGGCCCCTGAGGAAAGCTGGGGACAATGATGGGACAGAACCTCAGCATTTCCCTGCTGCAGGGCAAGGTGAAATGCACAGGATGGACACTGGTGGGACCAGCAGAATCTGCAGGTTTGAGATAAAATTGCATTGCAGGGGAACAAGCTGGGGCACTGTGTGCCTGAATATTGCTCAGAGGGAATGAGGATAAGGCTGGAGGTGATACTGGAATGAAACAGGAGCTGCTGTGAGGGGCTCATTGGAGCTCTGCTGTGAGTGAGAGAAAATGCAATTTTTTGTATGGCAAGGATGCAGAAGATGAGGCAGATGATGCCAGTTTTATCAGTGACACCCTATAATCCCCGGGATGCCCGGGTTGTGTTGGCTGTGCTGGAGCAGGGCATGGCTCCCCCAGGCTCCTGGCCACGAGTGCCACACACCATGGGCTGTCCCTGCTCAGGGAAATGCTGCCTTTGGAAATCTGTCCCTGCTCTCAGCTGATCCCTCTGGCTTTGTAGCACCCTCAGAGCTCAGGGGAGGGGCTGTAGGTGCAGAGAGGGAGCAGGAGCTGCCTTGGGGCTGTGCTGGATCAGTGCTGTTGGCTTTGGAGCTGGCATTCCCTGCTGTGAGCTGTCTGCACTCACCAGCACTGCTCCACTGCCTTTTCAGCCTGCGCACGAGCAGCTTCCTGATCCGAGTGCCCTGGACCACCAGAACTGCACAGTTCCCTGTGTGGTCATTGTGTCACACGGGAGAGGAGCCCCTGGGACACCTGGAGAGAGGCAGGGGGAGAAGAGAGAGCAGAGCCAGGTGTGACCCAGGGTGGGGATAACAGAGCACAGGTGCACCACGAGAACTGAGGAAAACTATTTTGCTTATCTAGAATAAAATGGAGTAACTGGAATAACTGTCCAGTATTGAAGTAAATGATCCATTCCACTTGTTTGGAGAGGAGCAAAATGAGGATTGCTCTGCTCACTGCTCTGGGAGGGTGCTGCTCCTGTAAGGAGCCACCTGCATTGTGTCTTGGCTCCCAGAGTGAGGATGTTTTGCTTCTTTATGCCAAGGTCGGGATTAAATGTGCTAGAGGGTATTTCTTGTTTGGACTCAGATGTTTGTTAGTTCTGATCTATGTCACAGTCTCACAAACCCTGAGTTCTGCAGCACTTCACTCTGACAAACTAAAACTGGAGCCCTGTCTCTCTCTCTAAGGCCTTCTAAGGATAAACTGTCCTATTAAGAAATTACACCTACATTATTTTTACTTTTAACCCAATAACCAACCACCCAAAGCCCCACAATTGGGACTTTTTTATCCAATTACACAAAACCACCCAAACCCATGGAGAAGAAGGTGAAGGAGCAGCCTCTACCCTAAAACCTCCACCTTGCTTTATATCTATTACTGTATTCTAAACCCTTAAACTCTGAGTTTTCCACCCTGTGATATCACACACTTCTATCCAAACTCCACCCCACAATCCCAGTTCCATCATTCCATTTTGGAAGCTTCTCCACGGCCTCAGGTCAATGCAGTGTTTTCCTGGGGGTCAGTGCCTGGCAGCACAGAGAGCCTGAAATTCTCATTAACCAGAACTCCAACACCAGAGAATTAACAGAACAAGAGCTGGCAGCTCCCAGCATTTAACTTTGGTGGCCTGTGCAGGATCACAGAGAAATAACCTGTTATGAGCTCACCTGCTCTGATCAGCAGAAGTCTGAACATGATTACCCCTTCCACTGCCACCCTTTTAAATCACTTTGCCAAGCTAAGAAGCCTTTAGTATAAATGAGAATTTATATTCATGACCACGGGCATCAGAACTGGAAGGGATTTGCAGCCTCCACTTCTCCTTTCTGCTTGTTCAGCTCAGCCAGGCTGGGGTGGCTTTGAAGGACAGCACCTGTCCACCCCAGGCTGCTCCTTTTGGGTGTGCAAGCAGGAGCCTGTTCACCTGCTCTTGTTTTTAATGATCTCTTTGTTCACCAGCTCAGCTCGTGTGTTTGTGCAGCAGAGGCCCCACGAGCAGAAAGCAGAGCAGCTCTCCCAGGAGCTGTGCCTGGGGGATTTTCCATGCTGTGGTGCCAGCAGGGCACAGGTGCACAGCCAGGAGCAGGGGCCACTGTCTGAGCTGGTGACAGCTCAGTGGCTGCAATGTTCTGCCACCAGGCACCTGGGATGTGTCAGAGGCAGGGCTGTGAGCTGGGCTTTCAAACAGGTGAGCAGCAGCTTTACCTAAAGGCCCATAAAATAATCATCATAAAAAAATCATGAAGCTGTAAAAAGTATTAGGGAGCCTCCCACTCAGACTCTGGAGAGGGGATCTGTGCTGAGCTGCACCCTGTGAGAAGAAGAGCTGTAGCTGAGAACTTCTCTTTAAAGCTGACAGAACTTTTTGTGCATTTTTTATTAAATCTATGTAGATTTAATCAAAAATTTAATTGAATCCAAAATTTAAGAGCACCCAAAGATGGGTAAAGGCAGCAGAGCATTCCCCAGTCTGCACAGAATCATGGAGTGGTTTGGGGTGGAAGGGACCTTAAAATCATCTGATTCCAACACCCCTGCCATGGCAGGGACACTTCCACTGTCCCAGGCTGCTCCAGCCTGGCCTTGGGCACTGCCAGGGATCCAGGGACAGCCACAGCTGCTCTGGGCACCTGTGCCAGGGCCTGCCCACCCTTATAGGGACAAATGTTTTCCTAATCTCAAACCCTGCCCTGTGTCAGTGTGAAGCCATTCCCCCTGTCCCAGCTACACCTGCTCCTGTTTCTAAAACAGCTTCTCTGTGCTCCCCTTTGCCTTTCTCCTGTGAGCAGCTCCTGTCCCTCCCCTGTCTGCAGGGCTGCCTCAGTAAATGGGTCACTTGGAGCAAGGGCTGCAGGACAGTCCCACCCAGCTCTGGACACTGCAGACCTGAGTCACTGGCTCAGTGGGACTCAACTGCCCAGTCACATTTACCTACGTGACAAGAATGTCAAATATAATGCAGTTTTTGTCAGGCCTCTTCTGCAGTTAGTCATGTCTTAGGGGGAACACTGGTATAAAAATAATTCATGAACAACCAGAACATTAGAAACCCAACTGGAAATTAGAAAAGAAAAAATGTGCCAGGTTCTCTTACAGCTCTGTGTCCTTGCTGTCTGTCTGTCTGGGCCTGCAGACTTTGACAATGAAGTGACAGCAGTGATATTGTGAATATTTAAAACCTAAACCATCATCAGCATTTCCATTTAGGTTGTTGCTTCATGTTGTCTCTGGCATTTTATCTTCACTGCAAATGAGGTTGGAGATCTCTGTCTGGTCCTGGTGGACAAAAGCTTTCTTAGAGAAAGCAAACAGCTTCAGCAGCAGCTTCAAAGCTATTGGGAGTCTCATGTGAAGATGGGAAAGCAGCTCTGAACCTGTTGGATTTCACATCCCATAAAACACAAATTGGACAATAATTTTCATGTCACTAAGTCATTCTACTGCATTGGACCACTCAAAGCATCATTTCTTCTTTCTCCAGGTTTTTTGCCTTAATTTTTTTGTAAAGCAATGGGATGGAGTCTACACAGCAGGGCATCAAATTGAAATTCTCAATCTCTCACTCATGAGGGGATAGAGGACACCCCTGCAGCTCCAGGAAGGAGCTGGATGAAGACTGCTCCGAGTCTGTGGAGCAGGAATAGCACAGGGATTTCCCCCTTGGGGCAGAGGATGGAGGTTCTCTCCTTCCCATAGCAGCCCTTGCCCCAGCGTGGGTTCCATGGGCTATTTTAGGCAGTTTGCCTCAGGGATGCACAGCCACTTGAGCTGGAAGCAAAAAAGTGAAATTCTCAAAGGTTAGTAAATAGACATTGGGTAGGAAAAATGGGAAAAAAAAATCTTTGAGTTGACCTTATCCTGTGAGACCTGTGGAGTTCCTGTCCTCTGCCTCTAAAGTTCATTCTATTACTTGGCAGTGTTGGGTTTACACTGGGACTCGATGACCTTAAAGGTCTTTTCCAGCCTAAATGAGTCTGTGACTCCATTATATTTATAGCCAGGTTTTGCTCCATGTAAATCCCTGGCACAGCCTGTGCTCATGGGCATCTGTGTGGGCTTTTCCAGCTGTAGCTGAAGTTATTCAGTACCTGGGGGCAGAGGAAGAAGCAGCACCTGGGTGCTATGGGTGTTCCAAGGTGAAGGAAGTGAAGTCCCACTCTTTTCCCCTCAGTCTACTCGAGACTTCAAATGACAATTATTTTATATATGTTATAAATATATAATCTGTTTAATATATAAAAATGGGTTTATTTATGTAATTTTAAATTGTTTTTCCTGCACAGTTGAGCTCTCGGTGCCCCTCCTGGAAGAGAGGTGGGGAACACACCTTGTACAGCCCCGTTTGCTGGGGATGCTGGCCCTGTCCTTATGGGCTGCTGTGGAATCAAAACTCCGGGGTGTTTTTATGTGCTTGGAGGACAGGCTTTGAGCGACAGATCAAATGGCCAGATTTTAGTGTGTGTTAGGAAAATTAGTTAATTTGGCTAGAGAAATCAAGGTTCCCCATGGAGTTTGCAGGGTAGAACTTGCTTCAGATGGTTCATAAACAAAGGGATGTGTTGCTAGGATTGTGAAGTTCAATGGATTTTGCTTTTGCAACCCACTGTTGCAGTTTTACTCTTTCCCTTTCCGTCTGGGAGATATTTCGTTGCCTCTTACTTTTTATGTTTTCCTTCTGATTTTTCTTTATTATTATTTTTTTTCTTTTTTATTTTGATTTCTTTTGACAATCCTAACAGCAGGATTTGCATTTGCAGACTGTTTCAGGGGGCATAAAAAAAAACCCAGATGACAAATAAATAGCAAAAATATCAAGTGAATTTTGGCAGAAGGGATGTTGGGAGAGCCTGGCCGAACCAAAACCATCTCAGCTGGCTTGGGCACATGCATCCTTGTGCAGGTGAAGGTGGGGATCAGGAAACAGAGAAGCACAAAGCTGTGGGAAGTGTGTGCAAGGCCGTTCCATTCCATAGCTTCCTCTCTGCCACCATTACCCTTAGGCACGGTTAAGCTGCTCCACCAGGATGTCCTGGCATGTCTCCCAGTGCCGTGGTGTTCCTTAGTGACTCCTTGGGTTTGTTCTCTGGCTGATGTTGCCCAACAGACCAGGATTCCTTGATCTTGCCTTGCTTGGATTCTTTCAGGAATTGCAGCCGTGTGTCCGAGGCACTGAGCCCTTTCACATAATTGGGAAATATTTGCATTAAGCTGAACTGTTCTCTCCCAAATGAGGGCGAGTGGTTGTTCCTTCCATTCCCAGGAGAGCTGGTGTGAGGTCCAGGGCTCTGGATGGGGACACACGGCTGCGAGTCTGGGACAGAGGGCCACAGGAGAACATTTGTGCCTTGTGTTTTTCCCTGGAAGCAGCTGGTTTTCCCTTCAGGGAAGGGCACTGGCTGTGCCTGAAGGCCATTTGGAAATGGAGGACAGGATTCAGGCCTGCCTGTTGAGCAGGGCTTCTTGTCAAAACTCTGCAGGGCTCTGCACTTGCACTCTTGTGTAGTACTGAGGACAGTAGATTTAGCTCCTCAATCCCAGCCAGTTTGGAGCTGGACACCTGAGGAGCAGCTCCTGTTGTCCTGGGTGCCATGGAATCCATCCACGTGAGCACAGCCCCCTTGTGCCAACAGAGCAGAACGATGGCTGAAGCTGCCAGGGGAGTGTCCTTCCCCTCCTTTGATGTGTGTGTGTGTGATTCACTTGCCAGCTTTGTCCAACTGGAATTATCCCTCAACCCTCTTTCCAATAAAATACTGATTTCATGACTATTCCCAGAGGTGGCATCTCAGTGGGTCAGAAATTGAGGCTGGTGTCAGCTGGGATGTTGTCATTTATGTGTTTGCTCTGCTCCCTGCACACCAGTGCAAGACAATGAGTTACAACTTGACATGACTGGGTTTCAGAGGGCTTTCTTAGAGAATGGTGCTTTTATTGTCATGCACTGTCTCATCCTTTCCCCTGCTGTATGCCTGATTTATCAGAGTGGTTTAATATGTGCTTGTTCCCCCTTTTTTTCATTCTCTGTCTCTTGCTGATATTTGTAAGCAAATCACCCCTGTTTTATATGAAGTGAAATATAAAGAATGAGGTTGTTGTGTGCACTGAGCAATGGAGATGATGACTGAAATGGCTATTAATGGTTGTTCCCAGCATGCCCAGGCATGACTTTAATTTCTTGCTAATTCCCGCTCTGACAATGCACGCTGGTAGCACAGTCCACAGCCTCCCTTCTCCTGGAGCCAGCCCAAAAACAGGTGGTACTGTCCCTGAGCTGTTGCTCCAAAGGGGATCAAGCCCTTGGTTTGTTTCTAGCCTATCAGTTTGGATTTCCAAACACAGTTTGTGATTCCTTAGATTTGGTTTTCACAGAGATTACTCAAGGCTTAGTGAAAATGTTCAGTGTGGACATTTGCATGACCGAAAATTGAGATATTTAAACCCAACAGTCGTGTCTGACCGTGATAGTCATTAAGTGATTAGTTAATATGTGACAGTGTTGAGGCATGAAAATGCCATAATTTAGGGTGCAGACCAGCTCTGTTGAGCAGGGCAGTCATGCCCAAGAGAACCACAAGTTTTGCCTGTTTTTGGTAGCCTCCTTGAAATAATAATTTTTATATTCTTAACAACTGGCTCCTGTTTCTCCTCTACCAGAGAGGCACTATCAGAGCACTAATTGGAGAGGGGGAGTGAGGGGAAAGGGCACAAAACCCAGGAAGAAAATCAGGGAGAGTAGATCCCAGAGGCTAAGCTTAACACCATCAGACTTGGATGGAAATGTCCCTCTTGCAGACCACAGAAACAGGACTTTTTGTGGGAGCAAAAAGAGGAGAGGCACGATAAGGCTGGTGAAGTTAGTGCAGTTGGTGCAACGAACCCGGGGCCGTTTCCTGGGATGCCTGACAGAAGTTTCCTTCTGTGGGAAAAATCAACGACTGGAATAGGTCTGTCTTTTTTGCCACGGCAAACCTATACTTAAGTGTGATTAAAATGCTTTCGGCAAAGGAAATACCCTGTAGTTTAAGCCAAACATGGGGACATCCTCTGTGCCTCTGATTGATGTTATGGTGGTTTGTGTGGTGTACTATATCCTGAACCAGGCCCAAGTCAATTAGGCACCATTTCAAAGTATTTTCTCATGCAGCCCAAGGTTTTGCTCGTGCCAGTGAAATCCGAGACTGGGGGAAATGATAGCAGAAATGAATTCTGTGAGCGAGCGCAGCCGGGCCATCGGGTTAGCAGGCAGCAGGCACTGCAGGATTCCCTGCTTCAAGGAGCAAGATGCCTTTTTCAAGTTGTGAGATTTAATGGCCTTTTTGCTGAGATCAAGTGTAGTATTGGTTTAATATCTGATACAAGCTCTATCAGGAAAGTATATCCTCCCTTTGCAGGGGAACGAGGTGATCTAACCATGAAATAATCAGATCCTTACAGTTCTTTTCTACCCCTAGACCAGGTGGGATTTCTGCCCCAGAGACACCATCTAAAGCACATTTCCACTCAGCCTTTGCCTGTTTGAAGCTTTCAGACAATCACAGTGTGGGAAAGGACAGTCCTTACAAATCTTTCGCCCTTTCAGTCCTGAAATATCATTCCTTGTGATGGAAGAGAGTAATAACATGTGAGAGCACCATCACAAGCCAGCCAGCAAAGGAAATAACAGGGTGACCTTATAAAATCAGGGCCCAAAAAAAACCACCCAATTATAGGGTTAAATGCCACTGAAGTAATGATTCTCCTGGTTTATCTCCCTCATGGTGCACTGCATTTTAAACCCAGCCACTGGGGACATGTGAAATGGTGCTTAAACCATCAGTGGAAGGTTCCTTCGTGCTACAGAGATATTTCCATGTATTCCAAAACAGCCCTGGAGTCTGGGCAGGCAAGGAGTGAGCTTAATGCCTTCCTTTGTAGTAGGAGATCTTTGAAACTCTTATTTGATCGTTTCCCTAGATTAGGATGATTCTGGGCTGCTTTGGAGGAATGTGTTCCCCCTGCCCACCAACCCCCTCTCCCAAAGTGATAAGGCATCTGTAAATGAAAATACTCTCTGAAACTGTGCACAGAACCTCCTCTGTACACGGCTTTGAAGCAGAGCTGCATGAAGACCTCTGTACCGGCTGAAAATATCTTGCAAACTGATAAAGAAGTGCAGGTACAGCTAAAATCCACTGTGTAATGAGGATTAGCAAGCCTAAGGAGGTTTGTTTGGATTGAAGACTGAGTTGAAATGTGTGAGGCTCGGGTTTGACCAGAAATAAACTGAACTTGGATTTCATCAGATGCCTCCTGGCCCCCTCCTGTCCTGCTCCTCCTCGCCCCACTCCACATTCAGAGTAAATACTCAGAGCTCATCATTTTAAAAGGAGCTGTTTAATTTTCCCACTGGCCCAGGTTCTCGTTAAATGTGCTGTGCTTCAGTACAATCCTTCACTTTCCCAACCAGCCCTCAGCTCCCTGCCTCTCCCTACCTGTGTGCTGGGCTGTATTGATCTCAGATATGTGGGCAATTGCTCTGTGGAATACAGCCTGAAAGGACCCTGTTTGATCCAATGATGATCCTATAGCAGATATTCTGACTAATTGTATCCATGGAAATCAAGTGCACTTTAACTAATGAAAAAAAAAAAAAAGATGGTGTGGTCAAAGCTTATTTGAAGAAATGACATGTTTTAAAACCTGACATGACTTAAAACAGAATCATATAAGTTCCTTTGCTAAAACACTTTCAGGATATATTAGGTATAACAATAGTTTTCTACATGAAAATGGCTTTGAAATCTTAAAAGAAAAGTATTTTAAAAGAAAAGAATTTTTGCGGTGCATTAAATTGGACGTGAATATGACAGATTTCAAAGACTGTCAAAATAACGAATTTACATCATAAATGCACAGGCTCCCTTTTTAAAGGCCTCTTCAACAACTCAGGAAGGCGTTTAATGGTGAGCAAGTTCAAAGTGTCATGGACTCCCACTGGTATAAAAAGGAGGCAATACCCACTATACTCTCTGTGTTTCAGATAATGTATCTGTCTCTTTTCAAGTTAATAAACTGCACTCCTGTCAAATTGCAGATAAATGAAAGCGACCAAGACATTGTTTTCCCCACATATTGCTAAGAAAGATATCTCCCAATATTTCTAAACGACCAGTATGCTAAAAAGAACTTGAAATGAATCCACCCTGCAGTTATTTTACAGCATCAAAGACAATGAAATTTCCACAGAGGCACTTTCTGAAGTTTTAAATGCTTTATTTCTGATAGCTGCTCATTAAGAAGCTTCGAAAGCTTTTTATTGTTTCAAAGGCAGTCATCTAAATTTTTAATCATTCACTAGTGCTATATGGTCACGATGTTACTCTGTAGCTTTAAAAACCCTTTTTTATTTTCTAAACAGTAATGTCAACATAATGTTTTCCTGAATAATTGTTAGGTATGGCCTCACTCAAAGAGCAACTGTGAAGAGGGGAGAAAGAAAGGGAGAAAAAGGATTTTTTTTTCCAGCTCCCTTTGGTGGGGGAGAGAAATGAGACACTTCAGGAAATTAAAACCCAGGACCAGCAGTTGACAGAGCTGGCCACCAACTTAAAACTCTGGTCTTCTGGGATGGCTTCAGATCAGTCCTTTATAGCTGGGGAAGTTTGTGGTGGGTATTTTGAAAGTTAACAGTGATGCTCTGCAGGCTGATTCCCACTCTGTGACACTTGAGTGTCCTTGTGGTTAAAAGAGGGTTTAGGAAATTTCCTGTCCCTGCCCCTCAGAGCTGCCTCCTGCTCCACCCACAGTGATCACCAAGGTCAGGTCCCACTGGCAGGGGACAGCATGGAAAGACTCATCCCTATCCCACTGCTCCATCCCATCGCCCATCCCATTCCCCATCCCATTCCCCATCCCATTGTCCCATCCCATTCCCCATCCCATTCCCCATCCACTTCCCCATCCCATTGCCCATTCCATTTCCCATCCCATTCCCCATCCCATTCCCCATTCCATTTCCCATCCCATTCCCCATCCCATTCCCCATCCCATTCCCCATTCCATTTCCCATCCCATTCCCCATCCCATTACCCATCCCATTGTCCATCCCATTCCCCATCCCTTTCCCTATTCCAAGGTTGGCAGTGGGCACCAGCCAGCAGAGCACAGCGAGTCCCTGAGCAGGGGCAGTGCCCTTCCATGCCCACCAGCCTGGGCCCATCCCAGCCTTGCATCTGGTTTCACTTTGCTCCTCACTCCAGCACCATTAGGGACAGGATTTCTTTCCCTCTGCCTGGCCCGAAGGTTCTCACACACCAGACGTAGGGATGAGGTTGCAGTTTATTTGCTCTACAAGCTTGTATTAAATTTCTCCCTCCAGAAACCACAACCCAGCCTCTCTCCTCTTGAGGGACTGTGAGTTTTCCATTCTCAGGATCTAAGTGTTGGACTGAACCCATGCTCCAGCTCAAGGCTCTTCTCTTTCTTGTGCCTGTATTAAAGCAGGTAGAACTCACTGATAAGGGAGCAGGGAGGACATGTGGGGAAGGTCGAGGCTGCCTCTGCTGAGCAGGGAATGGATCCCTCTGTATGCAGGCACTTGGCATTTCCAGCCTCCAGATTTCAGTCAGGTAAAAGCAAAAGGAAACAAAATACTGAGCAGCGGGAACAGCCCATCCATGGAGCAGCCACCACCTGCAAGAGACCACAAGAGAGGGGGATGACAACTGGCTCTTGCTAAGAAAATGTTTTGCCCTCTTCTAGTGGTACTCGTGATCTGAGACTCTCAAAGGAATTACAAATATTAGTACAACAACCTTCTATCAGCTGTACCATTCCCCCTTGAGCTGAAGGGCTGGGAGAACTCTCCTTGCAATCTGATGGGATGGGCCTCTTGCTTTAACCAGCAGCTCTTCAAAGAGCCACATTTTCCATCCTGAATTTGTGTCTGCTGAATGGATCTCACCAGTTTTATGTGTTGTATGCAGACTTATTCCTGACACAAATGTGTGTTGACACTTTTATCTGTCCTCCCCAGCCTGGGTTTGGGTGGCTTCGAGCACACTGGGCTCAGCTTTCTGGCTTTTCCTGGTGACCACACCAGGACTTCCTTCCCCTCTCTGCCCTGGACCCTCTGTCAGTTGAGCTCATCACCAGCAAACAGCCTGAGCCCAGAAATTTCAAAATGCAAATAGTTTCAAAGGCACGTTGGGAACGTGGAGCCAAGAGAGGCGAGTGCATTCCCCGCCCCAGCTCTTGCCCTCGGAAGCACTGGGAGAGGGAATGTGCTGGTTACAATTAACTCCTGATATCATGGGAACTAAAACAAAACCAAGCCGTTGCTCTCCTTGTACCAAAGGTCTGGGAAAAGACAGGTTGCCAGCGTTCCTGTCGGGAGCAGAGCAGGAGCTTCTGGGCTGTCCAGCCCGTGGCTGTCACTGCTGGCCGTGCTCTGTGGCACGGCCCCTGCTCCCTGACAGTGGGATTTCCTCTAGTGTCTGTATCTGGGCTGGGTCCTGGGATCTCTGTTGGTTTTTTCGGCCACCAGAGTCCAGATTACTTTTCCTCGTCTGCTTTGGGTTGTGCTCTGACTGCTGTGGCCACTCCTGTAATTCCATCACACCCCTGAGCCGAGCATCTGCCCACCTGTGGGCTCTTCTGGATGCACCTGGGCAAGCAGCCACCAACACTCAGTGTTAGTCCTTCCGCCTTCTCCAGCAAGCCCTTGGAGCAGCCCAGCCTCTCTTTGGGAAGCTTTAGTGGAGCTTTGAGGTCATTCTTTCCTCTCAGGGGTTGAAGTTTGCTTGATTCTGGTGCTGAAGAAATCAAAGGTTAACTGGGAAGGGAAGTGATATCTTGAGTTGGTATTTGACAAAGCTTGTGCTTCCCAAGCATCCTGGGAGACATCAGTCCATTGGGCAGATCCCTGCAGTGATCAAATTCATGGGATAGAACCATAGAACCTCCTGAAAACCAGAGTTAAGGTGGCAATTCCTGCGAGAATCACATTAGAGAAGTAGACTGAGTTCTGTGTGGGCTGTACAGCATCCACCACTCTGCAGCTGTGTTGTGCAGGTGGAAGGACCTGATCCCAGAGCTGCCAGGCTCCAAAATCCTGTCTCACCTCAGAAATCCTACTCTCATTGCACTGGGCAGGTACAGAGCTTTGTCCCCTCTCACTGAGGAGCTGTTGCTCAGTCAGTGTCAAATGCCACAGCTGCCTTGGGAAGCCTTCATGTCCTCTCTCCAAATCTCACTTTTGCAGAACACCCTTTTCCTGTAATGATAAAAGCCTAATTGCCTCTACCCAGAACCCTGTCTGAAAAATAATTCCCATCCTATGACCAAGGAAAACAAATGAGATGAATAAATAATAAAATTTGCAGGACATGTATTTTGCCAGAGACAAAACAGATCCAGATCTGGATGTGCTATGTTTGGAGCTAAGTTTAGAACTCGAGATTTTGGATGGACTTCTAAATATTGACATACAGGGTCTCAGGCCTTTCTCACAGACTCCAAACATCCTGCATTCTTGTCTGTTTTCATGCCAGGATCCATGCTCTGTTACCTTTCCAGGGAGAATTTAACTCTGGCCCTGGAAGAGCCAAGGGCTTTGGGAATAATTAAAAGCTTCATATGCTACCAGATCATTTTGCCTATCTTTTGAAGCATAAAAGGAAGGGATGGAGTAAGATACAGCTCTTGCATCTGTGAAATTCTTTCCCATTGGCAACGTCCCTGCAAAGTCATAATTAATGAGGATATTCCAGTTCAAGATCTCAGTTCTATCACAGGCATTGGCTTTCCCAGACTCTGAGGTCCCTGCACTTGGAGGGAGATCCCAGCACAGTGTCCTGCAGCCTGGGCTGGATTTAAAGCCGCTGCTCAGAGTGTGTTGGATGCAGACAAGCATGGCCAGCAGCAGAGCCAGCAGCAGAGCCTTCCCATTCGTTTTTCCTGGCCTGGTGTGTGCTCAGTGCTGCAGGGTGAGGGAGAGGTCTCCCAGTCCCCATCCCACTGGGGATCCAGGTGTCCAGGAGCTGTGTCCATGTGGCCCAGCAGGGCACAGGAGTGCCTTTGGTGTGTTTGCTGCCTTTGGTGTGTTTGGTGATCAGGTCCCTGATCCCTTGCAGGGAGCAGGGCTGTGCTGATGCCTTGAGAAGGCTAACCTAGAACAGAGACTGGATGGAGCTAAAATATAAAGCAGGGATTTATTCAAATGATCTCCTCCATGGATCCACCTTGGGCAGCACAAGAGCCCAGCCAGGGCTGCACCCAAGATGAACCAAAATGGTCCCAAAATGCACGAGCGCTCCCGGGGGCTCTCACTTTTACAAGTTCTGCTCCATTGGCACATTGGAGTTCATTGTCCCATTCCAGCTCCAGCCCATGCAGTCCCATCCTGCTTGTTTTTCTCTCTCCAGCCCACGTTGTTTGTGCTCTTGGGCCTGAGGTTTGGATCATTTGTCCTTGGTGCCCAGCTGGAGAAGGAATTGTTTTGTCTCCCCGCTCTGTGCAGAGAGCTCAGCATCCATTCATATGAAGCCCAAACCCACACACTAAAGCAGCACAGAATGTGAAAAATAGAAAAGCTAAACCTGTGGCAATCGTGCCCACTCTGCTGAGTGACCCTCGAGCCAGGCCAGGGCTGGCTCCCTTCAGGATGGAAATGCAGACCCCAGCCCTCAGGCTGTGCCTCCTGAGGATGGAAATGCAGACCCCAGCCCTCAGGCTGTGCCTCTCACTCGGTCTGCAAGGTCTGCAATACCCTGCGTGCCACATTTCTGTGTTGTAATTACCAGCCTGGTCCCTGCTGGCTGTAAAGTTGTCCTCGCAGGCCGTGATGGATGAGGCTGTGCTGTTGGAGTGGACTTTTCCAGGGAGTGCTGCTAATTCCCTGGCATGTTCCTTGAGGTGATCCTCTGCTGCTCCATTGCTTCAGAGTGAGCCACAATTCCCCACTGCTTTCACTTCCCAGTCAAACTGGTCGCTCTCAGGCTGCAGCTGATGATTTCAACGCTGATGTCTGAAGAAAAAGATGATGAACTTCTTCCTTGAAGTGGGGAGTTTTTCAGAGGCTACATTGCTGCAGATGGTCAGTTAAAGAGAATATCACCTCTATTCATTATTTTAAATTACTTCTCCATGTCTTTGTACCTTATTTATTCTCTCTGGTTATTCTGAAAAAGATAAACTTCAGCATTCCATCACTGCTGGCAAAATACCTCTGTCGTATGGTATAGCTTCTCTTTCCTCCTGACTAACTTGGCTGATTGACTAACAAAATACTTGAAATATTTGATCTGAAATTTGCTTTTGGGTAACATTCAGGGCTTTAAACTTCAAACTTCATTACTGGAGAGCTTTCCTGCTGGTAAACTCTGAGCATTCCTTCCAGACACCAGCCCAAAGCACCTTGTGTGCTGCCACCCTGTCCTGTGGGCAGATTCAGAAGAGGCCTTGCAGAAGGTTTTCAGCATGACTGACTCGTCTCATCGGTGTAGTTGTGAAGGGTGGGATCTGTCTCTTTTAACTTAAACACAACTTTTAAGCAGATGAAATTAGACATCTTGGCTCCCTCTACGATGAACAGACAGAGGTAGTGCCCCAAAGGGAGAGGTCTGAGCCCTTAGACTGACATTCAGGGCAGGTTGAGGAGATGCCCTGTGGTGATGTCCACTCTCCACTGATGATAGGAGCTGCCTGTGTGACTGGATGGACCAGACACTTGACCTGCATGTGGCAGGATGGATCCCAGCTGCAGGCCCATGATTTTAAAGGTATTTGTGTGCCTAACTAATCAGGAGCTGCTTTGCAGGATTTCCAGAAGGGTTTTGGTTTCGATAAGGCAGAACTTGGGGAAATCTTGTGTTTCATGTATTCATCTCAACCCTTCAGAAGAATGTGTGCCTGAACATTCTCTCAGAGTAAGGTCAGATGTGGCTGATGGGCATTTGATCCATCAGATCATAATGTGAACCTCAGGAATGAGCAAACTTCTATCTAAAAAGAAATGCTTTATTCAGAGGAATTTAAAAGAGAGCCTTTCCCACTACTTTTGAGTCATGTGCTCCTTCCCACTGAGGTCTCCACTGCACCATCCCAACTTGCAGTGCCTTGGTGGGGAGGAGAAGGCAGTGAGGGCTGAGTCCAGGTTCACCTTGGGATGTGCAGAGCTGGAATAACTCTCCTCTCCCCTGCATAGACACCAGATAGACTCTGGTGTCTCCCCTATAGACACCAGATATTTCCTTCTATTCCTAGAACTAGGAAAAGGCACTGTCAGCCTTGACTTCCCCTTCAATCAGATCCCTCAACTGCTAAACCTGATTTCAGAGAGGAGACCGCTTCATGTTAGTTCATAAAACTACAAAATAACAACAGGAAAGAAACCCTGAACAAAATCCCTTGTGTGCTTAGGTCCAGACATCCCTTCTTGAGCTGTAATTTGTGGCTGTCTGATCACTTTGGAGCTGTAGCATTGATTTCCTCACTCCTCCCTCCCAAGGCCTGAAGAGCTCCACTGGCTGCACTTCTGGGCTGCTCTTGAAAATACTGATCCTTTCTTGAAAGCTGGAGGGGGAATAAATCACCTAAGAAGCCTGCATGAAATTCAGCCACAGTAAAACCAAACACAGTGGCTGAAGGCAGCTCCTCGTTGGGAGTTTTCATGCCCATACTGATGCTGTGGGAGCTGTGCCACATCTGCAGGCGTGTGTTTGGATCCAGCTGTGCTCTGCTGCAGGATGGCAGCTCGTCACATCTGGTTCCCCTTGATTACACTGCTGAGAAAACACCTTGTTCTCATTTTGAAGCAGCAAAGATGGCAGAAAGTCCCTTTATTCACTGTAATCACTTTGGCTGGGAGAGAGAATAGCAACATCCAGTAAGATGGAGCTACCAAAGGTCAAGGCAGAAATAAGATGAGAAGTTTTGCACGGAGCAGAATTAATCCTCACAACATCCTTTGAGTTTCTGTAGGGATGGCCACTTTAAGCTGAAGTTTAAAGTTCCAGAATGCTGGTCCAGACCTGATCTTCTGTGTAGGGTGTCTTGAGTCCAGCTTAGCTCTTTGAAGGTCACCCAAGCCTCTGAGCTATCAGTTACCTGTTCAATACACATCTCTGAGGGTCTCACAACGGCTGATAGGAAATAGTAGACCACATGGCTTAAACAGAAAGGAAATCTCTGAATTCTTGCCTTGCTGCTCTCCAAGCAGAGCACTGGATGGCCCAGGGATTGAGGTGGAAGAAAGAAGGGGCAAAGCAGTGATGGAAATGGGGTGAAGAAACATGTTATTTTTCTGATTTAATACTCAGCCACTGGCTGGATGTGTAACTTGGGCTAGCTGCAGTGTAAAGCTCCCTCTGGACAACCATAGGTTTGGGCTTTTTCCTTTTCCTTGCTTCTTGGAAAAGAAAAAATTGCTGGAACACCCTCACTGGAAAACCAGATGTGGCATCTTGAAGCTGAATTTTCTCTGGTAAATAAATTCCACGATGAAACTGAACTAAACAAGGCTGTTAACTAACCTTGCCCTGCTGCTGAAGAGTTTTGTAGAGTTTTCAAACATCCTTGTGATTATTCTGTTCTCTCACTGTTCTCCCAGTGCCACGTCAAAACATTACATGACTTGAAAGCCCCAAAGTCATGGAAGGGGGTATGGGAGGAGGAAAATACAAAGAAACTTGTACAGACTGCTGTTGGAGGGGAATGAGGATTTCCCCCCCGCCCCCCACAAGCCCCAGTAACCACATGAAAGCCCTTTAAAAAATAACAAAACCGTCTTCTTTGTAGCAGATCTAGTAGTGCAGGTAGCAAAGGCTGGTATTAATTACCTGATGGAGCTTATTGCTGCAGGTGGCAGGCAGTCAGGAGCTGAGTGCTTGGGTGGCCAGTTGCACTGGTTTCCATAAAGCCAACAGGACACCTTGGCTCCCGCAGCCCCCGGAGGAGACGCAGAGCAGGTTTCTGGAAGACATTGCCCTCCCAAAGGAGCCTGGTCTGGCTTTCTGGAGCCACCTGGATCCAAATGCGTGCAGACGTGTGCCTGCCTGTAAACCAGAGCTGCTGGAGGAGGAGGAATCACTCATGTGACACAAACAGGAGCCTTCCAACAGCCGGCACCGTGGGTGCTCCAATTAACGGTGCCACGGCGATCGCGGCTGCTCATGGGTTCATTACAAAAGACAGACAGACATCTGCAGGGGTCTTAAAATAATGATTCCTTTTATCTGGTGATTGGCAGAGGTGGGGTGACAAGGATCTGCTGCTTAGCATAATCTGAGACTTTTTCTTCTCTTTTTTTTGGATACCAACAGAGGATGTGATGCGGGCAGCTGGAGCGGTGGCTCGGGGAGGACAGCGGGGCTGCAGCAGGTCTTTGCCTCTCTCACCCCCCTGGAGCAAGCCCTTCCCAAAGTGCTCAGCCCTGAGGTTGAGGATGAAGTCACTCCTGGTCTCCATTGCTCCAATGAGCTGCTGGTGCTTTCTGAGGACACATTTTCCCTGCAGCCCGGGCATGTCCTTGGCTCTGTGCACTGAGTGCCAGGGCACAGACCCCAGGCTGACCCAAGTGCCTCCTGCCTCCTCCTGCTTCAGTGTCTCTGCTCAGATCTGTTACCATCACTGCCAAGGCCTTGCTCAGAACAGGCAATAATGGTAGAAGTTCCCTTTGAAATTTCCTCTCTTCCCAAGGCTGCACAGCTCTTCCATTGCTGGTCCCTTTCCTAAAGGCAAAGTGACTTCCCCTCCCTTTCAGCCTCTTCACTCTCCCTGCCTTGGGAAACATCCTGGAACTCTCAGAGGAGGTAACTGCACCCGTCCAAATCAATTACTGGGACATCCATAGGGAAGAGACTTGTGCCAGTTCAGGCTTCTCATGAGTCTTCTGAGATCCCTGAGGTTTTAGTATAAATTATTTTTCTTATGCCAGGCCCAGCAATAGAAAATAAGAAGAGGTTATTAGCTATTTCCTAATTATACTCTGACCTTTTAGAGTATTATTCAGTTATGGATTTCAAATCCATTTGCAAAGTTTGGTGAACTAAGTCCCAGCATAAAGAAGTGCCACCTTATTTTTCAGGTCAGAAAAGTAATGTGTTTTCCCAAAATACATGAGGAGCTGAGCAGGGATTAGACCCCAGACACCCAGCTCACAATCCCCTGCTTTTACTGCCAGCTCAGCCTTTCCTCATTCTGGTATGGGAAAAGCAATTGGGAATAAGAAGCTATTACTGGGGCAGGCAGTCTGTGGGGGATAGAGTTACACTTTTTGCAATAATGTATTATTTAGGACTAGGTTGCCATTTGAGATGGACTCAGGCTGCAGATTCAGAGGCACTGCTGGGATTGAATACTGAAAACCCCAGTGTGGGGAAGCATTTGAGCAGAGAAGCATTTGAGTTTGAGGTGTGGGATCTATTACTGTGGATTCCCAGAGATGTCTGTTCCAGAGGTCTACAGCACATCTTCTGCAGCACTTATCTCTTGCCCTCAACATATATTTTACCATTTAGGAGGAGAGACAGGAGGATTTTCTCTGTCATAGCATTATGATTCCTCCCTCTTATTGACCAGCTCAAGCAAAATTATTTGCAGATCTAATAGAAAGGGCAAAACTTTCTCATTATTTTTTTTTCCTGGCTCCTATTACATTGCTGTGTATTTGGAATGTGTGTCAAAATAGAAGAAAAAGGGATGCTGATATGTTTTATTTGGTCTTTCATTTGAGGCTTGCTAGCTGTTTTCAAACTGAACTTAAACAGAAGGCCACAAGAGTTTAAACCTGATTAAAAGGATGCTGGGGAACATGAAATGCTGCTCTCCAGAAGCTCTCAGGCTCCCTGTTAATCTGTGCTGATGCCTTTTGAGCATCGGGGTTAAGAGACAATAAAGAACATGGGGCAAACGGGATCAAGACAAAAAAAAGTGAATTAGTAAATTAATGAAGAAAGATCTTGAGAAAAATGTCTTTGATACCTAAAAATAACTAATAGTGTGTGTTAGTTTAAAAGCATATTTTCAATGCAGGGATAAGAGCACGCAGCAGGGAGGAAAATACAAGAGAGAGGCTGGAGTAGAGAGTGTAGAGGGTGAATTTAACTGACAATAGATCACTCAAGCCTGTGGTATTGCATTTAGAGGGTTAAAAGGCTAAACATCTTCGTATTTAATGGAAGATGCTCCTAGAATTCTCAAAAGCAAAAAATGGAGAGAAAAATCTGCAGCCTGGGAACTTGAAAGAGCTGCACTTTTGAGCCCAGAGCCTGGAAAGCTGCAAATCTATTCAGTGGGGAGACCCAACAGATCTGTTCCTTCTCTTCAGCCCCGCAGCGGGATTTGGGATGCTGAGGCTGATCTCAGGTGTGCTGCTCACCCTGCCCCATGTCCAGGTCACTCCAGGATTAATTCACCTGCAGCTCAGGTTTAAATTAGGAGTTTTCAGGGCCTTTCCACCTTTATTCATGGACAAACACTCTTGACCAGTGGATGAGGAGGGACATCAATCAAGAAAGGTTTGCTTTGCTGACAGCACGTCAGGCCAGCAGTGAGTTTACAGTGAAATATTTTGGGTTTATAGTGAAATACTTTGGGTTTGTAGTGAAATACTTTCTACCACTTTGTTGAAAATTGCTCTTGGGTATTAATCAGGCTGGTATTTGCAGGCTCAGGACCAAAATGAATGATTATAATTCAGAAAACTACAGTAATGTGCTTATGGTTGTCTTTGCTAGAATTTTATCACTCAGTATTTGAATCAAAAAGTCACCTTTTTTTTTTTTTTGGTAGGGAAAGCATGCTCTGTAGGTAACCTGCCCTCCCTAAAAACCAATAAATTACGTTCTTGGAGAACAAAGATCTAAGGATGCTCTATAGAAAGGAATAACATGAACAAGGCTGTACCATACATTAAAACCAGCAAAACTGCTTAAGGCAATCCAAATGCATTTTTTTATTAGTATTGTGTTGTGATGCTAAACAGAAAATGACAACTGTGAATAAAATAAAGGTCTTCATTGTGCATGAAAAATTCAAATTGTTACTTTAAGGAGCGATTTATTTTTTTTTTAAACATCATAAAACATTTATGATAACATTTTACAAAATTAGGAAGGGGAGAATTGGCTTGAAATCTTCTAAATCCATTAAATTTTCACGTTGTTGTTCAAAGCAATGGTTAAAAAAGCAAGAAAAGAAAAAGGTCTAGAAGGCATGAATATAGATATTTGAATATATATTTGACAGCTTTATCTGAGAATCAGAAGTCTGGAACTTGAACTAATTTAGGGCTGAACGAAACTTTTATCTGTGGGCTGGCTGAGAATTTCTGAATGATTAATGACTGCGGCAGAGCATGAACTTTCCAGGCTGCAGAGGGAAGAAGAGGGTCATTCCCAGAAGATGCTGGATGCAGTTGAGCCAGAGACAAGGCAGTGAAACCACTTTGCTGAAAGTTCAGGGAAAATCTTTGTGTCTCATGAGAAACAGTGAGTTTCTCAGGTCTAAGTGTCTTTAGGCACCTTTGCAGTAAGTTTTTCCTCTCTCTAAGCAGCTGCAGCAAGAATTATGCTCCAGGGAAAGGAGAGGGAGGTGGTGACCTTGCTAAAGCCAGCAGGTCTCTGCTGCCTCATGGAGAGGCACAAAAATGAGGACCTGAAAACCATTTTCTGGCAGCTGCTGTTATGGGCTTTGGGTGGGTGAGCACATCTCTCCCAGGGCAGGGTCAGGGACTAAACCCCCAAAACACAGCAGGATGGGGGACTGCCCCAGCTGAGACATGCTGGAGATGGTTTCAGGTGAAATTATAGTGGTTTTATATGAAAAATTGAAATAATGGGCTATGGGAGTGCAGGGAGTGGAGTAAGGAGGAGCTGGCGTGTTGGGAAAACCGTGTGTGTGTTGAGCACAGTGGGAGTCACATCTTCCACCGTGCCAGGGGAACAGGGCCCTGACACCCCCACATGCCCAGGGACCCCAGGCACACCATCCCTGTCCCCTCCCTTGCAGCTGGGAGAGCCCTCCCCATGCGCTCCCACACCGCCCGCCCGACAAGAGCGGCAATTTGTTCCCTCTTAAAGCGAAATTAATTGTGGCACAGGAGTAAATGCGAGGACTTCAAACGAGCCAGTGACTCCGACTGGAGAAGTTGGCACTTGGAAAACAAACACGAGCAGCAGCAACATCCTTGTGTGTCATGCTGCACTCGCAGAGAGACTTTTGAAATCCCGGCTCCGCGCTCTCTGGTCGGCGGAGCCGCGGGAAAGCCACTCGCTGCATTTTGCCGGTTAGTAATTACATTTTTCATATTTTATTTATTTCCTCAAAAGGAACAAGTAATTATTACACAATACTTTCCCCCCACACCAATTTGGAAGATTTATCAATTATAATCTAGGAGAACGGCCCCATGTTAGACTTCAAATGTGTCTCATTAAAGATATTTTTTAGGCAGAGTGGTGGAAAAACAAAGAACTGCTGTGCTGTTGTCTTTTACTTCGCTTTAATGTCGGGTTCAGAAGTAATGATGTTGGGAACAATCATTCTTCAAGACTGTGTTTCTTTGTGTTTACTCATTAAACATGAGAACCAGGTGCTCTCACGGGGAAATGCTCATTCTAACATTGGCTTTAGAAATCAAAAGTCTCTTCACTTTCACTAACAAGCACAGCTTCGCAGGGAAGGGACTGTGAAGAAAGCAGCCAGGACCTGCTTTAAAAATGGAATATTAGTGCCCAGCCCATAGAAGCCGTTCTGATTTTGGAGAGCTCTTGGTGGGAGGCATATGATTACAGGGTGCCTGATGTTTGGTCTTGGTGTTCAGAGCTTCCTAGGGAGAGAGGGGCTCCTTTAGAAGCAGTGGAGGTCAGCTCCTGCTCTCATTCTCCTCCAGAGGAACCTGTCCATCCTCACTGATCAGCCAGGGCAACCAGCTCCCCTGATTGTGCAGTGAATACCCCTGTGGAAGGCAGTTCAAGCTCTGTGACATCTCCTGAGCTGTTCAATGGCCTCTGTGTAGGCATTTCACGCCATTCTGGACTCCTCAGGTCACTCAGGAGATCTGCCCAGGCTGGTAGGTGCAACAGCAGCTGGTGGGACATGGAGTGTGCAGAGGTCAGGGAGGTGCCCCAGGGCACGTAAGGGTGCCATCTGCTCATCCCTGTGCAAGCACAGCTCCACCTCAGCTGGGACGTGCTGGCAGGATGTGATGGGGTCACATCAGGGCTTGGAAGACTGAAAATCTCTTGTTTGTGGGGGAAAGTCACTCAGTTTTCTTGAAGTTTCTGTAGGCAGCATTCAAGAGTCCAGAGTACAGGTCCAAGCTGAGAAGCTGATCTAGCTCTGAAAGTTTCTCTGTTATCTGTGCCCACAATATTCACAATCTGGTGCCTGTATTGGCCATGAATATTTTTTGATCCCTTCAGCAATGAGGGAATGGGAAAATTCAGGACTGAAATCCCAAGTTGATTTTCTTTCCCTGGTTTTCATGTGGGGCATACCTGGGAATGTTCCATAGGGAACCAAAGATTCTCTGTGGTATGGATAAGAGTGGGAGGGAGAGAAATGCTCTCCCTTTGTTGGATGCACAGAAGGTGGCATGAGTGCATCTGGACAGGAGGCAAAGGGAGCAGTTGTGCAAGGACATTTCTCTGTAAAAAACCCCCTGGGTATTTTCCTTGAATTCTGAAAACTTTCATATTACCAGAGACTGAAATTTAAAAAAAGAAATTAAATTATTTTGCTGTGGAGTAGAAAACTTCCATTTCTGCAGGAAGTGCTTTTTTTGCAGAATTTCAACCTTTCCTAATTTTAGTCCCAGTTTAGTGGAGTTTGGGGCTGGACTTTCATTTGCACTGATTTGCAGCACTGTTTCCCTCCCACCCCTCCCCACCCCACCCCGGGCTGTGAGTGGCAAAGGCAGCACCAGCCAGTACATTCATCCATTCACGTGTCAACCTCCATTAATAATTATTCAAATTGTCCAACTGCCCTAAATGGGCTTTGCTGGAGGGCTGCTCACATTCCTGGCCACTGCACAGCTCCGCTTGCCAAGCCCCTGAGCCTCTGAGCCATCCCATTGATGGAGAACCTGAATCTGTGTTAAAAGCTGTGAATCTGCTTTCCTGCTTCCAGCCCACCTTCACAGAGCCCGGCCGCTTAAACTTTTTACTTGTCCTGCAGGAAAGCCTGTTAGTGGGAAGATATCAAGGGGAATCTGTGTAGATCTGATTGGCAAGCTGTGTTCTTAGTTCTTGGTGCTTTTTTGAGTCGTCGTCTTTTCCCCAGCAGTGCCTTTTAATTCTGGTTTTATAGCTGACCTTGTTACTGTTGTTAGTACGGTTTTTCCCTTTCCCTTTTTTTCAGCGTAGCACTTCTGTAAATGTTTTTGTTCTTTGTTCTAGTTCACTGTCCCTTTGAGGTTCCCTCTGATGTCTAGTCAGTGGCGTGTTTTTGATAAATTCTTCCCTAGCTGGTGCATCTTCTCTCCAGGTATCAAAAATCAGGGCAATGGTTATTGAAGGGACGCTCATTAAAGTGAGCCACGATTTCAGTGCTGCTGCCTCTGCTAAGGAGTGGGTGCCTCCGAGTCAACAAATGGGCCAGCATTTAAACAAAGAAGCAGGAGAGCTGCCCTTGCAGACCCTCCGGGCAGCACCTCAGCCGAGCGCGGGGCTTTGATTGCCACGCGTGTGATGGGGGGAGCAGCAGCCCTGCAAAGTCCCTGCCAGCCACATCCCACACCCACCCAAACAGAGCCGCCTCCTCGTGCTCCCACACAGCCAAGCTCTGCTTGGATGGCCAAGGGGAAGGATTGAAAGATGGGAAATGGCAAAAGGAGCTCTGGTTTGTACCTCTGTGCTTAGAGCTGCTGTGCACGAAAAGGGTGCTGGGATGGGCACTAGGCTGGAAAGTTCCTTAAGTCCTGCTGGCACAGCAGCCACGTTCTGGCCTTGGCTTCTCTGTGGGAAGATGAGCTGGCTCTGACCCCCTCCATGGGTATATTGACCTGAACCAAGTCCTTGGCTTCAACCTCAGCCAAACCAAACAATCTGTGCTGCAGCAGAACCCGAGTCACATGCAGTTCAAAGCGGTTTCTCTGTGTCTTAAGGGTTCTGTGTAAAGCTCTGCCTGGTTCCCTGGGAACCCTCTTTTTTGTCAACTTGTCCCCAGGCACCAAGAGATCACCCACTCAAAGTATTTTTGAGCATGATGTAAGATTTGCTGCATCTTCTTGAAGTCCTCTGTGGACAGTGAGCAGAGCAGGGAGGACCAGCAGCTCCAGGTTCTTTGTGCCAGCCCAGTGGGGAGCTGGGGAATATGGTGATCCTCATAAAAGTGAAACCAGCAGTCCCACCTCTATACTTTCCCAGCACAGACGTTTTGTCTTGGATTATTTGGGAAGCTTTCTTGTGTTCTGCATGGTAAATAGGCTTTCCTTGAGTCTCTCATGTTGGAGGTTTAACGATGCAAAGGGCTTTGTTCTGGTTACATGGCAGAGAACAGCTCCAAGGTTTGTTTACACCAAAGGGCAAGGGCATAATAATCCTCTCTGTGCATCATGCAAGGGCTTGCAGCAGGAAAGGTAACATCTAATGACCTTCATTTCTTAAATGCCTTCCAAACTCCTCCTCAGACACTAGAGGGTGAAGCTCTGCAATTCCACTGAAAAGTAAGTGACAGAGGGAAAATGAACCACGGAAAGGTCAAAGCTGGTGTCTGAGCCAGGAGACTTGGCTGCTTTGATTATGTCAGTGCTGCCCTATATTCTAAGAACCTTTAGGAAATTAAAGAATCTCTGAGTTGGAAAAAGTTGTAAAGTTGAAGTTAAAAACAAGTTTGAGTGGCCTTTGGCAATGCCTTTTGTGCTTCTGAAATACTGCAAGATGCTGCTCCCTGACCAGGCAGGCCCCACTGGCTGTGCTGAGGATCCAGCAGAAATTCTGCTGGAGTCCAATGTGACACAGATTCCCAGGACCATCAGCAAAGCCACTCTAACAAGCCAGCCTTAAAATAAGCTCAACCTAAAGTTCTCTTCATGGCTTCACTTCAGAAATCAAACCAGCTGCCAAGTGCAAATGCTGGAAGTACATCCCTTAATTTAACATTAACTTCAGCTTGTTGCAACTTGATGGGCATACTCCAAATGCACCACTGCTTTGTTCTAACTCTAATTCGCTCATCTACACCTGCCCAGACTGCTGGTGACTTTCCCATTTGTATGCACATGTACAAGTCCTGGTGTTGAGTTGTGTCAGCAAACACTGCTCCTAGTTGCTTTAAAAAGGTTGCGAAATGCTTGTTTGGTGCCAACGAGCTTCACACAGCCAAAAATGAAATGCAAATAGGAGGTTTGGCCCATTGCTGGTGAGACTCTTCAAAGCTGGGCTCCCCTTCCTGTGATGTGAAGACTTTGAGATGGAATCCCCCCAAGCAAGAACAGCTCTCAGAAGGGGTGCCAGCACCTGGTAAAATCAAAGCTTTGTAGATGGGCCTCCCCATTGATAGAAGTCTTTGCATAAGTATCCTCCTATCTTCTCTGATGCCTTTCCAGTGTCAGCAAACTGCGAGCTCCAAAATCAGGCACGGGGTGGGATCCCTGTGCTGCTCCCTCACTGGAACAGCAGGTCTTGGCTTTGCTGGAGGCAACCACCCAACCGCAGAGATGGGTCCCACTGACCTGTCTGACTCAGGGGCTGGCAGGTGAATCCCAGCAGATCTGCTGGGGTGGTTGGAGATGTTATCACACCCCCACTTCCCCTTCTCTCTGTCCTACCCCTGCCCACCCCTCCCCGGCAATGCTGGAAGAGCAAAGCTGTGCTGGCACCATGAGCTCTCCAGGGGAAACCCAGCAGCTTCATGGAGAGGGAGGGAGGGAGGGAGGGAGGGAGGGAGGGAGGGAGGGAGGGAGGGAGGGAGGGAGGGAGGGAGGGAGGGAGGGAGGGAGTGTTTTCTCCCAGATTCCACAGGGCTGAGCCTCTGATTCCCTGTGCCACAGGAGCAGGAACACCTCGAAGGGGCAGGGCAAGGTGAGAATGGGGCAGTAGCAGCATTGAAAGCTCTTGCAGGTCTCACCTGCTGAGCCCTAGCAAGGCAAATTCTGCTTTTTGGATCTCCCTGAAGAAGATGATGGTGTGGCAAATGAGGGAAGTGCCATGATTTGTTTTCAGTGTGTAACTGGGGCATCTTCCAGTGGAAGTTCGATGCTTTCAACCACCCTCCCCTGACTTTCTCAAAAAGAGAATCAATCACTTCATCCTCTTTCCAGAACCAGCCTCTGCTCCTCTTCCTCAGGCTGTTCTTCACCAAAAGGGTGCTTCTCCCACACAAGGCAAGGCATTAGATGGTTCACAAATTATTTTTTATTATCTGATTGGGCACTCTTTTACTTCAATGTGTAACCTGCTGAATTACAAGGAAAAATTCTTTTCTGCTCTAAATTCTCTCTTACAGGGAAGCCTTAAAGCACTCAGTTTTCCTCATCCCCAGAAGATTTCCACTAACAAGGCATAAGAAACAGGAAGGAGTGAGGTTTCATCTCACTTTTCATCCTTTCCTCTAATCAAACAACACTCCCTGGCACCCTGCACTACCTGTCTTGGAGCCTGTTCTGGGGTGAGGGTTGTCCTCTGGCCAGGAAGGATGGGGGTGGAAATGAAAAGAAAAACCCGCAGGCTCTCCCTGGGAAGAGGAACTGGGAGTGCAGTGGTTTGGGCACACGGGCCAGGAGAAGGATGTTGGCTGATGAAGTGTCCTTGTAAGTCCCCTGGTGTGTGGATAAACAGCAGGAGGAGTGTGTGTGTCTCCTTCTGGTTGTGTTTCTGAGGAGCCCAAAGTGCTCTGGTCTCCTGAGAGGGTGTCTGATGAGACATGGGCTGCTCCTCTGCTTGTCTTTCTCCAAGTCCTTGAAGATGCATCTTTGGCATGCCTGGGGAGGGAAGTGGTTGCTTGCACTGAAACACCCAGGAGAGGGTCCTGTGGGAAAAAGTCTGCCATGAGGACCATGGCTGCTCTTCGCTCTTCACAGAGGGGGGCTCAGCTGGGTTATTGCCATAATTTCAAAATGTTTCATTTCTGAGCAAGAAATCCAGTGCTTTTGTCCACCAGACCCCAAACTGGAACACTCCGTTAAACATTAAACTGGAAATATGATAAAACTGCATATTATGGTTTTAATGAATTATCTGTTTTAGAATGGGGAAACAGAGGAGAATTGCTGGCGTAAGTGTGGAATAAGATTTTTCAAAGGAATTACCCCAGCCAAGGCCCAGGATAAAAGTATTTTCAATAATAGCATTAGACCAAGAAGCAGCACAGCAAGAAATGCCAACTGTAGTCTCTAAATGCTTAAGCAACTTGAAATCTAAAGATGAAAAGGCACTGTACACTATTTACTCTTCTTAATGCTGAATTGTACAGACATACATTTATATTTTATACCTCTTTGAACTGGGAAATATGTATAATTCCCACAAGAGGATAAAGTATTTTTGCACTGAAGGATTAGAGAGGTGCTGTGTAAAAGACAGTTTCAGGTACAGCTCTGAAAGGGTCTTTGACAGTAGGTCTGGCCAGTGCTCTTGTTCTTTCATTAGAGCCCAGAACTGGTGCATCACGTCTGCGTTTCGCGAGCGAAGGCGCTGGAGGGGAACATCAGCAGTCCGAACAGATCTTAAGCAAATTGCTGCTATTTGAAGGCAGAGTTCTGCTTCAAAATCAAGAGGCTGATAAATGTCTTTGACTGCTCCCCAGCCTTTGTGGTGGTCTCCACCAGGGTGACCCACTGGACCTCATCCACGCACAGCCACAGCCTTTGTGAGGCGCTTCCAGCGTGGCCCAGCTCCTCAAACCGGGCAGTGGGAAGTGCTGGCTCTTGTGGAGTGCTCCCGTTTGAACCCAACCCGTCATCTCCTCAGATGCATTTCTCTGCTGGGAGGTTATTAGGAGTGACAAGCCTCTGGTAATGTAATCTAGCATTTGTATAAAGCAACTGCCAAGTCCTGCAGGTGACTCCTTTGTGGCCACGCTCGGAGGAACAGTGCGAGGAAGGGTCGCTTCGGCCTTTAAACTTCTTCAGTGTACACGGAGGGGAGAAAAGACAAATAAAAGCCAGGCAGTTTAGCTTGTACCATCATTTAGCAAGTTCTATCGGCTCAGCTGAAATGGCTGGAAAGGGATACTGCCCTTCTGAGTCGGTTTCATTTGATTGAATGTGTCATCAGATCTGACCACGAGCCTAATAAGGGCAGAAATATTTCCTTAGGATGACAGAATCCCATTTATCTGAAGGTTTTCTCTTCCCTGACGTCGCTTGCTCTCGGGCAGGGCAGCTGAGGGGATGCCAGGCGGGCTCAGCCCCTGCCTGCCCCTCTCCACCCACTCTCCCGTGGGCTCGTGCTGGGCTGATTGTGGGGAATTCTTATTTTCTGTGGATCCGGCATGTGCAGCGGGCTCCGGGCATGGGGTCGGTTCTGGTGGCAGGGAGCAGGGCTTTGCCTCCTGCAGCCAGGGATGGGGCAGTGAGTTCTAACCAGCAAATATCGGTTTGAAGCCTCCATTGTGCCAGCCCACCGTGGGGAGGGGGAGAGGAGCAGATAATGAGCTGCTGCATGATCAACCGCGAGAAGAAGGTATAAAAGATATAGACCATTAGAAAAGAACAAGGCTTTAAATGCCATCTGAGATTTTAGCTGAAAAGCCCTTTATTAGGTTAAAAAAAAAATCTACATTTAACAATATAGAGTACCCAGTCCTGTAGATTTCTACCGCAAACTCCTCTGAAGTAAACTACAAAGGATTGTGATGTTTCTTCTTTCAGACTTTTTTTTTTTTTATATGAACTTTTTTTAAGGCACCGTATCCCAGTGAACTATCCTCCATTTCTTTTTCTTGCTGAAGCTGCAGATGTACATTATGCTAGTGTGAAAAAAAGCTAATTAAACTGCATAGACTCTGCAGGAGGCAGAGAAGGCCTGCAGTGCACGGGGGATGATTGATTTGGACTGTCACACAGCTCTGCTGGGTGTCATAACTTAGTGACAAATAAAGGATTACAGTGTCCCAGAGTAACTCTCTCCCTTTTATTGTTCACCAGACATCAAAGCACAAAAGCATATTAGCATTTTTAATAAGTAGTTAGGTCAGTCATGGCTTACAGTTTGGAATTACTTTCTCTAAAACTAAAAAAAAAGAAAAAGAAAAAAAAGAAAAACCAAACTTATTGGTAGATTAAAAAATATAATACCCACAAGGCAGGAGTGATTCTTCCATTGCTTTCGATTGGGAGTGCATTATTTGTCTAAAACATGAGAGGAATGCCAGCCCCTAGCCCATTGTCTGAAAGGGAGAATTCTAGCTATAAAAATAATATTAAGAAGTTGAAAACATTTTATCAGAAAAGCAATTACTGAACTTCTAGCATTCAAGGCCTGTGTGTTGCTTTATTTGTGCATTTTCATGGGGAGCTTATTGTTTTCTGCTTACAATTAACAGTATAAAATGACTTAATTTTTTAAAAATCACCTTATCTCTAATGTACATGTATCCTTGGAAATAAGGTTGGGGGTATCTTGTATTTTTAAGAAAGCATAATAATAATAATAATAATAATTTGAGGGCATTTACTTTGAATAAACAGAAGTTAGATATGAAAATAAGAACTGGGATGGAATAATGAGGCTGGTGTTTTTATCAGGATATAATTAGCTGGGCATAATTGTTAACCTTTCCATTTGGAATGGGCAGAGCTTTTTTAGATATCGTTGCTCTGTGGATGGGGACAAAATAGCACAGGCAGGATAAATCCGTGGGAATGCTGGGCTGGTTCTTGGGCGCTCGCTCTGTGTTCACACTCATCCTGTGCAAACCCACAGCAGCAGCTGGGAAATGTCCCTTCCCCAATGCAGATGCCCCAGGTGACTTTGAGATGTTTATCAACACCACACAGGGTTTGAGCTAAACCTTTGTACAGGAGGATTTGGCTGGAAATTCTGTTCTCCGCAGTGGGATTGATCAGAACCAGAGACTGAGGGATAGGTGAGGCTGGGTGGCTCCAGAGCTGCTGCTCCATCCATGCCCGTGGCAGATTGAGATTCCCATCCTCCCTTGGAAAAGAAAGGCTGCACTAAAGCTGCAGTCTCCTCTGCTCCCCTCTCTATGGCAAAAAAGTCGCCAAAACATTATCCACGTGTGAAGTGCAGCAGCTAAAATCAGTTAATTTACCCCAAAGCACCGACACATTTGACACATTTTGGATGACACATTTGACACATTTTGGACGGCCCCTGTCGCTGGTATCAGTTGCTATCCCAGCACTGTCACTAGCAGGGTGCTGTTAGTTCTTGTGCTGGTCTTTGGGGGCATTAACCCTTTGCTGACCAGCTTTCTTTATCTTGGGTCTCCTTTATCCTATTGCTGCTACTCCACACCTCGTTGGAAAAGGATCCAGCACTAAGAGCACCAAGGTTGGTTTTGGTGGCTGGAGCCCCGTTTTCTGCACCTACCCTGCAAGATAGGGGAGGGACTCAAGAGTTTCTTCTGCACTTTGTGGGGAAATGCCACTTTTCAATAGGACACTTGGCTGAGCTCATTTTGGGTGTGTCCCCTTCACTCATCACCAGCAAGAGCAAACAGTGCCACCAGACCCCAACAATGGGACAGCTTCATTTTCCTGTATGGACAGCAACCTGTCCTGGGGGAAGCATCCTTTACTCCCAGTTATCTCTTAAATTTCAGATTTTCTTGCCCTTTTCTTCCATTCCTGCAGCAATACTGACTGCATGCCTGCCTCACTGAGGACCGACAGACTTCCCTCTGTCAAGAGCAATGGATGCTGGAGTGGAAAGCTGCATTAGGAAAGAATAATGCGTATTTTTAATTTTATATTATACATATATTTCAGGAGCTGAAAATGGGGAAGACAGCCAAGATCTCTGTGGAGCTCCAGCAAATATTCCATGGATCATCAGTGGTGCAAGGCCACATTTGGGGAGATACTGGAATGGGCCATAACAGCTGTAAAGCAGATACAGTTTTCTTATTATCCCTGGAGGGGTGTTTCTTTCTTTTTCCTCCTTTTACAACTATTCTTTTAATACCTCTTAAATGAAAGCTTCATTTGCTTGGTATGAAATTACTTTTAAAAAAATAATCAAAGAACTTCATTTTTCTTTACAAGAAAAAAACCTGCCACCTGGATACCTGTGTGACAGACACCTTATAAATACCTGTGAGGAATAAAAAAAGATGATAGGAAATCATTAATTCTCAGAGAAAAGAAACAGTTTATCACTCAAGATTAAATAATAATATTATTAAATACCTTGTGCCTACACAAAAGTTACTTAAGATAAGAGTGGAGATGTCCAAGGACAGAACAGTATTTACCCATCTGTAGGTGACAAAACACTGAAACACAGTGCAGGAATTTTTGATGGTGGAATTTCCACCTAATTTTAATTTCCTTTCTTTGATTCAAATAAAACCTTCCATTTAAGTTTAATGTAGTCCTTTCTAGTAAATCCAAGCTCGCCATTCTTCGGGGCATTTAAATCCATATCCAGAGCTGAATTTTGTGGTGTGGATCCACCACCTGTATCTGTGTGAGCTGGTCCCAGTGAGTCTTGAATATTGTGCATTCTTGGGGCTACAAGGACATGATGGAAGACTCTGTCCTCATGTTACAGACAAGCTGTAAATCTCAACAGGACACGGGATCTGAATGCAGGAGACTCTTAATCTTGGCAGGAGTCAGCAAGTCCCCTCTGTACTCACACAAAAAAGGCAATTTGCATGAGGATTGTTGCAAACTCTGTTCCTCAGGATCTTATTTTTTTTGCTGATTTCCTCCTTTCCCCAGAAAAGAGACAACGGTGTGAACTGATTTATTTTCTGTCGGACACATCAGCATCATTTATGCATACCAGCATTTTCCAGTTATTTTTCTAGACCTTTCTGGGATCTGGGAGTCTCTTCCTGCTTGTGAATCCTGTACACTCACTCATTCTTGTAATTTGGGAGGCTCCTGCATATTTGAAAGCGATGGCTTCATTTGTTTTTCCAAGTTCTTACTGAATCACTTGTTGGTGTACAAGTGACATTCCAAGCAGCAGATTAATGAAAGCGCCTTTCTTCTTTGTACAGTTGTATTACGTCAGAAATTTCTCCACACGCACACCAGTTCCAGTTATCTGATTGATACACTTAGACATCACGCATGAAATATGCTTTTATTCATGTATTTGTGTCTATAAACTGAAAAGGAGCCTTTATTCTGGAGGAAGAGTCCTGCAGCTCGGCGCTGAACTGCACGGCTCCATCAACAGTTGAGCTGGACTCTGGCCAAAACCCAGCCTTATCTATTCCAGCAACATCAGTGCAAGGAACCACAAGAGGTGAGCTTGGAAAGATCCTTGTGGGGAAAAAAAAAAAAAAAACCAAAAAAAAACAAAGCCAAACAAAAACCCCAGACAAAGTCATTATGTCACTTCAAATCCACGGCTGGGAGATTCTGGCTGGTGTTCTTGGCCCCGCTCTCGGCTGTGGGGTCCTCGTGGTGCAAAGGAGAAGCAAAGGGCAGAGCTTGTCTGACCCTAAAAATCATTATCTGAGGGCATGGCCCTTAGGGCTCCATGTTCCATGTGCTGCACGGTGTGGAAAGGCTGGGGGGAGCTGGGAAGGCAGCCAGTGGAATAAAGCTCCTGTGGGGCCTCCTGTCTCAGAGGTGATGCATAACCACATCCCAGGCCAGCTGGGGGTGGTGTCCTCTGCTCCTGGAATTGCTTGCTGTGGGGATGAAGAGGAGGATGAGCGTTGGCTGGGGATATTTGTCCCACAGGAACCTCAGCCTGGTGAGGGCAACATTGGGCTCGGGCCCAAAGCCCTCCTGGCCCTCAAGGCAAGACCTGACAGGCAGAGGAGAAACTGGTGGAGAGCACAAATACCAGTGCTCGGGTTCTGTGAGTGAGCCTGACAGGAAAATCATATCCAGGGAAGCTGTGGCTGCCCCATCCCTGGGAGTGTCCAAGGCCAGGTTGGATGGGGCTTGCAGCAGCCTGGGATAGAAGCAGGTGTCCCAAGGCAGGGAGGTGGAACTGGACGAGCTTCGAGGTCTCTTCTCTGTTCACCTGCAGATCTGTGTGAGGCTGTGTGAACTGGGCTGTGCGAAGAGCCAGCAGCTCATTGAAAATGAGCCCATCTGCAAATAAATTGTCCCACAGCACCCTGGGAGAGGCTCAGGGGCTGCCATTGCCCACAGGCCCAGTCACAGGGCCCAGGATGTCATTTTGGGGTCACGTTTATGGCTTGGTGTCCCCCGTCTGCCAATGTCCTCCCTGCTGAAACCAGCTGGGACCAGGAGCCTTCGACCTGGATGACACTGGTCTGAGGGCAAAATGTGACCTCAGCCTGCTGTTTGCCTCACTTGTTTTATCCCGGGCATGGATATCCCGGTGAGCTGGGACAAGGAGCTGAGGTGGGGTTTTTTCCCACACTGCAGGAGGCAGGTGGAGCTTGGACCAGGCAAAAGACTGAGAAGCAACTTTTAGTTCTGTAAGAGCCAGCAATGTTCAAATCATGACTTGTCCCACCAACATCTGGAGGAGTTTGTGCTGGGCTGGGCCTGTCATCTGTAATTTTAAACCCCATCCCAGGACTTTGACTTCCTCTTTGAAAAACACCCAAGACCTGCTCAGAGAGCCCATTTGCTAAAGGATTTCCATAACCCATGAGCCATTAACAACCTCACACAAAGCAGGACCTTAACAGGCAGGCCTGGCACAGAAGCCAAAGCCCAGAGGGGTTTAATTTCTCTCCTGCCCTTGCCCAAAGTGGGCCACAGTTAATGCCAAAAGGGGTTTATGCTATTACTGCAAGAGCTCTTGGACCAAGCATTTCACTCACAAGCTTCCTATTTACTTCACTGCTTTAACACTCTGGTGATTTAAGCACATGCAGCTCTGGAAGGAAGCAGCAGCATTTGCAAAAAAAAAAAAAAAAAAAAAAAAGAGACTTTTATAGAAATATTTGTGCATCCTGTGCAAATGCAAAGCTTCACCATGGCCAAGAGGAGAAGCAAAGTTCAAAGTAATGTAGTAATTTCTAATCAAAAATATATCATATATATATTATATATATAAATATATAATATATAAAATCTATTATATATTATATATTTATAATATTTTTTAAAATATATATTACTGTATGTAAAGGGGTAACCTGGACTTAGGGGTGTTTTGGTGAGCACAGAAGTTTTCATGCTTATGCAACAGCTGAGCACTTCCCCCCCCCGCCCCCACTTGTCTTTTTTTTTCTGAGAGACAAATGAACTAAAATGACAGAGACAATGGAAAAAATAAGCATTCTTGGATCTGGACTAAATGTACTCGCAGGATAGAATGTTAATTTTACCCAGATTTGGTTTCACTTGGGGAAAAAGAAGTAGCATTTAGTCTCTCATAGCTGTCTGCATGACGTATAAATGTGGCACTTGCCAGTGTCACCACAGCAGTGACAGGAATGGCCAGGTTGGATTTTTCTGCACTAATTCCCTTCCACTGCAGAGATTTCCTGTCAGCACGTGGCCTCTCCAAGCACATGTGCTGCAGTAGCATCAGGGGTGAAGCTGGGAGCCTTCACGCCAAGTTCCCTTGCTCTGGTTGGCTTGAATCAAACCTTAATTAAAATGGGAGTGTTTTTTAATTTAATTAAGAATATTGAATCAATTAATAAGACACTTAAGTGATTACACAAAGTTAACTGAAGAGTTTGATACTGCAGCTCCTGATTTAGCTAACTCCTGATTTGATGAAGATTTCCAGCCATCCAAAAGGCTCAGGTAATTAGCATTTGATTGGGCCATAGGCTATTTTTAACCAACCACCCCTTACAGAATGTGCTGCCTACTCCAGTAGAAATTGAATATTTCAAATATACTTTTGAGAAAAACATGGAAATTCTCCCTCCAAAAAAAAGCAAGGTAAGGAAAAGTTATACTAGGAATATAATTGGCAATATGATTTTTTAAAAATTGACTTAATTGAATAAAAATCAGCAAATGCTTGTGTCAGTGGTGAGTTCCAAGCAGGGTCTGTCTCTGGTGCGAGTGTCAGGGGTGTTGTGGATGGGGGAAACACTTGAGGAAATGCTGGGCTATGGAAAAAGGGGCTGTGGAAAATGGGATTGTGGGCAGTGCTGATGGCCAGCTAATAGGACTGGTGTCCCTTTGGATATGACCCAGTACAGCTTCCTGTGGTGGCTGTTCTGCAGTGTGAAGATGTCCAGGGACACCCAGGGACACCCAGGGGCACCCAAGGACATCCACTGTTCTGCCTCCTGTCCAAGTCCTCCTCTGGGCAGAGCACAGCTGAGTCTGGGACTAAGAACCAGGGCCCAAACTCCAGGGACTCCAAGGTTTTTGGGGAATCTGGAAGGGGATATTGTATCACACATGATCAACCACGTCTGGGTGACAGCAGAGAGGGGATAAGGAAGGGGAAAATCACCTTGTCTGTAAGATCTTGCTGTCCTTTTCCTCTGTGGCATCTTCTGGTTCGGTCTAAAGGAGCATTTGCAGTGAAGGAAGTGCAATTTCTATTTACCTAGGACACAGAAAGACCTCATCATGACACCAGGGGATGTCCAAAGGGGGCCTGACCTCCCCTCATAGCACAAACATTAAAATATTCTGCTGCAGGATCACAGCGACATCTGAAACTTCCCTTCATTTTCTTCCCCCCCCCCGCTTTTTTCTCATCTCTTTGGGTCCTTTGGCCCATATGTTGCTAATTTTCTGTCTTTTCAAAGCACTCTGTTTCATTTAAAGTCAGAATACATTCTATTCATCACCATGAATTCTAGGGAAAAAAGAGATCTCGAAGGTCAGTGTTCCCCTTAATGTATAAAATAAATGAGCAAAGCCCTGGTTTTTTTCCTTTAGCTTATTACTTTTCTTAATCTACTTTTTAGGTCTACTGTGGGAGATCACAGGAGGGACTTAAGCAGTTGCTCTTAGAAAGGATTCTTATATATTCTTGCAAAAAAGGAGTCCTTCAAAACGGCAAGTCTTTGTAGTTGGATCTGCTGAGCCAGACTTCAACCAAGCTAGTTACTGGTCAGTGAGCTGGGGTGCCACTGCAGTGACATCCACAAGTACCCAAAGGACTTCACTCCCCACGAGCTCACTTTCACTTGCTGTCCATCATGTTTTCCCAGGAAAAAAAAAAAATCCTTCTTCTTTGCTAAGATATTGCACCTACACCCTGAAATCTGTGCAAGGGAGAATGAGGGAAAACTGTGGCATTCCGATTTTTGCAGCAATAGTTCAGTAGATCTTACCAAGAGGCAAGTTAAACTGTTGAAATTACTCAAACCCAAGAAAAGCATGTAAGATGATCCGGTTGTTTAAATTCTGTTGTTGCAGAGGGTGGGTTCTTTGTAGAAAGCCATCAGGGGATGAAATTCTAGAAGGCCTTGTGGCAGATCCCGGTGCAGCCTGCAAAGAGTTAATGGCATCCTTGCTCCGCTATTTTCTTGCTTCTCTGCAATTGGCAGTGACAAGAGCTGGTCTGTCCCCAGCTGTGGCAGTGACAGCAGCCCTGGGCCAGCCCACACCAGCCCTTCCAGGCTGGAATGACCCAGCAGGAGCAGCCAAACCCAAAGCCAACTCGAGAGCCAGCTGAACCTTTCTTTACAAAACCTCAGACCACATCAAAGTGCCTGGATTTGTGTTCTCTTATGAAATGGGGGTTTGGGCCAAGGTAGTTAAAATGTTCATCAAGACTCAGATCTTTGGAGTGAATCTGGGCCTGAGAACTGAACTAACCCTGCTTTGGAGTTCAAAGCAGCTGGGAGGTGAGTCTGGAGTGGGACCATGGCTGGATTTCCCCCGTTCCCATTGCTGCTTCACACCGTGGATGGCCTTGCTAGGGAACCTGAATCACCCCTAAAATTTTGCTGCTGCTCATTTTCTCATCCATTTGGCCAGAGCTGGTCCAGCTGAAGCTGCAACCTCTTTCCTGGGCTTTGATGGGTGCAGTGCATGGGATTTTCTGTGCACCTTCCCACTTTAACCTCATGAGGGCAAAGCCCTGTTGAGAGCACTTGCCAGGGTGACTCGACCAATGAATAATCCCAGGAAATTTCCCTTCAGTGCTGCAAGGTGCCTACTTTCATCTGGCAGTACTTCAGAGCTGGCACTTCATCAGTAGATGAACAAAGCCAACTAATGCAGTACAAGTAAAATTATTACAATCTGGGGTATTTCCAAAACAAGAGTCTGACCAGGAAAAAAAAAAAAAAAAGACGAAGAAAAAAAAGATGGAAGGGGCAGGCAGGGAGGGGCCTTAGCAGCTGATAACTTTGAGCTGCAAATTTGGTATAAATAACATTTCTGGCTGTTTTGAACAAGTGCAGAAGTTGCATATCTGTAAGTGAAAGTTTCTCGCTTTGCAGGATGGCTCCATCAATCTGAATTAAGTGTTCAGTGGGAACCAGAAACGATGCTGCTGAGGAAATCTCAGCCTAAAAACCAGTCAGCAGCAGCAGCTGTTCTGGGATGCCTTTTCACCACGGGGCTATTTGATCTCCCCTGAGGTTGATCCGAGCCCTGCAGACGGGTAATGGGTTCTTTTTGAACAACAGGCCCGCAACATTTCTGCATCTGCAATGGAAAAATCTGTGGCAATGAAAGGAAACGGTCTTTTAGGTCTTGTTTCTGGCTCTACCACTAATTTGTGCATGACCTTGGGCAAGTCAAAAAGCATCCCTGACCTCAGTTTACCTAGTGAGAAAATGGGAGTGGTAACACTTTGCAGCCTCCGAGGTTTCACTAATGCAGTTCCCTCAGCCTGCTGAGACGAGTCATGGCTCTGCCCATCCATAGGCAGCCTCTTTCCTGACCCCAAAAATCCTCTCCATACACACCGAGGGTGCCCAGAACTCAGATGGAGAGAGTTATAACCCATTCCTGACCCCACAGCACTTCCAGGCAAGCATGTGCTGGGCTTATCCATCAGGATATCACTCACTGATGCTTTCCTTGAGATTCACCCCTTGTTTTCAACCAAGAAACAAAGTTGCTCTTAGAAAAGGACACACATTTTAAGCCTGACTTTTCCATCTCGTGTCGCATTTGACTTGCACACAATTAATTTAGCACCCGGCTGGTGGTAAAATTATGTGCTTCCTGAGCATTATGTTTTTTAAATTGCTTTCTTAATGCTTTCTGCTCTATCAGGGATGTCCTGCTGAGGAAAGGGCTAATATCTTCCCCCAAATTCAGCTTTTCTCTCAGCACTGCGGTACAACCAAGAACAATATCCCTGTTGTAAAGGTGACTTTTTATCAAAGGTACCCAACAGGCTCTCTGGAATTCCTGCAAATCTTCCATGTCTGGAGGTGCTTCAGATCCACAGCTGCTGGGATCGTTAGACCTTGCCTGGTGCTCATTTAATGGGGACAGTATCCATGGAGCACCTTCCCAGCCGCTTTCCAGCAGGATTTTGACATCCAGCTTTGCATGGAGTTGCTGCTCTCTGAAATGGAGTTGGGATTCTGACTCTGGGAGCTGTGAAACCAAACAGGCAGCAAATGTTTTAGCAAGTTACAACAATTTTCTTAACCTGCCAGGCAGAGAGGGAGGGAGGGAGAGAAGAACCCTACCCGAGACATCCCATGTCTGATCATACTCCGCACATCCACGGCTATTGAAACTCTCTGATTCCCCTGTTTGATATTTAGCTGCAACATCCCATTTGTTCCAAGGAGATATGTAAAGTCTCCTTGGTATTCAGGTTCATTTAAAGATTTACATTTTCTATTTCCTTGCTCTTTTTCTGACGATGTACATAAAACAGAATTGTAAATGTTTAGGAAAATCAAAGCTATTCTTAGATGCTTGCAATTCCACTAAGTTTGTATTCTCTAATTTGCGCCATGAAAGGAAAAGGAAATCTGGGAGAGGAGCTTGTAGTTTGCTTTTTGAGCTTTTCTTCACTGCATTTCCATTGAAACTTGGGGCTCAGAGTTATGTTTCTCAAGGTACTTTGAAAGTTTCCTCAGTAACCCTTTGCTCCAAAGGATGTGACTGCAGCCACCTCTCCTACCTTTGCAGAGGGCTGTAGTGAGGAGTTTTAAAATTAATCACAACAGAACCAGCTCTGGGAGATGTCCTGAAACTCAACTAAACTCCCTTACCCTGGAAAAATTGGTGATAGGTGAGTAAATTCTGCCCAAGTGCTTTTTACATAAATGCTGTGGTTTCCACGGTGCTGAGACTCAGTCGTGACTGTAGTAGAATTAGTTCTTAATCTCATGAGCCAAAATGCCAATCCATCTCTTCCCAGAGCCTGTGGCCAGCCCCCTTGATGCTCCCAGATGCAGAGTCCATCCCTGTGGATGTACATCAGAGGTTGTAAACTACCACGGGGAAGAAGCGGTTTCAGATTAGGATCTCTGGAAGAAAATCTTTCCCCGGGTAAATCCAAGCTAGATGAAATCTGCCCTTCTTTTTTCTTCTTTCCCCACAGTCAACACCTTGAGAAAGTTCAGCCCCACGATGCCAGCTGGGAAGGGAAATGCTGAACAAAATTCCCAACCAGCAGAACAAGAATTTTCAAAGGAATGAGAATTGCATTCCCCGAAGCACAGCCACAGCACTGCTCTTGAGTCTCTGCTTCTGAAACTGAAATTAAAAAAAAAAAAAAAAAAAAATTAAAGTAGGGTTCTTACTTTACCCTTTGCCCAGGTTTGCAGCTCTGTGGGAATGGTGGGTTTATCTAAACTAAAGTGTTGCAGTCACTGCGTGGCTTGGTGAACTCCACTCTCTAGAGTGAAATTCAGGAAAATCAAGCCCTCTCTCCTGCTCTGCCACCTGTCTAATGGAAAAACTAAACACTTTCCTCCCAACATGTGCAGTAATGGGAATTTCTCATCCAGAGAAAATTTCTCATATCTAAAATATTCCTCTGAATTAGAAAAACAAAAGTAAAAATAAAACCAGAGATGTGGGATTTTCCACTAATGGAAATTATCATTTTTGGAGAACGTGAAGGAGAACATTTCTATACACGCAATGTTCACATGTGCCCCCGTGTCCTTCCCAGCTCCAGGGACCAGTGAGATCCCCTGGCTGTGGCTGGGGATGGTCAGCAAGTCTGGATCCCTAAGGAACCTACCCTGAAGCTACTGATGAAAAACATCAGATAAAAATTTGCTGTAACAGATTGTTTCTGGTGAAGGTTTTTTTAATTCTCTTCTTAAACCACAGAAGTGCTACCAACTGGCATGGTAGCAGAAAAGTGCTACCGACACGTGCTGAGGGCAAACACGTGCCTGCTGTGGGCACCCACCAGCTCTGCTCAGCGAAGGGCTTGTGACTGTCCCTTGGCCGAAAACGTGCTGAATGTCCCCTCCAGCCCAGCTGGCCAAAGGGCAGACGCTCAGCACATCTGGGTGAGGTTAGAGGAATTTGGCCTGGTGTTTTACCTCTGCAAGTCAGTGCTGGAGGAATGCTCTGCACATATGAACTATCTCATACGCACCAAACCACTTATTAGTTTCAGGCACTGGCCCCTGTGTTATTATGTCCTTGATAACTTTATTAAATTCAGCCCCAGCTTATTCATCTCGCAGAATGGCCTTAACTATTTGTAGATATTTTAAAGTAGCCATCCTTGCATCGTGATCGCTTCCAGACCTCGCTGAGAGACACGCATGTGTTTGAAATGCCTGCTTTCCTTCTCCATTTCACCATAAAGTAGCCAATTTAATTTTGCACAATACGATTTGATAACAACCATGTGTGTGTGTCTTCAGCGTTTATATACTTCAGAGAAGGTACTGCTTGGTCAGTGTGAGATAATTTCACAAAGGAAAACGGATCCAGATGTTCCTCCTTTTGACTTGGCTTCTCCCTCTGCCTATCTTGTTTCTAATGTCAATCTCCAGGCAGGTTTTCCATTACCTTGGGAAGAGGATATCTTTACACTTTGTGTTTTCATTACCGACCTGCCTGACAAAGTGTTGGGAGTAGCTGAGGTAGGTGATTATCAGCTTAGCACCTCTGAGATCATTATCAAACCTTAACGATGCTCAGGAGACAAACAAAGGCAGAGGTGTGCACTGGGTGGGTTTCCAGAGGAGCTCCAAAGGGAAAAGGCACCTTTTGCACCAAATCTCGTGGGTACTGTCTGGATGCTTAGGATGTAATCCTGAACATGCCAAGGAGGAGTGAAGGGCACCATCAGCTCCGGGAAATCAGCAAGAAAATTTTCAGTTGAGATGTCTTCACTCAGGTCCTGGAATGGGCAGTTTTAGCTATGGTTATCTGGTGATGACTTTCTGCTGTTCAAGGACCTCCTGCCTGGCTGGAAGGGTCCAGGTGGGTATGGCAGCACCTGGGTGTGTTTCCTGGATGTCAGGAAAGTGAGGGGGAGTTTCCCTGAAGCTGTAAAGTGGAAGGATGGGGAGGACAGAGGGATTTGCTGATGGAAGGAGTTAAGCTGTGTGGAATATAGCTGGGCAGGAGACATCCCTCATAGGATCTAGAGTGAACAGAGCAGCCAGAGAGTTGCTGGAGATCAGGAAACCCACAGTCGCTGAGGCCACTGGTGGAAAGCAGGAGGTGACATTTTAGAATCACCATGACTGTCAGGCCAAGAAGGGACCACCAGTGACTGCAACATCCTCTTCCTCACCCCACCAAACAAGGCATACTGGGGCACACCGAGGTCTCCCTGCCCATCCACCCGGGCTGAACCTGATGGTGTGTTCAGAGGTGCCAGCTGTGGTCCAGCTATGGGATTCCAGAGGGTCACGGCAGTGCCAGGTGGATCCCATGGACACATTGCTCTGGACCAGTCTGATTTACAGCGTGTTCACTGCAGCTGGCCCAGGCAGCAGAGCTGGGCTTCCTCACTGTCCACACTGGCTGTCACCCACCAATCAAACCCGCACTCTGAGGAGAGGAAGGAGCTGGTTATCTGCTTCGTTATCAGCACTGGTCTGCAAACGACCCATCCTGTGGCAATGACAGACCAGAAAGCTGCTCTGAGAACAAGATGGAATGAGAGCAGAGCCCCGTGATCTGGAGCTGCCCAGCAGTGCCATTGCCAGGCTGTAAAGCTCTGAGCCGCCTCATTTACAGGTGCTTTTACCTTGACACTGGCTGTTATTAAGCTCCATTATGAGAACAACACTTTGTGATCCTCCTGACTCACCGTCTTGTGACATCCTGGCAGGGAGAGCCCTTGGCTCTTGTGCTGGGGAGGCTCTTGGAAGGAGCCGTTATTGCAGGGAGTGTCTGGCCTGGATCACAGCTGCCTCTTGGGCCACTTGAGCCAGGCAGGGATGGATTCTTCTGCCTTGGACCCATGGAGACCTCTGGCTGGTTCCAAGGACAGCAGCAGGGGGATGTCAAGGACCTCCAAGAAAGACCAGTCCCTTTGGCTTTGAGGACACCACACAATTTCTGCTCGTCGCCTTTCTTAGCTCCTTTTTATTTGGGTTAGAATATGAGCTCAGTGTGAGCCTTGCATGTATTTTAGTTAAATCATCCCAAATTTGTGGAAAACCTTATGCAGGCGTGAGCTGATCTCATGAGTCATGCTCGTTGCCGTGAATGCTCCATGGTATATGGTAAAGCACTGGAATGGGACACATTCCCCAGGCAGCTGGCTGGAGTCGTGCAAATCCTGTTACTGGCTGGCACGAAGACCAATGAGCAAAGGTCCTGCAGAAAGAAGTCCTGATAATCACCATTTCTTAGGGACTAATCCTAAATGCCTCCGCTCCCTGTCACTGCTTGCGGTAATAACAGCAGGTGCCCATGCAGAAATCCTTTTCCCAGTACCTCCTTCATGTCTCTGCTTTCCAAGAGGGAAGTTGAAAGCCTTTCTGACAAGGATACAGAAAAAACACTATCAATTTTTTAAAAGTCTTTTTCTCTTGAATTGTCAACTGTTTGTGATTTTTTTTTTTCTTTGCAGCCGTTAAAAAAGTAATTTTGTCACTCAATGCACATTCAATCCAGTAAATTGTAGGAGAAGGCAATTGCACTGGAGGCCTAGCTGGAAGGAAGGAGAGATATTTGCTTAATACATGCTTAACTGGCAATCATCTTGGCAGTGTCTTAGCCCTGCTGCAGTCAAGGTGGCTTTCATCACTGGAGGCATAATTTGTCTCTGCCTTTCCAACTGCTCCTTCTTCTCATCTCCTGCTCCAGTTTACCTGAACTCATAAAACTCCAGCTCCTGCCCCAAACTCATGAGGAGCACAGAGAAAAGGAGCAGTGCTCTGTGCTGATCAGCTTGGTGGCAACTGGTCCATGCTGGTGCCTACTGGGAGGAGCTGGTGGCAGCAGAGCTCTGCCTCTGTTCCAGGCTGGCTGTGACCTTTATGCCTTCAGGGCTCCTTGGGACAGCCACCCACAGTCAATTGTTCCATTGATTTCAGTGGGTATCAGATGAGATCTTTGGTTCCTGAGGGCAGGATTATCAACCTGGGGTATTTAAGGTGAGGACTCAGCTCCACAGAAAGGTGCATAGATAAAGGACTGGATTTTTGGCAGGGTGAGTTCAGGTATTCAGAGTCAGTTGCAAATTCTTGTTTACAAATTCAGGTAGGGAAATCCTCATCCACAGATGTTACACATCAGCCTCAGGTGTGTAACTTGGATGCCTCAGTTTGGAAAATACAAATTATCTCTGTGACTGTCTGCAGAAAGCACCTTCTGTAAGGCAAAGAGTAAATTTTTGTCACACTTCTGTGAAGTCACCACACCACACCTGGCACATGCCACCTCCATCAGATCTTGTGCCACCACCCTGTGAGTGATGGAAGAGTGCTTTTGCAAACACAACTCAAGGAATATTACGATGACTTTCATACAGACACAGAAATTGTGTACTTTTACTTAGACGTTGTCATGCAAAACACTCTGAAAAATCCCAAAAAAGTGCCTTTGAAGAGAGGCTGGTGAAGACCCCCATACCCTTATTGCTCTTCCTCACCCCTCTATCATCCCAACACCCTGGTCCTTACTTTCTAGGTCATCCAGGCATGGCTTTCTCTCCTGTGAAAATGCTCAGGTCATTTGTTAGTGACAACAGGAGACGGATCTTTTGGTGATGTAAATCAATGTCACTTCAAAGCTTCCACGGAGTGATACTTATTTACACCTTCAGGTACCAGATCCTTATGTTTTGCTTTTATGTATGTCAAAGTTCTTTTTTTTTTTTCTGACAGGTAACATTTTATTGCAAATTTCTATAATTAATCAACCTAATTTCTATGGCAATAGACACTATACAAATTAATAAAATAAATATTCCAGCATAGTTTAATTCTGGCAAAGCCATGCTAAAAATCTTTCCATCATTCCTCATTATGAAGACAGCAAAATGTACTTAACAGAATATCTTATCAAAATTAGTGAAAACATTAAACTTCCCAAAAAAACCTTCTTTTGAAAAGTTGTTCTAAGCAAGTTTCTAAAATCTCAGAAGTATTAAATCCTCATTAATATAAGCTCAATGTATTTATGGTGTCAAAAATGTGTTTTATAAAAGCCAAAAGCAGAGTTGCACAAGTTGCCTCATTATCAATAATCTAGCATCGTCCCTTTTATGTGTCATTTCTTTACACAATATACTATCATTTATGACTTTTAGCAAATACATCATGGCAAAGGATTACTCTCATCAGAGGCAGTCTTTGAAAAGGATATGCTAATTTCTAGAGAGCAAGAAAACATCAAAACAGTGCCAGCAAATAGCCAAGGGACTTTCATGTCTTAATATCCTTCAGAAGTGCTTTATCTCCTAGTGCAACGTGTATCATAGTATAAACAGGAAATGAAACAGCCAAGGCATCAAAGAACCACCAGTGCATGGCTGTAATTTTAGATCAGGTTTAATAAAGGTTATCTGCAGCAGGCTAATCAAACAAAAGGGTGTATGTTTTAAAGCGCCATTTGATAATTTTCATTTAAGGCTCCCGATCAAAGAGATCCTAACAATGTCTTACTGACTCCAGATAGATCCCTTTGCCTCACTTTTCAAAGTAGCTTCGTTTATTGCTGGTAAAACTGGTTTTGATGTTCTAATTTTTTAGGTGGAGGAGAGATCAGAAACTGCTCTGGTTTCCTGTGCACCTTAATTTGAAAAGCAATAGAAAGAGAGCTGAGAAGGAAATGAGCAAACACAGCGAGGGTCAGGAAGATCTCAGGGTCACTTTTGTGAGCTCTCCGTGGACCCTGATGCCCAGGCAGCGGCTTCCATCCCAAACAGGATGCAAGGAGAGGAGACAAACCTGGACAAGACTGAGCCAGGCCATTGACTAGTTAATGAGAAGGCAAAATACCCTGAAAGTGAGAGACTGAGGGGAAGAAAAGAGTAGCTTGATCTTGGCTGGTTGCTGGGGAAAGGCAGGAGGAGCCAGTTTTTGTGACACTTCTCATCCTTGGCCAGCAGGAGAAGCTCCACTGGCACCATCCACACAGCACTGAGGAAGGGAAAATGGCAATTTGACTGTCCTACCCTAGGACAAACCTGCAAAGCTTTTGCCTTGTGTTTTGTGACCGATTCCTGGATTGCACTTTCAGGCCAAATCTGATTCAAGTTCCTGGAAAAAAGGGCTGTTTGCTGATTTCTGAAAGTGGAGTAATCCCACTAGGAGAGACTGAGAGAATCTACTCTCTTGTAGCAAGGGAGAGGCTTCTTTGGGATGCCAGTGGAGTCTTCAGTATTCCTGGTTTATTAATTATTCTGTTTGGGGAGCAAAAAGGGAGATGAGAAAGTTCTCCAAATGAGAGCTTATCAAAATGGATTTATTTCTGGCAAGGCTGATACATCCAAGGAGCTAAACATACTTCTAATATTTTGTCAAAGCCTTCTGCACCACTCAAGTCCAGGGATGTTTCAAACTGATTTCCACACAAAGAAGATGTTTCCCATTAAATAGGAATGCTTGCCTTGAAAATAAATATCTCCCTGCCATGGGAGAGTTATGGTGGGATGGCTCATGGACGAGCAGGAAAAGCTTACAACCATCCCAGTTATCAGGTGCAGGCAGGGCTGACTGTTTTGGGGAGACATCTCAGCTTTTTGGGACCAGCCTTCCTCAGCTGTGTCCAGAGGCAGGGGCTGGGCAGGCTCAGCACCTTTTTTGCATGACTGAGGGGGTTTTACAACTTGTATGTTTGTAAAGTTTGTTGTTATTTTTTGTGTTCAGAAATCCGAAGCTCTGTAGGGGGGAGTTCTAAAGAAAAATCCAAATAAATAAAAAATACACCCTTGGGTGCACTTAATGTGGTTGGTAAGAAACGTGCTGACTCCCAAATGTTCTCCTTCCCACACACTTCGCAAAATGCTAGTTTTATTCCTATACATGTGTTTATACTTCCTGCTGATGCTCTCCTAAATATTTCAAAGTATCCTTATGAACCAATACACTTCTATCGTGGTATTTGTAGGAGCACAAGACCTTGGTTGTACCCATCCAGCCTCAGTTTGCTTCTTTTCCCATTCAAGTAAATTTTAAATTACCAAAGAAGTGCTGATAGTCACAAAAATCTAGTTATTGGCCATGAAAACTCAACCATAAGTAATCTCTCCAAAACCAGTCCCATGAAATATTCATGCTCTGGGAGCTCCATTCCAGGCAGGGTGGTTGCTTCTGACAGCAAATGCTTTGGGAGAAAAGAAATGGTGATTCCTCTGCTTGCAGAAATGAAGATGCTGCCAGACTGCTTGGCAGGATAATCTGCTAAAAAACACGAAATTCAGGGCTGGTTTGTTAAAATACCCACAGCAAGTGTTAGGGTCCCACCACGAGCAGCAGGGAGAGCAGTGCCAGGATCCCGTCAGCAGCTCCGTATCGATCCCCACCTATCTGCAGCCACCCTGGATCCCTACCCGTGCTGGATTACTGCCTCCAGCACAGACCCCAATCAATAGTGACTGAAGACTGGTAATGACCAAATGTCAGGGACTTTTCAGCAGCTTTTTTGAACTAATATTGGTGCTTCCTAATCCCGTTATCAAAGGATACCATGAAAAACACCATGACGGTTGGTATGAGTTGCCAACCTTTCACAGATTCATATACTTGAGACCAGAAGAAACCACTCAATAATCTTTTTTTCTGCTGACCTTTATTTCTTGGGCCATTAGATTTCACCCGTATCAAGTGCAATAACTGGCGTCTGACTGAGGTACAACTTGTGCTTGGCAGAAGCATATCTTCAAAGGAGAATACCGGTCCTGATTGAAGACATTGGAGCTGGACACTTCACCACCCCTTGGCAGTTTAACTTGGTGGTTATGACAGTTTATTTCTGGGCACTCTTCTGCCTGAGGAAGTTAACTCAGGGCGAGGGAATGTGTGTGAGTAAAGACAACAATCCCTTTCTACTTAACCGTCTGCAGACACAAGCACAGGCACAACAGTCATTCACAAACACTCCACAATGACTGCTGTGTCTACAGGTTTTATTTTGAGTTTGTCTGCCTCAGGTTTCATCTGCCGGTCCTTTTCAGTGTGTTCCCCTCCTAAGCAGAGAGCTGTGATTTACACTGGCACACTTTTTCACGCCTCATCTCCATCTTCTGCTTGGTAATAATCCCAAGAGATGCACATGATTCTTCATGTCACCTCCAAATCTTACCTGTCCATTCTGCCATGGCCAAACCAGAGAGTGGCTGAAGTCCTGGCCCAACTTTAATCAGAGTAATAGAGATGTTGAAGGTTGGACTTGATGATTTTGGAGGTGTTTCCCAACCCTAATCTTCTGCGATTCTAAATCTTTAGGTTCACACCTTGCTTGCCTGTGAATGCACTGAGCTTGGAGGGGTTCTGCATCACCAGACAGACACCTTGTCACACAGTCATCTCTCTGGCAGGTGGCCTGTGGCAAAGTTACTCACAGCTGTCCCTGTGTGCAGGGCTGGGGCTTTCACTGTCCCTGGAAATGTTATTTGAGGAGCTGTGCCTGCCCTGCGTGTGGGTGCTTGAGCCATGCACCTCCAGCAAAAGGATGGGCTAGAGCTCAAGGTTTCCCCCAGAATTTGTCCTGGACCTCTTCCTTGGACTTTGGGGAAATGTGGACACGAGCTGGCAGGTGGCAAATAAAATATACACAGTGCAAAACATGCCTGAGCTCAGCAAATAGTGTGCCTTAGTCCTAAAATTATCCAAGACAGTCTCCATAATTTTTATGGGAGAAAATTAAGTCTTCAAAGCAAGCAGGAATTTGAACTATTCCTGGTTCAAAGAAAATTGCCACATGTCGACAAACATTAAGAATGATAATATTTTGCTAAAGCCCCAGTAAATCTTTGTGTGGTTTCTCTGCATTTCCTTTCCCAGTGCTGTTTGTTGCTCATGCATCCACATTCACACTGGGAGGTGAAGGAGGAAAAACTCCCCATTAAGAAGAGAAGAAAAAAGCAATTTCAATCTGCTTCAGTGTCCTAGGATATGGCTTGACTGAGTAACACTGAGTCCTGGGCAGGAAGCTGCTTCCAAGCATTTGCTGGGTACCAGAACATCCCAACCTAAACAGGAGCTGTCAAACATCTAATCAATCTGTCATATTAACAACTGTAATTAAAAGCATTAAGCAAATGCACCAAGGGCTGCTCTGGAAGGGTGCTAACACCTGCCTGTGCCTCAGTGTTAAAGTAATTGCTTCAATTGCAATTTTAGGTCATTAAATATCTGTGTGTACTCAGGGAACATGAAGAAAAATTAGAAGGACCTGAGAAATGAATTTTGGTGACGTGTTTTGAAGTACTACAGCTCGACTGTCAGTGCTGCCTTAGCAGTAAAGGAGGAAGGTGGAGATGAGAAAGGAGCTTGCAGTGCCTGTGGGGACAAACACATCTCATTCACACGAGTCTTGAGGCAAAATTAAGCTCTGTCCCCTCTCTCTACAGAATTATTTTTCCCCAAGCAGCTTCAGGATGAAGCAAATTTCTGAATGTCTTCCCGAAGCAAGGGGGGACCCATCCCATAACTCCAGCCTCTTCTCATCCACCAGTTTTGACTTTGAGGTGTAGGGGCTTCTGGGGGCACCATTTTACATTTGTTTATTAACTGAGAAGGGGAAAAGTCTAAACCAGAATAAGTGATGCAAACTCCCCCTCCATGCATCTTTTCCAGAAGGCTGGAGCTGACTCCCATCCACAGCTTGATCATGTATGTGTGAAAATGATCCAGGCTTGGAAACTTCAGCTGGAGCAGCCTGAGGGTGGTGTTTGCCTCCCAAGGAAAGGTCTGACTCCAGCAGCAAGGAAGGACCTGCCTCTGTTCAAACTCTTCCTCACTCCAATTATTTACTGGATAAAACTTTCTAGCCCGTGGGCTCGTAGCTCTCCCAAAGTGCTGCACAAACCCAAGCCATGATTTTAATCCAGAACCAAATTCCGATTTGCTTCCCTCCAAGCAGAGGCTGTGCACACAGTGGTTAATGGTTACCACGAGGTTACCACGGGGTTGTAAAAGTAACGGTCACTGAGGGATGAGCACAGGAGAGCTGAGCCTGCCCCAGCAGTGCCCAGCTCCCAAGGCTGCTCCAGGGACAGAAAATCAGGAATTCTGGCTCCCATTACCCAGTTTGCCCTGAAGGAGCTTGGCTGCTTTGGCAGTGCAGATGACATTAAACAGATGAAGCACAAAAATGGCTCAAATATGATTATAATACATGTGTGTAGCTGTCTCACCTCCCCCCCCCCCCACCCCTTTCAACTTGCACCATATGAAAATAACCTCATCAAAACAGAAAGGATTTTTGGGACGAGGTTAATTACAAAAAATAGCTCTAAATAAAATAATCACGAGGCCCCAAACACTGTTATTAGTGTGAGCCAGCAGCTTGCTCCCAAATTTACAGAACAAAAAGTTTGCTCTGCACTTGCAAACCATGCCATAAAATAGATAAACCATAACTATCTGCTGGAAACAAACATGGAGCTGGGGTTTGATTTGCACCAGGTTATTTTCTGCACCAAAACTTCTGTCACTCACGAGTCTGAAGTCAAGCCCCAAATCATCCATTGACTTCTCAGCATCCGGGAAAGGGGGCACATCTGGACCTGACATAAGGTCCCCCTAAACCCTTCTTCCAGGGTGTACTGGCCAAAATCCCTGCTCTGACCATCTCCTCTCAACTTCCCAAAGGACAGAAGGTGGAGCTGGGCGTTATCTCTGTTTGAGCCCTGACCAGAAATCTTCCTACTGGACTGCATGGGACTGTGCTGAGTCTCCGTCAGAAGGCTTAAAAAACACATGAGGACTCCTATGAGGAGAGCAGTGTGTGTGTGAGGAGAGCAGAGACCTTCAGGGAGATTTGTGGCCCTTGCAACCACCTCATGTGGGATTTGCCAACCCCCCGACGCAAACATGGAGCTCGGTGAGGCTCAGAACTTCTGACAGAGCTTTGCTTTCAAAGTTGGATTTGTTTAAGTGACTCCAAGGGGTGCTGAGCCACCTGGATGGGAGCCAAAGAAAATGTTGATACAAATCCTGCAAAGTAAACCTACCCCCTCCTGCAGTCATGTGCCATTTAATTGTTTCGCATTTTGTTTCATACAACGGCCCCAATCCATCAGCCTGCCAAGCAACATGGCTCGTGTGGCAGCATGGAAATCCTTCTGATTTGCTTTCCATCTCTGGCTCTCCCCTGCCAAATGCCTCATGCTGCAATTTTTAGGAAGCTTATTAAAAAGTTTAGGAACTGAATCAGCTTCGAGGCCAGATGTCCCCAAATACCAAAGTAGTTTGTATTTGCTGCTCCATGTATGACTCAAGTCCCTGATGTTTGACTTGAGCACCCTCTGAATTTCCCATCCCCCAGTCCAAGACAGCTGTAGCTCATCAGAGCATCTCTCCATCCAGGCTATCCCCCTAAATCCACTCTCCTTCCCACACTTCCTTAGAAAGACACGGGAGGAAGGGAGTGATCAGTGAGTGTTGTCCCCTCTTTCTTTTCTCTTTTTATTTTTATACCGAAATTTGCTTTCCCATCACCAGCTAATTGATTCCTCAGCACTCCAATGACAAACCGTGGTGGTTGTCCATAGGAATCTAAATCTGCTCACAAGAAAGACAATGATCAATACCAGGTGATGCAGAGGCCAACATAACCTCACTGAGCATCTCCCCTCAAGCTACAGAGCATCTTCTGGAAGCAGCTCAGTTTCTGGCTGTGACAGCATTCATGGGATTCAGTTTCATCCTTTCAGGATGAAATTGTCTTCCCTGATGAGGGCTCAGCATTGTGTTTGCAGGCTGCTTCCTTCCAGCACTTTTATTTGGGAATAGTCCATGGGATTAAGCTGGCATTTGGTTTCCTAGTCAGATTTTTGGGATGTTGCACTATTAGATGGTCAGGGGGAAACATAGGAAGCCCATTAAAGATAGGAGAAAAAGGCTCTGGAAAGTGATAAAATAACTCCAGTCTTCACTCAAGCTGCTTATCAGAGAATGGAAGTGCCACCAGCAGCATAAGAACCTCACTCTTCCCATTCCGTTCCAACATGGGAGGAGGTGGCAGGGAAAAACCAGTTCCCCTGTGAACCTCTTATTACTGATCAGCCCCCTCAGGGCAGGGGCAGGCAGGTTTGATATCAGCCCTTCAGGAGGAGCAGGGGGCAGAAATGCCTCTCTCAGCCCCAGTGGGTTTGTTAATTAAGGTAAATGCTCCCAGAGGGGAGGCAACGAGTGCTGCTGGGGCTGCCTTGGGACTTCAGGCAGGGAAACTCCTCTGGCACCTCAAACAGCTGGTCTTGCAGCTCTGTGGGGATTTTCTAGAAGGTAAGATCCTAGATTTGTTCTCTGCTTTAATGAAATTTGGTGCTCCGAGGTGGGGAGTGAGTTCTGCCCTTGATGTCCCCATGTTTTTGCTGCTGGATTTGGAAGGAGCTGGTTGCTTTTCAGATCTTGTAGGAGCTGGGGCTCATGGCTGCTGCTTGTTGTTTCCAAGTGGGAGTTGATGCAAATAAATCCTGCTGTTCTGATCCACGTGGGTGACAGCAGCCCTGGAGGTTTGAAGTAATGCTAAGAACAAACTTCATTTAACTTGCTGCCTGTCATGTGGCCTTCATGCATAAAAAAACCCTCTGCCAGCATCCTCAGCCTGAGCTGTGCAAAACCCAGGAGCTCCATGGTGAACCCGTGTTGGACTTGGAGATTTTTTGGGTTTCATTGCCAGTCATTCATTTTTTTTTTTTGCACAAGTGTTGCATGCATAGGTAGGTGTAGTTTTTACAAGCCATCCAAACTGAAGTGCCAGACCTTTTGAAGTTTATGTAGCAGATTAATTCAAGATTTTTAGGATCTACTTGCAAGGAGCTTGATAAGGTGCAGGAGGAGGAGACTGGGAATCATCTCTGGGTTGTTCAGAGACACCGGCTGTGCAGTGGTTGGTGAAATGAGCTGTGTTATCTGGGAGTGAGAGGCTGAAATACATTTCAAGAGCTGTAAAGAATCTTACAGGAAGATTGGAGTCCAGGGCCTTGGATGGAAGAGATTAAAACGCTTTTGTGGGTTTGGTAGATTAAGGATGCATTTTGTTTTAATTGAATTTGCTCCTAAATTTGTCTCTCAGTGGTACCTGAAGCATGAAATACACCTGTGGGCTGCGTGAATCAGCTGAGGAGGGATGAAATGCATTTTTCCAACCCTGATCCTGCAGAGTACGTGCATGTTTTGGCTGCTGGGTTATGACAACAGAGAGGAGGCATTTCAGAGCCATTACTGACATCTGCAGCCTCGCAGGAATGTGTCAGAGAGTTAATTATTGTGTTGAACTGTAATTCTATCACACCAGAACATAAGTAGTTTGTTTGGGTACTCTTTCCTCCCCCCCTCCCCCTTTGCTGAAGATAAAGGAGTTAAGTTTAATCATTAAATCTCCATCTTGATCCATGTAGGTCACGCACCGAACCAAAGTCAGATAACGCAGCATTTAGCAACCTTATCTCCTTTACAATAAAGAGCAAGCAGGAAGCCGACTTTGTTGTCTGTTCTATTTTTTAATATACGTTTATTTAAAGAAAAGCCATCTCAAAAATGGGGAGGGGGAATGAGATCTTCCAAACAGCAGCTTCTGTAAACAGGATGAAATCAGATAAAGAAATTACTGTAAAAATATTGCCTCATCTCTAAAGCTCAGAACTTTTTTTTTCTTTTGCTCTTTTTTATCTTTGAGAAAGATAATGAAAGAGGAAGCTTGAAACCACATTTCCATTGATGTTTGAATACACAACTGCTGGATTTAAGAACTAAAAGAGATCAAAGAGAATGGTTTTCATTCCGATAAAATTATAGCAGTTCTGGTATAGGGTGATGGGCTCATTTATGAACTCTACGACACAAATAGTTGTTCAGGCACCTTTTTTTTTCCCTTTCCTCTGCTAAGAACTAAATGAAAAATGCCTGGAATTCCTAAGGATTAATTAGGAGTGTGGCTAATAATGTTATAATAGATACATACTTAGAGTGTACATCTCTCTTTAGGATATTCTCTGGGAGCACAAAACATCTGTACAACTCAAAGGGAATGGGAATGCCTGTTCCTTGCTACTGTACATTGCAGCTCACATGACATGAAAACTTAACAGCATTAGGTTACCAAAGTGTGTATCCTGACACTGCTCTCTGGTGATTTAATTTTTTATTAACACATATTTTTGACATTCATTACTGAGCACAAGCTGCGAGTTAAAGCCATTCATAGATGCAGGGTTAACACAATTATTTATTACATGTTATATTATGTTCTTAAACTGTGCAGTAAAAGTTCTCAGGGTCTGTAAAAGGCAGGAGTGATGCAGCTGGGACTGAATGGGATATCTGAGGCTGTGATCCTGTGGAATATCCTTGAAGGCCTCCTGTGCCTGTGGAAGGATCTGTTGGCCTGGGATGGCTGTGCTTGAGTTCTTGGGAGTATCTTAGGTTTGGGTTTGGATTTTTTTTGAGAACTGTGGATTATATCAGGGCTGCTGTCAGCTGCAGCATGGTAACCTCACATTTGCATGCCCTGGGGATGTGAATGTGCTTTAGCACAGTTCATGCAGAAATGAATTTGTCCATGCCAGCCATACAGCCCAACTTGGTACAGAATCCAGTTTGGTGGATATTGATCCACTTTTTCTTACACTTCCAAATTTGAAATTTCACAAAAATCATATTCCAACCTGGTCACAGTGCAGTAGGAAAAAAATAAACTTTAAAAGTTTTTTTTTTTTTTCTGTTTTTTTTTTTGGCGTGGGTTTCTTGTTTGTTTAAATGTTGGGTTTGGAATTTTGGTGTCTGAAAGAGGTCATGCTCCCTCCAGATGAGGAAGGAGGGCAGAGTGCTGGGGGGTGTCTGTCCCTACAGTCACTATCCCCATGGAAATCCAGGTCTGAAAGGGTTGGTTTTGATCAGGGGAGGAAAACTCCTACCCCGAGAGGCTGAGTGCTGAGAACAGATTTGTTTTATTCATGCTGATGATGCAGAGGGAGATGTTGCTTTGCCCCTGAGGCACAAGCCAGCTCCAAAGGTGGTGGCCAAGTGCTTGACTAGTGTAGAATCACCATAAATTCATAGAATGGGTTGGAGGGGGCCTTAAATACTATCCTGTTCCAGCCCCCCTGACAGGGGCAGGGGCACCTTCCACCTTCCAAAATCCCAATATCTCTGGCTTCATTAGTTTTAAACCCCCTTCTCTTGGCAGGAGAGCATCACTTCTCTCCTGCCAGACCCAGCCAAGGGGGTTGGTTTGCCCATCCTGGAAAACACCTTGGGGGTCCACAGTGATGTAAAGATGGGGGAATTTTCAGCAGGGCAACGTGGTGTTTGCTCCTGGTGCAACCTGCTTGTGCCACCCTTGTAGGGCGGGCACAATCCTCATTACAGGATTGCTGTAAAAGGATTTTTTCGGTATTTTTTGAAGCAGACAGAGCCTGATGCATTCTGTCAGCTGAGCCCCATCTCACCTCCTTTCTCCTTTAGCCCTTTTATTGGAACCCTGAGCAGAATGTGGTTCTTGTGGCCTCATTTCTGCCTTATCAGATGTGGCTTGTACCTCAAAGCAGCACAGAAATGGGTGAGCTCTTTCCCTGAATCACTTTATTTAGGGTTTGTGTTTTTTTTTTCTGGCAGGCTGCCCTGTGTGATGATGCCCAGTGGAAAGGATAATGTTGCTTCAACTTAAAAATAGCTTGTGTTTTCAGGGTGGGCACAGAGGACAGCTTGTGCAATTAAAATGGTGATTATTGAAGTCATGCCTAATAAAGTCATCTCTGACTTGCTGAACTCAAGTTAATGACCATGAAATCTATCGTTAATAACAGGACAGCCATTAGTGGGATGGGTGATGTGCCAAAGGTAGCCAATGGAAGGCAATAAAAATATCAGAAGTTAATGTTTGACAGCTTAAACTGTCGCTTGAATATTTTGTCCCCATGGCAACTGTTTGAAGTTTGTAACTTATTTTTAAATGCCTTTTAAGAGCTTCTTGATAGCTTTAACTTTCCAGCAAGACTCACCTTGTATTTGGAGTTAAGTGCTGAGATTGCTCAGTGGTGCTTGAACCCCTGTGTGTGTTTATGTCCAGTTTTGGAGCTGGCTGAAAATTATCAAAGAACCACCAGGTCTCCATCCTGCTCAGCAGGACCTGGAGGGAAGAGTGAAATTTGGGGCAAAGCAGTAAATTGGGTAAAATGCACTTTGGAAGAGCAGGCATCATGAAAAATCATGATGGGAAGAGGTTAGGATGTGTTCTGACTCTCATTGCTGTGAAATGCTCCAGGAACTGTTGGAGAAAGGCACAAATTCACTTTGCAAATGTAGGATGAAATGTAGGATGTGTTGTAGGGAGACCAAAATATCTTTAATATTCTTAAATATCTTTCAAAGAGAGCAAATCAGGAGAAACGCAGCCCGTTTTAAAACCAGAGTTTTGAAAGGGCTGGATGTGGTTCCAGTGGTGAGATGGGGTCTGATCCTATTCTCCAGCTGAGTAATACTGATACTCATGGTAGTAAAGGAGTAGTAAGTGCAGTTGCAGGACTTGAATTTTGAACGTTTCTGCCTTAAAAGTGATGGGGCTGTTAAGAGAAAACACAATGCTGCAAAACAGCTTTAAATTCCACTTGAAAAGATGATTTGTTTATGAGTTCTCAGAAAGTGTCAGTCTAGCGCAGGAGTGCCAACCACTTCATAAATATTGTAGTGACATTTGGCAACAAAGATGCAGCACGTAACAATAGCTGGTGCTCCTGGGATGTTCCAGTTACCTGGGACACCCTGGCAGAGATGCAGGGATTTCCCAAACCCTCCCATGCTGCTGGCCTAGATCTTGCTTAAATCACAGCAGACAGACTGACAAATTAGGAAAAAAAAAGCCAGTGTGGAAGGAAAGTGGGAAAACTCTTGTGGCTGCTTCTCCTGAAATGGCAGTGAGGGAGGCCATGGTTCCAAGGATTCTGCTGCCCCTCAAGGACAGGGGGAAGTGTTGAGTGGAGGGAACCATGGCAGGGTAAAGCTCCAGCATGGGAAACCTGAGGTTTCTGAACTCAGGAAATGAGTTTAATTCCTTCAAGCTTTGTACAAAACAACAATTTTCACCCCATGGCATCCCATCTATTCTTTCCAAGGATTTGGCTGTTCAGGAATGGGATTCCTGCAGGTACCATGGATGCTGATGGCTCGTGTGGGAAAATGGTCAGAGACATCCTGTCACTGGGGCTGGTTTAGCTTCATTTCCACTGGCATTCCTTGAAACTGTTGCAAACCAAAAATAGTGTTTCCTTCTGGCTGAAAAAATTCAGAAGAACATTTCTGGAAACATGGAGGAAAAATACAGTTGTACAAAATAGAAAAAATAAAAAAGCCAGGGTTATTTAAGTCATGCAGAAATTACAGACCTAGATAAATACATAACAGTGAATAATTAAACATTATTTATTACAGGACAAAGTGATCTATACCTTTTTTCTTTTCACTGGGAATAAAGTTCATCTCCTTACAAACCAAACCCTGTTGGAGCCATTAAGCAGTCATTAATTATTTTGGTTGTAGGTGGCTAGAATGTCGTGGTGATGAAATATGCATTTCCTCGTGCTTGCAGAGTCATGGCTTTGTGTTCATCACGTAGGCAGCCCAGGTTTCCCTGCAGAGAGTGGCAGGCATGTTGTCTGTTTGGAAAATGGAGCTCTGGTTTGGCTTTTGGGTTGTGTTCATGCATATTAACATAGTTCACTTCCCCTGGGAAGAGTTCCTGGTGCATGGGGAGGAGGAGGAGGAAGAGGAGGGCAGCAGTTCCCAACAGGTTGGGGTGCTGTGGTGCAAGGTACAGCAGGCTGCTCCAAAAACCTGCCCCAAGGGCAGAGCAGCCCCATAAAAACCCAGCAATGCCCATGCTGGTTCCAGGTGGGACTGAACCCCACCGCGGTGCCCAGGGTGGAGCACGGCGCCGGTGACAGCCCGGGGGCGGTGGCTCCCGTGGGTGTGCTGGATGTGCCCCGCAGGCAAGGCTTGTCCAGCCCTGTGGTGTCGTGTCACCACTTCCAGCTTGGAGATCAGCCTCCAGCACAGTCCCCAGTCCTTCTCCAGGACCTGCCCCATCCCAAACCTTCCCTTCCCAGCCTGGGACAGGAGCTGCACCAAACCCAGGCTGAGCATCTTGCGCGTTCCCCTTGCTCCTCGATCGCCAGCACTTCTCTGGCTGTCACATCCCAGGAACACTGCAGCTCAGCCATCTCCAAGGTTTTGAAGGGGCTCAGGATGAAGGGGAGATCCAGGGTCTGCTGCATGAGCTGCTTGTGCCCTCCAGGAGCTCCACAAAGTCAAGCACAAACCTTGCACGTGGGCACTGCCACTGCTGCTCTGTCCCCATCCCCTTCCAGAGGACACCCAGGCACTCAGCTCCCCTCCATCCTCTCCCCTTGCAGGCTCCCAACAAGTCCCTCAGGGGAAACAGATGCACAGACTGAGGAGTTGCTGGAGGAAGAGGAGCAGAGCCAAGTCCCTGTGTGATCTCCTGTTGCTCTATCTCCATGCTGAAGTGCTCGTGGCACTCTCTCAGAAGTGTGTTTTCCATACAGATTGTCCACCTGAGGATATGGGATCCATTTGTAGGCATTAGATGGTTTAATTGAGTTTCACTGTACTTCTCTGAGGCGGGGAAATGATGCTCCCTGGGTTTTTACACCTATGTAAACTGAGGCACGGAGAGGTTATACATTCATAGGAAAGTCCAGAGGCATATTTGCAGGAGATCTGGTTTGGGGGGTAGTAGTTCATCAGGAAAGAAAAAAAGAGAAGTCCTAAAAATCAGGAAGGAAAAATTCAAAGCCAGAAAAGTCTCAGAATAGGGGAAATAATTTTTCAGAATGCTACACATTGAAGCAATTTTAAATAAAGAATTTGGAAACAAAGCGCAGCTCGAAATTAAAATCTTCTGCCGGGGAATGGGTTCTGCTTCAAACACCACGGTCTTAAACACAGGTCAGCCCTCAGTTTAAGAAGGAGCAGGAGGATTTTCAGTGCTAAATTAGAATTGCCAAAGGGGTGAGCAGCACAAACAAGAAGGGAAAGGGGAAGGATTCTGGGAGCAAGTCAGAGCTGCGGACAAGGAGGCGCACAGCTTGTGAGAATCCCTCAGCCTGTCTGAGAAAACCAGTTTTGTTTAGCTAAGCCCCAACTCAAACACACTTGAAAACTCAGAGTTTTACCAGGCTGCCATCGAGCTGTGAACAAGTCCCTATTGTCTGGGTGAAGAATGATGCTCCTGTCACCCACGTTTCGGGGACGCCGGGCATGAGTCTGGCTCCTCAGGGCAAAGCAAGCGTGGAGTAGGCTTGGAGTGAACTGGAAATACCAACAGCTGTATGTGCAGTGAGCAGTGGCAACCCTTGGGCTTGCTCTGCCTGCTCCTCTTCCCCCCAGGGATCCACCCTGTGAGCCCCCAAGAGGAGGGGAATGGCCACTTGCTGGTGCCTGGCACATCCCACACGCCCTGGGATGGGAATGGTCATGCCGTGGTGTGTAAAGGGCTTTTCCCTGCTCAGGAGCTGGGAAATCACAGCTGTACCCAGTCTGTGCTCGGCCCCTGTGGTGCAGAGGGCTCACCCAGCAGGGCAAGGCTGGGTTTTGGCAGCTGGGGAAATGTTTTTCCTGCACGAGGCAAGAGAAGGGAGACTAAAGAGATGAAATCATGGTGCCACAAGCCCCCGACCCTCACCTGGAGACCGTGGTGCTCGGTGTGGCTGTGGAATCAGGGGCATTAGAGCTGCAAATAATGTTGGTCACCACTTTGCAGAGCAGGGGGTTTATCTGTGGGCAATTCATGTCCCACAGAAGCTGGGGAAAAGAAAGCAATAATTGGAGCTCGTGCCCATTTAAAATACCTTACATCAGAACCGAAGAACTGAAGCCTGTTTTTTTCCATTGCAGAAATTATTTGGCCTTGAACCATCCAGACCTCACTTGCTATTCTGCAATTGAATAGAGCCTTTTGTGAGGATTTTTAAAAATAATTACTACAAAGCACTTCAAGAGGAATTCTGATTGTCGTCTAGTTTTCATTTCATGCTTTCATGACATTTTTGTTCAAGGATGAATCTTTTATGAAATGTCTGTTTTAGGTTACACCCTCCAGAACCTTATTATTTGCCTTAAAAATTCCATCAGGGGCAGGAGCATATTCTTTAAGCTTTCCCATTAGTATAACTAAATTCATCAGAGTAATATTACTATTCATGCAAAATAGGTGTCGTCTTTCTTTAAACCTCTTGGCAAGTGGTTAAACTGATTTTAACAAGTATGCAGTGCCAACTTCTTAAAGCTTTGAAAAGTCTGAAGATTCCCAGGCTGCAAAGGACTATTTACATGGTTAAAATTATACACATATCCCCTCTACTTAAAACTGTCCCCTCATCACTTAAGACCCTTGCAAATCCATTCTGACTTCAAAAGAAGGAAAAATTTCTCTTCCAAGATTTTTTTTCCTCCCTGTTAGCACAGCCTAGGCTTTCCAGGTTGTGAGAACCACCGGGTTTAGCTCAAGGGCCAAACTGAGCTTGGAGTTCCATGGGTGCTTCTGCCATTGAGAGAGGAAATTAATGGAAGGTTTTGTATTTTTAAAGCCTATTGAAAATGTAATTTTAGAGAGAAAATATTTTGGACATGCCATTGCCCACTCTTGTAATACATCCCAACAGCACAAGCGATGCCAGGAAATCCTGAGGGACACTTTCTCCCAAGCTGATTATCAGGTGTAGAAATTACACCTCGACTCCTTGGCTGTCCCCACCCATCCAAATCCTGACTCCTTTCCTCAGTCTCTGCAATGAGTGACTCTGAATGACCCCAGTGCTCACAAAAGGAGCACTTCAAAGTTGTATCCATGATGAATTCATGGGAACTAATTGTTTTAATTCATAGAAATGTCGAGGGTGGGGCATTTGCAAGTGTGTTCAGGAAGGAGCAGGAGCCCAGGGCTGTGAGTAGCACAGGCAGGTGGAGCTACAGGGGCAGAACTCATCCAAAGAATCTGAAATCTCTCCTCAGAGCAGTAAATTTGAAATGCCATTAAAAGAGTAAAAGGATTGTTCTCATCTGAGATCTGTAAGTTATTGGACTGCACTCAGGGAGCTGCTCTGGCCTGAATTATGGATCTTTATTACTTTCCCTCCTGGCCTGGAAACCTCTTGATGAGTTCATTGAAATTCTGATTTTCCCATGAAGGTATCACAGTAAAGTCAGGGAATCCTGTATTTGTTCAGGATCCTGTCTCGTCTCCAGTCTCAAGCCTGAGGAAGTTACTGTGCTGATCCTAGCAGGAGAAATGTAGGATTTGATAAAGTGCTCTGGCATGGGAACCACACAAGCTACATGTGTTCCTACTGTGCTTTATTTTATTTTCTAACTGTTCTGAGCTGGGCTAATCTGCAAAATGGAGTGATATTTTCAGGAAAATGCTGCAAGTTATATGCTAGGCACGTTTGTGGAAGACCTCTGATTTTTACAAACATAAGTCAAAAAACTGAGATGCCAACAAATTGCCTTGAGGTCAAAAGTTGTTCCCATCTCGTGTTTTCATCTGGGTCATTGTTGAAAAAATAAATAAATAAATAAATATTTGTAATATGATGGGGGAATGGGGTAGGTAAATGGTCAACCACAATGCCCAGATGCAGATTGGGATCTAAATACCATTCAAGTTCAGGAGTGCTCTGTATCCTGGGAGCGGGTTCAAAGCCTGCTCTGGATTACAAGTCTGCTGTACTTGTTGTTGTACCTGTTTGACTTGCAGAGCAGCCAGGGGAATATCTTTCTGGAAAGCCTCTCATTAGAGAAAATATGAATTACAGAAGGTAACTCAGTGGCTCTTTGCCATACTGCTTTCCCACTTTTTATTCAAAGGAAAGTTATCCTGTATTTTGTGTGGATTCAAATCAACACACAAAGGAAAATATGCATGTTTCTGAGCCCAGCAATCAGCTGGAGATCTGCACTGAGGGAGATGGAGAGAGGTGACTGCAACAGAGTTAGGTCAAAAAGTCTCCAGCTTGATTTGCTGCTAATATTTTCAAGGTCAAATATTATTTAAGTTAAAAAAAAAAAAAGGTGGGAATTTTATGGAGCACTTGTCTGGTTGTAAAGGGTCTGCAGGCTGATGGAATGGGAATGGCTTTTATTGAACTTCATGGGTGAGACAGGAGGGTGATGGAGCTCGGGGCTGGGGTTGTTTTGTCGTGGTGGATGGATGGTCCCATCCTTTGTGGCACATCCCACAGCACAACTCCAGGCCGGCGACTCTTCTCAGGTGCTTTTGTAACAAACACAAACACTGGGGAGAGTAATAACTGCACGTGTGCCTCTGCAAACAGGTGGTCTCCAGAGCTGAATGACTTTTGTGTGTGTGGCTGAGCAGCCTTTGGGCTTCCGAGCAGAGCAGGATCCGCGCCGGCCCCGCGTTATTGTGTGCAGCACCTCAGGATACCTGGGGGCTGAAAGGAGACTCTTTTATAACAAATCAATCTCTGCACTTCCCAGAAAGTGCCCTGCGTTTATTTGCAAGGCTTCTGAGATGTGTTTCATGGCTTGAATGGGGCCATTAGGAGAATCCCCAGGAGCTCCTGGCAGCTGCAGCTGAGGCAGGGCTGGAATCGCTTCCCCAGGATGCGCAGGGAGTGAATAGCTGAGCTCTTCTGCCCGCTCCCAGCCTGGAGTGACCAGCTCATGACAGCACTAATTAAGGAGCAGACAACTCTCACTTTCAAAGCAAAGCTGCTGTCAGCAGGAGAAGGGAGAAATCCCTTTCCCTTGGCGGGAGGTTGGTTAGTGGGACAACCACCGGACAAAACCTGGGAAGCACAAAGAGCTCAGCCTGGCTCCCTCCACACAATGGGACGTGGATCTTTGAAATTCAAAAGTCACCTTCCCAAAGAGGAGAGAAGTGGTGAAGAGCAGAACCAAATTGCGCTGCTCTGATCTTTTATTTTTTTTTATCAAGGCTGTTTAAGGATCTTTTGATCTCACTGAGGTATTTATTATCATGGACTATTTGTCTAATGCTAAGCCAGGTGGGAACAGGTGAAGTTCAGGTTGGCTATGAGGAAAAATTCCTTCACTGGAAGATTGGTTAAGCATTGGAACAGCCTCCCCAGGGGAAACAGTGGAGTCGCCATCCCTGGAAGTGCTCAGAAATCAAGTAGACCTGGGATATGGTTTAGGGGCCATGGTGGTACTTGGTCCAAGGTAGGACTGGCAATCACGGAGGTTTTTTCCAGCCTAAATGTTTCTGTGAGTCTATGAATGGTGATATCACTGCGAGTCAAAGAGAATTCCCTTTGTGCCGCAGGACCCTGGGGGTTTTGGTGTGAGAGTGGAGGGTGCAGGCCCCCATCAGAGCTGAAAGGACCAGGAGTGGTGTGGGATCTCCCTCCTGATATTGTGGCAATGGGATGGGGTTCCCCAGGACATGGCTCTGTCTGAGCTCAAGGCAAAGCTCTGATCAGCAAATTAAGTTTTGGTGCCAGAAGAGATTTTCCCCTGTTCTCTGGTTTCACTTGGAGGCACCACGAAGGAGCTGAGGTCACCTTGAGGTGTGCTGGCTGAAAGGGCCAAGGACAGAACAAGACCTCCCCAGGAAAGCTGGGCTGGAGGGGCTTTGTCCCAGACCTGCTCCTGCTAAAAGCGAGGGTTAGGTGGGTTCAAATTCTTGCCTGGCCTTTCTGGAGCACCAGACATTGCTGAGCCAAATCCCTCCCCTCAGGCAGCCCCGTGTGCAGGATCAACCTCTGAGCGTCCTGTGGGGTGACAGGAGCACCAGACCTCCCCGGACAGGTCATAACTGAGCTTTACAGGCACTCAGTCCTGGGATCCCATGTTCATTATCCCAAGGGATATCAGTGGGTCCATTTTCTCCTCAGTAAAGGCTGCAGCACCAAGCCTCAGTCCTGTGACCTGTGTGCAGGTAATCAGAGAGGGAGGTTGTGTTAATTAATCTCCTAACATGCCACCAGGGAAATTTCACCTGGAATATCCATCCCCTGAGCACCTAAAGAACAGAACAATGTCAACAAATTGGGTGGGATTCAGAGAAGAGCAATAAAAATGATTAAAGGGCTGGGCTGATTTATGAGGAAGGATTAAAAGAGTTACATGTGTTTAGCTTGGCAAAATGATGACTCAGGGTGGGATACGGTGTCTGTCTGCAAGTGTGAGAGGGGTGGACATACCCCAGGAGGATGGGAATTATTTAGCTTGGTTCAAAGTGGAGTAATGAGATTAAATAAAGGAAATAATCTTTGTGGCTGGGTAGAAGGAAAAATGTTTCAAAGTTAGAGCCCAGTTCCTATGTGGAATAATCTCCCTAAGGAAATAGGTGAAGCCGAATTGTTAGAGGGGAGTTTGGGGAGCAGAGCACCAGGGAAAACAACCCGTGAGGTGGAAATGCCAATTCCTGTGATTCCAGCCCTGCCATGAGAGCAGTTAGGACGTTTACATCCAGCCATCAGCCAATGCTTTGATGTGGGCAAGAAAAGAGAGGGGGCAGAGGGGAAAAAACCACAACCAACCCCCAAAAAAATGTACAAATTTTCTACATGCTTAGAACTGCGAATTCAAAAGGGAAGAAATTCAGATCACTAGTGCAAGCTTCCCAAAGAGTGTCACTGCCAGGGAAGGGTTGTGAAATCCCATCCTGGGGCAGGATGGGGAAAGGAGTGACCTGGTGCATCCAATGGTGCTGTGAACCCAGCTCAGGATGGGGTGGGAACCAAAATAAAGCCATTAGCAGGCTCCTGGTTACCCTCATGGCTTCTTATTTGCACAGGGCCTTGGCTAACAATAATTAAAAGAAAAAAGTTTTTCCCCCTGTAATTGTGAAAAGAAGTAAAAGGGAAGAAAAGGTAATAATATGAAGAGAACAACTCCACATTACAAACAAGAACCATATGTTGACTTATCATGGGAAATATGTAAATACAGGCTGGAGCTGATCCGGAGCACATGTTGTTAGTCATGAAGCAGCTATTTAAAATTCCATGGCTGGATCATTAACTTCGCAGTATCCTTTATGGAGGACAACAGAGGGCAAATAATCAGAGTGGCACTGAAAATAGCCTTTTTCTGAAGAAATCTCCTTTAGCTGGGTTTTATGGGAAGGGCTATATAGGATCCTTTGTGATCTGTCAGCTGAATCAGAGCGGGGTCTCCTGTGTGCTGGTGAACTGGGATGGCTTTCTGCTGTGCCAGTAAGGTGTCCTGGCTCAGAAATTCCCTTTGGAGCCTCAGGAATTCTCATTCTCATCCCATCTGGGAGCAAAACAGCTGCAGGAAGCTCTCACTGATGGCTCAGCCGCGGGTCCCTCTTGAAACGTGCTTTACCTGGAAGGATGTGGTGACGGATCACACAGAGGAAGGTTTGTCCTGAGCTTTCTCTAAAGCTGTGGCTGTGCAAAGCTGGCGTTCGCTCTTTGCTTTGCTGTGTATTTTCTTAGTCATCCCGGGCAGGTCACTCCTGCCTCTCATCTCTTTCTTTTCTCAGTCGATCCAGACAAGACGAGTTCTCTCTGGGGCCAGCTGTGATCAAAGGAGGGTTAGATTGAAAGAGATTCCATAATTAGGGAAAAAACTCATAAAATGCAAGAAAGAGATCCTGGACCCCAGAGAAGGCTGTGCCTTAAGCAAACGCTTTAGAGCAGTGAAAGGATGGATTTAGACTAACTCAGTCACTGGGATCAGCATCACCTCGTCCCTCCTGGGCTGCACAAGGACAAAAACCTCCCAGAGACTGTTCTGTGTTCCCTATTTTGGTGTCTTTGTGCAGCAGCATCTGCAGAGAGGCCTGGACAGAGGCAGGGTGAGAGGCTGAGCAGGCTGCAGGGGTTAAAGGCATTGCCAAGCCTGTAAATTGGGATCAAATCCGTCAGCATCCTCCATTTCCATCCCAGAACTCTGGCAGGAGGCAAAAGTCCTGATTTGCACATGCTTGGGTATTGCTTAATGGTTTGGAAAAATAACAATAATAAAAAAATCTGTTCCTGTGTCATTGTGGACCAAATTCAGAGCCCAGCTTGGTCGGATGAGAGCTCAGCAGTGCCCAACGTGAGCTCCATTTCCAGCAGTGAGGGAGCCCAGGGACGGCCCCAAACAGGGATTTGGGTACTGGCTGCTCTCTGGGAGATGCTGTTAGTGCTCCATGGGATGAGCTTTATTTTGGTGGAGATGAGAAGGGCTGGACTCAGGAGCAGCTCAGGCCTCACCACAGCATCTGCCTCCACACAGCTCGGGGGCTGCTGAGAAGTGCAGGATTGGTGCAAGGGAGACCCCCTGGTACTGGGAAAGGCCTCTACAGGCTTTTTTGTGGGGCAGAACAGCCTGCATAACAAGATTTCCTCACAGATTTAAGTATTTTGGCTGTAATTTGGAGGGACAGAGGGAAACGGAACGACTTTGATCACTCTTTGCTGGTGCAGCAGCTCCTGGGCAGGTTTGACTCGGCCAAGACACTTCAGATCTGCTCTTGGCATCTTCCTGACATCCCCAAGGCTGCCCCAGCATCACTCCCAGCCCCTCGTCCCCCCTGCAGCCCTGAGGGCATCACCCAAAGCCCCTGAGCCCATCTCCCCTGCACAGGTCAAGTGCCACCGATGCCATCTCAGGGCAAGGCTGGGGATCAGAGCAGACAGGCAGCACGAGGGCAGGGGAAGAAAGGAGTCTGGAGGAATCAAAATCATCAAAAAGTTGTTGGAAGAAGGGAGAGCTAAAGGAGAAGCTTAAAGGAAGCCATTAATATTAATTCAGGGAGATAACAGGAGTTCAATGACCGCATGACAGAGCAGAGAAATCACAACTGTAAGTGCAGGAGCCACTGAGGAAGGTGGGAGCTGCTCTGAGATGCTCCACACTGAACAAACTGTGGTGTTGTAAGTCTGGAGAGCTGCATCTGGTGTTTGGGAACTGCAGGGCACAGTGGCTGATGTGACAGGGGAGATCCAGGAGAAACAGGGCTGCAAATTGGCTGTGTCAGCCAAAAGGATCAGCTTTACAGCTGTCTCTTGACTCAGACACGACCTGACCTCAAGTTACTGCTCAGAATTCAGGTTTCCAGCTCCCCTCGTGCTGCACGAGAGCAATCAGCAGTCCCAGGGGTCAGTGCAAGGCTGGGATCCTGCCTGTGCCCCATATTAATGGTTAATTAATGGTTAATCAATGGTTAATTAATGGTTAATTAATGGTTAATTTTGTGCAGAGCTGGGACCTGCTGCATTAGGGTTGCTCCAAGCCCCAGGATGAAGCCAGCGCAAGGTAAGCTCTGGTAATAACAATCATTTAATCTTAGAAACCCCCCCAAAACACAGCCCAGCCTCTCCTGACAGTGCACAAAGCCAGGCTGGAGGAAACTTTCACCTCCCAGCAGTGTCAGCCTAGGGCTTTTCTTTGCTGCACTGCCAGATCAGGTGCCTGAATTGCCTTGTGCAGGTGTGTTCTCCAAACTGCCCCTTGCTTTGTCCTCAGAGTGCCCAGCTGTGGGGCTCAAAGCCTCCAGGAGAGCCCTGCAGAGAGCTGCTGTCCCTCAGTTTTAGTGTCTGATCTCCTTCTGGCTGTCTGGGCTCTGTGTCTTGTTTGATTTTCAGTTCTGTTACTGGCCCTGTTTTCTGTTCAGCCCTGCCAGTTACCCCAAAAGAAATATTGTTCCTATTACTATTATTATTATTGTTGTTGTTGTTATTTCCTGTGCTTTTGCAGCTCATGTGGAAGTCCAGGTGAGGTTTGAAGGAATGATGAACGGGTCTGTAGGAGAGGATTTGCCAGGCTGGGTCCAGGGTCTGGTTGGTGATGCTGTCAGGAGCGTGTTCCCTCATGTGCCCACATTGTCCCCACCCTGTGCCAGGCATTGCATCCACCCTGCGGCCACACCAGCCCAGGCTGGATCACAGCCGGTGTCTGGCTTTGTTCTTCTCTCTGTGCACATTCAGTTTAAGTGGGAATCATAAAACTGGCATCTTCTGTCTTCCCAGGGCTGAACTGACAGCCTAAGCCTGGCTTATTTGATGCCTCTTATTAAATAACTTGAGAGGAACTTTGTTAAAAGCTGTTTATATATAGCACACAAATGCAGAATTCCCCAGTTAGGCAGTGCTGGCAGGGTTCCCATTGTCCCTTCTGCAGCAAAATCACATGAAAAATGCAAAAAGGTCACAAATCTGAACCTTTGGGCGTGTTAGCAAAAGCAAGCAGCCCCAGCAGGGTGTTGGTGTGGGGCAGGACATGTCTGTGTGTCCCACCAACCCCAGGTGACAGCAGTGGGTGGCTGCAGTGGTGATGGGGTTGAGATGACCCAGGGGTGATGTGGGGCTGGGATTTGCATGGCAGCCCAATTTTTAGGGGCCTGTGGGGCACAGGAGCTGTGGATGAGCCTGCAGGAAGCTGGAATTGAACCACTGGCTTTGGGGTCTCCTGATAACAGAGATTGTTTAAATTTCCATGATATTTTGAGAGGAAGCAATATTTGCTCTTTTGTTGGGTTTTTTTTTCTTCTTGTGTTTTGACAGTTTCGTTTCACTGGGGCACTTTTATGAGGAGCTTTTTATTATTTTACTGTGTTATTCATCTGCATTTTAATTGCACACAATAAAACTTGAAAGCTCCCAGCAGAGAAAATCCTATAGCACTTCCCATCCTGTCCCACTGGGGATGAATTGCTGGGGTCACATCGTTTGTCAACAAACAGGGCTGAATCCTTTCTAAGGAACACTGATTTTCCTGAACTATAAAAGTGATGACTTTTAATTGGTGCTGTCAAATGCTTTCATTTAACCTGCCTTCATTTTGGTGTGTTTGGAATGGGGCTGGTATTGTCTGGAGGCAGGATGAGAGGGACCAAGAACACCAAGAGTTTTTGGTGAAATGTGTCATCCCAAAACCCCTGGTCTTGGTGAAATGTGTCATCCCAGAACCCCTGAAAAATGCTGGCACCATTGTGCCAAGGGAGGATCCTGCACCAGCTCTGCTCTGCATCCTGTGCCCTGCACCAGCAGCACTGCTGGCCTTGGCTTAACTCTGCAGAGAATTGTCTAAAACCCCTTCACACTCGCCCAGTTTGGGTTTGTCTTCTGATTTCCAAACCCCAAAATTCCCAGCTAAATGCTTCTGGGTAAATCCCGGCAACCCCTGTGAAGCTCTGGGGGGATTGGAGAGAATTCCCCAGGGGCTGAGCCCTCCCTGAGCCTGGTTCCTCACCCACCCACACCCACACATCAGGTTCCACCCCACAGTCCCACCAGAACCAGCTAATTCTGCAGAAAACCACCCAGAATTCATCTCTGTCTCAGAGTTTAGACCTTCAGGTCTCTGTGCATGAGCCATGGAGCTTGTGCTGGCTCCCTCACAAGCACATCAGCATCTTGTGCTTGAAGGATTATGGTCTGTAAATCACTTTACTCTCCACCTCTCTGTGGCTCTCCCTTGTCTGAGTCTCTTTCTCCATGTAATTATTAAAGGGTAAAAAAAAAAGCAGCAAGTTAAAGTTTTCATGCAGAAAGGGAAGCAGCTCAAATTGCATCCAGAAAAAAAAAAAAAGTATTCTTCTATGAAAACATCATCCCTCCATTCCTTCTGCCCGCCCCCAGCTGATATTTAAGGGATCAGAAGCAGCATTGCAAGGCAGCATTTAAATCAGCCCAGCTTCATGTATTCCTGCACCTGTGTTTCTCATCAAACCTGCTACCAAAAGGACTGGTAAAAAGTGCTTTGATCTGACTTTAAATATCCCCAAACATCAGGAACTGGAGGTATTTTAATCTGATTTTACTGGAACTGCGCCGATTTAAGGAAAACAGAGCCCAAAATTAAGTTCATATTTTCTGTAAGTCTCTGGCGTTGGGAAGGAGGAGATTTTTGCTGGGAGTGGGGATGGCAGCAGGATAACTTCAGCTCTGCACTGTGGCTGTGCCTACTTCCAGGAGCATCCTTGGAGCAGCACTTTGCCATCAGCTGTGCACAGGAAGAAATTTTCTCCTTCTTTTTATTAGATTTTTTATTTGTTTGTTTTCTTCAGTTCTTTCCCCCACTGCATTTAAGATCTGAGTGTATCTCTGTAAGTCAAAGGGGGTGACACATTTTCACATCATCCTTCACAGCAAACATCTCCTCAGTCCAGAGGACGCTGCTCCTTGTCCTCAGGTTTGAACACGGCAACTCTGATGCAAAATCCTGAGTGTGATTTAAATGCTCAGGGTCTGATCTCACCTCGACCTGCCCTACTCCATCCCACATACTCTCTTCCCTCGAGGGAGTCCCAGCAATCCTCTCTCCATCCTTCCCCATGCTGCTGCACCCTGCACCCTCCGAGCATGGAGAGGTTCTCTGGAGCATCTCTCGATAGCTCCCAGCCATGTTTGCAGAGCAGCACCGAGCCAGAAACTCAAACATCCCCCTGTTTGTTGCCTCACATCCCCTTTTCCCTCCCCTCTGGTGTGTTTGTGTGAGGGTTTTGACATGACTCTATTTTTAGCTCTTTCTCTCCTGCGTCAGAGGCGCGGCCAATGTCACCTGGCAGCACCTCTGTGACTCGGAGCTGAGGATTCAGCCTGCAGAGCAGCTTTAATAAGGAGTTTATTCTCAGGCTACCTGCTCAGCAGATGTTTCTGTTTGTTTTGGTTTATGTTGACTTTAATTCTGCTCCTAATGTGCCTTTTATAACATCTTCTGGCAGTACTTCTAGACCCCTCTGTTGTTCAAGGCAGAGCTTGGGCGGCTCTGAGCTGTGTTATCTTCAGATCTCTGCAGTTAGACTTAAAGAACTTGCTAAAACACTCAGCTGCAAGCTTTTTTCCCAGGACAGCACAGGATTTTCCCAGTGCTCCTGTGTGTCTGCTCTCCTTGCCCTTGCAGGAATTGAGGCATCTTGCTGGGAGCAGCCCAGCTGGCCCTTCAAAGCACAGCTCTTCTCCAGCCATGGCCAGCAGCACCAAGCTGCAACGCGCTGCAGATTCCCCTTCACCCTGGATAAAAACCCTTCACTTTCAAAATTAGAAGGTTTTTTTTGGACAAACGAGGCTGACTGAAGGAGAAGTGTAAGCACAGAAAGGAATGAGCCTGCTCTAGGTGTGCTGGTGGGCTCATCAAAAATAAGATGCGTGCCCAGACAGGGCAGGCTGAAGGATTATCTCCCATCCTGAGGGGAAAAAAAAAAAGACTTTTGGTTTCCCAGTGGCCGATTGTTTGGCTGGACATTGATTGAGAGCTGAGGCTCAGATAAAGGCTGGAGGGTTGGCGATAATATCAAAAAGGCAGTCGGAGTCTGGGGCCAGCCAAGTTGTCATTTCCTAATTCTGCTGCTGCTGTCATCCAGCCTTCTGGGACACTGCAGAGTCTGGAGTGAACTGTTAAAAAAGTATTTTAAAAATCGTGGCAAACTCTTATTCCAGAGTGGTTCTCTCCACCACAGCCCCAGCTCAGCCTTGGATATCGTGCTAAACTTCAGCATCTGATCAAAAAAAAAAAAAAAAAAAAAGAAAAAAAGAAAAAAAGAAGATAAAACACATAGGTAGAAATCAATGGAGCCTTTAAAGGCTGTGCTGTGAAAAAGGCTGCACTTCGCTGTTGTCTTTCTGAACCCTGTGAAATGCTGGGAAACTGTTTTTAATAAACAAGAGTTCAAACAGTGGGGCTCCGTAGCCAACAGTCACGCCTTAAACTCTAAACTTTACATGAAAACTCTCAGATCCCTTTGAACTCTTTTTTTTCTTCCCTGGCAGAGGATTCCAGTGTTTATGCATTTTTTTGAGATTGCTGGCGGGATCATGAGGAGGGTTTTAATATTTTTTTTAAACAATCTCCTGCCTTCAGAAACCATTAATGCCCACTAAGAAACATCAAGGCCTTGCTTTGAAGTGCCTTCTGGCTACAGCCCTCTTACACTCTTTGGTTACTGTGCAATCAAATAATTAAATGGAGTCTAAAAAAATTTGTTTTACCTGGTAATTAACCACCCCACACTGGACAGTTGCAAGGGGTTGTAAAGGCATTGCAAATCTACAAAGACTTGGAACACAAAAGCACTGCATGCTCCTGGAGTAAGTGAGTAGACATTTTCTCCCTGCTTTGGCAACCTTTCACACTGGCAAGGTGAGAGCTCTCCTTCCTCTTCCCCTTGTATCCGAGGTCAGGGCAGTGAATCCCGAAGGAGAAAGAGCAGAGCACAGAGTCATAAATTAGCAAAGCTAAACTCTTGAACATTTCTTTTATTTCTTTTATTTTTTTTTTCATTTGTTTGTTTGGTTTGGAATAAACAGCAAGGGAAAAAAAAAAAAAAAAGCTGGAAATAGTATTTTGGCCACTCCATCAAATGTTGGCTGTCGGGCCAGCAGCCATCCCGAGGGCCGTGGAGCCCAGCTGGGACAGGAGCTGTGCCTGCAGCCTCGGGGTGTTTGGCTCTGGGGAACGCCGGGACGCGGATGCCACCGCGCCCGCTGCCACGGGGACACCAGAGCGTGGCAGGACCCGCTCCAGCTCACCCTCCTCTGCAAGGCTGGCCACGAGCAGCTCGGTGGCGGCTTCCAAAGAGCAGGATGGGGGTGGCAATGGGTGTGAGGGGGCTGGTGGCCAGTAATAATTCTGTGTCTGGGAGGACAGGGACAGGGCGAGGGCCACCTCCTCCGCTCCCGTGGAAACTCCTCTCCCTTTGGATGGGAGCTTTCTGAAACTTGCTTGTTCCACTTCCCAGAAGTTAGCTGAGAAAGTTTTCTCTGGTTCCAACCTAAATTGGCTCTTCCTTCCTGGAGCTCTGCTTTGATCTGGGCATTTGAATCTCAATGCAAAACCCGGAGCTTTGCCTGGTTTGTGCATGGTTTAACCCCTCCACAGCTGTTCCAGCCAGAGTGGCCTCTTTGCTGACCATTTCACCAGCTGTCTCCTCGTTATTCCTGAATCACCTTTGGATACCAGCTGGTGTCACAGCATCATTCCCAGGAGCAGTGTCCAATCCCAAACATGGCCTTTGCCTCTGTCCTGCTGGGACTGGTGGTTTGGTTGTGTGAGCCTTTACCTTTTGTACCTGTAGAGGAGAGATGTTTGTTGTGGAACATTTTGGAAATGGTTGGTTTGTTTGTAGAGATCCCAGAAACCTTTAGGGATGTAAGGATTGCAGGAAACCAGAGCTTTGGAAAAGGCACAAACCTTTTGTTCTGAGCTCCACCTGCAGATACTTTGAAGGGGTGGAGGGATTTTGGTGGACTCCATGCTGTCCCTGTTTTAGGGCTGGGTGAGACCTTGAGGGGCCAACTGGGCTCCCTTGCTGGGACAATGCTGAGGGTGCAGCTCTGTAAGAGGGGGGAAAGGGAAGAACCAAGGAAGGTAGGACCACCCCTGTCATGAATCCCATTTATCCTTTGACTTCTGAAGGATTTGGGGGGAATGAGAGCTTGCTTTGAGCCAACACAGCAGAAGCAAGAGGAAAGGGAAGGCAAGGAGAGCTGCCAGGGCAGTGGGAGAGGGAGCAGGGAGCCGGGAGTGCTGTGACTGCAGATGAGGAGCCGTGCATGAGCAATGACGAGGCGGTGCTTTCAAAGCAGGACCAACTGTGGGGTTCAGAGATGTTCCAGACTCCTGCAGGGCCCAAGACAAATGTTGAAAGCCAGAATTCCCAGAGGGTCTTTCTGTTTTCTTTTTAAAAAATAATAATAAAAAAAGAAGATCTACCTGTCAAATCTTATCATGTGAAGAGCTGAATTAAGGAAGGCAAGACTTAATGGGCTTTCTTCCCTAAAAATAGATCTTCTCATGAAAGAGATGAAGGGCATTGCCCAGGGAGGTCAGCCAAAATTGTCTGAAATTATGCTATCACCTAGATCTGATGTCCAAAATTAGCCTCCTCTCTCTCTCTCTGCGATTTCAGTGCTCCCTGAAGATTAAACGCACCACAACACTCATTTAATTTAAAAGAGAGGCTAAAACATATGGCAGGCCATGGTTTAAATGTTAGAAAAATTCATCCTGGGACTTTTCATTATGATTAGTAAGATGCTAATGAGGGCAAGGGGGAAAGGAGTGTGTGCAGGGCTGTGTGGGGAGGCTGGGCAAGGCTGCGGGCAGGAATCAGGGACATTGTGGGAAGAATGGAAAGGACCTGAACCAGAGCTGCTCTCACCATCCAGAACTAGTCTGATCTTTTTTCAGAAGGGGAAGGAAGATGATTTGCCTTAAATAATTCTCCAGCCTCCAGTGTGTGGGTGTTTTCTGGGCTCTGTGATTAAGAGAGAGCATTTGAAAGCAATGGGATAGGAACCTCATTTAAAGACAGTGTGCTCCTTTCTTTTTTTTTTTTTTTTTTTCTTCCTTTTTAATTAATCAGAGGTTGCTGCCGGAATGGAGTAGTTGGATGAAGGTGTTTGAGGAACATGAGGTTAATGGAAGGTGACAAATGAAGGGAATACAGTTGCCGGTATGGGGCAGGCAGAATTGAAACCAGCAGATGCTCCAGCCCAGCTGACTGGTGGCTGACTCATGGTCAGGGTTTGGAGGGAATAAACTCCCAGGGCAGGGGGGAGAAAACAACCTTAGGGAGACCTGAGAAATGCTGGGGGCAACTGGACATGCTCCTGATCCCAGCACCTGGGGAAGGGAGGGAGTTTTTGTGGTACTTCACCAGTGCAAGACATCCTCCCAGTACTGGTGCCTTTCAAAGTAACGTGTGGTGTCTCTGTTCATGGAGGGAGAGGGGATTTTATTTTTTATTTATTCCACGTTATTTTAAGCTCATGCTCTCAGGGGCAGTTTTTGGATGTTTTGCACCCTTTGGGCCAGGGGATGCCAAACATTCAGGGTAGAGAGAGAACAAAAGTGTTTCACTGTATCTGCTGTGATCAACCCGGGCCAGCAGAGAGGCCCAGGAGCAAGGGCTGGGAAGTTTTGTGCATCCAAATGCAGCCTGGTTTTTGCTGAAGAAAACCAAATGCAGGCTTCCAGGGTCCTTGTCCCCAGCCAGAGAGGAGAACCAGCCCTGCAGCTGTCCCTCCCCACTCAGCCCATCCCCACTCCCCACTGCTTCCAGCCTTGATTTGGGATGGAGCAAGACCATTGTGGCTGATCGCCACACGCCCCAACAAATTCCAGCTGTGAAACACTTGGGAAAGTGTTTCTTTTTCCCAAAAAAAGCGCCTCGGGGCTCGCTTATGATTCCCAGCCTCCAGGCTTCACATCCCAAATGCTCCCAAGGACTGTTAAAGGTCCATCAACACATTTGAATTGGGCAGTGACTGGGGCTGGTGTTTTTGTTGGATGGTAACACATGGCTTTGAAGCTCCTCTGGCCACCATTCACCCCGGCAATTATCCACCCCAGGCTGAGGCCACCTACCTCTGTGGGTGCTGTGGGGCTTCAGGAGCCTTTCCAGGCTGCTTTGAAGACAAAAACCTGCGCTAAGTGTTAAGAATTAGCGTGATTTGAGCGTGTGGAGTGGTTGAGGATCACTCGCTGCAGAGCTCAAGCCCTGCTCAAATTTGCTCCTGTGGAGCAGAGCTCTTGTTATAGATCCTTCTCCTCTGGAAAGACCCCAGCCAGGGCATTTTGGTTCCTACCTCTGGAAAAGGACACACATCTGGGACATTTTGGGTCCCTCCTCTGGAAAAAGACCCAAACAGGGATATTTTGCATCCTTTCTCTGGAAAAGGACCCATGACCCAGGATATTTTGGGTCCCTTCTCTGGTAAAGAACCCAAACTGGAACATTTTGGGTCCCTCCTCTGAAAAAGATCTAACAGGATAACAGGATATTTTGACACCAAAAGCAGCTCTGTGGGCACCTTTTTTTCTGCATGAATTCACATGGTTTTGGTTAAACCTGATAAACTTCAGCTAAACTTAAAAAAAAAAAAAAAACACTTCTGTCAAAATAAGGTTCTTACTCCCTCTCAATCTTCTGTACTGTGTAAAAAAAAAAAAATTTGGTTGGATGTTACTTTCAAGCTGTAAGAGCAGAACTTTCCCACGCTGCCTCTCCATTTAGCAGGGAACATGCCAGACCTGTAATCACAATCTTTATCCCGAGACAAGCTAAAAAACAAAATGTTTCTGAACTGCTGAAGGTAGGTGAACATTTTTCAGTGTGTCACATATTAAGGTGGTGTCTAACGAGCTCCATGTCCCACTTATAATTGAAACAGAAGAGAGTATTCACTTTTCATTCATTTTAAAAAGACTATTCAAATACCCTTTCATCTCCACTAAACAGCCTGCCATGTATTTGAAGCCATTTTATATATTGTTTCTACAGACATCCAAAAAAACAGAGGTGAGTATTTTGGAACATTGATAGAAAGATGCAAAGGCTTGTGAGGCACTGAATGGCTTCAAGCTGCCTCAAACACATTCATCTTCCCAAGAAGAATTAGGCACAGTGTGATTCATTTTAATAGCAGAAGAAAAATAATACTACGATGTAGTGCTAAGTTCCCAACCTTTGATGGTAGACTAAAAAAAGAGGGAGAGGGGGGGAAAAAAAAATCTTTCTTCCCTTATGTTGTTGAAGTCTCCCTACACCCATCCGTTATGTCCAGCTTATCAATTAAGATGAACCCCATGAACTTCAGATGGTTTTTTTAAAACAAGGCACCATCCATTTAAATGTGTAAAACTGCCTGCAGCTCCCTTGAACTGCAGGATTCAGTCCCCAGCTCTGTGTACTCAGTGTGAAGTTGAGCCCTTTGATACAAGTTTTACTGATGTTTTAAATGAAGTCTTCTCAAACACACAAAATAACCCAGATAATTTAAAACCTCATAGAAAAAATAGGGTGGAGAGAGGGGAGGAAGAAAAAAAAAAAAAAGCCCTAGTCAGTGCCATTGGTGAGGCAGAAGCAAAGGGCTGGCTCTGGTTACCAACAGGACAGACCAAAAGCAGCTCCACAATTGCCTTCCCAGCATTTCTCGCTTGAGCCGGGAAGGTCTGGGCGACAGCTGGGAGACAAATCCATCCCTGGTATGGGCAGCTTCCCTGAGGAATAAATTAAGCCCGTTCAGCTATAAAATAGGTTCTGTACCACACGAGTGAGAGGGAAGGAGCACAGGGAGGAGCTCCCTGTGCCTGTCCTGCTCAGCAGCTCCCAGCAAACCTCGCCCCAGTTCACCGTGGCCAACGTGGCCACCTGAGCTGGGGCTTTACAGAGCTGGGCACTGCCCTCAGCTTCACAAAGCTGGGTTTACTCTGGCATGGGGTGCAGGTGAGCAGTCCCAGCTCAACCACAGCTGGGGAAGGCTGTGACCATCCCCAAAACCCAACGCCAAACCCACCACGTGTGCCGTGACAGGAGCTCCAGCCTGGGGACCAGCACATCCCTGTGGATGTCACACCCAGGCCATCAGGTGAGCTCTGCAGCGCAGCCTGGAAACAAGACCAGGTTCAATTTGCAGGTGAGTTACCTGAAGGAGCTGTAAATTATTTAATCCTCACACCCAAGCGCAGCTCCAGCCTTTGCCTTGCCTCCAGCCCCTGCCAAAGCAGCGAAGCTCACCAGCTCTTTCCAGCTACCACCACAGATGAGAAAAAACCCTTTTAAGGCATTAAGGGTGAAAAAAAAAGTCAAGACAATATTAATTTGAAAAATATAAAATTTTAATAAAGGCTACATCTCTTAATTACAATAATTATTGTACCAAGTAATTTTTTTTTAAATGAAACTCTTTATAATGCATAATTTACAGTATAAGTAGAACAAAATGCCATGGCAAAAGTCATGAGTACAGGACTTGTAATAAAAGGCATAAAATATATTTATACATAAACCCCTTAAACAAACAAGGGAAAGCTTGAACCCTGAATATAGGGCGAAGCATGGTCTGTAACACCATGCAGGCACAGGTACTGTACTGATTAAATTTAAAAAACACTAGAGATAGTGTATTAATATTTCCACCATACGTTTTCTACAATATATACAGACTTACACAAAGTAGCAATGGCAAACAGACTGCACAGATTAACTTAATCAACACAAAACCCAACTGTTGAAATGCAAGGTCTTTCTCGGCAAAGGGTTGTCCTGCCCCAAAAACCCCACCCCACAGAGCTCCAGAGCCTTCTCCCACATCTCCCACGGCCTGTGGGGGCTCAAGGTGAGGCAGAGAAAAACCCAGCCAAAAAAAAAAACAACCCCAACCAAACCCCACCACACAAGGACTCACGCGCTCCACACCGAGCTGAACACGCCCTGTCGCAGTTACACAGCCTTGAAACACAAGTAGTGCTAACATTGAACAGCTAAAAACCTTTAGCTCTGTGGAATCCACACGGGCTTTTAACCTCGTGCAGTGCTGAATACGGACATGGGAAAGGGATGGCTCCTTCCACAGCCCTCCCAGGCTCGGGGTTTTGCTCTACCTTGGAAACCACTAAGAGCAGCAAGGCAAAAACCTCACCCCGCCAAAATCCATGGACAAAATAACCTGTGGCTGTTGTTGCTGTTGTTATATTGCATCTAAATAGAGTTAATGCTTAAGACCTTTATTTCAAATTAGAGCAGCATAGATTAAAATGCACCGGTCTCTAAGTGAATGGATTTTTATTTCGGCTTTTATTATCATTATTATTATTATTATTATTAATAATATTATTTCTTTAGGAAAGTTTTATCTTCACTCGGAGAAATACTGGGCATGACCTCACTCCTTCCCTTCTCCCCCTTCAAAAAAAAAATGTGCTCATCGCCAAACTCCTAAATTTTAGATAGTGGGAAAACGTAAAAAAATAAAATACTCCTTCCTCCCCTCACCCCACTTCCCAGCCCCTCTCCTCTCCATTGTTAAAGCAGCATATCCAAAAACTGGACTTAAGGGAAAACAGACTGTTCAATAAATATCAATAAGGATTACTGTTAAGGTAAGCTATACACAGTTTCTCTTAGTCCATAGATTTCAGATCCCCAGGAAATCATATATTATGTATGGAAGTCTCTCAAACACGGTCTGCATCTCCAAGAGCCAACAGTGGTCATGTTTCTAATAAATAGTCCAGGGTTTTTATCATCTCAGTACCCAACTCATGAATAATAAATGCCATTTTTTTCCTCTAAGGCTAATTCAGCAAAGTCTTCATAGACTTCACTTTTTTTTTCTTCATTGGTTCAAAACTTTTCCTTCAGAGTGGTTGTTTTTTTTTTTTTCCTCCTCTTTCCTTGTCATCACTACTGTTGTGTGTCCAAAGATTTTCCTAGGTTAAGCTTTCTTGAGAAACACAGATGCCATCAATCAATCCTTTCCACCTTCCCGAGGATCCTTCCTTCGTACATGGGCAGGATGGTTTCGTCTTCCCAAACCTCCTCAAACACCGCCCCGCAGTCAAACTCGTCGCTGGCCTTTTTGAAGTAGTATCTGTGGCAAAGAGAATTAAAACACGGGTTAAAAACCAAATAAATCAAAAGGTAAAAAGGCAAAGGGTGCTTTGCTGGTTCTTTTATAACCACAGTGTTTCCAATCTCTCCCTCCTGAGGATGTTCCTCCAGGAACACCTCTGGGGTGCTCGAGTCTGGTGGCTTGAAAGCATCCCCAGGGCTGCAGGGATGGGGTGGGATGAAAGGAGCAGGGCTGTGAATGCTCCTCAGGGGTGACAACAGCTTCTCCAGTGAGCAGATTACACACACTGGCAGTGGTATCGCCAGCCATAAAGAAAATTAGAAAGCGCGGTGATTTCTGGTCAAATATCTCATTTAAAAATAAATAAACAGGAATTCAAAGCCAAGCATTTTTAAGGTTCCCCTCTCTCCCCACCTTCTTTCTTTCATGTGTTTTCTTGTTTCAAAGCTGAAGCCCAACATTAAAATTAGCAACTGTTATTAAAAGGATGGATGAAAAGCAAACCATCCCAGCTTCCTGCAACGCAGGAGCTGAAACTCTGCGGTGATCCTGCTGGAAAAAACATCCTGGACTTGGAACAACCCCATTCCTGGGTGCAAGCTAAGGGACACAAACTCCTGCTCTGCTTCCCGAGGCTCAGGAGCACTCTGAGAGAGCCTGGTCCAGCCCCTGGGCCGTGACACCAGGAGGTCAAGTAGCAGTGTCCTGCATTCCTGCTCTTTTGCTCCGGGTCGTTAGATCATGAAGCCAACGCTGCAGAGACAAAAAGCACCCCCACCCCTCCTGTGTCAAACAGTAAGGACCCCTCTATTATCCTGAATTAGACCGTTCAGCTTCTTGATTAAAGGTTCCTTTTATCCCGTTTGGAGCTTTCTTCCTTCTAAGGCTGCTTAATTGCATATGCACAAATGAAGGGCTTCCATTCAGAGGGGTAGCATTTAGGGAGTCTGTCCGTCTGCCGCCCAACACCTCCTTGGAGATTCCTGCTTTCCCTTGGAAAAGGGCTTTGCCATCTGATTGCCAGGGATGGAAAATATTCCAGCAGATGGATTACAAAGAAAAAAATATGTATCTATATGAAAAAAAAAATTAAAAAAAAAATATATAAAACTAACCCCACCCCTGTAGCTTCCAGACAACTTGGGTTGGCAGATGTTTGTCAGGGAGAAAGGGGCTTGTAATTATTATTTTCTTTAGGATGGCAAAGGAGATCAAATGAAGCTCACTTTTAATACTAAAACTGGAAGAGCCACAGCAGGGCATTGGAATCAGGCATTTTTATTTAGTGACTTGTTTTATGATGCATTTTTGAAATATCTCTTTATTTTCAGGGACATTATTTTGGTAGGGGGATAAAAGAGCTCTCTTTTCAGTCAATGAGATAAAACCACCTCAATTAGTCCAGGTATGGTTAGGATGTATTTTTGTGAAGTCTTTCTAAGCAGAATTGACACATGTTGCATCTTTAATGGCTCAGCAAGGAAAAAACATATTATTTGAGTCCTTCAGAGCCTGCACTCAGGGAAGTCAATAGCCCAACTCCCACCAGCTTCCATGCTGCAGGTCAAGGCCACAACTCCCCAGGACAGCAGCCTTGAAATAAACCCAAAAAACCCAAGGAAAGTTTGAATGAGTTACAAAGAACTTTCTCTTCCCTCTCCCCTGTCCAGATAACAGCCGCTCTTCCCAAGAACTTCCTCCCCAAGCCCTGGCTGTGTTTACAAAATTTTTATTTGAGAAAACACACTATGACCTTTTACATAATTACAACCTTATTTTGCAGAGAAATGGGGAAAAATAAGAAAAGGAGGAGGCAAAGCAGAAAGAAAAAAAAAAAATCCACCCCCACAACATCTTCAAACAAGTCACTCAGCTCCTATTTGCTCAGCAATGGGCTTTCCATTGAAACATATTTTATGTGGCAAGCTTTGCTCCTTTTTTTTTTTTTTCTTCTTTTTTTAAATTTTATTTTTTGGGACATCTGGCACCAATCGAGGCACGCGGGCCCGGCCTTGCAGCTCTGTCTTGAACCACTGCCATCCCCAGATTACCCGACACCACCCACTTTTTTCTGTGCGTGTATGTTTGTTTTTTGTTAACGCCATCAGTATTAAATCACTGCTTAATTCCTTTTTTTTTTTTTTTTAATTTTTTTTTTGGGGGGGGTGTGGAAAGCCAAGGCAGCGCTTCCCCGGCGGGGCTCTGGCATCGCGGGAGCCCGAGGTACCCGCCTCGCAAACTGATCCAATCAATAAAGAATTTGGAGAGTGGAGCATTTCTGCATGTCTTTGTGCATTAAATGAAAGGCAAGGGCTTCAAAGACATGCTTATTAAATGTGCCTTAAAAAGAAATCAATGCCAGATGTGACCAAAGCAGCCTAGTTAGTGCCTCCCCGTAACACACACGCTACTCCGGGCACTGCGGACCTCTCCCCTGAAGGTCACCCGCAGTTTCACTCAAAGTCCAGCCAAAAGTCAAAGCTTAGATCAAAATGATTCCCTGGAGGTACACACATTTGTGTAATTAGTTTCACCTTGTGTCTGTGCAAGATAAAATACTGGGCACATACCCAAGTTCCTTTTATAAATTTCTGTATTGTCTTTACCCAGGTGTAAAGGGGTGAGATCTAAGCAAAACATTGTTTCATCCTTGTCAGTCACTTAAAAACATTTTCTAAAGTAATTACAGTCCGACAAGGCACAAATAATTGCACCTGGAGGGGCTTTTGGGCCACAGAGGTTTCAGGAGCCTAGTCTTGCACTTGGGCATCACATGAAAAATGTCACAGAAAACCAACAAACAATAAAAAAGTTGGGTTTTTTGGGGAGGAATTGGGACTACCACTGGGCAGTGGCACAGCAGCGTTGAGGTCAAGGAAATTGGTCTGCAAATGAGGAGGAGCACAGTGGGATGGGCTTTAGGGGCTAGAAAATGGCACAAGGGTGTCAGAAGCCCAGGGATTATCCTGCAGGGTGCCCAGGTTGGATGCACTTGCTGGTTGGTGCCATCCGATGGCAGCTGGGTGGGCTGCAAAAATGGTCTGGAGAGGAATTGGAATATTTCAGCCTCACTGTGCAAAAGCCATGGAGAGATCCCAGCTTGGCATCCCCCAGCCTGGGAGTGCCCAGAGTCACCAACCCCTGGCCTGAACAGGTGGACTTTCCACACCTAGAGAGAGGCCAGTGATGGGGCAGCAAGCTGGGAATTCCTTGTACCAAAGCAAAATGAACATTTGCAGGTTAAATCAGAGGCTGCCAGTTACAGGGCAGGACACACAGCTCTCTGAAGCACCACCAAATTCAGTGCAAATTCAAAAAAAAAAAAAAAAAAAAAAAAAAGCTGCAGTGTCCCTGTCCTGCTCACCCTGCAGGAGAAGTGGCCAACAGAGCATCCCAAGGGTGCCCAGATCCACTGGGAAAGGGCAGCCAAAAAAGCCAATGTGAAGCTCCAGCCACAGCTGAGCCAAGGCAGCAAACTGAGCACAGGAAGCAGCAAACTGGTTAAACTGGGAGATGGGAGCTAGAAACCAGAGCAGCAGGTGTTTCTGAGGAGGAACTGGGTACTGTTGGTGGAGCTTTCCCTGCAGGGCACAGGTTTTTTTCCCCTGTGATGAAGAGAAAAGGGAGCGAGCTCCAGCTCCACGTCCCTCAGCAGCACCATCCCAGCCCATCACTGACCCCATTTATGGCCACACCATTGCAAAAAATAATCCAAAATGAAATAGTTAAACAGTAGGCAAAGCAGGAGGCCAGCACCCAGGTGAACACTGACCCCAGTTTGGAATCTGAATCCCACTGCTCCGTGCCTTTGCCATAAAGCCATCCCACACTTCCCTGCTATTGAATCTTTTTTGGAGAAGGGCTGCAGCACAGGTCCTAATGCAACTGGAAAAGGTTGGGGTGGAAGGGAGGAGGTGGCCCTACAGCCAAGGCTCCTCTCTCCATCTCCACGTTGCTCCTGCTTTGAGTGGGAAGAGACTAAGAAGATCCACAGCCTCTGAAAATCCAAAGTGTCACTGCCGTGGCCCTGCAAAACTCTGCTAATTCTTCTGACTTGTAACACACTAAAGAACAAACAAATCACACATTCTTACCTGTAATTTCCCTTTTTGCTCAGCTGTTCTTTAAAGTGCCCAAGTGTCAGGCTCTGGGCCTTTAACATCCTCCTGTAGGGAATTTCTTCTCCGCAAAAAAAATAGGTGACAACCAGCTCACCAGACTGAGAGGTGTGAACAACTGGCAGTTTCTTTGGCTCTTTGTGACTGCAAAACAGAAAACACAAACAAAACTCTCCGGTTTTCCATTTGAGAACAGGCTGTTTCACCTCACTCCAACCAGCAGTGGAGCTGGTGAATGCTGTCAGAAATACCCAGAAAATCAGATATTCCTGTACTGCCTGGGAATTGGTTGGGATGTGTTTGCACAGCTGGATTTCCACAGTGGGAATCACAGAATGGCTTGGGTTGGAACAGACCTTAAAGATTATCCAGTTTCAACCCTCTGCCATGGCAGGGACACCTTCCACTGTCCCAGGTTGCTCCAAGCCCCAGGGTCGAACCTGGCCTTGGACACTTCCAGGGATCCAGGGGCAGCCACAGCTGCTCTGGGCACCTGTGCCAGGGCCCCCCACCCTCACAGGGAACAATTCCTTCCTAATATCCAACCTAAATCCAGCCTCCTTCAGCTTGAAGCCACTCCCCCTTGGGATCATGGCATGGCAGAGGGGGAGCTGAGGGATGGAGGCTGGGCTCAGCCTCCCCAGTGAGCCCCAGGACTACAGCCCCAGGATTTTAAAGGCTCTTTTCATCTGCTCTCACATAAAACATCCCCTCATGCCCAAACCCACCTGCAACCACCAGGCCCCAAAGTAAACCCCCTGCCAGATGCTCCACCTCAAGCACCCAGGTAATCTTATTTTTTCCCAGTGAGGATAAAATTAACTGGATTCTGCCATTTGCACCCAAGCAACACTTCTTAAAGAATAATTAAAACAATATTAACCAGCAAAATGGCAACACTCTAGTGAATACCATGCAGCCAAATCTACAACTGCTTCTAAGGCAATGTACACTTGGCATGTCAAAAGGTCACAAAGTGTTAGTCCGCAGTAATTTAGTCTTCCTAATTTGTTCTAAGTCTTTGTAGAGTGGTTTCAGAAAAAAAGCTGCTAGCAAAGACAGCTGGTGGACTTAAGGTCAACCAATTAAAAATGAAAGGCTCTAGTCAGGTGGCTCAGTCTGGACTTCAAACATTACTCATTGCTTAAGATGAAGAGGGTAAGAAAGAAAACTTTAATTATTTAGGCCATTTTAGACCTCTCTGTAGCAGATTTCTTGTTAAAAGAACCATCCTGTAATTAGACTAATCCAATCTTTGTCCACTTTACAGGAATGCAAGTTAAAAAGAGCCGGAGACAAGATTTGAAAATGTTTTGTTCTTCCTTTAAGAAGAATGTTTGAAAGGGGAAATTTCAGATATAAGAATTTCCTCTCCTTTCAAAGCACAATCCATTTAATGAAAATATAATTATTACATATCTATATATATATTTCCCATTCATTTTCTGCACGTGCAATACTCACTCTTCTGTCGTTAGACTTGCATTGCAGAAAGGGGAGCTTCCCCCCTGAATGGCAGCGGAGTGGTTTCGGTCCCTCTGCTGATTTGAGGTTGAACATCTGAAGTGGGGAGGGAGAAAGCAAGTGGGGAAGGGGGGGGGGAAGAGAAAAAACATCTTTAAGAAAAAAATTGTTGAAATACAATCTTCTTAATTGAAGTCTCCTGTGGGTCGTTAAGTTCGCTCTTTGTACCAAGCCTCACATGTTGTAAACAATCAAAGGAAGAATTAAAAATGCTGTGGGCTAATTTATCCTTCCATACCCAAATGAACGATAACCAGTCCAATTCCCCACTTGGTATGTAGCTGGAGCCTGTCCCAGAGGAAAAACGGGCAAATTACAGCCATCAAAAGAGTGGAAGTAATAGCCTCGGATTCCAACTATTTGTGCCGGTGCAGGGTGGGGTTGGAACACAGAGGCTCATCCTCTAGGCTCGGCCAGGAGGCTGTCACACGTCCCCATGGCTGTCCCTCTGCCTGGATGGGCAGGACACATCCCCGTCCACCCACAGCAAAGCTCCCCCAGCCCCGTTTGTCCCCACGGCGGACGAGGACCGTCCTGGCCGTGGCCGTTACCGTGGCTTCTGCGGCTTGGAGACCTCGGCCAGGCGGCGACACGCTTCCTCCAGCTGGGCCAGGGTGTTGGGTGGCGTCAGCGGGGGCATGGCGGGGTCCTGCACGAAGGGGTGGGCGGGCTGTGCCCCGCGGGGGTGGCTGCCCGTCCCCCACGGGTGGTGGCGGCCGGGGGCCCCCTTGGCGCAGTCGGAGCTGTAGGCCTTCTTTGTGCTTTGTGTGCTTGGGGAAGGGAAGAAGTCGGGTTAGAAAAGCTGGAAAATATGACTTTAATAGCAGCTCCTATTCTGCTCGCTCCCTCTCAAAAGTCTGTCATAACATGAAAGGAGGTTTATTGCCAAAAACATGACATTTTTGTGGTTTTTCTGGTTCTGCGGAACAGCTTTTATATTAAACCGGAGGAGCAAAGAGTCTCATTTGTTTTTAGCGATTGTAAAAATAGACAGCCCATGTAATATATAAATATTTACCGGGAGCGATATTGCTGTAGACAGCTGCGTATTTACCTATGGGCCTTGTGCTTATTTTGTCTCTCGCTCTCCAGCATCCACTGCCAGACGTTCTGCGCCCGATCCGCTTCACCCCCCGGGAGCTGCACCCCACCAGGGCCGGGCTGCCCCCCGTCCCCGGCCGCCGGGGCCACGCTGTCCACTCCTCGGCCCGGCCTCTTCAGCAGCGTCCCCGTCCTGCTGGTGGCAAAAAGGGACACGAGCCCTGGTCAGCCCCCGTCCCCATCAGCCCCGCCGCAGCGGGACGATGGGTGACGTTTGGGGTGGGTGCCATGGAGATGCTGGTGACTTACCCGAAGGGTTCCAGCGGGGAGAGAGGGGGGTCAGTGTTTTTGGGGTGGCCCTTGCACTTGGGGTAGCAGTAGTAGTCGCCGCCCGCCGGGCAGCAGCACTGCACCCGCTGCGCCGCCTCGGCCTCGATCTGCTCCTTCGTCTTGGGCACGGTGTGGTGGTGGATGTAGTGGTGGTGGACGTGCTTGGTGGTCTGCTTGGTGATGAAGCCCTTGCCCAGCAGGGCGCAGGCGGCCAGCGAGGCCGTGCCGGGCGGCAGCTTGCCCGTGGGCAGGCGGTCGGGCGAGCGGGCGCGGGGGCTGTGCCGGCCCACGCCGGGCGATTGGCAGCCGGGGGTCTTCAGCACTCGGGAGAGGTGCTCGTCCAGGATGGCCTGGGGGTCCTCCTCGTAGCTGCCCGAGGGCAGGAGCGACAGCGGGTGCTGGGGGTTGGCCACGTCCCGACTGCTCTGCAGGCTGGCAGGGAGCTCGGCGCCCTCCTTCTCCTCGTCCTGCCAGACAAGGGATGGCAGGGAATGAATGGAAGGGGCCGGGAGCTGGCGAGGCGCGCGCCGGGATGTTCCCCCCGCCACCCCGCGGGCAGGGAACGGCCCCCTCCCGCCGGCCGGCCGGGTGGCACGCGGAGCTCTGGGAACGCTAATCCTACCTCCTTGATCTGCTGCAGCCTCTCCTCCAGACAGTCCATGGTTTCCTGCTCCTGCTTCAGCTTCTCCAGCCGGGAAATGAGCTCGGCGGCGAAGGCAGCTGGCTCCACCGGGGTCATCTCCTTGGGAAGCCGGTGGGTCCTCTACAAGGAGCGGGGACAGAAGGCACAAGGCAATGTTTAGCGGGCGGCACGGGGCGCGGGCGCTTCGCCGCTGCGGCATCGCCGGCCCCGCTACGCTTGTTGTGTCTCCATGTTTGGATGAAAAGACGACCGCAACTAGGCATGGTCTGCTCTGGATTTTTATGAGCTAGTGCTGTGGCCTCATGGAGTGACATCCTCCCCACCAGCGTTTGCCTTCGGCAGGAGCAGTTGGTCGCACTCTGAGGAACCCCGCTTGTTCTCTCTGTAGTACAACCAGCCCATCAGTAGCTACTCTGAAGTAGAAAATCTTCAAAGACTGTTGTCAAACATCAAAAAAAAAAAAAAAAAAAAAACCTCTGAGGTGGGAGGGAGAGAGACTTTAACTAAAGGAATAAAGTGAGTATAAACAGAAAGGAGTTGGAAATTAAAAAAAATAAGATGGGGAGAAAAAGGGAAAGGAGGGAAAAAAAAAAAAAAAAAAAAAAAAAGAAGTCAAACGGTTGCAGATCAGAGAAGTGCTGGTAATTTATTTCCTGGCTACACACTGGGCACCTTTGAGGTAGTGTTGTCTCAACAGTGTCCTAGATCTCTTCCCCCCCCCTCCATCTCTTTGTACAGAAAATGAAGAAAGCTGCTGCAGGCTAGCGGTGCTACACTGCTGAGCTTGGCTGCCTCAAGCAGATCTATCAAGGGAAAAAGGGAACATCTCCAAATCAAGTGCAGAATATAAAAAGGCAAAACGCGAATTTCTGCCAAAAGAAGCAAACATGGCAGGAAAAGGGGAGGAAAGGAAAAAAAAAAAAGGAGGAAAAAGAAACCACCCACTTGACTCTGCCCTCCCTCCTGCCATCCCCACACACCCCACTCCTCGCCCCCACTCTCTCTCTTTCTCCCCCCCCGAAAGCAGAAAGCTGAACTGCCAACTCTTTCACATACTACCCACCAGATGAGGTGGGGCCTCTCTCCGGCAACCACTTAGCTCCAGAAATGATGTGAGGGTAGAAAAAGGCCACTCTGCTGGAAATTGTCACTCTTACACAAGCTGGCTCTATTCAGTCCCTGATCAAAGCACTGCCTTACAGAGAAAGTCGATTTGCACGCCCTGGGACAAAATAATCTAATTTACAAGCTCAGGCTATAGAACTTTCTTTAGGAAGGAAGGGGGAAAAAAAATACCAGAAAGAAAAACCACATAAACCACCCCCCGACCTTCCACCAGAAATATCATCTATGACTTCTTGCTGCTTAAGACAGCAGAAAGAGGAATTTTAGCATATTAATCTCAAGACAAGATAAGTTTACACTTGTCTGTGTAAACAGTTTATTCACTGCAGGAATCGAGAGGCTGCAAGTCAACTGAATTAGCAAGTCAGGAAGTTAATTTTGAAGAGCAGGGCAGCACCGTGCATCGGATCCCCTCAAAGCCAGGCACAGATCTGCTGCCAGTTCTCTCTTTTGGGAGCTCCTGCTCGCCCCCAGCTCACACACTCAGCTCTCTCAGCGATGCACACGAGGCCCAGCCTTGCTCGGCACCGCAGGAGTGTCAGGGTGGCAGTCAGAGCCAAGGCTCCCACTAGACCCAACTGGGACATCTCCACTTGAGATTTAACCAACAGGACAAATTCGGTGCCCCTGAAAACTCCTAATGAGCAGGTGGTTTCAGGAAGGACCAAGATGTGACCATGCACAAGCAGGGTTTTGGAACGATGCCGAGAGCACGTGGCTCCTGCCCAACACCCAGCAGCACCTCTCCTCTGGCAACACCCTGGGATGGAAATGCTCTCCTCCCTGCTCCCTTCCCTCCATGTGTGCCTGTCCCCAGTCCTAGCACTTCCCATGGCCCACCCAGACCCCGCAGCTCCCTCCTGGACTCACCGGAAAATGAGGTAGAGAAACTTGACCGTTGGCCTTGACGCTCCGGTGCATTTCCCGCTGGAGCTGCTTCTTGCTCCCAATTCTGTACGGGGGGATCCCATCTCTGCACATGGAAGAGAAGCCACCGTCAGCTGGGGCTGTCCCCATGCTCTGAGACACTTCTCCATTCCCTCTGGAACCACCCAGGCAGCCGCAGGCCCTCGTTCCCAGAGGTGCTGAGCCCTCTGGATGACACCTGAAGCCTCAAATATCCGGCGGTGTGGGAAGAGCCTGTGTCACCAAAGGATGCACATGGATGTGCAGTAATTAAGCAAAAGCTGAAAAGCTGAAGGCAACTCCACATGGGCAGACGTCCAAAGATCCCATCAGCTTCACTTCCAAGGCCCTTCCAACACCACGTCTCTGCTTCTGACCTTTAATTTCACATTTTTCCCCATCCAATTATGCTCTCTAGGACCACAATGTTCCTCAAGCTTTGGAACATCCCATGAACTGCTGGCACAGTGGAAGGAACAAGGAAGAGGCTGAGGATGGATGGCCATCCAGAGGCTGCTCCCCACCTCTAGTCCCATTTAAGATCCAGGATGTTTCCCCTGCCCTGAGGCTGGCCACTACAGGCCACCTCGGGGCACAAACACGGTCATGGCCTGTCCTCTGGACAGGACACTGCTGCCCACAGCCACCCCAGCTCCTGCCAGGAAGCCACAAGGAGGGACCAGGCCAGGAGCTCAAGGCTCTCCAGTGGCAACATCCCCCTCCATGTCCCACTCCAGGCACCTTTACCCGGCCACACAAAAAATTACCCCAGTGAGGATGAAAGGGCCTTCCACAGACAGCGGGGCCAGCCGGAAGAGCACGCCTGGAGATCCTGAATGTCTAATTCCACCACTTCCCTCAGACTGCCCGAAGAACCTTGATCTCCAGTGCCGTCCCTTTCATCCACCTGCCCCCACACCTGACTCATCTCCTGAGAGGAGAAAATAACTCCAGCCCAAGGAGGAGCAGACAGCGCTGGCCCACGCTGCTGCCAGAGGAGCCAGCGTGGCACAGTGTCCCTGCGTGTCCCCTCCTCTGGCCACGGGCATGGTAGGCAGACAGCAGAACACCTTCCCAGAGGCACCATGCCCCTCCCCTGGAGGAGGATGATCAGATGCCACCACTCAAAGCTGGAAGCAGGTGATGGCAGAGCTTTGTGAAGATCTTGGCCAAAGCCCTCAGTTGCCATTAATGAGCAAGACTAAGCTGCAAAGCTGGAATGAAGGATGAGAACAATCCCATCTTAATAAACTTGGAAAAATCTTTATAATAAAAATGAACATGCTGGGAGGCCCTTGAGGCCACAAGATGAGCACCTCCTCTAAACACAGTTTTTGAGCACATGTGACAAGGAAAATGAAAGGAGCTGATTGTCCCATGTCCCCACTGCACAACATGGGGCTCCAGGAGCTTTCTGGAGGAGCAGCCCAGCACAGAACAGCCAACACAGCCACGGGTGGCCACCAAGCACCTCCCCGTGAAGCATTTCTGCTCTATAAACCCATGGGCAAAGGGGCTTGGGGTACATGACATGTCTTCGTTTTGGGGGAGGATGGGGGAAAAGCAAATCTAAAGTGAAGACAAAACCACTTGTACCTTGTGTTTGTTAACTGGGGCATCCTGAGACAAGGGTCTCTTAGGGAAGACCTTCAGCACAGAGAATGCCCAGTAAAACGGCATTTCAAAGGAAAGTAAAAATGCTAACATGAGCATATGAACCCACGGGATGAATCCCATTACACACTCCGTGGAAAAGGAGATGTGTTCTGTCCATGAAGTCCCAGAGGCCACATGGGGAGGAGCAGGGAAGCAGCTGAAGGAATGTGTGTCCACCACAGGGATACAACCAGGCAGTCCTGCAGCCCTCCTGCATTCCCCACCTCCCTCCACCTCTGCCAGCACTAGATGCTGCCCCCAACCCCTCTGCTGTGGCACACACCTCCTTGTGGGGTATCCCCAAGTTGTGAGCTCCACAAGGATTATCTCTGCCCAAAGGGACAGTCCTGGGACAGGCTATGGAGCAGGAGTGGGGACTTTACTTGTAAAGGAGGAGAGGGAGGAAAAGCAACGCTGACCCAACAGCGTGGGCTCCTCACTTTACGATTTGCTGTCATTCAGGTTGATACAAGAACTGCTCCTTCCCCCTAAAATTCCTCTGGTTACAGCAGAGAGCCCCACATCAAACCTTCAGCTACCTGCTTCCACAGCCCTGCCCTGGCAGAAGAGTTCTGCAACTTGTAACAACATGAATAATTAAAAAAAAAAAAAGAATGAAAAAACTCAAGAGGTATTTCTCCAGGATGGGGAGGCTGTGGAGCAGCTTGGGAAAGTCAGCCTGAGGAATGGGAAGGGACTTCAGCAGCCACTTTGCTGAGAGCTGGCTAAACCCTTTCCTGGAAAACAGGGGCAAAATGGACAAGGCCAGGGTTGAAGGGGTGACCAAGTGACCCCTGACTGCAGGAGGGACAGATGGATGGAGCTGGAGCCACCAGCAAGAGATATGGGGGGCAGGAGGAGCCCTAATGCTGAGCAGGGGAAAGTACCTTGGAAATGAAAGGGCTGAACTTGGCCTGAGGTTTTGGGGCAGGCCAAGGGTTAACCCCAGCTCTCCAGGTGCCACCTCTCCCCCTGCTCCAACAGCCAACACTTGTACTCACTTTCTTGGCTACTAAAAGCTGCGGGCTGAAGAGCTACAGAGTTGAGGCACTAAATAGTAGAGTTTAATTATAAACATTTCAGCTAACCAGGCTGGGGCTAAGCCAATCTGTTTCTGGGGGAAACACTAGTTTGAAGTCTTCTACCCAGTCAGCTGCCATTTAAGCTGAGCCAATTATCTTAGCCTTTTGACTCAGATGTGCCTGACCTAACCTGAATGTAGTTTTACTGCTGCTTTGAAATATCAGACTCATGCGCATATGCATTCACTCCCATCTTCATTTGGCAACGGCTCTGAAACAAGCCTCTGATCTTGCCAACATCAAAAGCCTGGTTTGTAAGATAAGGTAATATTTGAAGTTTGCTCAGCAGCATTCCCCTGTGTCCAAAGTAAATCCATAAATAAGATATAAGCAAATAGAAAAAAAAAAATCCCCTTTCCTCCCCCCCCCCCCCCCCCAAATCAAGAAATCAAGAAATGGAAATAGAAATTTGCATGATGCTTTGTGGCTATTATACAAAATATATAGGGACAGACCAATCCCTGGCTTCTGGAATAAAATAAAAAAGGCAGATTACTCATTATTTGGAGATTTCTCCTAATCCCAGTGCAGTTCAGACTTAAGATTTATTTGAAAAAAAAGCTCCAAACTCACTTTACTGCTGTGTCTGACAGACTTTTCCAGAACAAGTTTTTCCTCTTCAGTTGATACCAATATGAGCCAAAAGAACTAATTTGCATTCACACTGCTGGAACAGAACAAGGCCCCCCGTTCCAGGGGGATAAAACCTGACAGCACCTGGGCTCAGCCAGGGTGGGTCTGTGCCCCCAGCACGCCCCCACCACCTCCAGCTTCCAGCAGAGCCACTGCCAGGAGCGCCCAAAAATCCCAGCTGTTCTAGAGATGCTGGCAGCAGCCCTCCTCCTCTGCAAAGGAAGTTTTACAGCAGCCTCAACTTTAAGCCCAGCCTCCAGAAGTGCCAGTTTACCTCTCCCAGCTGCAGAAAGCCACCCGTTGCCAGCCCCAGGGCCGGAGCGTGGCGCAGGAAATCTGCCCCTCTGCCACCCCCCAGCCCGGAGCTGCGGGCAGTTTAATCAGCCAAGCTTCCCCAAACTCTCACAGCCTGCGCGGGCCATTGTTACTGCAGGAAAAAACAGGCAGCTCCTTTCAGGCGCTGCTTTATGGGGAGCTCCTATTCACTTGTTCAAGCAAATTTCAAAGCGGGCTGCTGCCCTCTCATCCCCGCTAAGCTCCCCTGGACTAACAATGGGCTGAAAGCGATTCAGTTAAGCCTTTCATCCACCATGCACTTTATTTCTCACTCAGTGCTCTCATCTGTATAAGGCCTACAATTGGCATTGCTGTGAAGAGAGGGTATAATCCTAGCCCTGTGAATCCCAAGTGACCCTACACTGGTCCAGAAATGACTAACCCAATGAATGCTCTGTTGACACATGATCACATACAACCAGAGCCAGCAAGAAGAAATAAAGAAGTCACCCTATGATTCAGCTCTTTTATTTAATGCCAATATTGTTCAATAAGGGAATCTGCTGGGACAACAAACTATTTTTTTTCCGTAATATCAGTTCAAAACACACATGTGCGTTAAAAAAAAAAAAAAGTAAAAAAGGGCTTTTTGTTTATGCATCGAGGATTTTTGGTAAATCCTGTTTTCCGTTGTGCATCTTCACGCATGTTGACTTCAAAAACCCAGCATGAAAATCTCTCTGAGGAGCACACAGGGACCACTGGACATGTCTGACAGAGACACTGAAGAAGTTTCAAGATGAAAGACCAGCAATGCAGCAGTCTGCTTACAGGTGGGCTCTTCTAGAGCACTTAAGTGAAGACCATGAAACACAAACAGCAACATCTGCCTTCTGCTCAGCTGAAGAAAATGGTCCTTAGGAGCACTAAGTGAGCCTCACTGTCCCCTCTACAGAAACAAAAGCACCATTTCTGTCCTGCTGGGAAAAGCAAACTGACAGTCAAACCTTGCTCCCAGCTGCACACTCCTCAGCAGCCAGAAGACAGATCCTGCCGTTCCTGGGCTCAGCCACAGCATCATCTCTCATGCCTGTATGCTCCTGAAACACCCACACCTGATCCACGCAGCTCCATCCAAATGGCTCTTTGAAGACTGCCCCAGCCACACTAGATGAGCAGCTATTTGCCCCTTCAGGTCACTGGCCCTATTAATGTACATTCTGACACTAATGACGAACGTTAATTACAGAAAGTACTTCCTACAGGAAGTAATCTCCTCTTTGATGACTGATAACTAGTTAAGGAAGCCTGGCCTTAAGACAAAGGCTCAGGGAGATTCATTCACTCCTTGGGTTAGTCAGGCAGCACCATGAGGCAGGGCAGAACATGTTTGCTCAGCTGCAGTTGCAAAATGGCAAGAGAGGGATTCATTATTTCCCTGCATCCGATACCTGCAGCGACGGCGCGAGAGAGCGAGCGAGAGGCTGCCATGCCCTGGTTGGGGCACACACCCCCTTTGGGTCGAGCAGGGTGATGCCCATCACTCCCCTAAGCCCCACACAGCTGATTTGCAGGTGTCCCATCCCAAAATGTGGCCAGCACCAGGTACTCACACACTGCTGTCCGTCATCGACATGGAGTCGTCCGTCAGGGCATCGCTGGAGATTTCGCTGTCGTTGGCGCTGGTGGCCGGCGCAAAGACATAGCCCGAGTTCACGTGGTAGGGGTTAACGGGGTCGTTCCTCTTGAAGGACCTGGCACAGGCAGAACAGGAACCCAGTTACCACACAGTCCTGGGCTTCGTGGCAGCACCATCCTCATGGGAACCACGCTCAACCGCTCCAGAACCAACCAACCATCCGCTGCTCAGACCTCAGCCAGCACACCGCCTAAACCAGGACACTCCATCTAAACAGACCCAGACACAACCTTAAAGACTTTTAGTGTCTTCTAAAGGGCTCTAGAAAATCCCAGGAAGTGCCTCTGCATCCTTTGATACCCAGAAAAACTCAGTCCTTAAGGCTTGACACTGCACTGCTGAGGTCAGCAGGAGTTCTGCTGTTGGCACCAGCAGGGAAAAGCCCAAGGAGTTCACAGCTCAAGTCCCACTGAAAGTCACAAGAAACCAGCCAACAATGCTTAGCTCTACTTTGAAGACAAGGGTTAGGATCCCTTTGGAAGCACAAGTTATTGGTGCCTCTGTTGCCTGAACCAGGAGAACTGCCTGGAACTATAGGGGCAGGACCCCCATGTGCCAGAGGCACAGGGCAGGGCTGAGATCCGCTGTCCCAGGCCTGGCCTCCCAAGGATGGATGCACTATAAAAACACACACCAAAAAGCCCAGCTTTTAGGAGAACCTCCTACTGGTGTTTTTTGGCGTAGAGCTGGGTGGGGAAGAGGAGGATGGACTGGAGATGTGAGGAGAGGCCAGCACATTTGTATTAATGGGCACGTGGGTTACTGACCTCAACACCTCCTCACTCAGAAAAGCAAACCCAAAGTCCAGCCTGGATGTTTGAGCTGAGCACCCCAGAGCAGCTCTGTGAAGAATTCACAGGCTGTGATGGAGCAGGGCCAGGTCACCATGGCAGGGTCACTGCATGGGCATCCCCCTGCCCGCTGCCTCCACCACTCCAACTTCCCAGCCAGGACCAATATACATATCCTGGCAGGTGATAAGGGGATTATGCAGGGAGGTTTGGAAGCTGCATGTTAAGGTGCACACATTTTGTTCCTCTTCCAGGGCAAGATGGGGTTGTTAAGCTTCTGCCTTTGTATATCAAAGCAAAAGGCCTTGTCATCTGATAAGGACTGCTGATTTTAATAATTAGGGCCACTTACCCAGGACTTGGGGGCCTAAGGAATGTGCCAGCAGGCTCAGCAGGTTTTTTCTAATGGGCTTTCCATCTCCCTGCCCCCCTGGGGCTGGAGGGACCAGCTGGGTTGAAGTGACAGCAACATCCTCCCACTGCCCCCCCTCAATCTCCGTCCTCATCCCTGTGCCCCCATCACCCCATCCCTCCTCCCCCAGCACCAAATCAGGAGCCTCGGCGAGGCTTAAGTTTTTAAAAAATAAGGGAAAGTGGAAAAAAAAATGGAAAAAAGGAGGAGGAAGGCTGGTGGGGAAGATGGGCCTCTCCGGTATGAGCAGTGTGGGGCTGGCTGCAGGCAGGTATTCAGCCCAGCCGGGGCTGCATTCCTTTCCAAGGAGGCCAAGGCATTTCTGATGGGGAGATCAAGATGTTAAAAAATATATAACTGGGAAGAAGAAGAAGGGAAAAAAATGAGATAGTAAGGAATGCCACAGGAAAGAAGTTAAATCTTCAAAGACAAATTAATTCCACATGTGGGTGAAAGCAAAGTTATCCTGCTGCTACTACAAGAAAGTCCCTCTAAAAACCATGGAGTCTTCTACTCTGGATCAGGGGGATGTGCAGTCCCAGAGACCCTTCCTAGGGCCCTGGTGGGCTTTTGGGTCAACGTGTAAGGGATGCAGCTCTTCCTACTCTTTGATTTGAAACCATCTCAGCACCTTAGAGTGCATCTGAGGACCACAAGGCTCAGGATGCTCCACGAGGCTCAGGGGTGCAGGTGCTCCCCAGCACAGCACCAGCACCTTGCTGGGAGGTGTCTGTCACCCCTGTCACACCCGGGGGGTGGATTTGCCATGCTGTTCTCACAGGAGGATCCCTGCAAAGCTGAGCTGGGGGCGGAGGCAGCAGGTCCCTGTGGGTATGGCACAGGGAGAGGGAGGTGTGTCCAAACATATTATTAGAGAAAGTGGCCGGAACTAACTCATCTTCCCAGCAGCACTGCAGCATCAGTCACCTACCAACACCTCGTGGACAAGAAAAAAAATAATAACCCCTAAAGCTGACATACTTATAAAGTCCTCATCCCTGCTCCACATCCAATACCACCCCACAGAAATCTCCCCATCGTTTCAGAAAACCAGTGGGGGGCTGTTTTGCTACATTTAATGTTTTTGGATCTCCCCCCCCCCCTTTTTTAATTTGACCACCTTACTCCAGTAATTGCGCCCAGATGCATCAAGTTGCCTGCAAGGGTTTTAAATTCCAGGGAAAGCGGTGGTCTCCAGCCACAGATGCTGCACACACAAACAGCCCAGCTCCAAACTCAATATGCAAAGTGTTTTCAGCTGTCAGGTAGCAGTTGCTCTGGAGCTTCAAGGAGAATGTCTGATGTTTCTCAGCCTATTCTTATCTTGATGCGATGACACACAGCATGTAACTCTCTCTCTCTCTGCTATGTTAGGCAATGGCCATATCAGAGTATTATAATACCATGAAAATTTCAGAAGGGCTCCTGGTTATATCCCCTGTTATGAGGGTGCAGTTTCAGAGTGTGGGGGGTGTTTTTTTTTATTGTCAGATTGCTTTTAGAGATAAAAGCAATTGGGCAGGTTAAACTACAGACTTTTACAGAGAGAAAAACTGTACAAGGAGCAGTTGGAGGCAGCACTGAATCTCATTAAGTATTTTCTTGGGACAAACATCACTGGGCAACCATGGTTTTAAAAACATTAAAAAAAAAGGCAAAAAAACCCAAACATGTACAAACCTGAAAAAAAAAAGTATATTTTAACACAACTATGTTAATCACAGCTTCCACGCTCTAATTGTAGAACACTGCTTGGAGCATAGCTTTACAATGGCATCATTTACTTTGATAATTGAAGCCAAACTTGGTTCCAATAACTTCACACACAAGGAGCTGCACCAGCGGGTCCTTTCAAAGGCCAGGAAGCACTGGGAGCCGGCAGAAGGCCATCTGCAAGCCCCAGCCTTCCCCCAGCAAGGCCAGTCCCACTGATGTTAGAGCCTAATGGGAGGCAGATGAGTCCACCTTGGGCTGAGCAAGCCCACGTTCCCCCGGCGGCACAGCAAAGGAAGAGGCGCTCTCTGTGTACACAAAGTCGTGCGTGATAAATTTAGAAGCGCGTATAAATAATAGCTGGAATTCCTGGAGCATGGGGCCAGGTCCAGCACAGCAGCGTGGGGAGGCCAGTTTTAACCACACCACAGCCCAGAGGGGAGGGGAGTCGCCTGGGAGGACAAGAGGGAGGTCCTGTTTTTAAAATATTCCCTGTATTAGGGCTCCAGATACACAGCCAGCAGTTTGCAAGTGCCTGCTCCCCAGCCAGGTGCAAACTCTGTGTTTTCACTTGACTTCTCCTGTTCCTGTCCATCACTGGCACTGGGGCCAAACAAAGTCTCTCAGCCTGTCCGGTTCCTGCTGTCTCCCATTTGCCGTGGGTTTGGCCGTGACTCCGTGCCCTGGGCTTTGCAGGTGGTCTCCCCTGCGAGCACCAGGCTGGCCTGGCACCACTGTGCTCCACCGTCAGGTGGGCTCAGCCCAGGGCTCGGGGCTTTCGCTGGGATAATCACATTGAAACCCACCGAAGCGAATGGCCAGAGCCTGCACAGCCCTTCAAAACCAGAGCACACTGAGCAGAAATTCCTTAATTCCAACACACACATGAGGGAGGTGTGGTTTGGCCACTCACCAGGAAAGACTTTGTGCAAGCTTCAGCTCCAATCCTAGCCGCAATCCTAAATGCTGAGTGATGAGAGATAACCCATCCATATGCTCATCAGCTCTGAGCACATGCACGCACAAGTGGCTTCACAAATGGGAGGAACTGAGCAGCATCTCAGCTTGACCTCCCCTCTTTGCATTGAGATCTCTTGGCCCCGTGGAGAGCAAAAGCTCCTGGAAATTCAACAGAAGGTGATCAAAGCAAAACGCACTACCTAATGTCCTAGGAGGGCAGATCTGACATGTGAGGAGCAAGCTGCATTAATCCCTGGACAAAAAAGAAAAGAAAAGGGGGGGGTGGGTAGAGAAAAGGAAAAAAAGCCCAGCACTAATCAGGCAAGCAGCCACGGCACTGCAAGAGCTCTCCTGGACAAGGCACATGTGGGTTTAGCAGGGCCTGCAGCTCTGGTAGAACATACAGCCAAGCCCCTCCAGCTCTGAATCCCAACAAAGGCTCAGAGATAAAAGCATCAAACATCCCCCTCCTGGAAAGCCAGCGAAGGGCAGCAGTTCAAACCAAGTTCTGGAGAACAGCAGATGCTCAGGCAGAAACGCTGAGGCACGAGATGAGGATCCCAAAGCCCAAGTCCTCCACAGAGCAGCTGCCAGCGCTGCCCCCCGCAGCCCCCGGCAGGAGGGGTCCGGAGGCCACGCCGGGATGGAGAGCATCCCTTCTGTCCCCACGGCCAGCACCTCCATCCCGCCCCGCTGGCAGGACAGCCCCCGGCACAGCAGAGCACCGAGGCGGCTCTGGAGCACCCTCCGGGGCACGGGGGACCCTGACCCTGCCAGCGCCCCACGGCACCGGCAAGCCCGGCACAGCTGGAAGCTCTCCGGGGGCAGGAGAGGAGCGCTCCAGCAAAGCCTCCCCGGGAGAAGCCTGATGCCCTTTGATGTCCATGAATCACAGACACACTCTCAAAATTCCTGTAAACGAGATGTCAAACACTCACCATACCAACCCCCAGGCTGCCGGGCCGGCGGAGGAGAGCGCACATCTGCAGCAGAGCCCTCTCCTCTCAGCCCTGATTCAACAATCCACATTTATGGCAAGGGTGGGGAGAGGAAAGAATACATTTTCAGAGGATTATACAACTCATCATTTGCTCACAGTCTCTCTTTCCCATCCCCCCCCGTACTTCGAGATGGCTCTTGCTTTCCTCACGCTCACACCGCTGTGCCATCAACATTTCCAACAAAAGAGAAGGCTGTGGCAATGCAGATGCACCCCAGGACCAGGGCACAAGGACAGCCTGTCACCGCACAACATCCCCACATCCCCGTGGGGACAACCACCTCTTACCGAGCTTAACCCTGAGCTCACGGCCAACACGAGAGCACCAAAGATCTGCTACTCCACACCTGGAATGCCTCCACCACCTTAAACACTCAAATTTGAGGTATCCTCCTGTATGCACTGGCTCAAAACCGCCCTAGATGGCTCTGACATGACACCAACACCCCACGCCACGGAGAAGCTGCACATCACACACACACACAGAGTCAAAATAAAAGCAGATTCTGCCCAAGTTGCAGAGTTTGATGCAGTCAGTGCACACATTTCCTCTTCCACGACCGCACAATTGCTTCCCACATAACCAACATCGTTAAACACCGGTTGATGGTGGAGTTGGGGAACTGGTAGGTTACATTATTCATGTGTCTCTGTGATCCACTCCACTACTGCTCTTAATAGGTTTGAAAGCTGAACCAATAATTAACGTATGTCCGGAGGACATAGTTGCTATGAAGTTTTTGATCTATAAAAGAACCGAAAGAGCCAATAGGGCTTCAGAGCACAGGATCCTGTTTTCCTCTGTAGAGGGGGAAAAACCCCACACTCAGACAACACCCCACAAATTCCAGTGTTTGGAGGTGTGGGGAAGCAGCTGTGCTCCCAGCCCTTCAGCAAGCCCTGCCTCCCCTCGATTCCCACCCCAACAGCCTTGTGAAAAACACTCTCAAAGTCCTTAAAGTTAAAACAAAGCACAATTTCCAGGGGTTCCCTTACCTGTATCCATTCTCGATCGTTTCCGTGGCTCTGACATTCGCTGTAACCCTCAACGTCTTGCTGGATAGTCCAACTACCGAAGGCAAGATTTTGTTTTTAAAGTCTGCACAGCTCCATTCCTCTTCTTCATTCAAGGTCGGGAGATAGCCACAGACAACTTTTAAGCTCCCCAGTCCATTGCTGTTCATGTAAGCGGGATTCTCTCCTCCACTCCGTACATATTCGAGGTATATATCAGAAGTTAAAAACATCTGGTAAGCATTTTCCTCCATCACAGTCTGAATCTCAGTCTGTGCCTGATCAAACATGATGGAATCTATCTGCTGCTTCTTGATGCTGTCCCTTATGTAGGTCTTGGTAGCAGGTTTGAGCTGCTTGGAGACGATGCTGTTGTTCTCGATGTACCTTTTGTAAATAGCTTTGGCTACTCGTAAAGTTTTGGTATCCTTAAGGTCCATCTGCCTGAAGCCATTGCAGGCAAACCAGAAGTCTAATGTATCCACACATTTTTCCCTTTCCAGAAAGGTCCGAAAAAGATAGGCACCATCTTGATCTCCCAACAGGGAATGCAAGGATTTGGTCCATCTGGCCAGAGGGGAGTCTGGGGACGCGCTGCCCTCCGGCTCCCCGAGTCCGTTCTCATTCCTCCGCGGGGCAGGAGGCACCGGCATGGCCTTGAAGCTTTGGCTTTTGGGGAGAAACGAGCTGGCGAGTTGCGGGCATGGTGCTTCTCCTTCCTCCCCCGGGACAGGGGGTCGGGGGGCGTCTTCCCTGAAGCTGCTGCTGGGGTCTGGGAGGTGGGCGAGGACCACGGCGCTGCTCATGGCTCCGGAGCTCGCTGGGGAGAGGGGCTCCCAGTTGCTTCAGGAGCTGCCTTGTGCCTCTGCCTGCCTCTGCCTAGAGTCAGCAGGGGATCCTCGGAGCCTCCTCTCTGCAAAGGGAGGGGAAAAAAAAAAAAAAAAAGAAAAAAAAAGTGGGGGGGGGGAAGAAAAAAGGAGTATTGATCTAATCAAAACCAGATCCTCCCAACATCAAAGGCAAAAAAGTAAACAGGCTTTTCAACTCCTCACAGTCAAAAAAAAAAAAAAAAAAAAAAAAGGAAGAAAGAAAAGGAGAGAGAGAGAGAGAGAGAGGGAGGGAGGCAGGGCAGAGGGAGCGCGGCTCTATCGCCAGCCCGATCGCGACTATCAGATCCGCTCCGCTGAACTCCCGGCGCACTTTTAGCGGGGCCGGGGCCGGCGCGGGGGTGTCAGCGCGGCCCCCCCGCAGCCCTGGGCAGCTCGGGGCGTCCCTGCCCCGGCATCTGGTTTCCATTTGCCCCTCACCCCAGCCCCGCTCCCCCCGCGCTGCCCGACCCGCGTGTGTCCCGAGTGTCCCCCCCACTCCTGCGAGAAGCGATGTTGGGGCGCTTCTCTGCGGGAGCCAGGCTGGAGCAGGGACCCCCCCTTCCCGAAAAACACCCCCGAGGGTGGGTTAAGGCGAGGCGGCCGTACCTGGGCGCTGCGGGGCATCCCGGGCCCCCCGCATCCCCCCTGGAGCCGAGGACAGCAACCCCGGCTCTGGAAAAGGGGCAAGAAATGGGAAGGGGGGGTCGGAGGGGGGCAACCCCCAGCCCCGGGCTTCCCGGCGTGCAAAGTAATAACGATAATAATAAAAACCTGCTCCAGAAATGGCGACGGGCTGGGAGGAGGGAGGTCGGAGGGGAAGGAAAGGGGGGAAAAAAGTCCGGAGCGACTTGGAGCCCTCCGAGTCGCGAGCAACAGCCGAGCCGCGGCGGGCACGGGCAGCGAGGAGGCTCCGCGCCCGCGGAGGGCGGCAGCGCGGGCACCCCACGGGAAAAAAAAAAAAAAAAAGAAAAATAATTTTAAGGGAATAACTGAAATTAGGAGAAAAAGCCGTATCTCAAGCAGAAGAAGCGGCGGCCGCCGCCCCCGAAGTTGCCACTCACCGCCGAGCCGGAGCTCGCTGCGCGCCCGCGGCCCCGCCGCTCCCCGCCGCCGGCAGCGCGCAGGCTGCACCCGCTCCCCCCGCCGGCCTTCCTCCTCCTCGCCTTCCTCCTCCTCCTCCTCTCCTCCCCGGCGGTGCAACCGCATCGGAGAGCATCGGGAAAGAGGGGGGTAAAGGGAGGGGGGGGCTGCGAGGGAAGGAGCCCACTGCGATCCGCGCCTCCCTCCTCTCCCTCCCTCCCCTGGTTATTTATTTTATTTATTTTAAATACAAAAGCGCAGGTCCCGCCCCCCCCTCCCTCCGCCCCCCGCCCCGGGCTCCCCCCGCAGCATCAAAGCGCAGCCCGGCGGAGCGGTCCTGCAAGGGCGGTAGCGCACTAAAAAAAAAAAAAAAAAAAAAAAAAATAGAGAGAGAAAAAGAGAAAAAGGCCCCAAAGAATTTAAAAAATTAAAAAGAGAGAGAGGGAGAAGCCAGAGGAGCACCCCTTGCTCGTCCCGGTGCTCCCACCCCCGGGGCATCCCCGGTGCGAGGCGTGCGCGGGGGCGGCTTCAGCGCGGGCGGGGGCGGGAGGAAGGGTGCGTAGGTGAGCGCTGGGGAGGAAAATCAAATTATTATATTTTTTGGGGGGCAGGAGTTATTTTTTGCGCCCTTCCCGCGGCATCCCGCGGCGGCTACAGAGTTGCCAGGACCTTATCAAAGGGAAGCGATCGCAGCCGCCGCTCCGCCGCCTTAAAGGCGCAGGCGCCCCTTTTCCTGCGCCGCCCCGCGCAGCGCCCGCGCAACCTCCGCGCATCTCCCGTCCCCTTCCCCAGCCCTCCGCAGCGCTGCAGGGCCGGGGCGACTCCCCGGCATTAAAAACTTTGCTAAAAGTTTTCATGTCAGGGAGAAAATGGGGTGGGTCCCGGTGTTATTATATATATACATATATATATATATATATATATATATATATATATATAATCCGCGAGCGAGCCTGTTTTCGCTCTGCAAGCTAATTAAACAATCCCTTATTGCAATAGAACTGTAGAACTGGCACAGCAGCCAAAGCCCGGCCGCAGTTGTGTTCCCATCTCCGGCCCCAGCTGTTAAATATTAACCAGGCACGGAATGGAGGGTTTGGAACTTCATACAAAAGGTTTTAATTAGGGGTTGGCCCCCAAACCTGCCCTCCAGATCCAAGGAGCCTCCTGCCCTCCTCCTCCTCAGCCTGCTCTGAGGCTGGACCCAGGGGCTCCACAGTTCCCCCATCAGGAGCTATCCCTCCACCTTGGTCCGGCTGGCAGAGCTGATGGGGTCCAGCTTGGCTTGGTTTTTATCATTATTATAGAATCACAGACTGGTTTGGGTTGGAGGGGACCTTAAGCCCATCCCATTCCACCCCCTGCCATAGGCAGCAACCCCTTCCATTGTCCCAGCTGCTCCAAGCCATGTCCAGCCTGGCCTTGGACACTGCCAGGGATCCAGGGGCAGCCACAGCTGCTCTGGGCACCTGCACCAGGGCTCCACCACCCTCACAGGGAAGCATTTCTTCCTAATAATCAATGTAACTCTGCCCTTAGTCAGTGTGCAGCCACTGCCCCTTGTCCTGTCACTCCAGGCAGGGCAGGTGGCAAAGCCTTTGGCCAAAGAAATGTCACCTTCCACGTTGGCTGTGCCTGAACATCATTAGGGCACGTCCTGGGAAATGCAAAGGCACGGTGAAGCCCCTCGCTGGCCCAGCCCTTGTCCCCAGGCCGTGGGGTCACACACTGCCCTGTCCCACATCCAGGGCACAGTCCAGAGCTGCCCATTCCAGCCAGCACAGACCCCAGAGCCCTGGAACTGGAGCCCAGATGGACCCTGCTCCCAGCACCACGGCAGTCCCAGTGCCTCACCCCTCTCCTCCTGCCCTGCAAAAGGAAATCCCAAGGGAAGGATGGGGAACGTGGGACAACAGCAGTGGGCACCCCGGGGATGCTCCAGTGCTGGTCCCAGGGACAGCCTGATCCTAAAACGAGGGTTCAGAAACCAGGATCAAACCACAGAGCTGTCCCTTTCCCTTCCCACCCTTCTCTGTAAGGAAGAGCTGCTGGTTTGCACCATCCCCAAACCCAGAGCTTGCATTCACGCCACGGCACAGAGCTCCCACTCCTCCTGCTCCAGGCCCTGCTCAGCCCCCTCTGCACCAGAACAAAAAGCAAACGGCCCAAGAGATTGAGTGTTGTGGTGGCCCTGGACGTGATGTCCTTTGAACCCACAATTTTGTCACCCACCCAATGGCTGAATCCATCTGGGAGCCTCACACAGCACCATGACCTGACCATGCCTGGACTCGGCAACCTGGACTGATAATGAAAGAATACAAGGGTGAATCTGTTGTTGCTGCCCAGTTACATGTTTTCCAGGCCTAGGAATGGGCACCACTGGACATGGAAAGCAAGTGTCCTGCCAAGCCCACGAGCTGAACAGTAAAAGGCACAACAAGCACATAACTGCTGTGCCTTTCAAGGCACAACAAGCAGTTATGAATTATTAGGATTATTAATATTTTTGCAGCTCATAATGCCAAATATCAACATGCCACGATACCAGATGCTACTGAGCCATACAACATGGTCCTTTCCTGGGAGAACAAACAGCCTGTATCCCTCTGGGCCCCTTGGGATGGTGACAGTGGTGTCACCTCCAGCCCAGGACCTCCAACCATGAGAAGGTGACTTGACCACCTCTTTCTCCTTACAACTTTCTTTGAAACAGTGTTGGATAAAAACCTCTCCGAGTCCCATTTACTGCTCCAGCACAGAAAATTAAGCCATTATAATGGAGGCCGAAAACCTCGGACTCGTTCCCTTTGGAAGAAAATCTCATTAAGTCTCATTCATCCTATTTCATAAAAATGTCATTTAACCGTGTGGTTCTCTCCAAATCCCGTTGTGCAATACCACCGCCGTGGGTGAGCAACCCAGGAACTCAGACAGGGACTTCATTCACCAGATTACGGGGACTGCACGCGCAGAGGAGCAGCCCGCTCAAACACCTGCCTGACTCACCACCCCCTTTGTGCCAGAGAGGGACACTGAGGGGACAAAACGAGGGGAGGGGGAACCCCTGGGGCCGTGGCTTTGTGTGGAGGTGCCCAGGGAGCAGCTTGTCCTGCCCAGAGCGGCGGTGGCCCCGTTCATGTTCTGCATGCCCAGTCAGGGAGTCTGTTTTCTCCTCCTGCCAACAGGGAAGAGTCGCGGATGCCTGGGATTTGAAAGCAATCCGGTGAACTAGGCAGGCGGTGGCAGGTACAGGAAGGTCTTCCAGAGTTTTCTTCATCTTTATCAGCTTCTGGAAGTCCTTGTTCGCAGATCTACAGGGAATCTCTGTGTTCAGGTAGCAGCTGCAGTCATCAAGAAAGCAGAGTATCTTTGAATTTCCTTCTGATTTTCCTGTCTAAACTTGAATCTGAATTCCCAGTTTGAGCAGAGGGGAAAATTAACTATTTATATTTTATTTGTTGGCCCTGCTCTACATCTGAGACAAAAACTCAGTCAAATGAGGGAGAAAAGGACTGCAAAAAGCTGTTTAAAGCAGTGTCCTCCAGCCGTGCTCAGCCCTCCTGGTGCCCAGCAAAGGCCAGACACAGCCTGTCCCCTCCTCTCTGCCTGCTGCTGTGTGTCATGTTCACAGGCAGCAAAGAAGCTTCAAGTCAGATTGTGGCACCAAAAAGGAATAATTTTAGATTAAAAGAATCAGTTCACAGTGAAGCTACACAATAAAGAGAAATTAATTTTTTTTCCTTTGAGCTTTTTTTAGAGCAGGTAGTAAAAAACAAAAAAGAAAAAAAAAAGTGGGAAAGAAAAAGGCAGAGGGGTCTTTAAGGCCTGGAGGGCTCTGGAAGCATTGCAGATGTGCCAGTCCACACTCCCTGGGCTCCTCCTGAGTGCACCCAGCTAACCTGGCTCCCGTGTGCCCACGAGGCAGGTGCTCTGCTGCAAAAGAGATGGCTCCGGGTTGTTGTCTTCCCACAGAACCTCAGCTCAGACACCAGCAGTGTGCAGGCTCTGGGGGCTGCACCAGGGCTGTTCTGTTGGTCCCTGTAAGGGGCTTTGTGGGGGTGACAGGAGACCAGGAGCTCAATCAAATCAAATCCAGCAGCCCCAGCACATCAGAGCAGTGGCCACACTGTGCTTGTCAGGAGCCACAAGTCCTAAACCAGGGGACAAAGTCAGAGTCCTTCCCTGTGCACAGGGACACACCGTGGGCCAGGGAACTGCCTTGCTCATGGGGAAACTCAAAAAACCCAGGAGATGCCACCACAGCCTTCCAGCCCCACCACAAGATGCCACCACAGCCTGTCCAGCCCAAGAGATGCCAGCACAGCCTGTCCAGCCCCACCAAGAGATGCCAGCACAGCCTGTCCAGCCCAAGAGATGCCACCACAGCCTGTCCAGCCCCACCACAAGATGCCACCACAGCCTGTCCAGCCCAAGAGATGCCACCACAGCCTGTCCAGCCCAAGAGATGCCAGCACAGCCTGTCCAGCCCCCACCATCAGGCCAGGGCACGGTGCTGCTGCCTGACCCCGACTCTGCTGATGCACCTTTGCTAAAACCACTGTAGGATCATTGAATCATAGAATCCCAGACTGGTTTGGGTTGGAAGGGACCTTAAAACTCATCCTGTTCCATGCCCCTGCCATGGCCAGGGACACCTTCCACTGGACCAGGTTGCTCCAAGCCCTGTCCAACCTGGTCTTGGACACTTCCAGGGAGTCAAAAGGACGTGGATGGAAAATAAATAGGAAACATGAAACAAGCATGCTGAGAGAGCTCCCTCCTCTCCATGCACAGCCCCCACTGGGGGTCAAATCCCCTCCAAGACTCCTCCAAGCCCTCCCCCCCTGCCCCCCACTCCATCCCTGTGCCTGCCCTTCCCTATTTACTCTTCCCACCTTGGGGATTTAGACCCCGAGCCAGAGTGGGCCAAGGGCTCGGGGTCTAAAAATCCCTTTCCCAGCAGGAAAACTGCCCAGAGCCCAGGGAGGTCCCACAGAGGGTAGGATCCAGCCCCACGAGTGTGGCTGATGTCACCCTCTGTCACCGCGCTCGCACTGGTGGTCACGTTGATAACGAGATCAAAGGCTTGGGACTATTTCAACAGAAGTGCTGGGAACAGCCTTGATCAAAATAAGAGGAAGACCCTGTATACAGAAGACATGAGAGGTTTGCAACCCACATGTGAACCTTTGAAGTTATTCTCTCTCTCTTTTTTTTTAATAAACTAGTTTAACATCATTAGTTTAAGAGGTATGAACCCGATGGGCTGTGTAATCTCCCCATATACTGCAGGCACAGGGTATTATCCTCACAATGACATGCTTTTCCAGTGGGGGGGAAGAGCACTGCCAGAGATACTCACAAATAAGACAAGAAAACACACAATTAGTTTTATGGGATTTGAAGTTCATTTCATAAACTGACACACTTTTGTTACCGACTATCGCCAGATAAGTCCGATACATTTTCTCTCCTATAATCCTTTTACCATTTCCATTCCCCCCTACAGACTCTTTTCCTTGATGTTTTGTTCAGTGCACTCCCTGCTATCTGCACACGCTTGCCCAGATTTTTCAGACTTGAAAGGGGCACCGTATCAGCATTAACCGTTCCAGGAGAGCTGATAAAACACACACGAGCACTTTGCTATCTATTAACATTTCTGAACTCCTTCCATCACCTGCACCGAGCAGTGATTGAAGAGAGGGTGGGAGCAAAAGAGGCAAACGAGGATATTTATGACCAGCTTCCCATGACTTATTTTTTCCACAACCCTTTCCTCACCATGCACAATGAGGCATCCTTCCTGTAACAAGGACAGCAGGGCTGCAAGATTCCCCATCCCTGGAAACGTCCAGGGCCAGATGGAATGGGGCTGGGAGCAACCTGGTTTAATGGAAGGTGTCCCTGCATATGGCCCTTGAATGCAACATTTAAATCCTCTTGGATTTTTTTTTTTTTGGTCAAATACAGATTTTTTTGATGGTAAATTGAGCACTGCTGTGGCTCCCAGAGATGTACCCATGCTGCCATGGCAGAACAATGAGTGTGGCTCTCTTGTCATGTCAATGATGACTCCTTAAAATCCTGTTCAGGGCCACATTCCTTGTTTTTTCACCTCTACTCACTGCTTCTGATAAAAAACGGTGGTTCTGGGTTTCATTAGCACAAGGTGCCAAGGAGAAGCTGGATCTGAAGTGGTTCAAAGCCCAATTTCTCCATGCTCTAATCCTGTGAGTGTTCATGAAGTGATTTTTAGACCCTCCACCACGCAAGCAATCAGCTCTACACAACGGCTTGTGAGTGTCCATCACCCTGAGGGGACAAACCGGACAGTGGGACAAACCCCTCCCTGAGCTTTTGCTAAAATCATCACCAGACACCATGCCTCTGGAGCCTGGAGCTTTATCTGCCCAAAAGGCTCAGATTTAAGGACTGCCCTTCCAGTCTGAGGTGGCTCAGCTCCACCTACACGTGCCCTCCTCCTTCCCACACCGCCCTTCTCAGGCATGTGAGGCGCAGCAGGAGGAACGTGGGGAGGTGACAGGAGCATCACTGCCAGCAGGGCCTGAAGGAGATTCCATTCCATTTTTTCATGGAAACAGGAACATTTTTTCCAGGCATGCTCAGGGAAGCCCTTCTCCTGCGTGCACAGAGGGGTGTCCTGGCTCTGGATGCTCCTGGAGGAGAACACGACTTGGGGCTGATGGTATCTTGGCCTGACTGCAGAGGAAGGGAAATATATGATGTGTTACCAGCCTGAACTGATGTGATTTGATTCTGCAATTTAATCTGGTTTGTTTTCTGGCTGGCTCCTATGGCTGTGTAAAAATGGCTCCTTGAAAACCCAACTAAGGATGAAGTGCACTCCCTGCAAATCTCAGCGAGGGAAGGAAATCCAAATGTTTTGAGTTTAACTATTAAACATAGTTTCCAGCTAGTGTGCTCAGAATTTGAAATTAAACAAATGAAAGAAACATGTTTCAATGGTTTTATGTAGGCAATAATGTCATTAACAGGAAATAAAGAAATTGGGCTTTGCAGCTGCAGCATGAAGTTTAACCCTTTGTGTGCAGCTCGGTGCCTGCTGGGCTGCCACAGCCCACTCCCACCCTGCCTGCTATTGTGCATCCCAAAAAAACTTCCTGGACCCGAATATCCTGATCCACACAGCCCTTAAAGCAGGATGGTAATGGAAAAAGCAGGAGGAGAGACAACAGTTAGGAGAGAACAGGCTTTTCTGACTAGTGGAAAACTTGCAGATCATAAAGTCAAATAAAACTTTTCACTTCCAGGGGTAAAAAAAAACCAAACCCAAGCCCTTTGTGCACGGTTATTTTTAGGTGTGCTGTCAAAGTTGAGTACCCTAAAATTATACCTGCTTTGGTTTGTTTCTGCCTGTCCATTCAATTCTCAGAATTAAGGACAGTGAAGGGTGTGAGATTCCAGCCCCCGTGGTGCTGTCAGGAGCTGGGTGATGCCTCTCAAAAGCTGGACCAGTCCTGAGGCCACAAAAGAAACATTAATTTTCTTAAGGATGCCTCTATTTCCAGGTGTGAAATGCAGGCTGGAGATAGGAGGCTTTGCATGGAGAAAGCCTCACCCCCACATCCTCAGGTCACCCCTCCTGAGCACCTGTGTCCAAACCAGCACCAAATTATTGGTGCCATTTCATCTAAAATCACATTTTACTGCTCCCTCTTCTCCCAGTTTATCTACATTTCCTTTTAGTAGACTGTATCTTCCTCTGCCAAAGCCCTATTGATTGTATGAAGAGGTGTTTTCTTCCACTGTGGGAACCTCCACCATAATCCTTAAATAATTAATATTGGCAGCTTTGTTTTCCCTTTTCATTAAAAGGAAGGGAAACTTGCTGAGTGTGAGGTCAGTCTCTCTCCTGACCAGACCCAAAAAGGCTGCTTGGACATACATTTCATTAATGATTTTTTTTCTTTTTACTATAAATCTTCATGCTGGGGGAGAGACCATCAAAATACTATTTTAATCTTTTTTCCTTTTGCTTTCTAATCCTTTCACAGAAGCCTGGAAATTACCCAGTATCCTTTCTGCCCATAAGAAACTGGGGGGACTGGGAACCTCATACTACTGAAACTCAGGAGAAACTGAAGTGTTATCAGACATATCCCCATTTCTGCATCCCCAGCCCCAAACCAGCTTCTGGGCTTTTCCCTCTTTTCCCAGCAGGCCTGAAATGAGAACACTTTGGTTTTTTTTTAATATTTGAAAACAATTCTAACTCAAATCTCCTGTTATCCTGAGAGCATAATCCAGGCTCTTTCACATCACAAATGAGAGTTCCACCCCTCCTTTTTTTGGTAGCATTCACAAGTGTCTGGATAATCATTTCCCCAGCACTCCTGTTCCTCCAAGAACCATTCCAGGGAACAAAACCCATCCCCAGGAGGATCCTCTGGCACTGAAGCAGATTCCTTGCTGTTATTCCCCTGGAAAAGGCCGGCACATCCCCTCCACACATCTAATCAAAGCCCTTCTAATCAAAGATGCAGATCAGCTCATTAATGATGATGCAGGGGGAGCCCCTGACAGGGGATGGTGACCATGGCAGGAAGCACTGAGGGGAGCAGGAGGTTGCTGTCACCTCCTAAGTCCCAGCTGCTGCTTCCTGAGATAAGTTTTGTTTGTAATGGGAACATTTCCACCTGGGGGAAGCCCTAAAAACTCCTAGAAAGCAGTAAAAGATGAAATCCTGCTGTGGGTGATGCAGAGGCAGGACAATCACGCTGCTGTGGTGTTTCACACCTCCAAGGGTCTATTCCCCTCTGTGCATGGAATGGAAATAAGAGCTTCAACTCAAGCCCCCTGCAAGCTGGAAGGAGAACACTTACCTCATCTCAACCATGGATGAAGGGGTTTGCTTGGGAATGGAAAAGAAAACCTTGGAAATCATGGAAATAACACTTTGGTTATGATCCCCATCCCATGCCTGGCTGCTCAAATTAGCTAAGAGCACTGCCATGATGTACCTCTCTCACTGAAGGTCATTGGGATGATGATCAGCTCCCAGGAAAATGGGGCACCTCCTGCTCCATGCTGGCCTGGGGGATGGCAGCAGCTCCAGTGGAACCAACTGGCCACAGGGGCAGCGATTTCTGAGCACACCTTGTGCAGGTCCAGCTGTGCAAGGCCTTGCCTTGGGCACCTGTAACATGTTTTAGTGCTGGGTTCCAGTTTTCCACCCTGTCTGATAATGGACTCAATGAAAGAAATGCTGAAATAGCTGATTTTTCTTCCAGCCATCACTTTAGACAATAAAATTAGATAAATTCCATAGATTTAAGCAATACACCATTGTCCCTTCATTACACAGGCACATGCCCAACCCAGGAACAGAGAGAACAGCTTATATTGAATTGATTTCAGTTCATGGAGAATGTAATATCAGAGGAGGCTCAAGACAGAGCTATTTAATACATTTAAAAGGATGTGGTTTCCACAAGCTCAGACACGCTGACATCTGCTCTTGAAGTGAACACGGATAATGAGGCTCTCCTGTGATACACCTGACACCAGCCAGCACTGGGAACGTGGATCTGTCACTCGTGGCTCCAAGTGAGATGAAAAAAACCCTGGGTCAGGGTCCTGGAGTTGGTCGCCAAGCCCTGGCCTTCAGCCTGAAAAGCCCCCGGTGCTCCAGCTGGGATGGCTCTGCACCTCCAGGCTGGAGCAGGGGGAGTCCTGAGCTGTGCCAGGAGGACCAGCCCATCCCTGGAAGTGTCCAAGGCCACGCTGGACAGGGTTTGGAGCACTCTGGGAGAGTGGAAGGTGGCCCTGCCCATGGCAGGGGGTGGAACGAGATGAGCTTTAAGGTTTCTTCCCATCCAAACCCTTCCATGGTTCTGTGAGCACTGGAGCAGCTGTAGTCACATCTGAGACACTGTTCAACACCCTGGAGTCAAACCCAGCCCTTTGTCCTGGAGTGCACTAAAATAATAACCTGCCTAATACTGCTATTACACCGATGCAAATCAGGAGGAAAGGATCACACCACTATAAAACCTGCTATGCACCAGTAAGAAAAAAATATTCCAAGTAACTTTTCTTCTCTTGATGACTTTACAGAGGCTGGGGAGATTCTCCCTGACCACCGAAGCTCCACAGAGCCTGGGCACCAGCTGAAGTGGCAGCAGCCCCTCTGCAGAGGGGAGCAGGGATGTGTTTTTTGGCAGCAGGGCCAGCCCGTTTCCTTGGGACACCCCCTTCATTGTGAATGCTTCAGGCATTAGCTCAGGGAACTCACCCAGCTAAAAATAACCCTTCCCGCACAAAAAATAGACAAAGAAAATGGCTATTTATACCCTGGATCAATTCCTGGGCTCACTCACCGTGTGGGCCCTGGGATGGCTGCACTGGGATCAGGCACAAGGAGCTGTGCAGCTGCACCAGCAAACCCAGCCCGGCGTGCCCACGGGCACCTCCTGGGCACAGAGGGCACTGACCCCATTTGGCTCAACATCCACAGATGACCTTTATTCCTGGGATTATCAGGGGCTGGAGAAGGGACAGCTAGGGGTGTTTTTATAATTTTCATTTTAGTCTCTGTGTTTTTGGTATATATTTTTTTTTGTTTGCCTCACCTGGCTGCCCTCCCAGCTGGGTCAGGGCTGTTCCTCTATGTGCTGTTCCAAAATTCTTGGGTTTAAATGCCACAAAAAGACAAAGGGCCTGCTCCAAATGTCCAAAGAGAAACAGAGGATCAGCCAAATAGTTTGATAAAACTCAGAGAGAATGATCCATCCTCATCTGCTTCAGCAGACAAGTTTAAATATGGATAAAGACAGTTGGAGTAGTATAGATGCATTTTTCCCCTTGTTGTTTTCTGTTTTGACTTCTTTGGGATCATTCAAAGGGAGGTTCAGGCTTTGATCTTCTCTATTGGCAATATTTTCTTCATCTAGGTTTTTATAGTTTGAGAAGAGATGTTACATGCTTGCAAGAGAGACTATCAATATGATGTGGGTCTGAACAAAAAACCTGGTGTCAGGTTCTCCATTTGGAGTGTTACCTCAAGCTTTGAAGTTTGTAATGATTCAAAAGCATCTAGAGCTGCTACAAATGTTAATAAAATTAAAGCCATCTGAAAGTGAGGCTTGCATGTGCCTTTGAAAGTAGGTCTGTGATCAGTTATTACCCTCAATTACCTTGTTGTCCACTCTTTTAGCTCGAGGTTAAACTCTTAACACTTTGCTTTGAAGTGGTTATCCTTTTATCTATGACCGGACTGAGGAATTTAAGGGCAATAATCAATGAGAGCTTCATAAGAATAAAGGGGAGACAAGGCAAGGAAAAGAGGTGTGAATGTGCCCTTAACGGCTGGTTGGGGGTTCGGGGAGCTGGGGGGACACCGAGCTCTGACAGAGCCTTGGGAAGAAAAGGAAAAGGAGAAAGGGGAAAAAAAAAAAAAAGAAGAAGAAGGAAATATGAAGAGGAAAAAAAGGGGGGAATGAAATTAAAAAAAAAAAAAGAAAAAAAAAAGAAAAAAAAAGAGGAGCCCAAGCAATTTCCAAATCACTGCTAAAAATAAAGCAAAAGCACCAGCCCGGGGTGGGGCTGGGCGTGGGGAGCACGGCGAGGTGAAGCCTCATCAAAGGCGAGAAGAGATACGAGTAAAGAACTGGCTTCATCAGCCTTTGATGTTCGCCAGGGCACCTCGCCCTGCACGGCCGGGACACGGGATGGGCGCCGGGCGCTGGGCTCCCTCCCCGGCCCCAGCAGTGACCCCCACCCCAAAACAAGGGGTCCCCAAGCCTTGGCACCGGGCGATCCCAGCATCTTCCTTCTCCGGAAGGATTCCATCTCACGTAGGATGCCCCAGAGGGAATCCTTCCTGCCCTTCCCTGGCAGCAGCAGCATCCCTGCCACCTGCACACCGCTGTCACCCAAGGGGTCCTTGGCCACCTGTCCCTGCTGCCAGCACCCACCACAAAGCCACCGTGGGACGCCGAGCCCCTTCTTGGAGGATGGCAAGCCCGGGGAAGGAGGCTCAGAGAATCCACCTGGCTATGTCGTGGTCCTGGTGACATCCTTGTCACACCCTGCATGGGCTCCAAGGTGTGACCCAGCCCTCTCCTCACAGAACCACAGCCAAGCTGCGCTTTCACCATCCGGGGAAAATCGGAGCAACACTCCCAGCCAACTCTTTTCCTTTAATTTTTTTAATCCGAGGTGCCTAAAGCGAGGTGTTGAAACGCATGTTGAGTGCACCTCGTTTGGCAGGGGACCAAGCCCACATGGCCTGGGTTTGTGAAGTCCTGAGCACAACCTCGGTGTGTGCTCAGCATCTCCCGAAAGCCTCGCACCGCCGCGCTTTGATCCCGCGCCAGCCTTCGGAGCTGCGTGTCTAATTTAAGGTGCTTGGGTTGGAAAATGTTGACAATTATTGTTACTCTAAAATTAAATCAGTGCTTAATTATCAAAATTGATGGTAACTTAGAGTGGCATTTTCAAGAGAGCCTCAGGGAGTCAGAAGGAGATTTTCAAAGGCGGTTGAATGTCTCAGGGCCATGTCTCCCTCTTCGTACCTGCACTTTCCTACTGACTGCTCCTGCTTCAGCACCTTTTTAAGGCCACCCGAGTTGTGCTGAGCTCTCTACCGAGATACTACAAGGTGGACCTGAAACCATGAGCACAGAGCAAAACCTCCAGCCCTCCAAATGCACTTGGCTAATTCACAGCAAAAAATCAATTGGCTTTGGGTGCCTAATTCTCCTATAATCCTTTAGATAATCCCAGCTTTAGGCTTTCAGATACCGATAAAAAACCAAACAAACCCCATAATACAAGAAATTTGTGCAAATAGAATAGGAAACCAACATATATTTCATATAACTTTCAGATACTCTGAACTTGATACGAAGTAGGTTGAGGACAATAGCAATAAAACATTGCTCAAGAGAGAGTAAAGGCACAAGACCGTGAAGCCCGAGGCTGAGAACAGAGTTTCGTAATTAAGTAGCCTCCAGACAACAATTGTCCTAGGCAGGCATTGCTCAAGGACCCAGCCATTATTGCTTTCATTATAATTTTTCAGGAGAGGATCTTTTTCTGGCCTGGCTCCACCTTCATTCAAAGCTCCCAGTGGCCCCAGCCACTAATGACAAAGCGTTGATTGAGAAATGCTAACGAAGCCTACACGGAGTGAGGGGTGGCTGTGGAGCAGGCACGTGGCACTGGGGGTCCAGAGCAGGGCTGGTCAAAGAGGTGACACCAGGCAGGGACATCAAACACCACATCTGGCATGAAGAAATGGAGAGAGGGAGGTCACGGCTGGTGGCCAGTGCACACCAAGGTGCTCGTGCTGCCACTGCCATGAGTGGGGGGTCACTTGCTGGTTCAGTGGGGTCCTGCTGGTCTTGTCCATCAAATCAGTGGAAAATGTGCTGACAGGAAAGGTTTTCCAAAGAAAACGGAGCCAACACAGAGAAAATCCTGATAAACCCTATATTGCAACTAAATAACCTTCTTTTTTAAACTCAGTACAACATGGGAGGTGTAGTTTTTACTCTGTGCATTTCACAGACCTAGATGGCAGGCGTCTCCCATGGAAACCTGGGCAAGGAGAGCATGGGGGAGTGGAGAAGCACACAGTCACCCCTCCATGTCACACCACCATGTCCACTACAGATCGCTGCTGCATCCCAGAATTCCCACATTCCGGGGTTTGGCTGAAACTGGCCCTGGAATTTCAGCTTTGCTATAGAGGGCAGGAAAAAAGCATGATTCAGAAACTCCTCTCTGCTTGTAGAACATTTTGATTTCCCATCAAAACTCCAATTTGACTGCAAAGATCCAGCTGATCGTCATTCCCCCAGCTGGTGCTGAGTGCACCCCACTGGAATGGCAAGATTAACTCCCTGACATTACCCTGAGCATGACTGTGCCTGTCTGCACTTAACTGCTGACCTATCTTAAACATCCCACTAATTAATATGCTGAACCAAGGTCATGTTCCAACACGGTCTCATTTTCCAGTGAAGGGAAGAGCCAAGAAGGATTAGGAACAAATGGGAACAGCCCGAGATGCTGCCTCGCACCCCGAGCCACGGCGGGTCATTGCTCCTCCACCTCAGAGCCCTCCATGCACGAACCCAGAGGACCAGGAGGGGCCCCTGTGCCAGCTAATTCCTGCCTAAACAGTAATCCCAAATTGTGGCAGCAAAGCCAGGGCTCAGCCACTCGCTCCTGCTCCAGCTGCTCTGATCTTTGGCCAGTTATCAGCACCTGGATGATCAGGGAAGAGGGAGGTGATCCAAGGAGGTAACAAAGGAATAAAGTTCTCCTTGTTCCTGTAAAAATGCAGGACAGACTGTCTGGGCTGGGTCAGGGCACAGCCCAGCTCCTGGGGAGCCTCCTCAGCTGCTGGAAACCCCGGCCCTGGGGAGCATGGGCTCATCCCATGGAGGGCTGGCCCCATCCCATAGGAGGGGATGGCTGCAGTGACACCCCCTCTTGCACTATGATTGTTACTTACTCAATTTTTTTTTTTTTTTTTTTTTTGCTTCTTATATGGAGGAACAGAGTCAAACACAGTAGAGAAAATCTCTTGGCTCTACATGATCCCAATCCCTCTGAAAGCAGCAGGGTGGCCAAGTACACTCCCCTGTGACCTCTGCTCCTGACACACACAGGGAATTTTATCTCCCAGGGGACCAGGAGTGACCCAGGCAAAGGCTGCACCCCACGGTGCCAGCAGCCCCAGAGCTGCTGCTGTGCTCACAGGTGGACAAAGCCCAACTCAGAACCTCCCCAGACGTAGGCAAACCTTCTGGGGTGGGGGGGGGGTCTGCTTTCTTAACCCTTTTGGGAAGGAGAGAACAGCATTACCAGAAGCCAATCTACCCAGGGGAGCAGTGCCTGGAGCCACAGGACCCCTCCCAGCCTCATCACACCTCCAGGAAGGGAGGTCAGTGCAGCAGCAATTTCCCCCAGCCAGACCAGAGTCATGGCTTGATGAAGAGGAATCAGGTTCTTTTAAGGCTTTAATTAATTTTCTGCTCTGCCCAAGATAAAGGGTCCTCTCCAGGGTCTCCTCTTGATGGTTTCCCCCAGCAGCATCCCTCATACCAGATCTTCCCTCTTTCTCCCTCCAGCAGGTTTAGAAGAGAAGGCAGATAACAGGAGAGCAACTCCTCATGTTTTACCCATTCCTGTAATGTATTGCCCCAAAACCCCTCCAGACGTACTGGGGCTGACTGGTCCTAATGGGAACTTCTCCTCACTCTGATCCACGACCCAACACCACTGCTCACACCAAATCTCCCACCTCAGGCGTGCCTGGGAAGGAGCAGGGGACGATGCCAGGCTCCTGCAGCACATCCCCCTGTCACAGAGGGGAGCCAGGGCAGGGTGAAATCCACATCTCTGGATCCCCCCGGAATGGCAGGGGGGAGGAGAGCCACGCCGCCCCTCGCGAGGCCACGGCGAGGTTTTGTGACTCCGGAGAGTTGGCAAATCCCCGGATGAAAGGGAAAATATGTTCATAATAAATAAGACTGAAGTAACACGTTGCGAAATATTTACTCCCTCGGAAAGGCGGCTGTTTGCTTTCAGTGGAGCTGCATCTGATCCTCTGCCAAGCGGGGCCGAGCGCCTGGAAAAGAGACTTTGCTGTGGTCAGCCAGGGAAAACCAGGTGCCCAGAAAGTGCAGGGACTGTGTGTGCACAGGCACACGTGAGCAGGGGAAGATGGGCACAGTCCCTAGAGTCCCCAGCTCCTGAGAGCCCCACAAACAGAGCAGAGCCAGCCTGGAGCTGAAGCTGGTTTTAATGCAGCTAATCAGATGTCAGCGTAGAGACTGAAGGAAGGAGAATAGAGGGGAGAAAAAAGAAAGAGGTGTTGATAAAATACTTGTTAGAAAGAAAATTGGATTAGTGGTGCCATTCTGGCCATGAAGTTCTTTGAGCCAGAGAAAAGAAATAATAATCTTGTTCTTTTTTTTTTCCCCTCCATCTCTCTGCAGCCCACTGAAGGCCTCACAGCCAAAACATCAGTCCTTCTAATCTTATTTTCTTTTTTCTAGCATGTATTTTATTAACCCCTTTTCTCATTTAACTGCTATGAATAGCTCAGTGGGTAACATCCTTCTTAGAAAGTGAAAACCTCCTTGGAGATGCGGTGCAAGGAGAGAAATGCAGACAAACTTCCAGCTCCTGCACTCAGAAGAAAAGCCCCCTCTGTAATCCCGTCTGGTGAATCCCAACATTGTACCCCAAGGTAACTGCCAGCTCCAGGTCCTCTCTTTGGAGAAGGAACAATCAGGGAATTTATCTGGACATGGCAGGAGATTGCTCCAGCTCTATAAACTCCGAGGATGTGGAGCAGAGATTAGAAAATAAATAAATGCCCATTCTGCTTCTTGGGAAAGTGCCTGTGTGTGTGTGAATGCACCTAGCACCTTAAAGTCAAGTCAGGCTGCTGGATCACCTTTTCACAGCTTTCCTCGAAATCACCTTTCCTTTACAGCTTCCCTTGCCAGCTCTCAGTCACCTACAGTGAAATTCCCAGTGTGGACTGGGATGCTTGTGGGAGTGGGCCCAGCACTCACTGGGCCAGGATGTCCGGCTGCTGGCACAGGGGCTCCAGAGGCTTTATCCCACCAGCCCAAAGCAAGGCTGGATTTCTCCTCTCACACTCACAGCAGGATTTTGTGCTCCAAGTAAGACATGGGATGTCTGGAAGCTCAGGACCAGCCTTTCCCCTGCACAGCAGCGATATCAATGTGGCCAAAAGGGGAGAAAAACCATAATTAAAACATCAAATCCAAGGGACACAGTCCTGCCCTGAGCTGCTGTAAGTGGGAACAGAGATTTGGCCTCTCCATAAAGAAAATACCAGCCTCGGTGAGCTTGGCTGCTGCCTCCTTCCCTGTGAGCAGCAAACCTTCTTGGGAGAGGAGCGGGATCCAGCCCCGCGCGATATTGGTGTGTTATTTTCCTTGACAGCTGTGGTGCATAGTGGTAAGTGCATGTTTAATTCATTCACAATTTATGGTGTAATGAGAACAATGAATGTGTCTGAGGGAATAATTGCTTCACGGCAGGGATGCTGGAGAGTTCAAGTTGGTTGGCACCTGGACTTTGAATCGGGGCTGGCGGGGATTGGCTCCGGCAGCCCCACAATAGCCCCGATAACAAAGCTGTGGGGACGGGGAGGGGGTTCAAAGTCACCCCGGCCGAGCTGCAGCAGCCTCTCGATGGCAGTGGCTGGATCCCAGCCCCGTCAGACCCGTCTGGCCCCACTTGTTGGGCACCCAGTGAGGTTTGTGCATATGGGAGCTGCTTTTCCAACCCGTGTTTACAAGGGAATTCTGCTGCGCTGCAAATCTGTGTCCCTGGAAAAGCAGCGCTTCCCCCACCTCCCTCTAGGACCTTTTCACAGCTTGGTCCTGGCAGTGTCTGCCAAACCCTCCTTTTGTTGGGGGTGTGGAGAGGGGGTTGACCCTTTCTAGTGTCCTCAGCAGCCACATGGAGTTTCAGAGGCCTCAGAGGTCAAGAGCATCCATATGGAGGGCCCAGGAGCTCCCTGCGTCTCCCAGCTGTCCCCACGGCAGCTGTGCTTGCAGCCCCCGAACAAAACTCATTAGGGGGCTCGTTAGGACATTCAGGGGGTGCTCTGAGCTGTCCTGGAAGAGCTCTGGAATCACACCACTCCCAGGAGAAGGCTCCATGTATGAACAGCTCCCATCCATCAGATTGGGAGCAGGGAGATACCGTTATCCATCATGGGTTCTCTCCCACACCACTGAGTGGGGCAAGATTTTGAGTGAACAACAAAGAGGTGCTGACAAATCATCCCTCAAACCTTGGTCCATGCAGGGAGGTCTGCAGCAACCCTCTCCACAGCTCCCAGCAGAAATGCCAAACTGATTTCTCAAACAGATGTGCCAAAGCACGAGCAACAAATCTTCCATGCCTCAAATCCACCCCAAGGAGATCAACAATCAAGACGGGGCTCTTGGACTCAGCATCAGCTCTGGGGGACCAGGCTGTGAGGAGCTGTGAGACTCAGATGCTGTTGTTAATTATTACACCATTATATTGGGGAGCTGTGCTAGAGACCATCAGCACTCGAGCTTTTCCATACATGGACTGTGCAGGATGGAGCTGGGTCCCTGTTCTCCTTCTCCAGATGGGAATGCCACGTGCTGGGGATGGGTTTGCCTTGGACAGCTTTCAGAGATGCTGAGCTGAGAGCCCTGCTACACATTAACTCCCATGCAGGGCTCTACAAGATGTTTTGAACACGTATGCAACATTTGGGACTAAATGGAGGCTGCTTTTAGCTGGGGCAACATCTGGGTACGAGCAGATGTGGGCCAAGCTGGTGCAAATCACTGGAAGGTCTTTTCTTTAGGGACTGAAGGCATTTTTCAATGGGGTTTAGTGGTTTAGGTGCATAAATTGGAAGGACACCTAATTAAGATTAAAAAGATCAAGGTTTTAGGCTGCTGTGTCCTCTCAAAAATCTCCTACCTATCCCCATGATGGAAGCGGCCACAGCTGGGAGTGGAAGACAGAAACATGAATTTGTAGCCCTGACAGAGAACCTTGTTTTATCCCATCTACTCTGAGGTTAAACACGATGTTCTGTCAAGCCACACGCGGAGGAAAACACGGTTTGGCAGCGGCGCCTCGCTCGCGTAACCGCGTTAAACGCGGCACGGCTCCGCAGGCCGAGGCTGCATCGAGAGCAGAGGCTGCCAGCCCGACTTTCATCTGTGCTCGGGAACGCCCATGCTGGATGTTACCTTTTGCTTTCTTTTTTTTTTTCTGTTGAGGTTGGGATTGAAGGTTTTTAAGACAGTATTTTGTGTTTAGATTTAAATGTTTATTTTTTTCTTTTCTATGTTATAGTCTCACAGGTAGTGAGTTTTGTAGTATTTTACTGACAAGTTACAAAATAGTTAACTATTTTTCTTTATAAGGTCTTTTAAGGTTAAACTATTTAATTAAGAAATTACACAAATTATTTTTTCTTTTAACTTAATAATTCATTACTTGAAGCCTACAATATGGACTTTTTTGTTTAATTACAAAATACTACTTAAACTCATGAAGAAGGACCAGCTTCTATTGTAAAACTTCTATCTTGTTCTATATACATTACTATATTCTAAAACTTCAAACTCTAAGTTTTTTACTTTGTGATATTATACACTTTTAATTAAAACTTTTTAAATTAAGATTACACACTTGTAATCTTAGAGTTATTAATCAAATTTGGAAGTTTCTCTATGGTTTTAGGTCAAGTGTCGTGTTCTTTTGGGGGTTAGAGCCTGTTAGTACAGAAAGTTTAAAAATTTTATCATCTAGAACTCCAATGCATCCAGGAGGCAGCACTGCTGTAAATACATCACTCCTCCTTCTCCCCTGTAATGCTCTGCCTTGTCACTGCTTTCCCTGGAGCTGCTTTGCCCCGACACCGCTCTGCCTGGCAGGGAAAACAACAGACCCGAGTGCCTCAAGAGGGACCAACCACGTCTTCACCTTCCCATGGGCAAGAAAAGGTTAAACGCAGCGGTGCCTGCAGATGCAAAGTGTGAATTAGACTGGGGTTCACACCTTCTCCCCCTGCTCCATCCCTCCCCCCGAAGCTCATCCCCATCCCCATCTAAGCCCAGATGACAGGTCAGGATACAAATAAACCCACCCATAATTGCGCATCGTTAATTACCCAGGGTGTTTGGGTTTCTTGGAGAACATTAACTTGTGAAGACGCTCAATCAAAGAGCCCTTGGGGCACACAAATCAAGGCAAAGCATCAATCCCCAAGCGCTGTTTTGGAAACACGGGAGGAAAGGAAAGGCTTTCCCCCTGCCCGCCCGGCGGAGAACAGCCCGGGAAGGCTCCCGGCTCCCAGGCGAGGGCAAAGGCTGTGACCTCGGGCTACAACATCTGCAGGAGCCTCCGGGGACTGCCAGCACTGCTCCCAGGGTGATTCCAGCAAGGCTTTAGCCACAGCCACTCACGGAGGTGTTTCCTCCGCTGGATTTTCTCTCTGGCTCTCCCAAGCCCGACTTTCTGTGCCCAAGCAGGACAGCTCTGAGTTTGCCCCTGCACAGAACTGGTTTCCACCAGCCTGGGAAGAATTAGGAGAAGAATCAACTTAGGGAGAAAAGGAAAAAAATTGTGACTGACAACTGCAGCCTCTGGTTTGCAGAGTATTTTTGGCTACGCCAACCTATGTATAATATGTAACTATATAAATAATACTATGTATAATATAACTACTAATGTATGCTATGTTATATGCTATGCATACATAGTTATACTAACGGATAACTATGCTTTAATAATGATGGAACAGTATTGCACGTGAGATGTGCAAAAAGGGAGTGAAAACAGCAAAAAAAGTGACATCAAAAATAATCACAAATTAAAAAGAGAAGGTAATTAACATCAAATTCAGGGGAGGAATTTCTGATCACAGTCAAGAACAATGTAAAAGAGGAATTCAGCAATATTTGGGTAGCAGTTTTTTTTTTCTAATAGAGATGATCTTTTTCAGCCAAACCCACTGGATTTGAAGTAGAAAATTAATTCAGGGAAGTTTTAAGAACAATGTCCCTAGGCCACTTCCAAGTCCCTTTTAGTCTTCACATCTCTAAACAGAAGTTTCTAAGCATCCATGCAGCTATTTCACAGCTTTGCACTCATGGGCACATGTACCTTTACTTGGAAATGGCTGTTACATGAAAAAAAGAAAAATAAAGATCCAGAGAGATTTACTCACATCATTGAGAAAGCCTCTGGGAATTTCACAAATTAAAAAATATTATTTCAGTTTACGCTTGGCATTTCTCACTCTCTTGCTCACAGCCCTGTACCTTACACTGACCATGCTCCTGGAAACAACCCCATGGGCTAACCCAGCATCTTCTGCCAAAACAGCACAGAGGGACCACCAAGCACTCACTTCCCATGCATTCTCCTACAGGATTACCACAACAGCATTTATTTTCCAAAGTGACACCAAAAACCACACTGATATTACAAAGCTCAAGCCCAGCAAAGCCCTGCTCTTCCTTATGTGAGGATAAAAGTGCAGTGGCCGGGGAGGGAGGGCTCCCTGAGGAGCCCAGTGCTCACCTCCAGGTGCTGACACCCTGAGGGGACACCTGCCGAGGTGGCACCACACCAAGGGCTGGATCCTGCACAAGGCTCAGCATCACAGGCCAGCTGAGCACAGTCACATCTCCTGCATCTATCCCAAAATATGGGTTTGCACTGCCTGGAGAGAAAGGATCAGCCCTCACTAGAAATATGTGAAAGGAAGTCATTTACAGCCCTTCCTGCATCCACCAGAGAGGTTAAACATGCTGATTCCAGCATACCCCAATGAAAAACCATAAAACAAGCCCACTCCATACAGAAAGCTGCTTCTACCCCACCAGCTTACCAGGGGTAAGAACTTCAGTCATCCTTTGTGGAACAGAGGTTTGCACCAGCCTTTCTAATCACCCAACAGCAAAGCTGGAGCTGCTGACATCAAGGGCTGTACAGGCAGCTCAGAGGGTGCTGAAGGATTTTTCAGGCAGGAAGATGGTGCAGATACAGTTGGACTCAATGATCTTAAAGCTCTTCTCCAACCTAAGAGATTCTGTTGCACAGCAGTGCTGTTTAGAGAAGGAAGCTTCCAGGGAGACATTTGGGAGCATGAACCAGCTCAGGTATGATCTGCACTAAAGGCAGGAGCCAACCATCCATCCTGGCTGTGGGGCTCAAACCCCAGGAGGTCCCTATTTATCAGCACATCCAAGGATGGGGATAGGCCTGAACTGAAGGGACAGGCTCAAGGTTAAGTGTTTGCAGATGGGATTTATTGAGTTAGGCTGACGGTTCAGGTGGGAAGTGCCCCTCTGGGAAGTGGCTGGTTTGTCCCGCAGCTTTTTGTCCATAATCTCTGGCCCTGCTGGTGCTGGGGCAGGGTGTGGGGTGGGAGCTGGACCCTGGTGCAAGTGCCTGGTTCCATTTTACCATGCTCACTATTTATATTTCAAACTGCAGCAAAGCAGCCCAGTGGTGCAGGAAGAACCACACCAAAGGTCTGAACAGAGGCACTGGAGCAGCACAGGGCCACCAATCTGTGCTGGAGCAAACCTGAGATGGTGGGGGTCCTTCCAGGATCTCCTCAGCAGAGTTCTCATTCAGAGTTTTCACTGCAGATTCAGATCTACACTGAAATTTAGTCAGTGACCTCATCCAGCAAGGATGAACAAACAAGAAGATGACAAGCAAGTGTCGCTAAGTCTCAGAAGATGTAACATCATTCCTGAGCACAATTAAACACAGCCTTGCAAACACCCAGGCTCTGACTGATCATGAAATCCATGTGGGGCCATTTGCCTCCTTAGGTCTGCTTTTCCACCACCCTCAGATGTTCAGTGAGAGTCTGGCTGTATGAAAACTGACTCTATAAAATTTAGGTGAGAGATTTAGATGGGCTCTGAATTTGAAGGAATCAGTTAGACTGAGAAATCCCTCTCTATAAACACTTGCTCTGGGAGAAGAGTGTTCAGCTGTGGTCCTGAGAGTGACTGCCACATCTTCAGTGCCATGTGACACACCTGAGCCTGTGCCAGCTAAATCTCACTGAACAAGTCCTGCACCCCCAGCATTTCCCAGCACTCCTCGGAGAAGAGACAAGGGTGGTCTTACATCCTTGATTTCAGCCCAGGACCACTTCCACCAACAGATTTCTGATGGATTCTAGGGCTAGAGTTTTAATGAATTCCTTGAATCCTTTATTTGGGTAAAACTGGACAAAGTTAACTTGAGTGTAAGCTTGAGACAACAAGAGAATTAGGACTCACAACCTTCTGTTGAAAAGATGGTCAGCTCTCCTGGTATTAAACTTTGATATGAGGTTTCAATGGGAGAAGAATGAGATTCCTAAAGTATAAATCTGTTAGATTTATAGATTTTATAAAGGTGGAAGCATTGTTACAACTTCACTGTCCAGCTGAGACAAAGGTGTTCCTTTACTTTGCTCATTCTACCAACACACATTTCCTTGTTTTCAGCCCTGATATTGTCTGCATCATGTGTTGCCATATTTAAAGCCCACCTCCATTCCCACTAAGCTGTATGTCCATGGAGCATTTGAAGCAAACAGGCTTTTGGGACCTACCTCTGCAGATAAAATTGCTTTAGAGAGCTGCCCAAAGGAGGTCTCAGCCCTAAGTCCTCCTTGTGGGAAGGTGAGCTCTGTGTCCACCTTCCCAAGAGTCTGCTGAAAATACTGCCCTGAATAATGGACATATCTGGGTTGAAAGGAAAATTAAAGTTTCCTATTAGAAGATGAAGCACTACCAGGAAAGAAAACATGTCTTCTCCCAAGGATGCCTGAAAGGAAGCAAAGCTCTTATGACCTGTAGCCATAAATTTAAATTTCATAAAGCAAAGCTCTTATGACCTGAAGCCAACTATCCCACAGTTCATGGGATAAAGAGATGAAAAGAGATTGGGATTAGGGATGGCAGAACAAGGGCACGACACAGTCTCCACTCTTTTTGTTCCCTGGTTCTCTGTCAGTGAAGGAGAGACCAGTTGTGGCAGCAAATGGTAAATAAATGATATTTTATCCAGGGGTTTGCCTTATTTACATTATGACAAATGCCGGATAACACCACAGAGCTGCTCAGTCACTATGTGTAAATGCTACAAACTGCTCCCACATGCAGCACACTACCTCCTTCTCTCACACAAGACACGTTTTTGCAGAATCAGACCTTCATTCAGTTCTTTCAATGCTTTTTCATATTTTTTCCCAATTTAGGGAGGAAAAGTTTTATTTAATTACCTTTTTTTTTTTTTTGTGATTTGAATTGACCAACTGCATATCTTCCCCCGGCTTTATCAAAGAAGCCACCAGTACCAGAGCACATCTAATTTTAAGAGGGCTTTAGTAGGCAGACTTAAAATTGATCATGCATTTTAGTTTCAGTAACTTGCAATTTCTGCACGCTTTGATAGAGCACTTTAAAGAACAAGTCTTTAATGACAAAGGCTTAAAGGAAATGACCTTTCTGAAGAAAATATCAAAGCTTGGAAAAGATAGCTCCTTGGAAAAAAAAAGGCTGAATTAAAATGACCTTGTGTTCTGAAACTTCTTCATACAATATCTGACGTCTTACTTTTCCTTTGTACCCTCCAAATGGGACCAAGTATAATTTAGCAGTGTGGTGCCCCCAGTACATTCTTTGATTTGGGGAGGACTTTCAGTGCATTAAGAGAATTTTAGAAAAATCAGATCCTATAGAGATTCTTTATCGAGACCTCTCGGCGTCAGGATCAAAGCTGTGCATGTTTTCCAGAAAATTCAATAAATATTTTCTTCTAATCACTATAAAATAATTTTTTTTTTCTGTGCAGCAAAATAATTTCTCAGTTTGAAACCACCGCAGTCAGGAGAGATTTGGGCAAGCACCAGGAGTACCTGCTGTCCCCAGCACAATTAAAGCTCTGTTGCAGACACAAGCAGAAGGAGGGACCTTGTATCCCTTTTCTTCCAGCTGGGCCAAAAAGGAGCATTTTTGTTCCATGTAACACAAGAACTGTGAGTGGCACCGAAATAAAGTGTCACCTTGATAAAGGTCACCTCCCTTGGTAGTGGTGAAAAATGTTACAGTGACTTTTTGTTGGGGGGGTTTATAGAGGGTGAAACAGTCTTCTGTCATGGAGCAAAATCGGTGAATTAAATATAAGTACAAAAATAAACATAAAATAGAAACAAGGTTTTAACCACACTGAAGCTGGTTTGGCCAGTGCTTGTTTAGGGACAATGAAGCCAACTCCTGGCAGCTGGCAATTCCTTACCAAGTGGGGGAAAGAGAGGCAGAGAGCAAGAAATAACTGTGGAAATCTTTCTAATCCTTCAGTTTGGACTCTAATTCTTACTTGTCATGAAAATGACCAGAGCAATGTTAACAACTACAAGAGAATTCCACCCAAACTTACATTTAAGTTCTTACAAGGTTCATAAGCAGCTTCAAAGTGGTCCTCAAGCTGCAGTTGATGCTGGAGTTTCACAAGAGTTTTGAAACCCCCTGATTGACCAACATGTACTTTTCTCGAACTGCTTTATGGCCATCAGTGACATCAGCAACGTCATTCCACCAAAAAGAAGGAAATTCAGGAATTCAAGTGGCAAGAAGAGTGTCCATGTGTTTCTTTATGGATGTACACCCTTTCCTGCTGTCAAAAGCACTAAACCCACGCAGATTTAATGGAAAACACAAGCAGAGAAGCAGAATCAAAGATGCCTCGTTTCCCTCAGGCATGAGAGGAGCTGTCACTGTCCCCACCTCTGCCATTTGGACACGGGGCCATGCCCAGTGGGTGCATCCCAGTGCCCACAGCCTGTTCCTCCTGCACAGCCCAGCCACCACTGCCCTGCACCTTTCGGGGTAAAAACATCTGACTGCCCACGAGTAGCTCAGTGCTTCCCAACAATTCCTGCTCCTACATCTCCCAGTTCCCCCAGGCCAGGCTTTGTGGCACCTGCCACAGCACCTCCTCCTTTATCAGAGGAGCCTTATCTGTAATTAGAAGAATCACTTGTTGATTCAAGGAAGGTGGAAAACCTGCCCAGGCCCTGACTGGGCTGACAACCAGCAAAGCAGCCAGAGCCAGAGCTGAGGTACGGCACGGAGCTGCCAGGAGGAGGGGTGGATGGAGCCAGCCTGCCAAAGCCTCTCCTCCTTGATCCTGGTGCCAGGAGCAGATAAGAGCCCAGCTGGTGAGCTGGGACTTGGCGGCACAGCCGCCTCCACCACGGCACTCAGGGGAGAGGGAGCCTCCAAATTCTGCCCAGGCTGTGGCACGGGAGTACTGGTGAGGTAGGAGAGGGGGCCATCCCCACCAGCAGGGTCTCTCTGGTGCTGCCAGGGCCACAGATGGACTTGGAACAGGAATTTCTGGCCACTTCTCAAGCGCTGTGCCTTGATCCCAACACCACCGGCAGGATGGTGCCCAGGAACAACAAAGCCAGACCTAAATGCACACATTCCAATGTTCCAGTGGAAGCCCATGGAGATACCAGCACTGTCCCACGGCTGGGAGGCAGGTTCAGCTCTGGGAGCTGACCACATCCTTCAGCTTCCCGCTGTCCCTCAAACCTCAGCCCAGAAAACCCTCTGGAATCTGCTCAGACGTCCCGGGACCGGCGCATGCCCACGTGGCACCAAGGCCATCTCACCCAGGACTCTTTTCCAACAACACCCATGGCTCTGTTATCAGCCCATGAGGAAGGAGTTCCCTGTGCCCGGAGTATCCAACCCCACCGACAGCCAGAGCTGCCTGCAGTGCCACCATGGTGCCAAATCATCCCTTGAAACACAGCACACATTCCCACTTTACAAAGCCACACAAAACTCCCCTGGCTACTGAGGTGAGTGAGATGCTCAAGCAGGACAATAATGTGAAAACAAAAAGATAAGAAAATAATAATATTTTAATATTATGTAAACACATGGACACAGAAGAATGTCAAAATATGTTAAAATATCTTGGACAATAATAATAGTAATAATAATAATAATAGAAAATGGGGTTTTCTTCATGTTAAAAAATGAAAAAAATGGTATTGGAAAGGAGTAACAAAAATATTGGTAGAGCAAAGCCTACTTGTTCAGTAAGCAAACTCAGCGTGGCATCAAACCGTGTATCAAAAGCATAAATCTGTAATAAAATAATGATAAAAAATAATGAAAGGAAGATACAACAAAATCTATGCTGGCATGAGCTGTGAATATGTTTTAACGAAGTTCATTTTTTGTGCTAACAAAAGAACCACTAATCTTTATATTATAATTTACAAGAGCCAAATCTTCAAACCTATTTAAAGCAGTCCATTTGGCAATCACAGAGATTCCACCGATCCATCGGCTACCTGGAAAGGAAGAGATTTTTGTCAGTTATACCTCATTATTTTTATTATAAAAACACAACAGGCTGAAAGCAGGGCTGGGTCCAGTGGGCAGTGGGTCTGGAGCTTTCTATTTATCTAACAAAGTTACCTATGCTGGACTTATTACCAAGGATCTATGACATTTTCAGTTTCCAGTTAGCTTTAGCTAATTCCTCTCAACAAATAATTCAGGATTAATATTTTCACCAACTCTCACACTGCTAACCTTCTCCCAGTTGCTGAAATATCTCACAAAGGCTGACACAATTTTTACGAGCACACATTCTTAGCTGCAGAAACCCTCATGTGAGATACGAAACACCATCAATGTCTATAAATATAGTAAAGATGGAGTGGCTTTCCTAGGAAGTTTCCTTGTACTCACCTCTCCACGTGAATCACTTACTCTAAAGGCACAGCCAGGCTTTTTATGGCTGCAGCACTTGCCATAATTTATATTGGAGGGTGTAAACGTCTCAAAAAAAAAAAAAAAAAGAAGCGCTCAGGCTCGTGGAGATCCGGTCCTTTGAAGATGTGATCTGTAATATTCTGCCTTGCATCATTGTTTTCCATCTTTAAAGGAGGTGGCATCACTGCAGAGCCGCAGCTGTGCAGGAGCCGCCGCCTCACCCTCGACACGCAGGCAAAGCCCAGACTTGCAAAGCACCTGCAGCTTCTCTAATCTTGCTCTAGCAGTACTGACTAAGCACTGGGGAAAACTTCTCAGATGCTTGTTTACTGAAAATAAGAAGCTTTTCAAACTGCACCCATGTTGGAGGGTTTGAATTAAGCCTTAAAACTTCAAGAACTGGGGCCCACAGGTGTGAAATGGTACAAATTGATCAAAGATAATCCCGTACTTTTTGGCGTGGTAGGCGTTCAGGTCTTCCTGGAGGACTCTTTTCTGCAGAAAACTTACCTGTAAAATACATCCCACATGAAAACAGGGTACAAAATTCCAATCAATATATTTGTACTCATTTCATAAAAGGAATTTTTATGGTCTCTCCTGCCTAAATAAAATGCAGTAACGCTTTAGCAGCGTAGAAGAATTAATATTTAATGGAAGACTGTTCTCTTGGCTTCCCTGGCTCTGCTCTGCTTGTGCACTCTTCACTCCTTCAGGAACAGAGTCAAACCAGTTGATAAACTCAGCTGGTGGCACCATCTGGGCTGTGCAAGGGCTTGGGAGCTCCCGTTCTCCTGGCAGCTCCCATGGGATTCCTGTGCTCTGATCCCTGCACTTCTGCTCTTGTGATGGAGGTACTCACCTGTTCCCCAAGTGTATGAGAGCTAATGCTCATTAACACACTGCATCCCCCGTTGGCCATCTCTCCAGGAGCAGACAATCAGGCAGCAGATCCTTTATATTTAGCAACACGTTTAGAAAACTTCACCCAAGCCTCAAGTATTTTAATTTTCTGCTGTTTATTTTTATCCCCGCGCGGTGCTTTTACCCAGCCTATCCTCTTCATCCTCCTCCAACAATAAATAATCCTGACAGGTGCAGGGATTCCAGTGCCCTTCTTGTCTGATGTTTTCAAACAGGAATTTCAACAATTTTCAAAGAGCAGGACACCTGTGCTTCAGAGAGAGCCCAGCTCCCCGAGCGGTCTCCGACACCAGCGCGTGTGGGAACGCAGCCAGCAGCGATGGATTTCTGGGAGAGCACCCAGGTTTTCATGTGTGGAGTTACTTTTACTCCTTTGAAATGCTGCTGCTGCTTACAGAAGCTCTGCAGGTGGATATAGGATTCTACTTTTTTTGATTTTTTAACTCATTAAGAGGTGTGGTGCTCTTGTATTAGCTCAGAGTGATGCTTCCTACCAGGCAGTGCTGAGAATCCTTTTAGGAGCCTTTAAAAATAGCTTTTTACTATCAACTGGAAATAGATCTCCCCAACAGACCCTTAACTCTTTATTTCCCACAGCTATTTAAATGAGAAAGAACATCACTTCCATTAGGGATTCCTTGAGGTGGAAGCAGAATGTTTACAACCAGAGTGTTGAAGTTGTGTCACTCCTTGCATTTCTATGAGTTTCCACTGTTAAAACTTCCTACTTCCAATGAAGGTGGCCTCTGCCAGGGGAAGTGTCTCATGCAGAGCAAAATATGCTATGGAATAACTCTTATGCATTGCAAATAGAAAAAAAAGGGGAAAATCCCCAAATACATGAAATTGCCAATCATCCCCATAGGGAAGGTTGTGCAGGAAAGAGAAATGAGATGTTGTAGATCAGTAATTTCTTGAAAAATGGTCCTGAAAATTGGCATAAGGATGTGATGATAACTTGTACTCTGTGTTCTCAGGTTTCTGCCCTTCCCAGAGCTCAGGGCAGCTCTGAGCCACCAGCTTGGCACTGTCCTTGTCCCAGTTCTTCCCTTCAGCCAGGACAGATCCCAGATCCCAGATCCCAGTCCTTCCCAGCTCGGTTACATGCACAGTCCTGCAAACTCAAGTGGCATTTTCCTTGCATTCCCATTTTTCCACAGCTATGATCACCCTTCTTTATGGCTATTTATCCTTCCTCACTGCAGTTCAGGCAACTATGGCATTTTGTTTTCTTCCAGCTCCCAATACTCTGAATAGAAAAGCCCCAATTAACTTCTGTGGGAACCATGTGCAAACACACTCACTTAATCAGCAGTTCCCTATTTCCAATGACATTGGGATATTCCTATTAGGAAATTTAATAGTCTAGTTCATAGAAATCATACTGATTCTGCATTAATCTAGAAGAACTAGTGGTCAGCAATATTCAAGATAAAACATTACAAGGCCTCTTTATATAGGAAAATGTAAAAATATCATAATGATCATTTAGACAAGTATCTTGAAAGATATCCAGTTTGCTTTATTACATAGGCTGGAAAGAAAATAAAATTATTTCTGATCCTCTTCTTTGCCCTTTATAGGCAGCCTTTAAAGGATTCCTTCAGGAGGAACAGCATAAGGAACATGAAAGATAACTGTGAGCTGGATCTGAAAGGCTGAGGAAAAACCCCTAATACTGAATAAAGTACAGCTTTTCCTGGAAGAAAAGTCTGGGATCAAAAACTACAACATGGTAGCTCTCAAACTGGAGGAGAAAAGTTTTGTGAAATATGACACTGAGTGAGAAGCATGTGAGCGCTGCCATAATTTCGTTTTGACACTTATTCAGTATTTTTGGCTAAGTTTCAGATGGTCATAACCTCCTGTCTAGAAGAGATGGCTTTTATCCAGCCTAAAATGCTGAAGAATAAGAATTTACCTGAGATCTTAAAGATGAAATGGTGTCTTCAAATTCCTTTCTGGTAGATGCTGGCATCAGCCCTTTGAGCATTTTTTGATATTCTTCTCGTAGAGTAATCAACTGTAACAGAATGAAGAGAAATTTATATAGAGATGGCTGCTCTTAGGTGCTGTAAATTTTTTGGCTTCTTTTGCCCAAATTGGAGGTCAAACATACACAGAATTAATCGTGCTATCAAAAGAGAGAGGGAAGGAGAGAGAAGAAAGATCAGTGAAGACCTGTAAAGAACAAAAGAGGTAAAAGACACAAAGAAAGGCAAAAGAAAACATAAGAATAAAAATATATATGGAGAGGAAAAAAAATGAGAAAACAACATGGTCTGAAGAAGCAATAATCATTCTTAATCATGTCCATCTGAACTGAGCATTTATACAGACACACCTTGCAAACTGACATTCAGAAGTTTTCTGTTTGTCTTTGGAGGGATCTGAACCAGGTCAGTGGGGTGACATTTGTCCCTTGCTCCCTCAGACAAGGTGAGTTACTGCTTTCCAAGATATATTTTACAAAATGTCTCAACTTCTAGGTGCTTTTGTGGACTTTTTATTGTTATTCTTCATCCTGCAACTATTTTTCATTGCACTTTCTGTCTTCCTCAGCTTCATGGAGACTACAGAACTTTCAATGAGCAGATTTGAGCATCTTAGTCCCCAAAACGAGGAGGTTCAAATAGGAGGAAATTTTCATCTGCAACTTTATTTAACAGATGCTGAGTAAACAGGAGTTACAGAGCAGAGTTACATGAAGAGAGATCACATGGAAGGGCTGTACTTCTTATTTCTCCAGAATGGTTGGATCTGATGAGTTTTGACCTGGGATGATTTGGGGAGTGTGGTTCAGGCCAGCCCATCACGTTCCCACTTGGCTGAATCAGGGCTTCACATCTGTACTTAACTCCCAATAGGATTAACTGCTTTATTCAAATTAAGCAAGGACTTTGGTGTTCTTCTGGACTAGCAGCTGAATGTGTAAATAAAGGATCAAAGGGCTTCGATATCAGATTAACTCATAAAATATCTTGAAACTTTCAAACGGATTTTTTTTTTCACCAACACCGTTTGGTGCTGGCTTTTTGTTCCCAAATGGCTGAACTCCACCACTGCAACCACAAATCCAACCCTCAGCCTCACACCTGAGGAAGCCACGAGTTCCAAATCCCAGCTCCCAGAGCTTCCACAGGTGAGAACCCGAGGCCGAGTTCATCCCGGCACCATCCCATGGGAAAAGCAGCTCCCGCCAGAACCTGCATTATGCAGCGTGCAATTATCAATACAAAAGGAATAAAACAATCTGATGAAACGTTAGGAAAATTCTCCCTCTGAGTCACCCCGTCAGGCAGGAGGAATTGCCAAATCTCTATGCAAATGGACAATTAGAGGCTTTCCTTGGGAACTGCAAGGAAGTGATGCCACTATGCAAATCTGAAGGGAAAAAAAAAAAAGAGGTGAGACAGGAAACCTCGTTTGAACTCTGCTTGTGTATAAGCCAGCGATCAAAATTTATGTTTTTGAGAGCTACACCAATAAATTCATGCTACTATTTCTATCAAGGCTTCCAAAGTTATGCATAAGTGGTCTGCCAGGATAAATATTTTCTGAGCCAACAGCTCACTTGGGTGGGGACCTTGATAGAGCAGAAACATACATTTCAGTTGATTCAACATGTTCCATTTATTCTTGGTGAGACGAGACCAGAAACAGGCAGCCAGAGCACCAAAATGCTTTTATTTCCTAAATTTTGATTAATAACCATCTATTTAATGGCTAAGAGGATCTGGATGATCACCTGGCCAATATGCAGATGTAACAGAAGTTTTCATACAGCTCTGTGAGGGAAATAATAATTTTCTAATTGTGCAAGAGTTTTCTTGCAACCAGGTCACTGGTTTTAACAGTTTAATCTGCAGCTGTCCTCTAAATAAGTGCTTTCACAATGCTGGGAACATTTGTTATTAACTTTGCAGAGCTGCAGAGGATCATTCTCTTTTGACAAAGGTGTTTCTTGGAAAGCCAGCAAGAAATGTTGTATTGTGCTTTGAAGTATGGAGATATCTTACAGGGTCAGCTGAGAATGGAGAGGGAGAATGAGAAACAAGCCCTGGTAGCTGCAGTTTGGCTTGGGACTGATCCCTTACTCTGTTTCAGACACAAGACATGCACTTTTTTTTTGCGGTGAAACCTGTTCTTTTGGATACAATTCCCATTTGTTTGAGCAGACAAAACATGCTACTTACAGCTCTGCTCACTGGTAATTGCATCACAATAAGATGAAAATAAGTGCCCAGCTGTTTCCTGCCGTGTTATGGTAAACAACCTGCTGGTATTTTTGGCTGAAGTCACTATCAAGGTTTGTTGACCCAAGAGATTAAAATAGTGCCTGGCAAAAATCTAAATCACTTATTACAACTGAAAAATAACACCCAGTGGGCTAATGGGTATTCATTTTAATGGCAGAAAGGTTTAATTTTTTAGCATTTATTTTTCACCAACGAAAGCTATGTCTGCAGGGATAGGGTTTTTTATGCCTTAAAGGCTTTTTTGTTCTTTTACAGCCTCAAGCTGCCTCCCTAGGATCCACAAATACTGTGTCTCCTCTTGCACACTTGAGGGACGTTTAAAATTGCAATTCTTCATCCCTCAGGAGGGCTTTAGTCGGCTGGATGAGGATGGCTCTATTTCATTTACTTGTGTTCATTTTTCTTCAGTCCTGAAAAAGTTTTTTTTTTTTTTTGGTTTTTTTTTTCCCTTTGAAAATTCATTTTGGTGAGCTGATTTAATCCATGAACCCCCAGGAAGGTTTTATAGCTTTTAATATTAAGCTGCCACACTGGTCTTTGTTTATTCAGGTTGATGGCTAATATATGAGGTTTGGAGTTTGACCATCAATCATCTTTGGTGTCAGCAGAAAGCTGAAGTTGCCACACATAGCTCATGTGTGCTTGGTCACCTGGTAAATCAGTAAAAAAAGAAGAGACCAACAGTGACACAATTATATAAAGTGATGCAAAAATGGGAGTCGTAATTCCACAGACGACACGGAAATTATGTTGGGCACTGACCATTCTCAAAGACAGAAAAGCTGGGTTTGATGCCCAGAAGAGAAATATACAAACCTGAGCTTTCCAAACCAACCAACCCAGTGCTTATCAGCAGAATCTCAGAACTGTTCAGGTTGGAAAAAGCCTTTAAGGTCAAGTCCAACCATGAAGCAGCACTGCCAGAGTTCCTCAGCACCACGTCCACACACCTCTGCAATCCCTCCAGGGATGGTGGCAACCACTTCCCTGGGCTCTGCTGCAATTTTACTGCTCCCTGGAGTCTTCTGCTGGCACAGCTCAGCTCTGCAGCCACCCATCTTCTCTACAAACCTCAGAGGGATGTTTGGGAGCTGGGTTAGGAGCGGGTGGGAGCACAGGAATGTGCTCCACTGGCTCCTCACTGTGCTCCATTCTCTCTCCTTCCTTTCTGAAAGAAACAACCCAAGCACATCCAGGAGAAATGCAGCATCTTCAAGGTGACCAGATGAATTTCAGCCACGTGCTACCACCTGCCTGCAAAGCACAGGGTGTTCCGTGTCTCGTCCATGCTCTCCACCAGATCCTGCTCAGGTTCCCAACACCCAGCTCTTCCCTCCTGACATCCCACAGCTCTGTGATGCTGAGTTCATCCCTACTGCAAAATACCCATCTCATAAAAACAAAAAATCCAAAATTCAAAAGCCTCAAACAAATACCATCTTCTCTAGACCTTCCAGCTGTAAAGGACTTTATCTGAGCCAGGGGAGCATAAGGAAACTGCACAAGAAACTGAAGTAAATGAAGGGACCACAGAAAGTTGTTCAAGTTCCTTTAGGAAAAAAAATCTTGTCTTGAAGGGCATGAAGTTAATTTTGTGTTTATGTCAGATAAGAATCAAAAGACAGTTGCTTTAACCAGGGTGTTGTGGCTTTTTTAGTATCTTAATTTCTGCCTGTCTATAATATTTATGCAGGCTAATGTGTGCCAGGGAATACTAGGATAGTGACCAAAAGGAATAATTAGAATCTTTTAGTTGTTATCAAATTTTCTCCATGTTTCAAGGTGAATAAGATGAGAAAAGTTATTTCTTGTCTCTCCTAAATCCTTTCCTATATCAACAGTTGTGTGCTATAATGCTGTTTAAGAGAAGAAAAACCTTTTTAAAAAGGTTATGGATCTGTTCTGCAACATCTCTGAATGGAGACAGGAAAGATCTGCTGAAATAAATCTGAAGACAGGTGAGGGTAAAAATAACCCTTTCAGTCTTAGGGAGATAATTTAATCTCAGAATAAAGTCTCCTCCTTCTAAATGAAGGCTGTGGTAGTAGTAGTAGTAGTAGTAGTAGTAATAATAATATAAATGATGCATAGGTCAGCTTCATTCAGGTGAAAGAATTTTCTGAAAGCACTGTGAAAAGGGCAAGTGAAGAATAAAATATTACAATGCCATCCCAATTAAAAAAAAACCCCATAATCAACAGAAAAAACCAACCAAAAGAATCCACCAAAAAATAAAAACCAAAATGCAAGTAAAAAACCAATCCAACATGCAAAGAATGATTAATCACTTGTTGTTTGTATCCTCCCTAATTGCAGGGACTCCTCCTTTGCTTTTCAGCACTCCTGAAGTCTAAGTGAGCACAGCTCCACTCCTACAAAACCTCTGTGAGTCCAGATGTGCCCCTTCCTCCCTCAGCTGGCCTGGGGGACGCTGAACAATGTCCCCAACCCAGGAACAAACCAACCAAAATTGGCAATTTCCATAACTTCCAGATCCCTCCAACCTCTGTTGTAAGAGAACATTTAACTGGAGCTTGAAGTCTTCTGAAATGGTTTTTCCTAATGAAGAATCCAATGATGTATCAATTGTTTCAGTGAAGATCAAGGTCTGCACATTTGTCTTTGCAGAAAATCACCAAACACAAATATCCGCTGCTTTAGAGTCCGGTTCCAGGCAGAGGGAATTTTGACTCTTGCTGTGCAAGGGCTGTTGAAATATGGCTCTCCCAGATTTGGAGGAACAGCGTGCAACTCGATACAAATGTTCTCGAGTTCTTAAGAAAAGTAATGAATGCCATAAATCCCACAGATCTGGCTCAGCTGAAAACAGCGACCAGGCAAGATCAGCTGAGCAAGTTATTTTGTCAAGTGAACACCATGTTGCTCTCCACTGAGAAAATCCTGCTGGAGCACCTCCCCTGTCCTGACAGTTCCAATAAAAGATAAATTGGTGGCATAGCCGTCCCCTTTGTGTGTCTGTCTGTAGCCAGTAAACCATCCCAGCATCCAAGACATTTTTGCCTTGTTGTTTTACTGACCCATGGGGACCTCCAGCCCTGCTGAGCTCCTCGCTGGGCACTGAGTTTGCTGCTCCAAGTCATTTTTTGTCTTCTCTCAACCTGCATCCAAGTGGCCTTGTTACTTCAGTGGCTTGTGTTTTCATCTCTCTTTTCTTGAACAAGATCTCCCACCTGGAAAATCCTCTGATTGTAGTTAAGCAATCTGAGTCCATATAATTCATAGCTGCAAAAGAAGCTTTTAAAAAAAAAAAAAAAAACCACCAGTGGGCTGCATATGGCAAGAACAGCATTCCTGGGACTACACGACTTGGAGAGGAATAAAAGCTTTCACTGTCAACACCATGGAACAACCAGGAATGTTGTGGCTAGAAAATTCACGCTGTTCTCTCAGCCCCCCCTCTCCAGGGCCCTGCTATTGTTCCAGCTGGGATTTGGAGGATCCTGGACTTATTTTCTTCTCCTTCCAGATGACTCATGGCAGATGCCATCTTTGTTCCCCCTGCACTCTTCCCCTCAGCTGCTGTCACTGCCGTCCCTTCGCTGGCCCAGGAGGTTGGGATTGCAGCAGGAGGGCTGTCCCCTCCACAGGGTGAGGGAGACACAGGGGGACACCCCGCTGACACCCCCCGATCCAGAGGAGCCAGACCCAAACCAGCCCAGGTGCTCCCCAGTGCTGCTGGGCCGAGGCTGAGAACATGGAATCACAGAATATTCTGGGCTGGAAGGGGCCCACAAGGATCATCAGGTCCAACACATGGGGTTAATTTCTGCCTCTGGCCATTCCTCATGCACTATCAGGATAATTAAGTCTGAAATGAAGCTCTGAGCATCTCTAACACCACTGTTGGAACACATTTATGCGTTTCAGTTTTACATTCCAGCACGTGTCACCTTCCACACAATCCCTGCCATCCGGGGTGGCTCAGCAGGGAGAGGTTCCAGGCCCTGATTCAGGAGGTGCCGAGTGCTCCCCAAGGCCAGCGAGGGCTGACAAAGCTCAGCAGCAGCAGCATCAGGATCTGCATTTTCACACCGTGAAAAGCTTGTGTGAACAAGCAAAGTTCTGTAGATAATAACCAGAAGTTACTTTTATGACCACCATTTCCAAGAACAAAAATCCAAGCAGAGTCTCAAGTGGAAAAGCAGCTGCCAGGCTTGCAGAGCCTCAGGGCTGGGAAGGATGGGCAGTGCAGCAGAAGCACAGCTGCACTGCCTGCATGCAATTGCCATGGATGATGATTCAACTGACAGCAAAAGAGTGCCTTAGAATTTGCATGAAGGTAAAGATCACCATAAAGTTGGTCTTTCCCAATCCTTTTTAGCTCCATCTCCTAGAAAGAGACTGGGAGTTTCCTAACTGAAAAGGCGTTGCTGGGAGCACGACTGGAGATGAGGTTTTGCTGCTCTGCTCTTGTGTCATCCACTGGCTCCTCCAGACATCCCCACTTCCTTTTTCTTTTAATTCCTTGCATTAAGCACCAATATCACTGTTCCTTGTAGTCCTACTTCGGCAGCTTCTGAAAGAGCAAACTTCCCTTCATGGATAATGCGTAAGCAAACCACAGATGCTCTAGTATGAGGTACTGCCTTCTTAAAAGGACAGTCTCTCCCATTCACTGTTATTTAAGACAAAGAGCAAGAAAAGTGACATTTTAAAACACTCTCTAATTCCTGCATGCTGCCATATGCTTCTATTCTCTTTTGGTAAAAATTCCCTTTTCCCTTTTAACTATTTGTCCCGTACTTTCTGTTTGCCTTCTTTCTCCAGCTGGCCACCCAGCTGCAATAATTTATTCTGTTCTGTTCAGGAGGTGTATATTTGTGTATTTTCCAGTTGTGTCTGATTACCAAAGCTAACATTTGATCACTGACTTCCACACATGCACCCCTATCCTTGACTCTTTTCCTTTGACAGTTGCACAGTTGGTGAGAGCCTCCTCTCCCGCAGTTCCTGCCATATGGAGCTCCTGGGAACTTTTAACTCCATTCATTTCCAGCTCCTTTCAAATCCCACCTGCAAAGCTGTTTTTCTGTGCTTGAATCTCAGCTTCTATCTCCTCCTGCTAATCTGAAACCTCATGCTATACAGAATAATTTACTATATTCCTTGTAATTCTCTTCCCTTCCATAGCTCGCCATTAAAGGAAATGAAACACAAATATAAAACGTGGCAAATGCAAAATCCTGCTTTATCCTAACAATCTCAGTCTTAATTAAAAACTATTGGGGTGCCGTTGTATCAAAGTGATTAATGAATATATCAATGGATTTGAGACATCTACTAAGGTAAAAAGTAGTAGAATTGGGCTCCAAATAATGTATGTGGTCATTTATTGTACCTAAAGTCCACAATGCCTGGAAGTGTTCAAGACTGGGCTTGGAGCAACCTGGCCTATGGAAGGTGTCCCTGCCCAGGGCAGGGGGTGAGACTGGGTAATCTTTAAAGTCCCTTCCAACCCAAACAAAATTTGATGACATCAACATTGCCATACACCTATGGGGCACCTGTATCCATGAAAGGTCCCTTACAGGGATAGAACCAGGATCAGAGTGACTCCTGCCCACCAGTCTCTACTGGGAAGGCTGAAGAGAGACCCAGAACCCCCTCAGATCTGGATGCTATGGTCTGTGTGTGCCAGACAGCCCGAGCAGTGCTCCCACTCCCACTGGATTCTTCACTGCTTCTCTGTGGCTCTCCAACTTCTTATTTTCAATAAAGATACTTCAAATTTGAAATTTTCTCACCAGTTAGAAAAGAAATTCTCTATTGTGCAGATGTGGAACCATCAGATTTTCAGCCTGTGGGGAGCTCTGTCCCTCTGCCTGTTGGTCTCCTGCATTTTTCACAAGGTTTTATGGTAGGAAAACAGCTGAAACACACAGGTCCCTCCCGACCCCAGCGCTGGGGGTGTCAGCAGAGCAGTGGATGGAGGAGATGACAGAAGGTCCCTCCTCAGCCACACAGAACTGCACAAAAACACTCTTCAAATCCATCCATCCTGCTGGTCAGAGGCAGAAACCACAGGAACTATTTTAATGTGACAATACCTGGTGCAGTTCCTGAAAGTCACAGTGGAAATTTCTTTCAGGTTCTCACTCTTTTCCCCACGGCTCCAGAGGCTGCTGAGCCCCAGCAAGGGCTGCTCTTGGTGAATCACTGCTGTGGTTTAAGATCCTCCACATCCAGCCTGGGCTTCCCATTTCTGTGGGAGCAGAGATGGGTCTCTGGGGGAGAAATTCTGGAAGCGTTTCAGTGCTGTGGGTTGAAGCACGTGGAGCAAACAGCAGAATTTCATCAGCACCTCCAGCCCGTGCTGACTGGTTGGATCTCAGCCCCCAAAGTGTCCCTTGGCTCGGTGACACAAAGGCTCCCTCCACCCTCCTCATCTGCAACCTGGGCTTTTAAATATGCTAATCTAGAGCTTATTTGCCTGATTCTGGGTGACTATAATGTTCTGAGGATGCAACACTTGGAGAAAATCTGGGAATTTGAGACAGGTATCCCAGGCTGCCATCTGATGGTATTTAAAACTCTGATACCTTTAAACCACAGAATCGTGGAATGGTTGGGGTTGGAAGGGACCTTAAAGATCATCTTGTTTCAATCCTGCTGCCATGGGCAAGGACAACTTCCACTAGATAATTTCTAAGAAGAAATAGCCCAAAAGCCCTAAACTAAAGAGTTAATATTACTCAAGAGCTCCAGCCATCAGATTAAGAACTACTTGGGACTCATACCGTGGGCATCAATGTCTATTGCTCATGTGTGTCTCACTGATTCCTTGCTCCCAGCTCCACAAATCCACTGGCAGCAGCACTATTCCCACCAAGGAGAAGGTGTGGCAAACCTTAGAAGTTCCTCTGTGCTACACAGCAACTGAAATTTCAGAAGGATGCATCACAGCATTCATCTAAGAACAAACATATTTAGTTGGCATGGAAACAGTAAGTTGGGCTGAATGTGGTAAATATCCAGCAGTCATAAGAAAATCGAGCAAGTCAGGATAATAAACATTAGAAATGAAAACTGGCTGAATGCTTTTGAATCATGGCTCTTTTACAATTATCACTCCTGTTTTCATTTGAACATGAGTGAAATCCACTTAAACTAAGCTGCTCCATTTTATGCCAAATACTTCTATAACATCCTCATTCAGATAACTCCTTTCTCCTTTTTTTATAATCTGTTTCAGGAAAAAGAAATTAAAGGGCTGAAAACCTCCATTGCTATTCTCCTTCATTTCCTCAGCAATATTAATGAATTGAACATAATTGATTTTCTGTCTCGGAATTTCCTTTAAAACTCTATTTATGACTTGACTGTTTGAAGGTATCCCCATGGTTTGAGTATCTATAGGGTTGCTGCTTCAGTTGATTGCAAACATGAGGAACTTTTTTCTCCTCTGTTATCCCAAATTTTATATCATACTCAACCCAAATCTATGGCTAGAAACATTTGAACAAGGAATGAACAGAATAGGACTTTTTTTCTGAGACAATTCTTGTGTGTAATTCCCAGAAGACAGATTCTTGGAGCTTTTTAGTAAACTGAGTTGGGATAATTACCCTTCAAAAAAGAATCTGAAATGAAATGAATGCTAAAGAAATCTATGCATTATAGAAAAAAAAAAAAAAGATCATTACCCTGAATTTTTATACAGACCCCAATTCAGCAAGACTTGTTGCACATGCCTAAATTCCTGGATTCATTAAGCTCTCAGTGATGTGTGTCATTTTTAATTACACATTCACAGGATGTTGAGCCTCCTGTATGAACAATGGAGATTTTTTTACTGTGACTGACAAATGCACAAAGCCACAGGATTTAAGAAATGATGTTTAGTAGGAAATTTTGTCTCACATTAGATCCAGGCACACCTCAGAGACAACCAAGGGATACATTCACTCCAGAAGTACACGATACAGGAACACAATGGCATCACTGGACAGGAAGCTGATCCCACAGTTATGTAGGACTGAGATACAAGAAGCTTCACTGCTGCTTTGCAAGGAAATGGTTTGGACACACCCAAATTTGCCAGAAACCTTTCCAGACTGCTTTAGCAGTCCTGTGACCATATATATTCAACAGTAACAATATATATGAAACTATATATTACAGTTTTCACATTTACTGCCAGTTTACCACTTTCCATGAATACAGTTATTTATGTCTCAAGATGTTGGACATGTAATTTTTAAAGGAAATATCCAACATTTTGACCTGAAGAAAGATTATACAGCTCTGGGACTCCACTCTCCGAGTGCAACATTACACTGGAAAACCAGGACAGGGACAGGACAACCTTTATGGAAAAGATAAAATTATTTAAGCCAGCACTTTTGAGAAATGTGATTGGAACCCATCATCCAGAGATCATTGTCATATGGCACCACTGGTGAGACAACACCGACACAAAGCGATTGCGTCGACCCACATTGTAAAATGGGAGAGAAAAACTAAACAGGAGGAAACACGAGTTCATCCAAGAACACAAAGTATGGGGATGGAAAAGCTCCATGAAAACAAGAGCTCCTCTCCCAGTGCAGCGCCACGCTCGCCTCCAGAGCAGCTCAGGGCTTGCTGACAGCCCAAAGCATTTTCTCCCCTTTATTTATAGGATAGTTTGTGTCTCTGGATGATTATAACAACGAAAAGTTAAGCCTGTGTGATCACCAGAGGGTCACTGTGATAAAGAGTTAAACTTGGTGGCTCTGTCAGTCACTCTTAAAGGCTGAAGAGTTATGAGGACATTGCACTGGAAAAACGGCCAGCATGGAGCACTAAGATACCACCCAACAAGCCGTAACGAGAAACAGCTTTTTAGTTTTAATTAAAAGCACAACAAAATGTTTTTTCATGTCTCATTCATTTGTTTGTTGTTGTTATAGAATCAAAACATAAGATTTTTCCTTTTAATGAGAAACAGAAGCTCTTTAACCCTCGCTCCTCCTTATTTATAGATATGTAAAAGCTTGGAAAAGTGACTTTTGTAATGGCGCCAGCACAGATCTCCATGTTTTATGCAATTTTGATTCACACGGTATTTGGTAAAAGCAGAAATCAAGTTACTGCCCTGATTATTTCAAGTCCCTGATCAGCTGATGAGTTGTTAACTACTGTTAACACTTGATGAACATGTTTACAGGTAGCCTGGCCAAACCCAGTAACTGGAAACATGTCAGACCCGTCACTTTTGCATTTTTCTTCTGGAGAGATAAGCAGAACTAATGAATTAACCAGTCACAGAGGAGACAAGTAACAACTTCCAAAATGTTTGTCTGCAAAACAGACCAAAGCCACCTAAACCAAACCAGCTTCAGGGGCTCCAGCTGCTTCAGAAAGTCCCAATGGATGGAAGGCAGAGACAAGACCATTGAGGAACTTGGATATGAGCTCTACCAAATCTGCCAACACATCAAGCTCAAAGGTGAACAGCACAGTGTGACTGAAATAACATTCCTCTTCCATTATACTGGGGAACAGGATGTTACCATCTGAACCACTCCTTCATTAATTAAGTCTGGACAGGAGAGTTCTGAAGGCTGGTTTGGAGCAGATGCTCATGTAGGAGGAAACCTTGAAGGCACCCTGTGAATCTGCATGTGCAGCTTTCTACCTCTGTATTTCATGAGTTACTTTTTATTTCTTCTTCTGGATCCTTCTGAAAACGGGTCAGGAAAAAAAAAAGCAAAATGGCAGTGGCAGAGACTAAAGAAAAACATTAAAAAATAAAAAAATTGGAAGAAGACATCCCTCCCAGCCTGCAGCCAGTGCTGTTCCCTGGGAGGGACAGCCATGCTTTAAAGAGCTGATTTTCCTCCTTCTTTTCCAGGAGACTCTGAAGCCAAATGCAACGTTTGTACGCCAGCTCACTCACTACACCAAACTCCTCCAGTGCTGCAGGCTCTGCAGCTAAGGATGAGCCTGGCCCAACATCTGGGTTTGGGAGGCAGAGGGGGGGACAGAAGGGAACAAACAGCTCATCACTGACACTCCAGAGAGGAAATATATTAATTAAACACCAAGGGTGACAGAGAATTCCCACGTGCCAGTAGGATGACAAAACTGAGGAAAAAAAATCTGAAATTAATGATTATTACTCTTCTATACCCACCCCAACTGATTACTCCTGCAGACATAGAGTCAGAAATGCTTTATGTAGGATATATGCTGTTGAAACTGTTTACTCAGCACCAAATAAAGTTTTCAAATGCTTCAAAACCTTATTTGTATTAGGAATACATAAATTCCTATCTGCTTCAGACATTCATCACCTGCATATTCTTCTGAATATTTCAATTTAATCTGGTTTGAATGCAGATCATTGACCTTCTGTTCCAACACTGTCTGTAAACACCACACTCTATTTTGCTCAAAGCATACTAAATAATCTCTGACTTCACTGTAAGTGTCCAGAAAAAAATTAGCACTATTAATCATCTGAAACTGTTTACAGACATGTTTGGACAATGAATGCAGAAGATCAGGACTAAAGATTATTTTTAGCTGTTATTGTCCAATTTTACTTTTCTCCATACAAACCATTAAAGAACAGGTTTGAATAGTCTCAGAAACCTTTATTAAAGCACTACAGGCAGTTGCAAACAGTCAGTTCCAAATAAATGCACCATTTAACAGCTAGAATAGCTGAAATACCAACTTGCAATAGAGAGTAGCAGATAAGTATTTGCCTGAAGGGTTCAGACAGTTTAATTCTCTTTTATTACCAACAAAACAGAAAAGAAAGCTAGCTGAGAATTCTGCAGGAAAAGATGTGCTTTTGCTTTGAAGGAAGGGATTATTTTTAACCATTGCACCTCCTTGCTCAAGGGGTGAGGACAGCACCCTGTAGTAGTACCTGCTCCTGGGCCTTCAGCTCGTTGCGCTGGAGCCTCCTCTGAGCATCATAAACCTGCCCACGGTAATTCTCCACCTCGTCCTGCAAGGCCTGCAACAACAGCAAAACACACGTGAGAAACATGGGATGGCAGCAAAACTTCCAGGTCACGTCTCCAACGAGCTGGGGAAGGACGTGGAGCACTGTGAGCCCAGCTGGACTCGGTGCTGAGACATGACAGAGGCAGTTTGGCCACTCAGAAAAGTTACAGGTGAGACCATTGACTGAAAAATAGTTATATCTTAAAAGTCTTATCTTATTATAGGCTACTCATCCTAAAAATATATTGTTTTTATATCTTGTTATAGACTATTCATCCTAAAAATGCAAGAAATACTCTCAAAGGTTGGAAGGCAAATGGAAATAATGCACCATTTGCATTTGCAAATGTCCCAGGTTTTTGCTGTCATCCTATCTGCACAACCTGAGCTTCTTAGGAGCAGTTTTGCAGTGTACCAACAGTTTTTTTTTTTCTTTAAGCCAGAATAATCCTCTCTCTGGAAAGCAATGTCTGGAATTTGGAGTGGAAATGTATTCCATATTACTGAAGTGGGATGCTGGCCGAGATGAGGGGCTCCCCTCCTGCCCTGTAGTCAAATCTAGCACGTGATCTACAAATGAAGTATAAATGGCAATAAATAAAAGGAATAATATGATCCTGTCACTTTACCACAACTACCCAATCCTTATTTAGTTAGAAGTAATCACTCCTAAACCAAGCTCATAAAATGCATCGACAAATTTATTTTGTCATGATTGTTCTCCTTATACATTTATTTTTATTCCAGCAGTCACTCAGAGCCTTGATCTTTTTCTTACATGCTTAACAAAGGAACAGCGTGCCCCAAGGAACTGATAGTCTGTGTTATTGCTAACAGATACACACCAAACAAACAATACAAAGTTTCAAAGATTTTTTTTTGTTTGTTTTGAAAGTTTCCTCCTCATTGTTGGATGTTTGAATACACGCTTAACATTTACTTACACATTTACTAAAAGCTTAGCGATGTTGTCAGCTTGAATAAAGGCATTGTTAACTGCAAGTGCTGACTCCAAGCAAAGTGCACAATGTGGATGGGGGATTGACACCAACACAGAGGCGGCTGTGGCTGCAGAAAGGGAATATTTTGAGTTATCTTTTGTATGGCAGGAAATCGGGGCATTGATACCCATCAGAAAAGCAGCACGGGGCTGGACCGGGGAAGGGGCTCGTGCTGCAAATGCCACTGAAGGAGCCCTCCAGTGCTGCTTTTAAAAAAGCTGAGCTGCACAGAGGCCTTCTGCAGAGCACCCTGGAGTTACAGAATCATTAAGGCTGGAAAAGACCTCCCAGATCATCGAGTCCAACCTTTGACCAACCCTACAATGGTCACTAAATCGTATCATGAAATGCCACGTTCACTTGTTTTTTGAACATTTCAGGGATGGTGACTCCACCACTTCCCTGGGCAGTTCCAGTTCTTGACCATACTTTCAGTGAAGAAATTTTTCTTAATATCCAACCTAAATCTCCCTTGCTGCCCCTGCCTTTCCCTTGAGAGGAGAGACCAAGAACCCCATGGACTCAGGGAGTTTTGCAGGACCTGCCATATGGTTTATGTTTGCTTCCAGCGGTCCAGGGTACCTGTGCACAACTCAGGATCATTAAAAGTCCTCATGGTGCAAAGATTTAACAGCAAAAATGCCTCGCTCTTTTCCACAGCACCGAAATCCTGCACTCTCCAATAATTTACAGGCTAAAATTGCTATTGAGATAAGATAAGAGGACTACTTATGATAGATCTTGCATGCTGTTTTGAAGTGATGCCAGGCATTAACTTTAAAGTCTTATAGCTGTAAGACTGTTACATGTTCTGATGCCAAAAATTGTAACCAGACCCAAGCATGAACTTCAAATCTGCCCAGGGACTTTTATGCTATCAGAGCTTCTGAGAAATGTTGAAATCCAGGCTTTGAATACATAACCCATCTTCAGTACTCAGCAAGTCTTGCAGGACCAGGAATTTGCATTAATATAATGAAATATATGTGGGAATTATATGTGAACTGTAGGCTTTTTGTTTGCTTTTTGTACATCTATCTTGTGAGGTAAAACACAAACAAACATAAAAGCTAAAATGAGCAGTGTAGATATGCAGTAAGGAGCAGGGTCATTCCAAATTTCAGGAAGATCACCAAAAACCCAATTAATTCAACAAAGATCCTGCCATAACCCCACAGTGTCCATTCATAACCAGCCCAGGATGACTCTCAGGAACATTCCTGGAGCACATTTTGGATAAACTACAAAGTATGACCCATCTTCTCCTGCTCTTTCAGGATCAGCTTTTCCAGCCCAAATGGTGAAAAATAAGGAGGGGAGAAACCTCATCACACATCACTCATCCTTCCCTTGTGCTCAAGAGCAAGTTTGACCCTTTCACAGGACTTTGAAGCTGGCCAAGAGATAACATTTAAATGTTTAAATACATGTGAGTCCATATAAATGAGTTTGTGCCAGAAAACAGATTTCTATCACCCCCATCCGCAGGTCCTGAGTACAAAACTGGATCTCAAACTGTTCCTGCACAGGACAGCAGCCCCGTGGTGGCAAAGAGAACTGGTGCCCTGCTCCTTCCTTCCCTTCTCCACTTTTACATCTCTTATTTACAACAAACTTCTGCAGAGGATAAAAGAAGAGGTTCCTTTAAATCGGAGGGTTTGCAATGCATCTGAAAGTCATTTAATTTGGGAAATTCAGATAACACAGCCTTCATTAGGTTCACCTACTCTAGATAGTGTTTGCCAGCATGGAGCACACATGTTTTATTTCATTAGGAGAGCTGAAAATCTCTTAAATTTAAATTTAGAAAGAAAGTATTTTTACTATAGCATGTAAGTACAGCAAACTAACAACTCTTCCAGTTATCCATTCACCATTTGTCCAAACCAGAATTTACTGTATGCACTCCCAGATTTTTCCAATCACATCATAACTGGCTGTTGGCAGGTTTTGTACTGGGATGGCAAAAAAACAACTCAGCTAACTCCTTGGATCAATCACAAATACCTTTACTGGACCCTTTTTGGACTATTCCTGTGCTGCATAAATTCCACGAGTAATTAATGTTCATTTGAGTACTCCAGATATTGTATCAGCACAATGGCAAAAAAAGTAAAACCAAAAGTTCAGCATTTGATCAAAGCCGTGCCAAAATGAAAAAGTAACATCAGAATCTCATGGTTGCTGTAGATTCCTGCATGTGATTAACTCTGAAAATAGCAATTAGAAGTGCACAAGTTTGTTGCTCGTGATTTTAATTTTCTAGGAGGGATCATGAGAGATGTCATGAATAATGCACCTTTTTGAAGATCACACTGAAAATTCTCTCTGTAGTCAAAAAGCCTCACATGCAGTGGCCAGAGCCTGAATGCTGATGGCAATTCCTGAAGCTACCAGAACCTCAGATCTTTCTCTGAATCAGACAGGGAAGCTTTTGCCATATAGAACACTCTTAAAAACAGCAGAGGATTTACCCCAGGTACACCCCAGAACATTTCTTTAATAAAATTAAACAACATTTTGTTTTGTTTAGAAATCCAGTTTTTATTCTACTTCAAAGTGTCACATTTTGCCCAAAGAGCAGCAGAGCCTATGAGTAATAACTGCCAAGATGAGGAAAAAGGGATTAAAAATAAAAATCCAGGCCAATTTTTAAGCGTCAGAGGCTTTTTTTTTTCCCTGAACAGAAAACAAAACTTAACTTATTTAGTTAAATTTTTCCAGGTTCAGATGAATTCCTGTCCCTCAGCTGTGCTAAGCTGACTTGCATCACTCTTATAAAGACAATATTATTTTTTTTTAGTTAAACTGGCTTTCAAATGCCATGTAAACATGTCTGCTGTTGAATGTCTACACCATACCTGACCTTGGAAGTGCTTTGTGTTGGCCAGAGAACAAAGAAATCAAATGTTTTCTTTCCAGCCCAGATATCCTACACTTTGAAAAGCTCTTAAAAATGTAAATGAGATAATAAGCTCCAATGCAACAATGTGGGTGAATTACAGCCGGAGAAAGGGAAAACTCATTTGATTTATTTCTATAAATGGAAAGGATCCTAAAATAAAATCATATTGTTTGGGTCTCACACAGCATCGAGAGGCAAGGGAAGGATGAAGGGAAAAGGAACGGCTCTGAGAAGGCGCCGCTGGAACATTCCGGGCAGATTTTGGGACCTGGAGTGGAGTTTGTGGATGAGCCCATCCCAGTCACTGTGATCCAGAGCCATGATGTGGAAGCAGAAAGGAACCTCTGAGCTGCATTTCTGGGTAGGCATCTTTTATTCCCCCTATTATCCCACTGGGGATGGATTATCTCCAGCAAAACATTTAATGGAGTTTATTTCAGCCCCAAAGGGAGTTTATTTCAGCCCCAAAGGGAGTTCATTTCAGCCCAAAATTGAGTTTATTTCAGCCCCAAACGGAGTTTATTTCAGCCTCAAATGAAGTTTATTTTACCCCCAAATGGAGTTTATTTCAGCCCCAAATGAAGTTTATTTTACCCCCAAATGGAGTTTATTTCAGCCCCAAACTGAGTTGATTTCAGCCCCAAATGAAGTTTATTTCAGCCCAAAATGGAGTTTATTTCAGCCCCAAACAGAGTTTATTTCAGCCCCAAATTGAGTTGATTTCAGCCCCAAATTAAGTTGATTTCAGCCTCAAATGAAGTTATTTCAGCCCAAAAGGGAGTTTATTTCAGCCCCAAACAGAGTTTATTTCAGCCCCAAACAGAGTTGATTTCAGCCCCAAACTGAATTGATTTCAGCCCTAAATGGAGTTTATTTCAGTCCCAAAAGGAGTTTATTTCAGCCCCAAACTGAGTTGATTTCAGCCCCAAACGGAGTTGATTCCAGCCCCAAACGGAGTTGATTTCAGCCCCAAATTGAGTTGATTTCAGCCCCAAATGAAGTTATTTCAGCCCCAAATGGAGTTGATTTCAGCCCCAAACGCAGTTGATTTCAGCCCCAAATGAAGTTATTCCAGCCCCAAATGGAGTTGATTTCAGCCCCAAATGGAGTTGATTTCAGCCCCAAACGGAGTTTATTCCAGCCCCAAACGGAGTTGATTTCAGCCCCAAATTGAGTTGATTTCAGCCCCAAATGAAGTTATTCCAGCCCCAAACGGAGTTGATTCCAGCCCCAAACGGAGTTGATTCCAGCCCCAAGGGAGCAGCACACGCGGGGTTGCTGCCCGTGGAGCTGGGCCTGTGGCTCCAGGAAAGCTGGGATGGTGCACGGGATCAGAGGGATTCTGTGGGATACCCGAGGGGCAGACTGAGGCTGGGAAAAAAGCTGTTTTTTTAAAAAAAACCCAACTTGTAAAGCACAGAGTTTTGACAAGGAGCCCTAAAGAGACAAAAAGGTGCAGCGCCAGCATTCCAAAATCCCTTGTCAAGGCAGGAATTAATTTTTGGTGTTAGTTACTGGGCTTGATCTAAATCAACTAAAAGCTGGTAAGAGTTTGAAGAATCCCAGGAACAAGTACGGAACAGGAATGTAGGAAGGATTTGGTCTCTAATATCTGAAAACTGATTTGATTATCCTTTAACCACGGGGTATTTTTCCAAAGTGTTGGATTACCTGAAAGAAAATTCAGTTCTGAAGAATTACATAAACAGAAACAATTACAATTCTTAATTTCTGTGTATTGATTACAAGTGCAAAGAAACTATTTATAAATGTGACATGTTTTCTTTCTTTAACCTGAAATAATTTCCTATTCTGTGTATGTTCCTGAGAATAGATAAGGCTTGATTCCTGATCCCATCACATCAATGGGAAGCCATGGATCAGAACCACTTATCTCTCTTCTCTGAGGGTTGAATAAATAAGTGCCACTTTGAAAAAAAAAAAGGAAAATTTCCTAAAAAACTTAAGTATCAATGTATTTTCACTTTGAAACAGAAAGTGCCAGCAGAAAAGTTGCTGCTCATCCTGATCAGATTATGCCAGATAATGTCAATCTTTTTTTATTAGAAATATGTAATTTTTATTAGCAACTCTGCACATATGGATGTGCATCTGTATCAAGGAAAGCCCTGGAAATTTATGACCAGTGCAGAGTAAAGCTACCACTAAAGGTAGTGAGAGTTAGCACTTTTCATCTTCAAAGAATGTTTCAAATGTTACCAAATTAATATAATTAGTTAATGAAAGATGCAGTAATAAAAGCTACTCTAATTACCTACTGTAGTCTTAATTATCTCCTTACTAATGCCCACAGAAGAAGGCTTCCACTTTGCATCCTCAAAACATGTGCCAACAATAATTCTGAATACAGGCCTCTCTTCAAGTGCCTTCTAAATTCAATTTACATCCATTGATGTGTTTTCTCTCCTCCTTCATGAGAAGAAAATCTCTGGAACTTTGAGAAAAAAAAACCCCATATGAATGTTAATAAAAATTAAAGAGAATTGTCTTCCAGAAATACACACGGAGATGATTAAAAATTTTGTCATTAAAAGATTTAATTTTCAAAATCTTTATCTCTCCATTAAGCCAGAATTAGAGGCTGTCTGGGCAAAAACTCCTTTACATTAAGTGGTCTCACAATTTAGAGTCAAATACAACTCTATCCAAAGGAAGCAGCCAAGAATCCCATCCAGACTTCTAAAAACAATCATTAATTTTTTCTACAACATTTCATGAGATAAATAGATCGATCTGGGTTTATTACTACTATAAATAAATTGGGCAAATATATCTGTGAAGACCATTGATGTAATGCCATGAGTCTGAGCAAAACAAGGGTGTTTGAAAAGTGAATTAGTGATGTTTGAGCCAAATTGTTGGGGCATCCTCAGCGCTTTTTGGGTTTTCACTGAGCTCCTGCCCACGACACTGCACACAAAAACCTCTGCACTTGGAGTTCTCTCTTGGTTTTGGTGCAAAGCAAAGGAAATCTTCTGGTTTTAACCTAATACATATGTTTGCTGCTCACATATGGCAAAATTCCTTTCTGGTGGGAACTTTTTCGCTGTTGTTGCAACACACTATATATCCAAAAAGTTTCCTTTGATGTTGAACTATTGCTCCACGACTCATTATGCTACTGATTCAATATGAAAGGCAAAATTTCTGCAGTTTCTGTTAAAACAACGGCTTGGTTTTTGCAAACAAGGTTTTCCACAACCTATATGCAGGGGCCCACATTACTGCAAGAGAAAAGAAAATCTATTATTTTACACAGAAAATAGTCATGGTGTTTAATAACACAAATTATTTCTCTGTCCTATAGGTACATTACAATTGCTATTATCACTGTACAGAAAATTTAGGCTTTATTACTCCTCAGGAACAGAAATCAAAATGCCTTAAGCGATATTTGACATCTCTGTTTCCTATTTTACTTTCACTGAACTCCCAGCCTATTATCATCAGTCCAACTTCAGGATCTGGTGAAGCTGGGAACGGCTTTGGATGGGTAGGGGAAAGAGGAAGACCTACAGAGGCTGCTCCTCACAGTGTCCCACTATGCAGTGACATCAAATCTGTGACTTTTCATGCCTAATATTTAATTTTAACCACTAAACACTATTTCATGAAGAGTGAACGTGAATTACAACACAGAATGAAAATGCAAATTGGTAATACCTTTGTAAATGTGTCCCTACAAGAGCTGGTTGCCCATTTTCTGCTGCCATTATGAAAAAAAAAAATTCCTTGGTCAAGAATCAGATAAAAGGTGTAATTTCCAAAGGCACAGAATTCAGCATGAATAATACGAGCTCCCATTTACACCACGGCACATTGGGAAGTTTGGCTCACTTTGCTAACATTTTAAAATGGGAATGGAGATCTTGCAAAATTCTCCAAGCTGGGGGCTTTGCCCATCCCCACCAGTCAGGCAGCTCCCTGCTGCACCAGGCTGTGGCTTAGGAGATTTGCCAGCAGGAGATGCCCCTGGGAAGTCTAACAAATCCTGCCCTTGAGGGACTGTGGGAAGAAAGAAAGAAAGAAAGGGGCTCAGGAAGAAAAGGAATAATTTGACTCTAGGAACAGAATCAAGTCTCTCCAGCAGGAGGGGAAAAATGTAAAGTAGGTCATTTAACATAAAAGAAAAATACATGCAAACATTTTGCAGTGTGGCAGGCCCTAATGTAAGCTATTTTCATTTTTGACAATTCATGGGCAAGAGACTGACTGCCAGTACATTATAAACTTGGGATCATCAGCAGTAGCTCCTGAGCAGTTCCATAACACTTCCACATCAGTCTTCATCTGGTGTCTTTTGGAGATCACCTGAGCACTGCTGGCATTCTCAGTATGCCTATCTTTTCCTGCTTTGCTCCTGGAAGGTATAGATGTGTGCTCAGCATTTTCTCTACACACCTAGTTGAGCTGACCGAAGTTCTAGAATAATTTTCCTACAAAGTCTTTAGGTCTATTAGAAGGAATGCTTCCCTGTGAGGGTGGTGGGGCCCTGGCACAGGGTGCCCAGAGCAGCTGTGGCTGCCCCTGGATCCCTGGCAGTGCCCAAGACCAGGCTGGACAGGGCTGGGAGCAGCTGGGACAGTGGAAGGTGCCCCTGCCCACGACAGGGAGTGGGATAAGATGGGCTTTAAGGTCTCTTCCAACCCAAATCTTTTCAAGACTCGGTGATTCTAAGCTACATCCCTCAAATATCTTGATGGCACCAGCAGGGCTATTTGTAGACATAAAATTAGGCAGGAGCTTAAGCATTTTGCTGAGTCAGGGCTTCACTGCAGGACATTATAAACTCAATTCTTTTGAAAGGCAAAGGATGCCATAAGGTCCTGCAGAGATAACAGTTCAAAGAAAACAGCAGCAGAAATTGTAAAGTCGGGCATTTTTGTCAGGGGGAGCCAAGGAGGGAATTGGTTTTGCTTTGTTTTAGTGGCTCAGGTGACAGGAGGGAAAGGGAGGCAAGGTTCAAAGGCTGTAATAAACTGGCTTTCATCTGCTTTTCTCAACGGGCCACAAAACCCAACAAGCACTTGCCATGTCCAGGCACTGCTCTGTCTATGACCAGGACACTTTGGGGCTGTTGTGATGAAGTCAATCAAAAGCCTGACAGCTGGAAGATTTACTGTAATATTTACCTGGAGTATTCTGCAGTTTGCTTTAACACTGATTCCCCTTTTTCCCAGCCTGCACGAGTGCCATGGTCAAGAGCAGTGCAGAGGCTGCCAAAAGAAGAAAAGCCCTGACCTGTTTCCCCCTTGCACTTGCCCAGGCTTAGGCAGAAACACCAGTGGTGCACATTTACCAGATAAAATGAATCTTTTAAACCCAAAGATACCATAACATCTTAAGCATACACTTATAAAGGAAAAGTTCAGAACTCCATTTTAAACCACTTATGAGAGGATTTACCAAGACTCTGCCTAATGTTCAGCTGACGCTTTGTCAAAAACATTTATCACGAAGCTTTTGAAGTTTCTTAGCTCCCCCCAAGTTATTAAAACTTGAACTGCAGAGTTTGTTATCAGCCTCAGAGCACACACAAAATACATCAGGTATTTTTTCAGTCTGATTTTGAGACTATTATACAAAATACAACACTCCCCATCAGGTTAATGTCTGACAGATAATGCTGAGCAGGCAGAACCCCTGCGCCTGATTGATCCGCGAGACAATTTTCATTTCCTAATTTGCTTTTTATTAAACACTTTGCAATCAAAGGGAACGGTGAGGAGTCTGCCACTCTCTGAGCAGGTTTCCTGTGAAGACCTGATGTCGGCTTCAACATTTTCAGGCAACTTCTTGAATTTGTGATGCTCTGTCTCAAGAACATCTAAAACGTTGTGTCAACACTGTGCTACTGAAAAACTGCTATTGTGAACACAAATTAACCAGCAAAACATCTGGTTCTGCTGCTTGCTGTACTCTTAACAACAGTTCTGCAAAAACAAACATCAGGGGTTGGGGCAGAATTTCCTGCAATGACTTGGAGAACGCCGGAGTTGTGATAAAGCAGATTTATCAATCCCTGGCTGAACGAGGCAATCTTCTGCTGCCCGGGGCTTCATTCCCAACCAAGTTTATCACCAAACTGCCACTTTAAGTGGGTGTTCAGATACTTCACACCTGGAGCCCGCGCAGAGGCTCCAGCAGACCCCTGGTGCTCTACAAATGTCTCTTTAAAATGCATTGCTCCTCACGGATACACGAAGACATGGAAATATAAACATTTCTAACAGGCCTTACAAAGCCTCTTATTTGGTTATGCTCTTTTAAAACAGAAATATGAAATATTTCTAATCAATGGGCCAATCTGATTCCCAGTACGTATGAAAGAAAAGCTATTTATTTTGTGCAATCAAGTGCTCAGTATTGCTGCAATTCTCCCATTACATAAAATAATATACATTTTCTTGCACACAAGGCACACACAAAGAAATCTAATAATGTCTTTTTACCTTTCAAAGTAACCTTAATCAACAAAATTAACTCGCAAGGCAAACCACTGCTTTTTGAACTGAACAAGAGCGAGCTTGACTCAACACATGTGAGATGTGAGAGGCAGCAAAGTAATATCTGCTAAAATTATGTCTGGAAGCCAAAAATGGGGCGATCCTTGACAGGGGAGGATGCACACTTGGAAACTTGGAAATTCTTTTATTCCAAGTCTTTAATGACCTCCAACTCAATTACATTTGCAACAAGACATGACAATGCAGTTGCTCCTATTTAAAAGTATGAGTGAAAACGGAGTATTTTTGAAGCCTGATTATTTTTTTTTACTTTTTAATCATGTTGAGATGAAGCTCATTTACTTAAAAAGAAAAAATGAAACAGAACATCCTCTGCAGCTGGTCAAACAGATTACAAAACTCTAATCTCAGTAGCCTGAGGAAAACCAAAACTGTTTTTCAAGTATCTATTTTATAGAGCATTAGCTTTATACTTTTTAAAAGAGGCATTAACACAACTGATCAGAACATCCCAGAACGTTTCTGATCTAGTTAATCATATGACGTTATGACAGAGAATCTTGCTGTCATAATGCCAATGTTTCTAAACATTTCTAAAATCCTTTAAGTTCTTTTTTTTTTTTTTTCCAAATTAGACATGGGGAAGATCTATTTCAGTTTCTTCAGAAGTTTTTCTGTCCATTTTAGGGCTCTACAAAAGTAGTGCAGAGTATTTCAGATGGACAGACACACACATAGCATGGAACAATGTCAGGCTCCATGACTTATTTAAATATTTCTGATAGCTTTTTATACAAAACATTTTACTCTAATTCCTGCATAACTCGTTTCTGGAAGTCCTCCCCACTGTATTTCTCTAACTCTGTTGTATTCTTTACAGCTGTACTGTACATCAATAAAAAAAAAAATCAGAATTTGTCTAGTTTAAATTTATTGGGTATGTTTCCCTTAAAAGCAATTATTTAAACATTCAAGCCTATGCTGCATTTTTTGGTGCTAATAGTTTCTCCAGTAGAGGTAAGAATAAGGTGTAATTTATACACAGGCAAGCTAGGAAGAGGATAAGAGGGGAAAAAGCACTCGCCAAAGCAATTGCTGTGCCTCAGATACAGTTTTAGTGGGGTGTCAAGAGCTCTTATCACAATTGTGACAAAGCAGATTGATTTCCATTGAGAGCTTTTGGGCTTTGTTTGTTTGTTTGTTTGTTTTGTGGGTTGTTTTGTTAAGTCTGTTTCAGCTTAGTTTTGAGCTGAAACTCTGCTGTTTCAGATCTTTCTGCTGTGGCAGAAAAGTCTTACATGAAAAGGCACAGGAACAGAGGAGCTCAGTCCTGCTGAGGTATTTGTGACTCTAGCAAGATATCCCCCTGCTTCTGCTTCCCAGGAACACCCACAGGGTCCTGACAAGTCAGCCGAGATACCCCCAAAAGGCACACAAAGCTTTTTTAAAAAAATGTATGTAAATAGTTCCAAACATTCATATATGGACAACATTTTTAAAATACAACAGGACTAAAAAGAACAGAAAACAGATCAGGTTCTGAAGCACCATGAGGTTCTCATTTGTGCAGCTCCACATTAAGGTCTCTCAGCCAAACTGCACAGATGACTTCATGCACCTCAAAACCTTCCCCTTATCACAACTGAGACAAAAACTGCAGGAAAGAAATGTGAAAGATCTAAGAATTCCAGTACTGGTTAAGTTCATAAGGCTCAGTCTGGTTCAGGATCTGATAAGGAAGCACAAATGAGCTTGGCCTCTGCTGAGATGGAGAAGGGACATCAGCTCTTCACACCCACCACAAGGCTGAGTTAGAAACACAAATGAGTGCTCAGCAACACCAGCCTTCATCTGCAAACACACATTTCCATACAATGGTTATGAATAGACACAAACATTGAGTAAAAGTGATGTGCTATTCTGGTAGAAGGAAGAAAACATTACATCAGGTAGGAGTCCCTTGCAGTTCAGAGCAGGGCTGTGGTCAAAGGTGTTTCCAGGCAGACAATTAAAATCCACTGATACTATCCAAATTGTTAAATAGTCTTCAGTAATTGCTGTTCTACCTTGCTGAATTACAAGTGCAAAACTGGAAAGGACACGAATGATATTGACAGTAGAAACAAAAGCAAGGGGAATTTAAATACAGCACATAGAGTTGTTTTCTGGAGCCAGAAGTGTCAATACCCGCGCTGCATTTCTCCTTCCAGCTGCCTGCAGAGTCCTGGCTTGGTGCAGTGGTGCAGGTGTTCCTGCAGGTACCTAACATTTGTCAGCCTGAATTTTTATTTATACAGCTCCATTCTGCCCCTGCCAGGATTCTCAGTAAGCAAACAAACTCTCTTTTCATGTTCAGTGTTCTTGTTTGTACTTTTACCCTTTCTTACATAACAAAGCTGGCAGAGAGCAGAGCAGGGAGAGCGCCCGGGGCTCCTGCTGTGGGTGCAGGGGGTTGGACACTCCTTGTGGGCATCATCCCTCCCTGAGCGAGCACATCCTCTTCCTGGGTCTCCTCCAGGTGGGATTCTACTGTGGAAAGGTGGGTGCAGGGTGGCAAGGGAGTCAGGCTGGCAGCAGGAATGAAAAAGCCAAGGAGGTCCATGGCACCACAGGTGGGAGCTCATGGCAGTCCCTGGGCACTCACATAACAAATGGAAAGGAAAACATTGCAGCACTTCAGGGTTTAACATATTTTCAACAATTTTAGTTGGAAAGAGAGATAGCACAACCTTCCATTGAAATGAAAATGTTGTGCTGCTGAGACAGCGACTCTCAGGAGCCTGGACGGACTCAGAGATCTGAGAGGTCCTTTCCAGCCTTAATGATTCTGTGAGTCTGGACCAGCACCACTGCCCACCTGGCAAGTGCACGAATGATGTGTTTTCCTAAACCACAGGATATCTGCAGGAAGCTTTAGTTCTGCCATGTCCTAATTAATTATTTCCCTAGAAAAGGGACTGGCTTGTTTTCCCCTGATCTGGTTCTAGAAGAACTTGCATCCACTCTTTTTTGTCTTACAAATGATCTGTTTTCAGGACACGAGTGATGCTCTCCTTCCTCCCCACACCAGGCTTTATTCCTTTGGGATGATCTGAACTGTGAGATAGCAAACCCCAGGGCAAAACTGAACTGGGACTTCCTGGCAGATCTCAAGAGGGAAGTGAACAGGGCATTGCATGTTTTGTCTTCTACGGCCAACGTGGTCTGGTTTGAAATCTATGATCTCATGCCATGCTGGGCCAGAAAAATGGCATATCCAGGGCATGGGTTTCCATCATAAAATATAAGTGAGGTGATCTGATGTGACTCTATTCACCTGCCAACAGCCCTAGCAGAAAAATAAACAGGTTCTGGGGATGAGCTGCTGCTGGAGGCAAAGCAGGAACCATTAGAAGAGCTGCCCTGACCTGCGAGGAACTGGTGTTTTTGCTTTGAACTTCAGCAAATCTTAATGAACTCCTCATAATTGGCAATCTGGGGTTTTCACTGATTATTTATTTTCTGGAGGTGCCAAACAAAGGAGACAAATTCAACACTGGAAATACAAATTTGGGCCTCACAGTTGGTTGTCCAGGCCAGTGAAGTGTGGCATTCACATACTCTCTGAACAGAGAGATTTAACTTTCTTAGGATTTCTCCTGAGAGAAGCTGTGAGAGAAGCAGAGAAAAGAGAATCAGTGAAGCAGTTCCAACACCACTGCACGTCACTCTTTGAGGTGTATCAGGAATTAGATTTGTACATGAAGGTGCATCAGTGCTGAAGAATTTGGTTTCATAATTATTAAAATGTGTTGATTTAATTGAAGTTTTGACTTCAGTGCAGCGAAGGCTTAATCTAAAAATAAGCAGAGGCAGTTTTAGTAACAGGAGAATTTAAAAAGTGATTGTGTCGTCCTCCTTACTCGGAGTAGGAAGGTTTTGGTTGTCCTTGACTCATCCCTGCTTTACAGCTGTTCCACTCCTCTGTTATCTGGCAGTTTTGGAGGGGATGTTGCCAAGAAATTAATTTAATGTCCTGAATTTTATCCTGTAGGCAACACTTATTTCTGTTTCCTGAGAATAAATTTCATAGACAGACTCCTGAAGAAGAAAACAGGTGAACTCTTTGACCCATAAATCAGTCAGGCTTCCTGAAGAGGCCAAAGATACAAAACTACAGATGCCTGCACAGAAACACTTCAGAAAAAGCTTCAGCCTTGAGGTTCATAGTGTTTTCCATAAGCCTCAAGCCCTCAGTCTTCCTCATGCTTATTTTCAAGGGTCAACAAATCAAATATTTAGTGTCTCAGATCCTGTTCTTCAGTGAATCAAGACATGATGGTGCAAGAATCAGCAACAGTGAACTGCTCCCAGGAAAGGCATCCCACTCTCCAATGCAGGATGGGGGATGGACACAAAAGGCATATCCACATGCAACAGGCTCGAAGAATAAGGTATATTTTTAATAAAATTACTCTAGTTTTCCATCTTATTATACACGTGTGCTGTATGAACACACAGAGGCAAGTTCCTTGGGCTGAAAGGCAACGAGGTGTACAAACAGAAAATATTCACTGCAGAAATTTTAGTGGGAAAAGGAGCAGAGTACAACACACAGAATAGACTTTCTCCTGCTTCTGGACTCCCGTGCTATTTTGGCTGCCAACAGTACACAAAATTTCTACAGAAGAGCAAATCAAACCAATTTCCCTGAGGATGGAGGCATCCGAAAACTCGCTGAGGTTATTCCATGGGTGCCTACGCGTTCTCTAAGCGGCGGATAAGCAGCTTCACTTTGAATCCATGTCGAACCACAAGGACTGGCTGATAGGAACATTCAATTAAAATGATCTCGTTCCTCTAGAAAAAGTGGGCAATCAGCTCCACCTCACCTTTCCTAGCTGGGCACAATGGGGCGATTGATGCTGCAAGGAAATGGGATATGTTTGTACCGAGGAGCCGACGGGTCAGGTTTGGTGACAGTGTTTGTAGGTTTAACCTCTTACCCAAATCTCTGAGATGAACAAGCCACTTCTGCTGAGCACACAACTGTGAGAAAGTCAGAGCTAGAGCTGGCAAACACCGAGCTGAGCTAATTAGACAGGTGTTTTGAAAAACCCCAAACTTTATGCTTTTATTTTGAGCTTTTGATGTCGTACCTGGTGCTGTTTCACACCACTGGGGCTCCAGAGAAAGGCAGGAGCTGCTCCCCTGCTCGGCTCTGGGGTGAGTTTGCCATCTGATCTGCTGAACACACAGATAAAAGTCGCCGCAGACTTTTCTCCCTTTTCAAGTGCAGCACTGTAACTTGGGAAGTTCTTTTATTCTCAACTCTGCTGACGCAAGAAAGTGGCAGGAATATGGCAGCTTTGGCTGCTTTCCTTTGGTAGCTCTTTGTAAATAATCTTTTAATGCTAACAAAACAATAGGTATTTTCATTTTGGATGGAAAAAACATTCCAGTTGTAGAACATTAAGGCAATGCCTTTCAAAAAGTGCTACTGACCACTTGATTCTTCTCCTACCCTGCCTTTAAATATTGGTAAATAGTTACCATGCACAGGTATCAGATTCTCCTTGTTACACTTAAGAAAAGCCCAACTATTATGAAAATGGTGAAGTTTAACAAAGATATTTCTATTTCCCTGTGATGTGCCATTCAAAAGTGTTAGCCAGTCATTTTTTAAAAAACACTCTTGATATTTGATCTTCTTGAGTTTCAGTTACATATAAAGCTGGAGAGCCAGCAGAAAATTCTAAGTGGAATCTGAAGATTTCTTAAGTCAACACTCATTGTGGCAGGAGCATTTTAATGCACAAAGCTGAAATCCTCAGTGACTCTTTCCTGCTGATATCCCTGGAGCAGCCAGCACCACGATTAGCACAAAATCAAAAGCAACTCACAGCAGAACATACAGCTCTGCAAAAAAAAGGATGTGGACACAAATGCTGGAAGTGGTGTAGGCACAGTGGCATCAGCCAGGGCAACCTGGTGCTGCTCCAGCTCGCCCCTGGGATGAGCCAGGCCCTAAGAGAGATCTCTCATGGAACGGAGATGTCGATAACAAAGCAGGTCCACATCCCCAAACCCCTGCTTGCCAAACCCTGCACCTTGCCTTGCTGTGGCAGGCTTTAAACCCTTCAGTGCAGAGCTACAAACGTTTGTGGCCCGCGGAAGGTTCGCTTTGAAGACGTCGCTTTCCCCGGCACCGTTTTGTTGGTGGAATCCGTGGTTCACACAGATTGTGTTTCCACCTCCATGGCTGGAGAAGCCCTGCAGTCAAGGCTGTTCCAGGAGCAGGGAAGGAGGCTGCGTTCCAGGAACTCTCTGGAACTGGAACAAAGCACAGCCCTTGGAAAGCCTACACAGCCCTGTGCACAGACTGTTTTACAGATGCCCTGTCTTTGGACGGCATTAGACACTTGTTTTTATCTTTATCTTTTTTTCTTCCCCTCTCCAGTAAAGTCCCAGACCTTGGAGCACAGGCTCTTCCTCCTGGGCATTCTGCCTCCTAACTCCTGGGTATCTCCCCAGCTCTGTCTTTTTTAAGCACCACTTTCTCCTTCTGCTCTCTGGAGAGAAAAACGCCTTTGAAATGCAGCAGAAAACTCTGAGCATCACAGCAGTCTTAAAAAAGCTGATTTCCATTTTCTTATAACATAGCTCTAAACCTTGTCTGTCTTTCTTTACAAACTGTTTGGGCTTCTATCAGTATTACTTAACACTTACTAATAATAAGTGTATTTTGTCTGCACCTTTTTAATTACCCAGGACCCTTCTCAGTGTTATTACTCTTGTCTTGTCAATTAAAAGCAGTGAATTTTATGGCTGGTTTTGAATTTTTTCCCCTATTTTTCCAGTGCAAAATTAATGTAGCTCACATTAGTAAAAGCAAGACAGTTTAGCTGTCTTTATTTTAATATTTTATTCTGCATTTATAGAATCTTTAACTGCATAATTTGGAGACAGGTGGCATCCCTTCTTGGGCTAACAAGGAATAAAAAGGACTTCATGCACTTTCCCTCCCTTCTGGAGGGAAAATAAAACTTTGAGGACAACAATGATAATGTAGGAAAAAGTAAAAATACCAGCTTTTAAACCTGTCAGATAAATCTGGACTGCAGTTCAGAGGAAAAGGCAGGCACTAGCTCTAGTCTTTTATAAAACTTGTAAGTCTGATTTTGCTGTTGGCCATGGTAAGTTCTTCAATGTGTTGAGACATGAAAAGTCAAGAAAAATGCCAGAGTGCAAAGTTTGCTGCAGGAAAAAAAAAAAAAAGATGACTCAATTCTTTGCCTCACAAAGCATGTCAAAGATATTATAAAGTACTTACAGATGCTCAGCCACTCGGATTGCCTGGCTGGCCAAACATCTGAAACCCTGTAATTTTGAAGAGAAGGTACTATGCTTCAGACAATGAAATTATTTCTGTGGCAGCAGAAAAAGAGAGGTGCTTTTGAAAGGAAAAGTTTTTAAAATCAGAATTTCAGTTGTGATCAATAGCTATCTAAGCCTAACACGAAAGTCAGCCTATTTTAATTATCATTTATAAGGAATGAGTCAATACAGGCTTTTAAAGACAACCAGGTAATGGAATCAAGAGACAGAGCTGAAGCAAGAGTTGAAAACCTCAGGGCTAAACCCTCATTTCTCTGACAGACAGAATTTGGGTGAAAATACAATTTTCATCAACAAAGACTGTGAAAAACAGGTGCCACTGAGTTTGGACCCCGTGAAACAGAGAAAGCAAAGCCATAAAAGACCTGCAGATTTAATTTACCTATTCTTTTGGAAGATGTGACTTCCTCTGCTGATCAAACTGAATATAGGAAGTTATGGGCAAGATAAAATCATTTGCCTGGTAAATTTTAAGGTCTGCCTTCCAATGCTAAAGCACCAGTGCTGGTGCCTTGTAATTCCCTGCTAATAAAAGACACGGCAGAGTTATGAATGTTATTACAGGCTAAAGTCAGTGACAAAGAAATGCATGAAAAAGCACTCCACGTATTTAACGTCAAGATGGTCCCTTACAAGTCTTTCTTTCACCATGCCAAATGGTTTATCATGGTAATGCTTGGGCACAAAGGCAATTAGAAGGATTAGAAGTGCCTCTGGAGAACTTTGTGACACGCACATCTCCGAGGCTCTGCGGTGACTGACAGCGTCTGGCACGGCTGTGGCCACAGAGCCACCACCAACAGTGGGGCATGTTCTGACCAGATGTCTTACAAGACATCAGCCAGTGCCAACACTGAAATGTTGACCTCCTTTCTACAGGCACTGCTGGCTAACAAAAAAAAAAAAAAAAAAAGAAAAAAAAAAAAAAGAAACAAACCCTCCCCCCCCAAAAAAAAACCAAGACACAAAACCCAACAGCAAAACAAAACAACAAGAAAAAAAAATCCAAACAACGAAAAAACTTCTTCATCCAAGTTAAAACAGAAAATGCAACAAAATATCTTAAAAATCTTATCCATAATGTGGGTCTGTTGACAAAATTTATCCTGAGCTAGCAGTTGAGCTTGTAGCAGTTAATTCTGCCACCTCAGTGTATCCTGGGGAATAAAGCGAGTCAAGACTCCCTTTCCAAAAAGCCCTTGACACAAAATATGCCTTTACCCTGAGTTTTAGGTTTTCATTTAGAGTTTACACCAAGCTTTCAGGGCTTTTCTCCCCTAATTAATGTCCCCTGTGCTGTCACTTACACGGGATCACAGCCTCCTGAACCACCAGTCACCACAGCCTTCATTTCCACCTTTGCCACAACCCTTGGGTGAAGTCAAGGCTTTGCCCTCCTGTCTCCCTTTTAAACCAGGACTAAAAATGCTTCTTCTCCACATCAGGGCAGCTTAGCTTGGGTGCTCTCAGCTGCCTCTCATCCCTTAATAAGCACTAATTAAGGTCATTTAAACCACTGAGATTTACCTTTGCTTGGGACTTTTAAACCAATCAACTCGAATTATTTATTTATTACCAACTCCAGCCCTGGCAGAGTGCAATGCTGGTGCTCCAAAAGGTGTTTTGAGGACAAAAAACTGAATACCTCTGCAGGGCTGCAGTCACTCAGTTAATGTTCCCAGAGACCTAATGTGCTTTTCCTTTTAATAAAGAATATTATTTGTAGCTACCAGTGGAATTTGCTAATAAACACGGCTGATGATGAAATAGAACTACAAGCAAAATCAGCCTGTGCATCAAATTTTTAAAAACACAGGTTTTTGATAGAAAAATTTGGTAATTTTTACAGTTGCATGGAGGAAATTCTCTGTGTTGATAAAACCCTCAGGACTTTGCAGAGGAAAAGATCCTTTGGCTCCAAGATACAGCAGCATTTAACATATATAGGATGCCAGGAATACTCAATGCTCACAAAGACCCAGACAATTTAAACCCCAAAATTTTTCCCTTTGCTCTGCTATGGCTATAAAACACTTTGACTTTTTTCCCCCTCTCAACATTTTTAAACATAACAAAGAAAAACAACTGTTTCAAAATTTTTCACATAAAGGGGAACATTATTATAGGCCATTCTTTCCTAGAAATCTTTTAAGTCTTATTTATTAACAGAATTAATCTGATCATAAGCTGGCTGACATACAAAGTGTTGAAACATGTCATCTTCCAACCATGCTTTGCTAATGAAATTTTGGTGTTAATTCAGGGATTTAACAGTCTCCTAGAATCTGTAACAGGAATCAAACAACAATTGTGGTTCATCTGGCAAAAAAAGCAGCATTTTCCCCCTTTTCTCTTGTGGGTTTGTCACTGTATGCTCTCCATCATCCATTTCTTTCCAGAATCTACTTTTTGATGTGGAGTCCCCACTTGGCCATCAACTTCAGCATTAAAATGCTCTGAACATGTTTTGCAGTTCCAATCCCAGGAAATGTTTTGTACTTTCAATCCCAGGATCCAAAAGGATTTCATAAAAAAACTGAACAACTAAGCCTAAACAACCAAGGCTGGGATTTCATAAATAACCTCAAGGTATCTTTATGATGCCACCAACTTCTTGTTCTGCCCAGTCCAGTAACCAAAAGCAGCAGAGAAGTTTGGTAAATGCTCTGACCGTTGGAAATATCAAGCTCCAGGCTGCTATGGGTGGATCACTACGAGAATGCAGGAAACATAATTTAAAAAATTTAAAATAAAATTTAAAAAATAAAACTAATTAAATAAAAAAATAATAAAATTAATAAAAATTAAATTTTTTTTTTAAATAAAAAAGTTTACCCCACACATCAGTGGCCAGGGAAGCTCCTGCCCAGACACTGCGAGTTCAGTGCCAGCCCCTCACCGGAGAGCTGCAATCCCAGCCTGAAGCATCACAAAGGGGTACCAGACATGGCACTTCAGGCAGGTTTTCCAAACATCCGCAGGGTGTTTGGAAAACATCACACAGGTCTGATCCCAGCTGGACCTGGGACCGTGATTCCTGATCTCTGGGTGAGCGCACCTGAGGCACAGCTCAGTGACCAGGTGAGCTCTGCTCTGTGTCCCCTCTGCCCCAGCTCAGTGTCCTTGGGCTCTGCTCTGAATTGAGCTCCTGGAGAGCCCAAAGCAAGGACATCCATGGCACTGAGGGGGAGCTGGCTTTGGGGTCACACCTCAGCTGCTGTGGGCTCTGCCCCGAGCCATTGCTGCTCTGTGACACCCAGAGGGGTCACCCTGTGAGCCACAAGAGAGGAACGTGAGAGCCAAAGGTTTGTCCTGATCTTAGGAGTGATGACAAGTCTGACTTGCCCTTGGGCCAGACCTAACACAGAGTGCCAAGGCCTTCAAGCTTTTGTCTCAAACTGACCCAAACTGAGGCCATCTGAAGGCAAAAAGCCTTGTTCAAATTGCCTTTTTAGGTTGTCAAAAGAAGCAGAATGTTCTTGAAAGTTTCATTTATTCTTTTTGACTAATATTTAAGATACTACCTTAAAAAAATATTGAATTGAAGGAGATGGATGCAATTGTGCAATAATAACAAATCAGAAATCTTTTACTAGCAAAGAGAGTCAGGAATTTGAATTAACATCAAAATCATGTATTATGGCATCCACATCTGGATATCACTTTACTGCCTAAATCCAAAACTTCTCTGAGAGCCAGTTGGTTTCTGTAAAAATGTATTTCTCTCTTTGAAAGGAAATAATAATTGGAAGGTCTTACAGGAAGCCACCCAATACCAATAGAGGAAATTGCAATCTGTTCCTCAATGTTAGTTTAAATCAATGTTATATTTAGCAAAGGCTGTTTTTTAATGATAGTATTTTAATAGCTTTTACTACACTGAGTCTCCTCAAAGGCTTGCATTATATTAAGAATTGCTTTGTTTGTGGAATGTTTCTTTAATCAAGATCTTCAGCTTACCCTAGGTTAGATGTTGTTCCCCATCACCAGGACATCCAGGATTCCATTTTCACCAACCCCCCCCCCTTTTTTTTTTTTGCCCCAGGCTAATAAAAAGCAAAGTATTTCTGCATATGCTTGCCTAGAAATATGTGTGGTTCTTAAAAATACAAAGTGATCAAATATTAAAACCACCTTTTTCTGTTTCCAGAAGTATACACAGCATTTTAGCTTCCTAGGAATTTTCTGCTTGGGTATCTGGATTTCAGTAAATTTCCATTAAATCAGTGGTTTCAAAGGCAGATTTTTTTTTAAAATACAGTATTAATGATACTAAACAAAATTCAAGAACTCCAAGCAAAACAGCTCCTCCAATTTCTTCTCCAAGTTGACAAAATCTTTTAAAACATACTCCCAGCACCAGTGCTAACAACTCCCCGGGACACTGCTCAGAAATCCTGTGCAGAATTTCCCTGTGGTTTTTATGGATTTCATTACATTGTGAAGTAATGACATCAAAATGAAGTTTATAACACATTTACATGCAGAAGGGTTTCATACCACCTATAATCATTACTGTTCAAAAACTGGTGCTGCCAACAGCTGAATTATTCCACTGCATGTAACTTAAGAGAATCCAGAAATTCAAGAGTTGAGTTTGCACCAGAAGGAAAATGCTGCTTAAGAGTCTAAACCATGTTTTTCCAACATGTAACTCAAGAAGGCACACGATAACTTGAATTACAGTGTATTTCTGACTCTGTGGAAGATGAGTCCACTGTCACGGGGTTTCTGCAGATCCTGGTGGCCACTGGAAAAGTGAACTACAAATAGTCCATGTTCCTAAGTGGTAAAAATTCACCTGCACCTGAAAATAATGTGATTTACCTGTGTCCTCTCTGCAGAGCCTGGTGATAAAATAACCTACCTGTGGTGCTTCTACCTGCATAACAGATTAGAGCCAGCATTTTACAGTTACACCTTTCACAGAATGATGAGAAAGAAAATTCTTTTCCTCAACAAACACATAAATAAAGCCAGACATTTTCCTTAAGAAGAAATAATGACAATTAAAAATTCATGAAAAAAAGGAAAAAGCCACTCTGCAGATGATGAGACAGTGATGACAACCTAATGCAAGTCATTCCAATACAGAGGACAGCATTAACTGTACCATAATCCAATGGATTTCCAACATTTAAAAACTTCCATGGTATCTTTCAGGCACAAAAAAAAAATGTAAATGGTAGGAGTTGATTTTTCCATGAGTTTTTACATTTAATAATGTAATTCATTGGTATGATTGAATACCTTTACAAAGGAAGAGAAAAGGAATTTCATTCTTCTATACAACTTCTCATGAGGTGTTTTGTTGTCAAACAGAGCAGATGACAGTTTCAAAATTTTCCCATTGCTCTTTACTACTCTGAGAAGAAAAATGTTTAAAAGCCACTTCTGCTCACTTCTACAGGTGGGATTCTCTGCAGCCACTTTGAGTCAAGGTATCAAAGCAGCAAGAACACAATGTGGCTATTCAGTCCCTTAAAACAGTGAGAAAGGCCAAAGAATGGAATTCTGATGCAAAATACGCCTGAAAAAATATAATAAAATATGTATAAAACTACAGATAACAAATACTTTATTCCTTTAACATTCAGCACGGACTTTGCTTGTATTTTTCAGTGGAAGCTATGGACAAACTGTCCTTCAGTGGAGCCTTACATATAAAAGTTGGGAAGGTTTGCAAAAACCAGGCTGCAGCCCAGGCCACGCTGCTGCCTCACCCTCCTATTTTTCACCTTTCCTCTCTTTCAAGCCCTGAAAGCACAGCATAAAGGCGCTAAAAATACACTAAAACATCAGGGCCAGTAAAAAAGAAAGAGAACAGGAAAGATTCAAATATTTGACGGACATGGATGGATTAGATTTGCCAAATCAGGTGCTTTATGCAGGCATGGGATCAGCTAGAGGAGAAGGAGCCTGACTCGTCAGCTCCATCAAAGGCAAGGTCTGGGGGTGTCTGGGTGAGCTCCGTGTAGGGCCAGTAAAAAAGAAAGAGAACAGGAAAGATTCAAATATTTGACGGACATGGATGGATCAGATTTGCCAAATCCAGGCGTTTTGTGCAGGCATAGGATCAGCTCGAGCAGAGGGAGCCTGACTCGTCAGCTCCATCAAAGGCAAGGTCTGGGGGCGTCTGGGTGAGCTCCGTGTGAGCAGGAACCATCCCTGCATTCAGAACTTTTAATTACCCTCACCCAGGCAGCAGCATCAGCGACTGAAATCCCCAGATTACCTTGATTGCTCTGTCATTATTTGTCATCAGCTGCTGCTTCTCCTCTTCCAACTTCTGTGCCACTTCCTGGAGCCGCTGCTCCGCCACGAGCCGCTGCTGGCTGTTCTCCTCTGTCAGGAAGGAAATGGTTGTCTTCAGTTCAGCTATCTCCTGTAAAGAAAGCAGCATGTTGAAGCTCCCCTCAGTAAAAGACACGTATTTTGCATTTTTTTAATATAAACACGGTAACGGCAAGCTCTGCTGTGCGAGCTGGATGATTGAAATCAGCACGCTGCACTCTAGCAGGGCATGGAACTCCACGCAGAGAAAAGGAATAGAGCAAGGCTGTCAATGACAAGAATGGCTGAACACAAAATATTTGGAAGTGTTTTCCACTGTGACATTCCAAAATATTTACTCATGAGAACAAAGCACATCTGTGATCTTCACACTGGAGCCTGTTCCCCGTCTTGCACCGCTCTGAAAGGTGGAGTGTGAGTTTACATTGGGATGGTGCTGCTCCTTTTCCGGGGGGATATTTTACACCTTGATACTGCTGAGAAGAAAAACGCCCACATTCACACACTGGAATGAAATTTAAACCTGACAGTGACATTTCTGAGCTGCTGAAAGGAGCAGATTTTGCTGAGCAATACAGTGAGGGCCTGACTCCACATCCAGGACCTTCATCCAGACCTTTCAGGTGATTCACTTGTCATCTGTTGAATTGTATTTGTTTTACCTTTTTCATCACTGGGGAAAGTCATAACTAACCCTGATCCTTTAGGCATATTTACAGAATTTTATACTGACATGTCATCACCCAGCAAAGCACTTAAACATGTGGGAAAGCCACTGACTTTAATGTATATAGTCAAGCTTAAGGTTAAGCTGCTGTAGCAGCATATTAGAAAATAATTCTAAAAGCACTTTAGCACACAGGCAGTTCAGGGAGAGACTACCAGAGTGCTTAGACTCTGCCAGGCCTCCTCACTGGCAGAAAAACATTTATCTATATTAATTACATGGTTATTTAGGAAAAAAAAATCAAGTTAAAAAAACCCTAATAATAGGCCAGGACTAGTGTAAGAAGAACTGTGCTACAAATGAAGGTATTAAAATCATTGAGAAATCTGAGAATTTAATCACTGATTAAAACTGTGGAGTAAATTTATTTCCTTTTACCTACCTGAAGAGCCCAGGAAGTAACCCAGATTATGTGTAAAATCTACTTTTGTATTTCTATATTGCTTTTCTAAAAAAAGAAATGCATATTTCAAAAGATAATGCCCATCAAAAAGAAGGGTTTTTGAGACCAATATGCCAAAGTTTATAGATGATCTGGATAGGGTGCAACTCTTTAGCCAGGATTAAGCAGTGTCTCTGGGTTTGCAGTTCAGGTAATTGTTTAGAAGACAGACAATTTGCAGAAATGTGATTTTACCAGGTGTGTGATGCACAGGAGAAAGCAGAATAAAGCAATGGATTCTATAAATTATTAAGATAACAACTTGAAGCCATGAAAAACTACAGCATTTTGAGTATGTCCCATTTTGTAATTTTAAAAAGAAAACAAAGCAGCAAACTCCTCAGTATAACAGAAACCTGAGATTTAAAGCTTTTACTGGTTTGAGACCCTGGTCTAGCACAGGAGTTCTGAAATCCAGGCAAGGAAATTTCAGCAGGAATTGATGGAGAAAGATCTGCTTTGTACAGTTCTTTTCAGAGCAAAAATTTCTATTTACTTTGTATAAACTTCAGAGGACATTTCTTGAAATATCTTCTCTGTGTGGGTGTTAAAAGTGAATGTTCCAAGAGGCCACAGAGAGAAAGATTGGACAGATGTTGTCAGCAAGGCGACCACAAGAAAAGTTGCAATCGACCAATTATTAACAGTGAGCTACAAAAAAACCCCAAAGCCAAGCATGTCCAAGTAACTTGAGGGATTTGATTTAAACCCATACAAGTAAAGAAATTCAGACATCAGGGTGAAACTGTTTTATTGAGCCAAACAGCCCTGACAGATGAAGGATGTGCTGTGTCTGCCCCAGAAAGTGCTGAGGAACTGGGTCCAGCTCTCACCAGTAAAATGCCCCAGCTACAGCAAAGCCACCTTAATACAAAACATGTCCCCAAATCCTGAGACTGTTCAGCAGGCCAATAAATATTATATGACATAATAAATTTTGTCAGTCTGACAAAATTTATTAGGACATTTAGGTTAAAAAGTTCTTACCTTGCCCTACCTACGTGTTCCCGCTGCAACAATTAAAGCAATTTCCCTCATCCCTTGCTTAAAAATTCAGAAATGCTTCAATTATTCCAACTGCCTTTAAAAAATGGACCAAGAACCATTTTTGTATTGACATTGGATTGTGTCTGGCATGGAGAAGCTGCCTTGATTCCACTCACATGTGGGTGACAATGACAAAAGGTAAAATAGAGGTAGCAATGGAAGGGATCTCTTCCTTCAAGTCTGACATGGATTAAATGTTACTTTTCTGAGCTTTAACCATTTCCTGCTTTTCAGGTTTAGATGGAAAGATAAAAAAAAAGAGTTTTTTTTTTTTTGTATCTTTCTTTCTTTATAAATAAGGCTCTCAAAAATTACTAAATTACTAATTTAAAATTAATAAATTACTAATTTAAAATTACTGGAATGGTATTTTGGAAAGAGAGCATTATCTCTATTTACCACAGAATCGTGGAATTGGTGAGGGTGGAATGGACCAGTTTAAAGAAGTGTTACCCAGAGCTGGGTGCTCAGGATCAGCCCAGTCAGGTTTTAAGTATCTCCAACCTCTCTGTATGCAAATAAATGTGTAAAAATACAGGTTAGATTTTAGAAATAGAATATAAGACATATTTAGCAAAGATTCTGATAAAGCAGTGTGAAAAAGTGACAATAAATGTCACCAAAACTGAAGTCACAATTTTGGACGTGTTACAGAGAATAAGACTCAAAGGAGCTGAAAAGCCGAAATCAAGGGTTTAAAATATTTTGAAGTGTTGGTAAAACAGTAAAGTTTGCAGTTTCTTCTTATTGTCTCACTGATCATTTCTGTCTATATTAGAGGCTGCTAAATCCTTCTTTGTAGTGTTTTTATTGATTTTAAAAGACTATTCTTGGACTATGGCTGCAAACTCACTTTGCAGTGCAAGGCAGACATTCTGCTGTGGCTGGGAGCAATGAGGAGAATGACACCTCCAAATAAATCCTTGTGGCAATTTTCTTCTTATTAAAAGCTTAACTCCTGGTTGCACCTCCATCATTTTTCACACTTCAGTACTACCTGTCAGTCAAACTGAAAGCTGAAGTATGTAAAAATTATCCAGCCTATTTTTAAGCATATTTGTAAATTCAAGACTCATTTTCATCTTTTGAGTTCTCTGAAGACCAAAAACTCAAGTCAAAACCAGTCTGCCTCCAGGACACTGACATTCCTCAAGGTGCTGTTTTGGGCAGAAATGCAGAACTGGTGGGGGTCAATGATAAAGGTAAAAAAACCTTGGGTGACACCACCTTTAACATGAAATGCAAGTCCTGGCTGTGCAATGGCTCCTGATTTTGTGAGATGTGCTGGCTGAAGGAGAACTCACCTTCACCAACCTCACCCACCCACCTCACCTTCCTTCCCACTGGCTGAAGGAGGACTCAGTCCTCTGGGGTCCTCAGGAGATGACAATGGAGATGAAAAAGATTAAATTCAGAACTCCAAAAACCCACCTCTATTTTCCAGCTCAATGCTCTGTAGTATTTTAGTTAAAATCTGCAAGAAGACACTGGATGTTTGATTTAGCAACAGGATATGACTTCTCTTGGTTGTCAAGACCAGCAGTAACTCAGCTTTTCATCAAGTTCCCAAGTGGAACAGGTTCACCTGAGCTCCCTGTCTGCTGGCCACCTACCTGCGTGGCCTTGGCCAGTTTCTGGCTGAACCCCTCCTCCGTCTGCTTCAGCCGCCTGTTGGCCTGGAACACACACAAAAGAGAGCCCCGTTAGCTCAGACACAGGACGTGCACAGACACTTTGCCACCGGGCCCTGGGCCTGGCACCTCCTCCACATGCCTATCACCGAGCGCCGGCCCTGCGCCAGCCCCAACGCCCTTCTGTGGCAGCCAAAAAACCGCCAGGGCTGGGCTTTGATCTCGGGCCAACTATTCATCACTTGAAAGAGGGGAGAAATTGTACCTCTGCTGCCAATTATTAGAAAAACATAAAGAGTTCTACGGATTAAAAAAAGAAAAAAAAGGAGAGAATGAGAGTGTGTGTGTGTGTGTGTGTGTGTGGGGCAGGGGAAGGAGGAAACACACGTAAACGAGTTTATAAGGATGAATCTGAGCAGAGAGGGGAAAAAGAGGAGAAAGTCCCAGGGAATGTGACAGGGGGGATGCAGCTACACCTCTCAGTTCTGTGTCTGCAACTGTCCCTTGTCCCATTGCTCATCCCTCCCTAGGGAAAGGTGGGAATAACACTGAAAATCCACACAAGATGCAGCTGAACCAGCGTGGACATACAGCTCTTTCCTTGCTCCAGCTTTTTTTTTTCACAACTCAAAGCTGAAGAATAAACCAAACTGAAAACGAGGCTGCTTGGTCATATCAGAATCAAACCAGCAAATATTTCTATAACCCCAGAAAAAACAGCTCTAAAGTTTTTCTTTCCCTCAAATAATTTAATTTCAGAAATAATTTGATAATAGTGATATTAATAAAAAAAAAAAAAGGTAATTTCATTTTAGGAGAGAAACCTGATTTGTATTTTTCTTGCAGAAAGCAGCCCAGCCCCACCACGCTGTCCTCAGGTGAACTGCTCGGCGCTCTCATCTCCTTGGCTCTCAGACTTGAGGACAGGTGTCTAAGGCAAATATTTTCTAAGGGGGGACAGAGTATCTTGCAGCTGAGTTCTGAAGCAAATTTAAGCTGATTAAGTTTTCAAAATCTATCTGACCTCCTGCTCAAACCTTTGATCTGTCGTCCTTAGTTTTACGGCACCGCATCCAGCGCCCAAGCGCCGGCTCCCGCCAGCCCCTCTTTGGGGGGACCAAAAAAACCCACAGGGGCCCACAAAGCCTCTGAACCCTGTGTGCATCCAGCTCAGGCTCCATTTCTGCAAACTCCAGGGATTTCAGGAAGGCAAAGAGTCTTACTGATTTTACTGGGCTATAAATCAAGGAGCTTAGAGCTGCGGATCGTCATGGTAGGGCTGGAATCATCCTTGGCAATCCGGGCAGCTCTGTAAGGTGCAGCTCAGCGTAAGAATATTACAGCCAGTTCAAAGTAATCCTAAACTTTACATGAAATTGCAATTTCAGATCCTCAATCCCTTCAAATTCTAAAATTATGAAACATATGGATGTCTCCATCTGTTTGTTGGCACAAAGGAATCTACTGAAAAAGTTATCAAAACCAATTATCAAATTTGTGCATCATTTTTGAGATAACATTACGACTTGGTTTGGTTACAAACAGAGATAATGGCAATACACATTGGCTTGAATCAGCATTGAGAAGAATTCTGGAGCACCAGACAAATTAAATTTCACTTTTTCTCCATTTATCACTCAAAGTGGACCACAAACACTGTAAGGGCCCATGGTGGGGTGCATAAATAAAAGGAGTGGTGACACAGCACCAGTTATCCCAGGGAGCTCTGTCCATGCTCTGTTTCTCCTTGTACTTGGGCTGACCCACGTTAACACTCATTCCATTGTACTGCAGCCTAGTTTCAGATGATGTTTTATCACCACTGCATGTCATAAAGTGACTGAAACTGCCAGTTTATCTTTAGAGAAGAGAAGTAAAAAAAAAAAAAAAAATTACAGCAATAGCATAAATTACTGTTAGTCCCAGAAAGGGAGAGGGACTCGTCAGCAAGGCACTGCACAGATCACGTTACAGCTGCTCTCGCTCAACTTGCCTGGGGTAAAAGTCCTCATCTTTCATAGAAGCTGCTTTATAACCTCCTGAACCCACAGAAGAAATCCCAATAAATAATGAAGAACCACTCATGAGTTCCATAAACAAATTAGAATTTGTTTGTTCACACTGAGTAGAATCAGGCTGACCTCTGAGAGACAGGACAGAGGTGATCCACAAGAAAGATACTCTGAATTTCATTGTTTTATTCCTAACTAAAGGCAAAGAATGGATATCCTACCAGTTTACTTAAAAGGAATTGCAACATTTTATTTTATAATGGCTTTAACAACTTCCAGTTAGCAAAATATTTATAACTTTTGTCTCCCAGTCACCAACAAACCATAAATTCTTACATTTTTTCCCAGTCCCAAACATTTGCGGCGTCTGAACTGCAGAGGTACTGAGCTCCCAAAGCTTCCCCTGGAAATAGCACAAGCACAGCTCCATGGGCTCTGGTTGTCTAAAACTGGTTATATTGGCCCTGTGGCACTAAAAGCTATGGACAGTCCCTGCCCGTAACAGGGACTTACAGGAAGGCTGGAGAGGGACTTTTCACAAGGGCATGCAGTGACAGGAAAAGGGGGAATGGCTTCCCACGGATGGAGGGCAGGGTTAGATGGGATATTGGGAAGGAATTGGTCCCTGGCAGGGGGGTGGGGCCCTGGCACAGGTGCCCAGAGCAGCTGTGGCTGCCCCTGGATCCCTGGCAGTGCCCAAGGCCAGACTGGACAGGGCTTGGAGCAGCCTGGGACAGTGGAAGGTGTCCCTGCCCACAGCAGGAGGTGGAATGAGATGATTTTTAAGGTCCCTTCCAACCCAAACCATTCCATAATTCTGTGGCTCCTGCTGACTTCAGCTTTTCCCTGAGGTCTGTAACACCCAGCAGCTCTTGCATCATCACAAACCACACGAGCAGCTCTGATGAAGGCAGAGACCACAATTTACAGCACTGAAAAGATCCAACTCGTGGGGCTGCCTGGGCACCCTCTTTTCCACTGCCATCTTTTAACTGCAGAAATATGAAGCTTCTTCTTTCTTAAAACCTGCAACTAAAACTAATTTAGTACCTCTCTATACAGACTGTTGCTTTGCAACCAAGGGAGACATAAACCACCTTCCCCGGGGCAGAGGTAGCACCGTTACACTTTTAACTCTTTTTTGTTTTAAGGAATGAGTAAATACTCACAGAGCTGTGTACAGGGAACATCAGCAGGCATTTATATCACATTTATCTTCATAAACGAGAAGGTTCACACTGGCCTGGTGCATACACACAGCAGTTTCCTGGGTTCCTTCTTTTCCAAGTGGCTGCTGGGTGCACGTGCTGGAGGAAGCACGAGCTGTTTCTGAATTATTTTAAGGGCATTCCCTCCCTTTCAGGTTAGCTGCTATTTCAGAAACATAATGAATAAGAAACCAAGTGGAAGGTGAACATTTGGAGGGTCAGCCAGTGTTCATTAAAGTCAAGCTCTTTTTATAGCAATGGGCAGCACTACAAATAGAGTTAATGGTCTGAAACCAGTTTTCCGTGTGCGAGAAGTGGCTGCTGAAATTCCCACTTGGCAGAAGCCTGTCAGAAATATCAATTGGAATACCCATTTTTATAATGAAAAAGGTTTAAATTGGATAAGCAGCAGAGGAATTCCACTGATTCAAAAACAAACTCCTGTTTAGTTTCACAGTTAATACATATTTTAGCTAAAATTATCTGATTATGATGATTTTACATGCAGTTATTTTATATTACAGAGGACTTTTGCATTAAAAAGATTATATCCTTTTTGCAGTTAATTGGTTTTAAAAACCAACTGTAATTCTTTAACAAGCCTTAAAGCATCATATTGTGGTTGCTGAGCAAAACTGCATCGACTTCAACAAAACATTTCACAAAAAAATTAAAACAGTTATTAGCACTCCAGATGTGGTGTCTGAATTAATGGATGCTCTTCTAACACTGCCCCATTTTCACTTTCTCCTTTCATGGAACAGAACAGTATCAGTAAAAGAGCACAGGATCTATGACAGGACCACATCACAAGAGCACACCGTGTCCTACCCTAATTACCAAGTATTTATAAGCTATTTGAAGGTCTGAGGTGCAGCAGAGAGAACTTTCAGTCCCAGTTCCACTCGATGGAGCACATGCCCTGAACACCCCCAGGTCCCTCTGCTCCAGCTGCACTCTGGGGTTGGGCAGCCACGTGGACAATTCCATCCTCCAGCAACACCCATGGAGGCATTTGGGATGTCTTGGATATTTCTCAAAAATGAAGCTGTCCAGAAGCCTTGAAACATTACAAATCTGTGCATTGTGTAAGGTACTGGGGGAAAATCCTTCCCTGTGAGGGTGGTGAGGCCCTGGCGCAGGTGCCCAGAGCAGCTGTGGCTGCCCCTGGATCCCTGGCAGTGCCCAAGGCCAGGCTGGACGGGGCATGGAGCAGCCTGGGACAGTGGAAGGTGTCCGTGCCCATGGCAGGGGTGGCACTGGATGAGTTTTAAGGTCCCTTCCAACCCCAACAATCAGGGTTTAGTGATGGCTTGGCAGTGTTGGGTTTATGGTTGGACTCCATAACCCCAGAGACCTTTTCCAATCTGAATAATTCCACGTTTCTCTATCTTCAAGCTTTGGAAAGAGCTCTCATAACTAGAGTTTTATATATATACACACACACACACACACACACACAAAATACCATATTCACTGATAAAGAAGCAGCAGATTAAAGAACTTTTCTGTTTAGGGTAGTATGTATGAAAGAATCATTTTACAAAATGCCTGCAACTAGCTAAAAGTGGCCATCCATAAGCTGATCCTCCATAATTAGTTAGATAAAAGTGTAAGCAAACTTTAAAAAAAAAAAAAAAAAAGAAGAAAAAAAAAAGAAGGAAAAAATCAAAGGGTGGGGGAAGAAGAAGAAAGAAAACTTGCTCCAGGGAAGAAGCAACTGTTCTCTGATGTGCAGCAAGGAATTTAACATCAAAGAACTAATGTAAATGGGGCCCATTTACCTCAAAAAACAACACACCACTCCACATTCTGGAATATTTCTATTTTAAGTTTGACAGCATTATGCTTTGTACCAAAATTCAAGATTGTGTAATTTGATAGATGTCAGAAGAAAATGACCTTCAGAATGGCTAATGGTGGTAATCTTTGTTATTAAGTATGTTAAAAACTCTCTGTACAATATCTGTTTAAACTTCAGAGATCAGCAGATCACCTTTAAAGTTCATCTGATTGTACATAAAAATTCCATTTGGACTCAAAGCCTGAAACATTCATTTTCCTTATGTGCCTCTAACACTGACAGTGGGTGACTTCCTACACCAAACTCCTGCTCTTTCTCCTGCTCTCCCCACCAATCAGACAAAAATGAAAGCTGGATCTCTGTTCAGCAGTGAAAATAGCACACACAGTTCAAATATGTAATCTGAACCACCCAAAAGACCATTAAAAATAGTTGAATACTCAAAATGATGTTAACAGAATAATTAGTCAAGTACCAAATGCCTTCAAGGGTTTTGAAAATGAATGATAGAAATCCCAAAATCCTATTAATATTCTATTTTACATTTCACTTTTGGAGGTCTACAAATCTTTTCCTTTTTAATTTTTTTTCATTAAACTTACATCTTTAGGAGAAAAAACTCTCTCATTCATGTGTGAAGTACTTTTCACTGGGAAAAACCCAAGAATGCAGAGAAATGACTTTTGACAGTACCTGCACAGAGAATTGCCTTTCTGCAGCACATTGCAGTTCTGTGCTCAGTGGGGGCCCACTGAGAAACTGCTTCTGCAAACTGTGCCTTAGGAAAAGCCCAAATTCCAGACTTCTCATTTAAACCAACAGAGTATTTCTAATAATTCTGAAATTCTGCAGAGGAATTAAATACAGGCATTTTTAACGCACCCAGAAAGTCTTCTGTGGGACTCCAGCTGCAGGGTGGCTGGTGCCCAAGTTACACCAGCCTTGCACCAGGACACAATTATTACCTTCATCTAAACGGATTTACTTAGCATCTAAATATTCCCCAGCATCAGGAATGCTGATTTCCAGTCAATATTGCTGTCAGCCAGGCACATTATTTCAAACAAACTGGCCTAAAATACCAGCCTTGCATACAAGACAAGGATTTAACACCAGATTAACAGCCCGGGTTTGCCACATGCAATTGTTTAATGCTTGAACTCCCCTTTACAGAAGACAATACTGAGTTTATCAGGCACTCAGAGGGCTGGCAGAGAATTGTGGTTTAATCTGAAGCTGTTCTGGGACATTTTGCCAAAAGATTGGTGGGTGTGATAAGATCAGGGCTGGGATCATGGACAGCCCAGGCAAAGACGGCTGATTTTTGTTTGATTTACTCTTATCAACCATCTGTGAGATGGATATTGGTGAAATCAGTGTGGTGTTTTATGGTGACAGAGCAAATGAAGAGATTCAAATGATCATCACAGATGTCACTGCTTCTCATCTGCAATCCATCACACCGGACAGCTGGGCTCGAGACTTCTCATTATCTTCCTATTTCACCAACTTTGGGGTCAGGTTTTATATTATGGCACGATCCTTCCCACAGCTCCACACTCAAGATGGGGTAAACCTGGTGAAGATGGGGAGATTGCAACACTCTCCACTTTAGAGTCTCTAAATCACATTCCTGGATTACCATTTTAATATTTCCTGCTTTTCTTCTCTTCTGTCCAACTAAGCAAAGATGGTTATTTAAATTGAGTTTAAGACGTTATATCAAAAGTGATGGCATGTTGTTTTTCAGAGCTTCAACAAAGAAAATGTGCAGCCAACAGGAATTATTTGAGCTTTGACAAGCTGCCTTTATCCCCGAGAAATGCAGGCACCTCACTCCTCTCATGAGTTCGGGCTCTCCCCTACCCTGATGTAAAGAAGTTTCCAGAATCACTCAGGCCCAGATATTTCTGGTACCCACAGAGCTGACACCCAGCAAAACCACGAGGAGACAGGCTGTGAAACACCTTTGAAGATGCAAGTCAAAGCTAAAGCTTCCTCCACACACAGAAGGCAACAGTTTCAAGATGTGACACTGATCCACAACTTGACTCAGTTAAAGACTATTTAATCTGAGCTTAACAAAACATGATTCTTTCAGAAATTGGAGACTTCTCAGACCCAGGCACTGAGAAATCATTATTTATCAGCTAAATTGACACACCTTGATTTTTGCCAAGGAGCGACTTTAAAGCTCCTGAAAGAATTATAAAGGGATAAGAATGAAGTTTTTAGATTTTGCATTGCTGTTTTAAGTTAAGTTTTGTAGCAAGAACAAGCATTTATTAGGAGGACAATGAGTAGAAAAATAATCTATGTATGTATAATTTTAAGACAGAATCTTTGCTATTAAATAGAAGAAAAAGTGGGAACAAAGAACAAACTCTGTACCCCTGAATTAACTTGGGATCACTAAATTAACTCAGTATCACGAAGTTAACTCAGTATTTTGAAGTTACATCATTAGACAAGAGCCCAACAAAAGTTAAGCTTCTACAGTTGGAAAGACAGACACTGAAAACACAACCATATCCCCCAACAAATCTGTGATCTGAAGCCATCAGTGCTCCTTAGCAAGATTATGTTGGATTACTTTTTGTATTTTAAATACAACAAAGCTTCCCCAAAAGAGTGACAACTTCCCGGAGCCAGACCGTGTTACCGAGCCGAGGAGAAACTTCCCAAGTCCAGCAAAGGCCCGGTTAAAAAGAAAATGGAATATATTGCTCCATCATCAAAGCAATTAAAAACATAAATAAGGCATTGCAAGACTTTTAATATTGCCAATGTTTAATTATTTATCTGTTCTCTGACCTGCAGCTGTAGGTCAGAATTAACTCCTCTGAACTAAATACAGGAGAACTCTTTTGGGGATTTGTACCTTATTCATTTTCAAGCAAACATTCAAATTCATTTCAAATTCACACAAGAACTGCAACAGTTTCACCTAAATCAGATTTTCTACAAGTTAAACACCCCTCCTACACTCAGATGTGATTGTGAAACTACTTTGATCTCTGTTCCCAAATTTATTGCTCTGTGTAATCCATGACAAAATATAATGTGATTTACTGTATCTCTATATGACAGCCCAGCAGCTGACAGAACTTAATAATTTAGCATAAGAAAAAAACCCTTCTGGCACCAAAATATACAAATCATAATTGAGGCACTTTAGTATCACGTTACAATGAAGCACATATAGACTGATCATAAGAACTTCAAAACAATTAGAATTCTTTCTCACCCATTTAATGAAGGTGGGTTTTACTCCATGACATGTTCTGCAGCTGTAAGCAAGCAATTTTGGAGCACTTTTCTTTCTTCATATTAATGACTCTGAAGGACTAATAACATTGTTTTACCCCTTCCCTATTTCCCAAACACTCCTTCTCCAAAAAGAAAAAGAAAAAAGCCACCTGCAGCTTTTTGCTATTATAATGATATGAAGAAAGAACAAATGAGTGTAAACAATGTCTTCAAATCATGCCAGTATTTAAATACACAATTATTATGTTTTACTTTAGTTTGGTCTTGATCACTGAGCATTTTTTCCTAAACAAAGCTATTTGGAAATCTGTTTTTTTTTTTTTTTTTTTTTATTGTGCTGACCTAAGCAGGGATGTGATGGACACGTTCCATAGGGCACCTTCTGCAGTGGCTCGTGCTGACTCTGGGGTTTGGGGGATTTGAGAATGTCTTTGTGCAAAGGATGCATCATCCCAGAAACTTCCAAACAAAGTAAGAATGTGGAGGATTTTCTACTTCGAATTCCAAGGAATAAGCACCAGTTACTGTTATTTGCACGACCAAAACCACAGAGGAGCCCCGGTGAAACCAGCAGGGATGGCTGCAGGAACTGGGATCCAGGAGCAGGGAATCCTTCCTGTCACACCTGCTCAGGAACCCAGACCTCACTCAAGAATTCTCAACAAATCTAAGAATAAATTGGCTGAGTTGTTAAAATAAAATCCACCAGTAATCTCACATTGCAGTCAGCACCACACTGGAAAACAGCCAGTGTTTTCCAAATATTATCATGTACCCAGGAATGTAAGGATAAGCAAAACTGGTAAATTAGACAAAACTGGACCTACAAGCAATCAGCCTTTTCCAAGATACAAGGTATTGGGGAAAAAGGGAGAGAATGAGGTCATGATTCAACTGGGCTTTTAAAACTATTTAATAAAGCTGAAATAATAAGCAATTGTGTGTTACAAGATAAAGCTGGTGTGTTACAGGTTGGTTGGAGAGTGAAGAAAGGCTCGGGAAACGATTGAAAAAATAATTAAAACAGTTGTTCTGCCACTGGCAAAACCTCAGCATTCACCTTATCCACCATCCCCATGACTTATGAATACACTCTGAAGGATAAAACCTGGAAGTTCTGGGATGGAGAAGAGGCAGCGTGTGCCCAGGTGCTGCAGAACGGGGAGGGGTATTTGGGCACACACTTGAAAAAGAAAGAGGAGACAAGAGACAACAAAAAATCCCCACCTGTGAATGCTTCTTCAACAGACACTTCAGATGAATTCCAGTTGGTTAAAAACCCACTAAACCCTAAAAAACCCTGGCAAACTTCTCCAACTACCCAGCTATCATTGATATGACAGGACATGAGTAAAGTGTGCTGAAAGATGAGCCACGTGATTGAGATTTAATTTTAATCATATCAGTCCTTGCTCTGCTGAAAGCCATCTATTTAATTCCATATATTGTCATAATTTAGCTCTTGTCTGGTTCTCATTTCTTAACAGCATTGCTTCAATCATTTTTAACCCTCTGGTGCTATTTGTGAATGCAAATAATGGTGCTTGATCTCCCTGCAGACATTAATGAAGATATTAAAAAATGAGCCTGTTGCTTATGGGTGCACATTTTTTTCCCCACAGTGACAATTATACCAACTTCTCCTGGCTCCTAGCTCTGGAACCAGATTCAAAAATACAGCTGATGAGCAGAAATCTGACTTGTTGTTTTCTGGATTGTTTTTTGGGGTTCTTATTTTTATTTTTTTCAAGGAGATAGGACTCTGTGTACAGTAACTCTGTGAATAACTGCAGCTCTTGCTTTGAAACATCTCCAGTAGGGAGAGTGCCATAAATTCTGTTTAGTCCTATTTGAGTGAAATATCCCTGAGGTGATTCTACCATCTTTTTCTTCATGTTTGGCTCTGTTGATTGAAGACTCTTCCAAATGGCTCCCCTGAGGGATGATGCAATTCCTGTGACCATGTTCCTGGTCCACCATCATCCTGCTTTTTCTTTGGAGGAATAAGAAGGAGCAGTACAAAAAGGGACACACTGCAGAGGAAACTGGTTTTAAATGGATTTGTTGAAAGGTACTATCAAGACAGACTAAATAATCTGCATTCTTTGTGCTGATATACGTTAAAAATATTTCCTCTTTGTGAAATACATTTCTTCTTGATCTTTTGGCATTATGTTTTGCTTTTATTTGATCTTTTGGCATCATGTTTTGCTTTTACTTGATCTTTTGGCACCACATTTCTGGTTTTGCTAGATTTTCTCCAACAAAGCCAAATATACTGCACTCATTTTTATTAATATTAGTTGGTGAATCACTATTGCTGTTTCAGAAACATTCAAGAACCAAATGTAATTTAATGTACACAGGCTCCACAAAACAAAAACAATAAAAATATTACTGCTCTGGAACAGAGAGATAATATCAGAGACAATAGTTCTTGGATTATAATGAAAAAAAATTAAGATACTTGGGAAACATCCAACTTCTTGGTAAGAATTGGAGGGCTCTTTAAATTATTCATAGCTGGGGCCTAAGCTAAATAATTGATGTAATAGACTCAAAACAAGTTCAAGAAAATGGCACATCTACAAGTGTTGAGGGTCCTGCCTGCATTCAGCAAGGACACAAACAGGTCTGCATTACAATTAGACACAATTTAATGAGATCATTACACTTGGGAGGAATACACATCCACTTTTTATGGCTGACCTATTTGCCCCCATGTAAATAACCAGGGAATCACTGCAGTGAGTGTGAAAACAGCTCCTCTGAGTGCTCCCACAAACAAAGTTATCTGCAACTGTGGCTTCAGTCTCCAGGTTAATGAAGTGAAATGTGCCAGATCAAAGGTTCCAAGGCAGTCAGTTCTCAGAAAGTCTTAGGGACAAAGAGGGAACCATTTTTGGTGCTAATGAAATGTGGAGTTGGCAGAGAAGAAGCAGAGCTGGAGAGACAGGACTCAGAAATGGGAACACATGGAAGGCACGAGATGCTTGTACTTTAGGAACAGAAGTAACTGTTTAGGGGAAACTCAATACTTTTAATCAAGTATCTCTTGGAGCATCTCTCATCTCAGAAGATGTCATATTCCTTCCCTTCATCTTCTATCTCCTTGCCAGTGCTGAACAGTGTGACATCATCTGCAACAGTGCCAGAACAGATACTGTGAATCACAGATATTCCTGAAAATATACCCAGGGAGTTCCATCCAACTGGGCTGCTCTAGGGCTGTGCTGGGTGAGGAATTAATCCAGCAACACAGAGCCTGATGCTGAAGGAGGGACTGAAATCTTCCCTAGGGCACATTACCAGTACCTTATTTGCAAATTATATGCAAGAAATTGCTCAGAAAATAAGTATCCATCTATAGGACACTGTCTGAAGAGTTTTGAAAAGGGCCCCATTACAAAAACATTATATTGCAACAAAACTGTTATACAGAATAATTATTCCTAATTAAGGAAGTGGACACTTTAATTTTAAGGTCCTCGAGTATCTGAGTTTTATATTGACTTCACACCAGATACAGGTAGAGTGACTGTACCAGGTAAAAACTGTAAACATCAGATTTGATTTAAAATCACAGAAATCTCAGAGTACAACTAACATCAACATCATTAAAGTTCTACAAGCAGGATCTGCATGGCTCTGGCCAGGTTTTATGCCACTTTGGTGTCCCACCTCTCCACAGGGAACCACTTCACAGCTTCCTTCCATCAGAAGTAGTCCCAAAAATAAAGTGTTTAACTCATTTTTGGATTTTTTTTTGACTAAAGATTTGTCCTATAATCAAATTTCATGCATGTTCAGTACAGTCAACACACAAAAATGTAAATTACTTCTCCACAAGAAAAGCAGCACTGACAGAGAATTAGATGTTCCTGGAACCTGCATAAACCTTTAACAGAATGAGTCAAAATATCTATTTAAATATAGAAAAGAAGTCAATAAAAAGCTAAATGTTGAAAATTATTTAGAGAGAAAAAAAACCCCATCATCATCTTCTCCCACTCCAGTTTACTCATGTGTGCTGCTCAAAGGGAGCTTTTTTATGAGATATTTTCAGTGTTCCAAGGTTGCTTCCTTTGAGCATTGTTAGCCTGTCCAGTGCTCTGCTCGGGCCGTGCTTGCTGAATGCTCATTTCCTCTGCCAAGAAAATCCCACAGAACGTTACAAACAGCGGCGGCGGCCAAGCCCCACATCTGCACACACTCAGACTTTGTCTCCTGCTTTCAGTCATTCCTGGCAAACCTGGAACTGCTCCGAGCTTTGTGCACTCCACTGCACCTGGCTCAGGAGTGCCCGTGCCCCAAGTGCTGCTGATGCAACCTGGAGCACACCTGGCCCTGCCCAAAGCAGCAGGCAGCAGCTCCAGGGCAGTGTGTCCTGAACACCCAACCATCACGGAGTGCCTTGGGCTGGAAGGGACCTTAAAGATCATCCAGTGCCACCCACTGCCATGGCAGGGACACCTTCCACTGTCCCAGGGTGCTCCAAGCCCTGCCCAGCCTGGCATGGGCACTGCCAGGGATCCAGGGGCAGCCACAGCTGCTCTGGGCACCCTGTGCCTCACCACCCTCACAGGGAAGGATTCCCTCCTAACAGGGCGAAACACTTTGCAGAAAAATGATCCTAAAACCTCTGTCAGCTCAACCAGGTAAGTACAAAATGCTGAAAAACCCCTGTATCTTACAGGAGCAAAGCAGGAAAAATGGTGCACAATCCTAACAATGTCCCAGGAATCTCCACCGGACACCAATCCTGAGAACCCCCAAGTGCTAAGGGAGTGCTCAGGAGCTGACATTACAATAAACAATGTCCCAGCCTTAAAGATGGGATTTTTAAGCAACAGAAAATTAAAGACCTCAGTAAATCATGTGTCCCTAAGTTTCAAAAAGATGTCTACAAACACCAATAAATATTGAAATATTCAGTGTGCCTGTAATGAAGACTCTTCCTTCCCCTGTCTCTGCTCCTCACTCTTCTCCTTCTTGTCCCCACAACAGCAGGAGGGCAGTGCCAGAGGAATCCTGGATCTTCTTCACCCATTTACAGTTCTGTTTTTCTTGTCATTGAAGTATGAATCATTTCTTTTCTATTTCCTCATGTTCACGTTAACAACAGTCCACAATGACACAAAGCAATCCACACAGAAATGAACATTATTCCCAGAGCAGATCACAGAGGAATGAGATCCCTCACTTGAGAATGGATTGACCTTCAGAAAATCTGGACAGTCAGATGTTCCACGCCTAAACTGTGAAATTCAGCTTCCCACTGGATTTTAAAGCAATCTTCACAGAATTGGCACCAAAAAAAGTAAATTTAGAGAACAAATTTTTCTCTCATATTGCCCTAAATTTCCAGGTAACAAGATCTGGTAGTCAAAAACAAATTTCATGGCTCATGCTGCAATTAAGATGCTTTTTTCCCCTTGATGGATAAAGTCATCTTCATCAAAGTTCTGTGGACTAGGACCAAGATTTGAACTAAATTAGCTGAAACTGCTACTTTTGAGCTTTAAATGGAGCTTGCCCTCTAAGCTACTTTGAGTTTTGGATTTTGTGGCCAATTTCCACAGTTCTACAATTGCAAGACAGAAATGAAATAGAATGGGGAATGGAGATTTGAAGGTAATGCCAGGTATTTTCACATGTCTGTGAAAGACTTTTCAACAGAGATGCTTCTTTCTTTTCCCCTCCTATCTTTTACTCAACATGTGCTCTTCAGATTATGGTAAAAATAGGGAAGTAGGTTAAAGAAAACAATACAATAGCAGTTAATATAGCTTAAAATTAGCAAATTTTTTGAAAAATAGGAAAAAATCCAACAAATTAAAGAAAACCAGTATTTCTGACAGAAATGACAATTCAAGACTATTAGAGATATTGCCCTATGAAGGATTATTTGTAACTTTAATTTGAGGATGTAAAGAAGTTAACTTTTCTTTTGCTATACTACACATGTAAAAAAAAGATCAAAGAAAGAAAAGAATTGAGATTCAAATTCCATTTTTAAGCAAAAATGACAATGTCTTCCTGAGTTAAAAATTAATCCTTTAATGATGAATTTCAAAGGTTTAAATACTTTCTGTGACCTTGGCTTTAAATAATTATGCCAAGCAGAGCTTTCCTTACATTCAGAAAAGATTCTGAATTGTTGATCACAGCCATTTTAATGGCTTCAGGCTGGCTGATTTCCAACATAATCCTCCGAATGCTCTTTAAAATTACAGACCAAGAACCTGACGCAGGTAAATGAAATGTCACTTGCACAAAGGCTGCTCAAACACTCTATGCAGCTTGGTAATTTGTGCCACTGCACATCCCCTTGCAAGAAAATGTGTGATTTAGTGCCTTAATGCAATGTATAAAAGAGACTTCAACAACTATCTGCTTACACGTACACAGAGTCTACCATAAATATTAAGTAGGGGATTTTTTGGCTTTTGAAATAAAACTTGCATGTTTTACCTCCCTAATGGGGGGAATACTTGAATTCAAGACAGGAGTCCAAGGGATGCTCAGCAAACAGTGGGCAGTGACCCCACAGAACAGAATGGGAGGGAAGCCTTGATCAATCTGAAACATTAATTTCTATTTTCAAATCTTACCAGAGTCCTTTCTCACCTGATGTACACCACAGGCAAAATTAGACCTGTGAGCAACCAGACACAATTTCCTTGCACCCTGAGCCTGAGTTTTTCCCTCCTTAAGAGTTCATCCTCTTTTTAAGGGAGAAAAAGCTTGGCTAGGCAGAACCACCCTTTCCACTGTCTCTATTCCAGCAGAGGAAGATCAGCTTGCTCCTGGCTGGGTTTACATGTGACATCACCTGTGCTTTTAAAGTGCTGTTGGCTCCTGAGCATCTCACAGCACCTTCCATCCCTGCTGGAGGTGCTGCCCAGCCCCAGCGTGTCCAGAGCAAAGCTTTCCATCACAGAACCCCAGAACGCCCCACACTCATGCTGTGACTCTGGCATCCCATGGTCTGCATCTGTTTTGTCAACTCAAGTGATCCCTAAATATTTTATTTTTCCTTAGGGAACCTTTGCTCAGCTGACCTTTGGGGTGATCACTCCCCTTTTGCCCCGCGGAGCTGCTCTTTGCGAATCCCTCACCTTTTTCAAGGCCGCCTCTGTGTCTGCCGTGTGCCTCTTTTTCAGGTCTGATATCACTTTTTCCATCTCCATCTTCAGACTGTTCAGTGCTGCCTCCTTGTCTCGAGATGCCTTCAGCTTCTCCTCGTCCCGCTGGAGGCTCAGGTCCAGCAGCTGACGGTTCCGCAGAGCGTTCGCCTGGATCAGCTCCTCCCTCAGCTTGAGGATTTGGTTCTCCAAACCAGAGATCACCTGAGAGAAAGAGCAAACAAAGTGACAAAACCCACTTGGTTTCCTCCAACAGGCTGTCACCTGGGGGAGGAGCAGACTCAGAGGATGCTCTGTCCCTTTTCCTGGCCCCTCTTCCTGCTCTTCCCTTTCTCTTCCTGCACACGGATAAATACAGCTCCCCCTGCCCACAGCACTGGCGATATGGACACATTTGGAGGAGAAATTGAGCTTGTGGCATATAACCACTACATATCCTACCCATGCCTTCTTTTTTTATCCTTAAGAAATGACCTGCAACCTTCTCATGAGCTATCAGGGCATCATCGATCATTTATCAATCACTGCCTGCCCCCGATGGGGGAACACAAAGGGGATGGAAGTGACAGGAACAAAGCTGCAGCACTCCTTGTTGAGTTTTATTTTTTTTTTTCTTCTAAGGTCAGGGTCAGGATTAAATGTGCAAGATGGTATTTCTTGTTTGGATTTAGATGTTTATTAGTTTTTATTTATATTACAGTCTCACAAGTTGTGACTTTTACAGTACTTTAACAAGTTAAAAGCAGAGACATATTTCTCTTTCCATAAGGCTTTTTAAGGATAAACTGTCTAATTAAGAATTTATTAAATTACTTTAAAATTATTTTATTTTAAATTCATTTTTATAGTTAAATAATTAAATTATTTTTATTTAAATTATTTTTATTTTTAGTCTAATAACTAACTACTTGTGCTCCGCAATGTGGACTTTTTTATCCAATTACACAATACTACTTGAACTTACGGAGAAGAAGGTGAAGAAGAAGGTAAAGAAGAAGGACTAGCTTCTGTCCTAAAATTTTTATCTTGCTTCACATACATTACTATATTCTAAAACCTTAAACTCTAAGTTTTCTACTATGTGATATTACACACTTCTATTCAACTACACACCCATAATCCCAGTTCTGTCATTCCATTTTGGAAGTCTTCCTATGGTTTCAGGTCAAATGCAGTGTTCTCTTGTGGGTCAGTATTTGTCAGTATAGAAAGTCTAAAATTCTCAGTAGCCAGGGTTCTATCAACTCCTAATTCCACAGAATGCACTCTGCTACTTTACCACAGGAGTGGATACACATCTATTACTTCAGATTACACTTACTAACTCTCACTAGTTACTTTTCTAACTCCATTTCCTCTGTGGGTTCTTCGCTGGGGTACAGGAGCATCACATCTGGGACATAAAGCACTGTCCCTACAGCTAAGTGTGATGGATGACACTCAAAGCACATCCATGTGTTCATTGATAAATGTAATTCTGAAAATGAGCACTTCCACTACAAAACTCACACAGAATTTCCCCCTTTCTCCTCCCTTTTTCAGAAGAAACTTCACAGTTGCCTGGGATTCTTTCACAGAGGATGTGATAATACTGAGAGCAGAAATGGATGTTCTACCAAGTAAGTGCAGGTGACTCAGCTCAAGCTTATTAAAGGTTTCACAGGAAAATCTGAGGAAAAGCAGTGTATATTTAAAGTTCCCATTGTCCTGGAATGCCAGTTTCTCTCCAACTACTATTTTTCTTCTTCAGACATTTTTAATACACTGTCTGTACTCAGCTACACCATTTATTTGCAGCCTCTGAGAACCACATTAGTACAAAACTCTGAAAAGGAAACATTTGTTTCTGACCAAAGCTGGGACATGAATGACTATCAGATCTATTGCTTTGTACATTAATCTCCCAAGACAGATTCCTATAAATACTGTGATCTGAGAGAGGAAAAAAAAAAAAAAGGCTTGAAAGTTTGCCTATTTTTTCAAGCTATTTGAACTATATGGTGTAATAAAAGACATCATCTCCCTTCAAACCTTCAGTTTGTCCTTCAGCTATCCCAGCTGTAACATGTATTAAATAATATCAACCATCTCAGAAACTTATTTTGCTTCCATGCTTTCTTAATTACTCACTGGCATTAGTCCCTACTATGTCAAAGGTAAGAGTGTGTGTATGGTGGAGAAGGAATGAGCACGTCATTTGTATACAGAACTCTACCACAGGCCACATATTTCAGCCCTATCAGCATTATCTCAAACATATGTTTCATATACTGTAATCTGTGCTAGATCCTTTCCTTCCTTTCCTGAGCTTTTCCTCTACACATGTTTAATTTCTTATTAAATCTGTATACAGACTAAAAACGTAAAGTAAGTTTCAGTGTATAATTATAATCCACAATGTACTTTTATAATTCTTTCAGAAAATGATTTCATCTCCAGATCACAAGAACATGACAGCCTGCCTGGCTTTTCCTTAACCAAAGCAGCACTAACTCAATGAAGAGCTGCAATTGCTGATGGGTGATACGGTCTGAGTTCCAAACTGACACACTGAGAATCTGGGGTTTTTAACAGCTGCCCCAGTGCAAGTCCTGCCTGAAATAGCCAAAATTATCTTTTAATCTGTGAGAGTTCTTTTTGAAAGCTCATTCCCCTACTCTCCTTTTTTCTTTTCTCCTTTCTATTTTAAAATAAAAAACTTCCCTTAATTATACCCCCAACACACACACATGTGAAACTAAGAAATTACATTGCTCAGAAGTTCCCTAAAAAGTTTGTTAAAATATTTAGCATAAGAAATCAGGGCTAGCTTTTTATAATACATGGAAAATTAATTCACAAATTACACTACAAGCCAAAATAAAGACTGGGTGATTTCCCGTTACACCTTTTAAGCCTTACTTCCTTCTTTATTCAATGGTTCTTATACAAAGTCATTAGAAAATGAAACACAATCCAGTGTTTTCTGTAAGGAGAAAGTAACAGCTCCCAGCCTCCAGAGCCAAAACTGGGGACAGCTGAGAGTGAGCTGAATGTTATAGGTAAAGCAACTGTAATTAATATGCAAAAGAGCATTAATGTTGGACCTAATAGATGGCAAAAGCAGATTTGGTTCTATTAGGGAAGAAGAAAGACTCTGAAGACGGGGTGATGGCAGCGAAACTAATATGATTAAAGGAGTCCCTTTGGAGCAACTTCTCTGCGAGCAAGATGATGTTAAGAGACATCTAATCTCTCCAAAGTGACTGGAAAAAGCTTATACTGGGGATCACAGACACAGTTCCTGTCAATTACTTTCAAATAAGTCCAGTTCTCACAGGCAGATTAGTTTTTCCCATAAACAAAGTCAGTGGCAGAAGCAGCTTACGCCCAACTCAGCGCCTGAGACAACTTTGTGTGACACGGATATGTCCCCACTGCTGCAGGAAATGAATCCCAAACTTTCCAGCACTAAGGCTCTGCTATTCCACATGCCAGGTTTAATAAACTAATATTAGACTTAAATGTAGACAAATTAAGGAATAAAAAAAAGAACCAAAAAACCCAAGATGACTTAATTCTCTGTTGCGAAAAATCCATGAAATACAAAACTTATGAGCAACTGTCTTTTCTTAATGATTCTGTGGGAAAATAAAAGCTGCAGTTACAAAATCTCACTTCTCAGGCTCGAGATCCAAAGGCAGGATGGTTTCTTTGTAACACTGAGTCTTGGTTTCTCAGTCTTGGTTTCTCAAATTCTCCTCTGGCTGCCCAAATCTGTTTGGGAACCAAATGGTTTGTATGGTCCAAACAACTGCTTGAGTCCAAGAGCTGCTGTTAGAAAAACTCACCTTAAACACCCCATCTAAACAAATTATTATTGTGCTAAACGAGGATTAAATATAAGAAATAAGGGCTGACAGTACGCAATAGAGCCAAAATGTTACTGCCACTTGCTGCCTTTTCTGGATCAAAGTGCTGCAGTCTCTATTTCAGTGGTGTGGGTATGAGCACATGCAATAAGAGAGATCTGTATCTATTTTAGAAAGGATGCAGAAGTTTGTAGCAATTCCCAGGATGGACATGCCACAGGAACATGCCCCAGACAAGGAAGCATTTTGTCAAATGACCATTAATCCACATACAGGACAACAAATAGAAAGACAACACCAGCTTACACAGCTTCCCAACGGAACAAAAATACATAAACTGTGCGACAGGGATTTCATAAAGGTTTATGTGACATATTTGTGTGTCCCTTAGATGAAGAAACTGCTGGCCAAGGTGGTGATTTCTATTTCTGTTTCAAAGAAATAACTTAAGAATTCTAACTAAGAATATCTGTGCTGAAATAGTGTCATAAAAAGGGTGGGTCATAAGCCCACAGCAATTTGCCTGCAGGGAAAAAATAGACTTGAAAGAAAAAGAAGAACGTTGGTCACTCACTTTGGCCTATTTAAAATGCCAATAAATGTACTGCGTGTTATTTGGAAGGAAAACATGTGCTCTTAATTTTAAAAAGTAAATTGCATAAGAAAATATAAAGTTGGCAAAAAGTTTAAATTAAAATCTGTTGCTGATGTCTGAAACTCTGTTCCACTTACAGGCAACAGGGATGAGAAATGGACCGAATGACTACGGCCTAATTAAAAACAATAATAACACAAATTCCCTTTATTTTCCAGGAGCTGCTGCTTCACCCCCATGAAGCATTTCCTTGGATCAGTTTCTGAGGAAGAGGCTGGAGCATGACAGCATCTCCACCCTGACGGGGATGAGCGCACGGAGCTCGCAGGCTGTCTCCCTCCTCCCCGTGCATTACACACCAAACCACATCCACCCAGCACCATGCTCAGCTCCAGTGGCCAGGGCGTTTGAAAGTCACAAAAACAAGGCAGAGGAGAGTTGAGATGAAATGCACTCCTAATTTATTCCCTGTGGTGCAGATGTAGAGGCGCTGAGGTGCTGCTGCAGCAGATTTACAGTAAGTGACTAAGATCTGCCAGCAGATGAAGCTGCAGTAACCTCACTGCCCTGCCTTGCTGGGAGCACTCGGGCTGCTGGAACAGAGCATCCCTGTTAAACGCCCCTGCCCTTCTCAAGGGGCTCCTGACAGCTCTTCAAACTGAGTTTCAGAAGTTTTCTGCGCTGGGTTAACTTGGCTCCAGTCAGAGATGACTGCACAGGGCTCACTTTGCTGTTTAATTTTGCTGGCATGCAACGTTTTAAAAAACCTACAACAAACCCCTGAACCACTGAGCAGTAGCATGGACTAGGCTGGATGATCCCAAAGATCCTCTCTAGGATAACAACCTCAAATATCAGCCTGTAAGTCACAGCCCTATCTGACCACAGATAAGCAGCTTCTGCCTCTGCGTGCCAAGACCTTCTCAGCATTTCCTCCTTAGGAAGGAACAGTGAAATGAGCAGTGTGTGCTGGGGAACATCAGCTGGGCCCTTCTGAAAGGGACATTTGTCTCTGTGCCTTGCTACGCTGCCGTGGTGTGACAGCGATGGATGAGGCATCCATAACATTTGTTATTGGGCACTGGATTATTTTTGAAAGGAGATCAGTCCAGGCAAGGGAAAAGCAGTCTGCAATAAAAACGAATCTCACTCTGAAAATAAGGAACAAAGTAGGAACACCCAGTGATTCAGTGGTGACAACGACTCCCTTTTTACCCATGAGCAGGGCAGTGTCCCAGAAGAGGGGCATGAAATGTCCTGTCCCAGCCATGCAGTGACTGGTGGCACAGTTACTGTAAAACATTTCCTGTAAAGGGGATTATCTGTACAAAGTGGGAATCTGAACGACTTCAGCTTTCTTGTGAGCAAACAATGCTTTATCAAATGCTGGGGAACATCATACAAGTTTCTCTACCATCACAAAACAACCAATGCATTTAACATAAAAGAAATCTGAAAAATAAACAAATATTTGCAGCTCTAAGCTTAGAAAAAAGTGTAGCTGTAAAAACTTCAAATGTGTATCATTTTGATTTTGTGTTTAGAACAAAATTGGTTTATATTAATGAGTTTTTCTACTGCAGCCTCTGCGAGGGACAACAATCCTTCTCTTAACTGATCTTGTTCTGGTTTGCAGGAACTATTCTCATGATTTTTACCCTCTGGACACTGCCAAGAAAGGGCCAGGCACAGTCCTAATCTTTCTGATCTTTCTGTCCACAAATCATCCTACTGAGTCTGACTCACTGGTCCCACTATACCTGCTTTTCTCCATGTCAAAGGAATTCCAACTGGCCAGTCCAGCCAGCTGGAGCTATTTGTGGCTCCTTTGTATTGTATGAACTCAATCATGTCCATTTAAACAACTATATTAAAAATTATTTCTATACCATGGCAATTTCAATTAAAACATGGAAAGAATTTATTAGCCTTTTTCTCTCGTGACTCCTAAAATCAGCAATTTGTCAATATTATGAATACTTTAAAATATGAGATTTCATTTGCAAAGAAAACCAGTGGCACATTATCACATGGGTAATGATGTGGCAGAGCACAAATTAGCAGGGATAAGTAATAAACAGCTATTTAGCTTTCATAGCACAATCTATTACACTGTCAAGTTTAAATGCCTTTTGGGTAAGAACACACAGACCCATAAATGTGGCATTTAAGGGAGCAGATAAAAGAAATGGTGTGAAATGAAGTGAAAATGAACAACAGTTCAGAGACCAGCAGGTTGGGCTGAGTTCCTAAGAGCATTGATCATTCCAAGAGCATGGGGCTGTGCAAGCCCTTCCAGGGGAAATGATGGAAATTAGCACCCCCACCATTATAAATAGTCCTGGACAGTGGTCTAAGACTTCCTGGAAACACTCAAATATCAGCTTCAATACTCAGTGATGCATTTTATTGTATGCTTATATAGTATTTTGTGCACACTGAAGGGTTCTTGTTCTTGAGGGGAAAAAATTCTCTCCAGAATGTTGGTTCTATTGCAGAACTTCTTAAAAAGGAGCCATCTGCATCCTATTTATATATTTCTCTGTATATATCCTCTATGTGACTACACTGCAGTGATGTGGTGAAGTTATTAATACATTCATAAGTGAAATGTCCTCAGTTTATGTATCAGGTTGGATATTATCAAGTTTGGGTCTTGGAGGAGAACAGACACAAACCAAAGCTGCACTCACTGATCTGCACCTGCACAGCACAAGAGAAGGGGAAGCTACTCAGGCTCTGATGGATGAATATCCAGTGGAAAAAACCTCAGTAAGAGCAGTGCAGGTGACACTAAGGGTGAAATGTGCAGTTCAGCAGGGTCAGATCTCAATCCCCACATTCAGGATTTATGCAAAGGTTCTATCAACTCCATCCCCACAAAACCTCAACTCCTCTCACCTTTGCACATGCACTTCTGACACCTCTCTTGAAAATACCCCCTGGGATTTGTAAAGGGAGGTGCTGAGCTGCTAATTACATATTCATTTCATTAATTTTAACAGCATTAAGCTGCTTTTAAAGGTCAAACCTCCTTGGTAAGATTCGTGGGCTACTCCAGCACTGTGCATTGTCTGAAAAATGCCTCTAACATTTATGAATCTGATAAAAGTTTATTCCTACTAACCCTGCTTATCTTGTATCTACCAGGGTCTCACTTTGGTGTGGGGACTGGTATAACACCACCCTACCTGTACAGTGCTGCTGGAGGGAAACACCACCCACCTCTGGCATCCAAACCATGGCCAACATCCCCCTCACCACAATTCCTGCACTGAACATCATCCCAAGGAAGGGCCAGCACCCTTCAAGAAGAGATTTTGCTTTTGTCTAACCCTGCTTAGAATTTCCTGAAACACAGTGGAAGTGTTGACTGACTAAGAGCAGCAGTTACCTTCTGCTCAGCTCCACTTCCAACAAAATTAAGGAAAAACTAATCTGCCTGTGCCGTTCCTATAAATAAACACACTCAGGCAACAATTAACAGGTAATTTAACCCCCAAACTGTTCACTGACACGGCCAGGTATTTATGAAGGCTGAAAAGAAACAAACAACACACAGGTATCAAAAAGCCAGCAGGGAAAAGTCACACTCAAAATATCAGCCTCACTCTGGTTTCTACATCTTAGAAAGGGGCAGCACATTTTTGAGGTCTGCTGTGACATGGCATTAAGTAAAACACAAATTTTGATGATTTTTTTTCCCAAAAGAAGTGCACTGAAGTAGATCTGGACTTTTACAGAAGCCAGTCAGCTGCCTAAATCCCAGTTAATGTAAATGGCACTTAAGCTACAAACTGGGCTTAAAAACGAGAGAGGGGGGAAGAAAGAAAATCAGACATCCATTTGAACATCTCCACAAAGAGCTTAAAATTAACGGAGCTTATTTCCATTTCTTAATTTACATAAGTACATTTGATTCCAATTTAGTTAACAGCAGCTGGAAAGCAGAACTTCATCTAGGTTGGTTATTGTCACTGCCTTCCCAACAAAATGAGTTTTAGTTGAAGGGGAGAACCTTGAGCTTACACGTGTAACAAAACAATGCAGAGAACTGGTGAGCCAAAGGATTACTCACCGAGCTGAAAGTGAGATAAATGTAAATACATTTTCCATTTCACTGTTCTAAGACCTGTAACAGACTTGGCCCTCTTGCCTTGGAGACTGATCCAGAGCAGTTCCTCCTTCCCTGATTTACTGAATTTGCTTTGAAACAGACTAGTGAGACAAAAATTAAAAATTCCACCTTCTTTCTCCTCTGCTTTTATCTGATGAAAGGAATGTTTACCTTTGTATTCTTCCTTGTACAAACAAAATGATTCTAATAAAACTGCTAAGGGACCTGCCAGGAAAGGACTCATTTCCTTCTGTCTTTCTACCCAGAATTATAATGGAGACACTCAAATGGGCACATAACAACCTACATAACTGCATTAATGGAACTTAAATATGATGGAGATAAGAAAATAAATCACCCATAAATACCTATTTAATGCAGTGATCCCCTAAAATAACTTGTGAGAGCAAACCATAGATAAAATGAAAAGTGGCTAAAAAAAGAAATGAAAATCTACATGTAAAACCAGGTTTTCTGCATTCTACAAATCACAACAATCCATCCCTAAATGATGATTGATGAAAATGACACCAAACATCTTCCCTGTTTTCCTTTATGAAAAACTCTAAAGCTTTAATTTCTGCATTTCAGGATGTGAAAGGCAAATACTCCTCTCAGATGGATGTTACAGATATGTTCAGTTCTGAAATAACATCAGAGTAAAGCCTGTTCTGAAAGTGAAGAAAAGCTACTGATATTTAAGGAAGGATAGGAATTTCCTGCAAGGGAATCCAGAAATGGAGCCTAAAGATCTCTGCAGTGGACTGGGAAGAATCACCTGTCAATCCCACACCATTTTGTGTCCAGCATCCCCTAAGTCAAAGCTTTTAAAAAACATTTGCATTTAAATTTTCCACACATTAAATTTAAAAGCATTAACACTTCCGGAATAATGTGTAATTCCAATTTAAATGCAGACACGATGTATTGCAGATTTAAGGATTACTACAGACATTCATCTCTATGAGGCAGCAAAATTAAATGTATTGTAATTCCCAATTTGTCTCCAGAAGAGGAACATGCTGAATTGTCTATCAGAATGTCTTTGCCTGTCAACTATAGAAAATATTTGACTGTAAATAAAAGAATCAAAACAACCCCATTACAAAAAAAAACATCTAGAAAAGCATCACATACTTTTATTTTGGATGCATTTGTTGCTCAAAACACACAACTTTTGAATATTCCCAAGTTTTACCTCACACATCCCGTAAGGGTTTTACGATGACTTTAACAGAAATAGCATAAGACACAAAACCTGCCAGGACAAACCAAAGACAAGATGCAGATAAAAAGCCTCAATAATCAACTGTCCATGCATCAAATATCTGCCATCTTTAATTTCTGAAGTTCATACTTGTAGAAAAGCCCACTTTGGACGGCAGCTCCCATTCAGGCCTCTGCCAGGAGCATCTCCACAGGTACCTGAGGAACGCCCCCAGCTCACACCTCTGTCCAAGCCCTGCCCTCACTCTTACTGAGGTGAACAAGAGAAAGTTTTCAAAACTCCAGTATAATCACAGGAAGCCAACTAAGGAACCCAATGCTGTCATTCTCTGGGCCAACAACAGAGGATTTCAAAGCACCACCTGCCCGGTTCTGCTCTGTTAAGGATGCCAAGCAGCAGGAACCTCTCTCATTTCTGATGTCACACTGCTACAGCAAAGGTGACAGTCTTTAACCAAACATGAAGTCCTTGTTCTCAGCCTCATGACTGGCATTATGCGTGGGCAGGAATCCTGAAATGCAACAGCTCCAGAAATAAAACTTGTATCACTCACAGGCTTAGATTTGAAAGAAATAATCAGCTTCTGACTGTATGGATCCCTCATTTCTGCACGGCAGCAACAACAGCTGCAGCATTCCCGTTAGTCAGTTGTGGTAAATTCTCATCCTCACGTTAGCTGCTTACACAAATCAGATGAACAATTACACACACAGGTCCAGCTTTTGGTTTTCTCCTTTTCAAATCAACTTCTCATGGGAAGAAGCACATTGTGGTAGTCTACGTCTGGAGACAATCCTGATATAGGACACACAAATGTGTGATCTCCACCTCAGGAGGAAAATCCTAGAGAAGGTGGTCTTTAAGCAACTCAGGCGTTAGGCTGGCATTGAGGGCATCAGGTGATGGTCCTGCTGCCACACACACCCAGCTGATGCTGGTTCAAGTCTCCCTCTCTGCATCTTCACCCTCGAGTGCTGGTTGCACAATTCCCACCACCTCCACAGTGGCTCTCCTGAGTCCAGAGACCTTTTGGAAACCTCCTGCTCCATAGCTACCAGCTCAGAAAGGTGACATCAGTCCCAGGATGATCTGTTCAAAATAAATGAAAACTGTGCCTAACATTTATTCTCTTGAAATTGAGAGGGTTTTTGGCTCAATAACTTCCTCTGGCACCTTTCTGTTGATCTCTGTCCTTTTCATCCTTCTCAGTTTGTCCTTGAATTCAGTTGATGCCACTTCATTTTCTGAATGACAAATAGGCCACTGCATCCTGGGGCAAGAATTTCTTTGGATTTATTTATGCAACTGTTTTGGATCTACTGTACTCTGAATAAATATTAATACACAGTTTAAATATAAAAATCTAAATACATACTAAACATGTAGACTGTGAAATAGCAGTCAAATGAAATAACCCATTTATAAAGGCCCATGTTTATATTTACTACTGTCTCAAAAACAAAAACAAAAAACCAAAACAAAACAAAAAAAACAAACCCAAACCAAAAAAAAAAAACCAAAACAAAACACTGCCTGAAAATTGCACTAAGAAGTCAGGAAAAATGTCCTACTCCTAAACTGAATATTCTGGCAGGGAGCAACAGCTGTGGGAAGGGTTTGAAGGAGAAACCGTTGACTCTCCTTTCTGTACATCAGCCTTCTAAGGGGACAGAATTTGCAGACTTTTGAAACCTGCTGCTTTCCTTCTCTGGAAAGCATCACTGCTGTGAAGGGCACAATCTTACTCTGTGAAAATAAATGATTTTGTAGCACATTTTTACTAAGACAAAGATCAGGGAACTAGTAGAGAGATTGTTTCTTGGATACCTTGAGGTGGCAGTTTTGACAAATGGCTTCTGATGCACTTGTGAGACAGAGATTTTGGCTTTCCCCACACACAGGCCTAATTACCACATTAATGAAGGCTATGGCTATAAAGGAATAGCAGGGCTGTCTCTGCTAAACCTCCTTGAAACTCAGGCACAGAAAAACAAACATTGCCTTCCATATAAATGGCTGCTTTAGGAGCCATTAGTGATAAATCCTGCATATTCCCTCGTAGCCTCTGATGCCAGAGACGCCAAAGAAACCTTATCACAAGGGTTTGTTTGCACAGCTTCAGCACTGAGAGTAATCCACTAAGTATCCCACCCAATACTCAGGTAGAGCAGGTACGAATTAATTGGTACCTTTCCCACCCACCCCCCCAGAATTTCTGATGCTGAAACTGTTTTTCCCTTCATTGAACCAGCTCGGCCTAGACTGCCTTGTCCCGCAGTGACATGTATATTGAATACAAATCAGACAGCAGAGCTTTAAATCTGTGTTGCAGCTCTCATTTCCAATTCGAGAACTGTACTATAATCATAAGCTTCTGCTGGATGAAAGGAAATCAGCTCTCTGAATATTAGCTAATGCCACATTTGCAAGTCCTGAAGAGATCTGTGCTGTTTAAAAAAAAAAAAAAAATAGATCATTTCTCGTGAACCTATATATATGAATCGCTTTGTACTGCTCGACTGATAGAAGCGATGCCTGTGCTGGGATTAAACCCTTTTCATCATAAAACCTCATCTGGTTCGGAGTCCAAGTCCATCAAACCTTTTCCCTTTAAAGTCCCGCCTTTGATTCTACATCAATTTATTCAAACCGCAGCTGGGTGGCTGAAAACGAAAGGACAGCATCATTTAAACCAACCATGTTCCTAACTTGAAAGAAGGACTATAATTAAAAAAATGGGCATAAAAGAATGGAAATGGGATAATATTTTTTAATGGTAGTTCAAAGGCCGACAGATGTCAGAGCCTTTGAAGATGTCAGTACACTGAGCAAGGAGTTGCCATTAAATAGTTTGCCTGAGAGGTGAAGCAGCTTTTTAATGACTGAAAAAGCCCTTGCAGACACATCCTTGTGTTTTTAATTTGTCAGAGTTTCTGCAGTATTTTCTGATTAATGACACATGATTATAACTGCATAGCACACATATTTTTATACTTTGTTAAATGAACACTTTATTCCACATTCCTTCAGTGCCAGATAAAAACAGGAAAGCTTTACTACAGACTCTGAAACTATTCAGATTGCTCAAATATTTATGGTAATTTGAGGGGATTGGCCAGATCCAGAGCTTCGATGTGTTGCTACCTTTTGTTCTTTAATGGAGCTATTACTGCTGCCACCACAATGTGCATGCATTAAGTGAGCATGTGACCCAGTAATGCATTGTGCCCTTCTTGTGCCCTAAACAATCAGAGCTTTCATAATTCACTGATGAACAAAGTCATCAAATCAAAATAACATTTAGAAAAATCCTAGGGTTGATCCTGAACAATACAAACAATGGCTGCCAATGTATTGTAAGTGGAAAATAACTTTTCCAAGGGAAAAAGCATATTGCTAGGAAACATCATGTTCAGAAGAAAAACACCAATATTTAGAAATGCAGATAAAATCCCCATCTTGGGCTGAGAAGATGCTCCTGCAACATCCTTCCTCTATCTCTTAACATATGCAAATTTTTTCTATTTTCTCCACAAATGGAAAATGTAGTAGCCTGAAACACGGGCACAATTTCTTTTGCTGGCAGGAAAATGCTCTCCCATCACTACAATAGCCTTTTGTGGATGCCTGCCAAGCTGAGCAGGTACAGCCCAGGGACAGCCCAGCCCTGGGCAGGGACAGGAAAAGCCAGCACTGTGAGCCCTACCTTGTACCACACCTCAGAGCATCACCCACATGAGAACACAGTCATTACAAGGGAATTTGATTAATGTGCTGCTCCTTCTGCTCTTCCAGCCTACATTCAGCTTGTAATTGGATCATAAATGAAATGTGAGGGACTCAGCTGAAAGCGTGCAGAGATTGGAGGTGCTGTAGCAGAGCTTTGTGAAATGAGCTGCTGTTCTGCCCTGATTATTGACAGCCCTGATTATTGACAGGATTTCATGAGTAGGAATATTTGGCTTGTTGCAATCCATATCCATCAGGAATGTCTGTGTATCACCCCCCTCAGGAGCCTCCTGGAGGGGAGGGAGGTGGCTCTGGACACTCACTGCTCCGTGGTTCTGTAGCGGGAGGTGAAGGAAGCCATGAGCCAGGGCTGCTCTGCCATGTGTCCCAAACAATGCACAGTTATCCTGCTGCAAAAGCAAGCACTGTAAAGTTTGAAAAGGAAAAGAACATGGCTGCAGAGAGAAAAAACATAATTCTGAAATGGAATTCCCCCACATGTATTTATTGAATGGAAATAGAGCTCTGCTTGGAAGAAACATGGCAGAGTTAGGATTCCACTTTATAGAGAACATGGAGAATTGGACAACTCTCAGTACAGACAATTAAATTCCCATTCCCAGCTAACCTGCAGCCTTCCTCCTTGAGTCATTCCACAGTTCCCTTCAAAGACAGTTTCATTTAAAAAGCAAAACAAACCCTACCACACATCATTAGACCACTTGGCTTTATCATGAATCTCATGTAGATTTGAAAACTCAGTCTGAATTAATGCTACATTGCACACTTTTGCCACTTTTCCTAGAAAACAAACGACACGTGGGAGCAGGCAGGAAGCTGCTCAGCAGGATGGGGTGGAGCAGCCCCTGGGAACACCCATCAACCAGAGCAGAGCTCATTCCCTCTTCCATCCCCATCTCAGGAGTTGGGCAGGTCCTGGATACCCGGGGTGCTCAGCAGGGGTGTTGGGACAGGGACAATCTCTGGATGGAAGAAAGGAAAAGGAGCAAGATCTACACATCCAAAAGGCCCTTGATGTCATTGCTGTTCAAAATGAAATCTGTTCAAAATTCAGTTATTATGTTTGCCCTGTGGTAAAAATAGCAGAATAAAATGTTGAATTTCAAGTAGTTATGGCTGAGCTGAAATAAACCTTCAGAGAACAAAGAACAGACACTTCTCTAAGCTGTGGGACTTTCTACAGAATTCCAAATTAATTACACAAACTAAAGGAACGTTACTTACAAAAGATGCATCAGAATTCTGAATAAACATCATAAAGTTCTTCTAAAATGGGAAATATCAGTCATCCTGAAAATAATGTTTTGCTACAAGTCCCATATAAGCAGACAAAGCTGAGCCATTCAGACTCTATCCATTAGAGGGCAATAATACATATACACACACTCAGACACACATATATACACAAACACACTCCCTCACTTATCCCAAATTGATTTTAGCAGGAAAAAAATAATATTTTCTGTCTAACATTACCAATGGTATATTGACAGCTTGGGTCCTATTCCCTCCACTCCCCAACAACAGCGTCCAACAGATATAAGGAACAATAACAAATTATTCTTTAAATTTGCTTTCCCATGAGGAAATCCATGCAATACACAGCTTCAGAAAGCTTCCAGTCAGTTATTATCAAACTTGAGTATGCTGAACAACCAGCATGTCTGTAAACATGGCAATCATTGCAGGGGTTCCCAAACTTTGAACAGACAAAAATGTTCTTCATGTGCTCATCTCCCACCTCAGTCAAACACTTCTGCTTTTCCTTCCAGTGACACAAGAACCTCTGACAGCAGCAGCCACTGCAGACATGGCAAGGGGCCAGCACTCTTCAGCTGTCTCTTAGAGCCACAGACAAATCATACAAGGGCATTTTTTGGTGTTATTAGAGGCACTCAAAGGAGGCAGCTCGTGTGCTGTGTCTTCTGCTTCCCTGCTCCAACCTACAGAGAAACCAACTGATAAACCCTATTTATCTCAGGTCCCCAACCTTCTGCTGCCCCCACTTGCAGCATCCCACAAGCACAATTATGGTATCAGCTCTCAGGGACAGGAACTGTCTGTTGTTCCATGTTTTCACTAACACAACATAGACTCAGACCCCCGAGAGGATTCCAGCAATACAAATAATTACCAGCAGCCCCTAAACTACTGCTTGTCAACATCTCATTAGTTACAGGACTGCTGGAGTTCACAGGGACACACAGGCAGCTGGATCAGTCACTTAATGACCAGTAATTCCTGTGAGCATCCACACTCCATTGATTTGTGTTTGGGGTGGCATTTTTCCTTTTGTTTGTTTGTGGGCTTTTTGCTTGTTTCTGTTTTGTTTGGGTTTTTAAAAAACATATTACCCTGCAATTACCAATCCCTACTCCCTTAAAAAAAGCACTTCAGGTAACAATGTCATCTACCAGCTTATTGTTTTCATCAGCTGCTGAATAAATATTAATTTTATACTAAACTACAGGTTTAATTGAAGATCTGAATTTCATAAGGTCCAAGATGAAGATGCAGAGTAACACACTGCTCCTGCTGCTACCCCAGCCAGGACACAGGTGCCCTCCAACCCAGAAATCCCTAAGGACACCAAATACAGCAGGAGAACATGCAGCTTCCTTCAAATGTACAGTGTGCTCTGTGTTTGCAGCAGCTGTCTTTCCAAAAATCACTTTCTCCTCTGTTTCTCTTTTCTAAATTCATTTTACAGATGCCAATACAGCAGAAAGCACAGTCTACAACAGAACTTAAGCTGTCAGAGGCAACTTTAGAAGAATTTTATCACCTGTGTGGAAGATGGAGTTTACTTTTCATGGGATTTTCAGATCTGTTTCAAGTGAAAACACTGTGTCAGAGGGTTTTGTCCCTTTTTTTAACCTTTTTTTTCCCTTTAAACTACCTTAGTGATGATTTTACGAACTCTGAAGAACAACTCTAAAACCCGAAAATGGAATATTCATGATCAGGCTGATATGTGAGGGGTCAAAAGTAAAGTTTTCTTATTTGTGTTATTTTAGCAGGACTTTCACACACATGAATACAAATGACGCTGAGATATGTAATTGCAGTTTGAAATATATTGTTTTCTCCATGAAACAGAAATCTACAGCATCCCTGACATGGATTCCTGTCATTTTGTCATGATAAACACTCAGGTATTAAGTACCTTCCACATCATGCACCCAGGCATGATTCCAATTAGTGCTGAATAGAAGACAAAATGTCACCGTAATAAGCTTCAATTTGCAGAGTCTTTGAACACTCGATGATATCATCACTTTGCCAATCACTTCTTGTACTTTGGCTGCTTTTTTTCCATCTCACCCTCCCTGTCAAAAGGCAGTCTTTCAAATCCACAGAAAGGGAAGACGTGAACAACGTCAGTCATTGGTCTGACTGAGCTGAAAGATCCAAAAATGACTCCCCAGTACATCAACAGAGAGCTATGATGTGCACAATATTCCCTCAAAGCTAATTTGCTGCCAACATGTAGAGTAATTGGGGGAAAAAAGTCTACTTTCAAGTCATACTGTGAAAAATATTTTCTTGCATGAAATCACCACTAAAGACCTTAAATCACTGTCACAGTCTGTGCCACTCATTCAAATGAAGAAACAGTTTTTGTTCAGGTAAGGTGACAATCATTTCTTCAAAGGTGACTGGCTGAGGAACAGCTCTGCTGTCTGACTCCATACTGAAAATAATCACTGTACTTTAAAAGAATGGATTTTATTTCTAATTTGTTTCTTAGGAAAAAAAAAAAAAGAAAAATGTTTTTGAAAGGAAAAAAAAATTGCAGAGAAGGTATGCACAGTTCTGTGAGCTCAAATATCTGAGGCCAGCACAAGCCCACAGCCCTCAGCTGAGGACTCACGATGTTTTCTCTGTCTGGAATATCCCCAAAAGCAGAACCTAAAATCCCTGCTCTTATCTGGGTGTGAGGGAAAACAGAAACACCAAATGGCAGCAGAAAAGACAAGAGATAATGAATCAGGATGGAAGTGTGGAGCGATACCAAGGCCATGCTGGTTGTTCAGTGGGCTCTGCAGGGCTGTGCCAGGGCAGCTGCTCCTGCCTGAGAGCCCGCAGTTCAGAGCTGGGGATGGGAAATGGGATCTCCTGAGCTGGGCCCCTACAGGGAGTGGTCCCCGAGCACACAGCCAGTGCCCCACGGGCTGCACCACCCAGGTCCAACAGACTCCCGGCACTGCGCTGTGCTGCCCCATCTCCCTGGCTCGCACATCCCACAGAAGCCAGTCAGGAGCCCTTTGCTGGCATCTCCTCGTCACCCCCAGCTCAGAACTGGCAGGGGACAAACCCCAGCCCACGCTGTGTGGGGTGTGGTGTGCCCGGAGTCCATGGGCAAGGGGCTGGAGCAGCTCGGAAGGGCCGCAGCTGGGAGCACACACCGGGCATGGCACTGGGCTGGGAGCAGGGCTGAAAGAGTGCACAGCATTTGGCTGCCCCTCCATGGGATGGGACAGCAAATTCCATACTTCTGAGGCAGCAAAGACTTGGAGGAGCTGCTACAGATGCTGGGGTTCGACCAGTGGGGAAACAGCTGCAGAGATTTTACTGGTGAAACACTCAAGCCTGTGTCTGTGCCAGCATCATCATCCCAGCCCTGCAGAGAACCCACCCTGGGGGCCTGGGGCTCGTCCCCCTCGCAGCTCCTGTCTGTGAAACACAGCAGAACCAGAGGAGGCTCCCATTTTTCTTCCAGGCTAAAGCAGCGTGTGGAGGAACAGGCAGAGCAGCGGTGGGGCACGCAGGGCAGTGCAATTTGCCATAAGCATCTCAGCTGCAATTTGTTACTGGTTTTCCACTTGAAGGTTCCTTTATAATACTTTAATGTGGGAGCGTGCAGAGCTGTATGGATGGGCTCATATTTCTCAGCTGACATATCTTCAGCCAAAGTATGTCAGCTACAGGAGAAGGCAAGGCTTTGCACTGGCTCTGAGATTTCTTCTTCCCCCATCAGAAACCACATAAAAGAAAAACACAAATAAATCAGCTCTCCAAAATCACTATTTATTACCTCATCATGAAACCATCTACTGGACCCTGCAGTGGTATTGAGTAATATCATTACTTAAACCATAAAGAGGTTGTATTTATTACTCAAAATTGGGAAAATTAGCATCCATATGGATCTTATTGTTTTACGAGCAGTATTGCTGCCAAAACAAGTGGTGTTAACATTCCAAACTACAGATTGTCACCATTTCTCGCCCAGTGTCTCGTTCTTTCACTTGGTATTTAAAATACCTTTGAATTGAGGAGCTGAGCGGATCATAGAACCTCTCCTATCAAGATATATATCATTTAACAGCCAGACTACTGTTCAAAACTTGATTTATGGTGGCAGTGAGTGAATGGAATTAACATCTGATGACCTAAGGAAGAGAGACTAAATTGATTTTGGATAATCTTTCTTTAGAGAAGGGATGAGAGAAAAAGCACACTCTAAGAAATTTAACTACTTAATTTGCAATACATAGCACCTTAGTAGGCAATCACAGACAGGACACCCTAACCTCCATCCCTAGAAAAATGATGGTGTAAAACTCCATGAAATTAATTTCCAGGCACAGGAAGCATAAAAGGGTCACTGGGAACAGCAAGCTGGATAAACCAGGGCAAGGCAGGCTTGAATAAAGTGATTGTCTTCTGCAGGGAAAGGGAGAAGTGTCAGTGTCATTTGTCTTCAGCAAGGTTTTGATACAGACTTTACAGGGTCTGTACAGTCAAACTGAAGGGACACAGACTGGAGGGATGAGCAGAGTGTGAGCAGAGGCCTCTCTCCAGAGTGAGCAGAGAACTCACAGGAGGACAGGAGGAGTCAAGAGTCAGCCAACAAGTGGCACTTCTCAAAGTTCAGAATGGGCTGATACGGCAGAACACGTGCCGCAAAGCCCTGCATGATGGACACAGTGACTGTGCCATACTGCAGATGGCATTTCCTGGGTAAGCAGTCAGTGTGGAGAGCAGGGTGCATCCACAGGGACCTCAAACACTGCAAGCTGAGGAATGGACCACCAGGGCCTGCAGGAAGTTCACCAAGCCAGGTTTATTCAGCCCGCAGAACTGAACACCAAAGAGAAATCAAATTGCTGTCTTCAACTGAGCGTAAGGGATTGTGGAGAAGACAGAGGCAGACTCTTCTTGAAGGAAGGGCAAGAACCTAGAGATCCAAATTTTAACAACAGATGTTCCAGCTGCATATCCAGGAAAAGGGAATTCACACTGGATTGGTAAAGCACTGGAGCATTTGGCTCAAGAAGGCTGTGAAATCTCCACCACTGCAGGTTCTTCAAAACTCAGCTGGACTTGGCTCTGAGCAACATGATGTGGTTTTGAAGTCAGACCTGCTTTGAGCAGGAGGTTGGGCACGGTGACCTCCAGAGGTCCTTCCAACCCAAACTATTCTATGATGCTGTGAAAAAACTCCAGAATGAATGCTGGTCTCCCATTAGAGGATGTCCCTTCAGTACTCAGGGGAACGTTTGAAGTGGATGGCACTGCTGTTTTCCAAATTGCTGCACTTGTTCTATGAACTAGAAGTCAACTCCTTCTATTCAACAACTCTCTGAAACACATTACGAGGTAACAGAAAAAGCAATTTTCAAAAGAACTAAAAGCCATTCATAAAGTTGTGAGCAAGCATTCCCTCCTCTGTGCAGCAGACATTTACTGAATTCATTTATTTGTAATATTTGGAACAATCCAATATCACAGAAACTACACTTTGAAGACTTGGACACAATTGGAAGTAATATCAATAAGCAAATTCAGAGCCTGGCTTTGCTCTACACTGATCTTCACATAGAAAGCACAAGCTCCTTCAACCAAATCAAGAGATTCATCAAATCAAAATAAAGAGATTTTATTGTAAATCGATCATTTCTGCAGACTAACACATTATTTTTACCTCTGCTTAGAAATTACATTACACCACCCCACATGCTGCAGTTACTACCTGTTTGTGCATGCACCTGTTTGTAATTGATTATTTCTGACTTCACGATTCCTTAGGGTACCTTTAATGTGAAAAATGTTTCACACCACGCACAGCTTATTGTCTGTTAGTGTAAATCATTCCTTGCAGCCATCACACACAAACCCTGCCTGCAAAGCCACACCTAGTGGATGTGTTAAAACCTGGCATAAACATCCTTTACATCTCACTGATGAGCAAAACTGATCTCACTTCTATTCAGAGAAATTAATCTATGTTTATTAACATCTATGCAGGAAATAATCACTTCTTCCTAATCAAGGAGTGCTTCTATAAAATAAAATTACTGCCATACGATCTACACCCTGCCCCTAGACGAGTGAAATGATACACTCCACCTTCAGCTGCCAATATTTAAAATGAAAAAAAAAAATAAAAACACTGATTGCAATGTTATAATAATTACCAGATATATTCAATTTCATATTATAGAAACAGAAAGTCCATTTTGCTGAAAAGAACTCCATCTCAGATTCAGAGTTCGTATTATGTGATGAGCTAGTTTCTATGGCAACTGCTTTTTCTTTTACATACACTGTAGACAGCACAAAATGTCTGTTGTCTCCTAAGTTAACTTAACATTTTTAATCAGCAGATGACAATTTGTGCACTATTATGTATACCTTCCAAAAATGTCTTTAAGTATTTCAAGTGCTGGGCTGACTGAAGTATAAAAGGAGAGAGTGAAGTCACACCTCCCGCCCCAAATTCCTCACAATCCAAATTCAGTTCTAAAGAGAAGAGTGAGAGTCAAGGAAAAATGCTGGAGACATCAGAGATGATCATCCACCATCGCACAAGGACACTCTGAAGGGTGCATGAAGTGAGCAAGTGGCAGATGTTCAGAGCTGGACCAACAGGTGTTTGAAAGGTGTCCCAACCCGAGGCAGCGGCTCAGCCAGAGTGGGACAGGAACACAAACATGCCAAGGTGGCCTCACCTGAGCAGGGACAGGGATGTGCTCAGGAGACCCAGACCCTGATGGAGAGAACACTGAGCCTGCACTGTCTGCTCCAGATCAGAGCAAAGGCTCATTTTTAACTCTTATCTCAAGGATTATGCCAATGCTGCAGCCCAAACTCTTCCCACAACTCCCCTGCATTTACTCAAGTGAAAACCAGCTCTGCGGGTTTGCAGTATTTTAGTATTTCCACAAGGAACTGTTGCATTTGACCATTTCACAGCAATTCTCTGAGTGAAAGCCCAGTGTAAACATCTCCATGGAACCCAGCACCAGATCCCTGATTTCAGCAGATATTCTCCATCAATGGGATCCATGGCAGCCCCGAGTCAGCAGACTGTGAATAACAACCAAGGAAAACCACACAAGTGCTGCAACAAATATTTGGTACTTTACATCAACAGTCATGTTCATTATCCTGGGCTGACTGGTGGTAAATTAAACATGCTGCAATATAGCCAAAAGCCTTTGTTTGGGAAAGGCTAAAAGGGAACGGCTGTCTGTCTACAGGAGTCTGACTGGCAGCCCAAGAGCCCTTCTCCAAGTAAAATACAACAAACAAATATTTAGATTGCAACTCCAGGATTCAGATTGGCTGCAGAGAAAGCCTGCGTTGCAAGCAGTGCATTTCTTCTCATGCCAAAGACATCTTCTGCTAAAAAAAGGAAAGGAAGTAAAAGGGAAAAAAAAGAGTAATATAATTTATTTACTCCAAATTGTAAACAGAAGTGACTTCAGTAGCACTGTCAGCATCTGAATGTTTCCCAGGCTACCTCTATCTGCACCCCCCAGATCCCCTCAAGCAAATTGCTTCCACTGATACTGGGAGAATAACCATGTGGGAACTGGTGTCTGGAGATATTCAAACAATTACATGAAGCAGAAGAGTTGATCAGTGATTTAACTGTAGGTAACAATAGGTTCTTTCAAATCAAAGTTGAAGAGAGTCTCCTATTCTGAAAAAAAATGCTCCCCAAATCCTTCTTATTAATATAGTATAGTACTGCAAAGTTACTGTAGCAGCAGTATTTGCACACAGGCAGAAACTGGGCATGAGTTGGGTATTTAGCTATCACTAAACAAGTAGGTAATGTCTCTACTGGTTTTTTTTCTGTATTTTCTCTTGTCAATAGTTGACAGAGCTCTGCAGCAGACACACAGCAGCAAAGCCACCCTTCATACATTTATGAAGCCGAGATAAATGTCCTCTATTTCCCCCATTTGGTTGATACACTAATTATCTACACAGAACCACAAACATATACCAAGAACCTGCTGGAATGCAAATAACTATCATTGCTGGAGTGAAAATAGTGATAGCTACTGGCTTTTTTTTTGTAACTCCACAGGCTCAAATTAATTCAGACAAAACCAGGTGCAAAGCAATAGCTGCAGAAAGATTGTTGATCCCAAGTACAAAGAATGAAATTTCCAAAGAGAAGCCAGAAAAGAAGTGATGGGATGTGCTGTATATGGGACACCAGCAGAGGAGCCGCTGATTTCTGAGAAGGGAAAGCAAACCAGGATGGTAAAGGCCAAGGGGATGATGGAAAGTTCACAAAGCAAGAGAGCAAAAAGGAAACGGATCCTTCAGCCATGGGATAACACCTTATTAACTCTTCTTACCACCTCCAGCCTGTTGGTCGGGGATTTTTGTAACAAGCTCGGCTCTCAATGTCTGCATCCACACAGCTTCAGAACTACTCAAGGTTTTTCTTTCCCAGTCAATAAGGGTTTCTTGAGAGCCCCAAGACACCCCAGAAGAGCAGTGATCTCTTCAAGCAGCCTTATTTTTGAGAGCACAAATGTTGCCTGTTAAAATTAAACACCGTGACATCAGTGACAGGCGCGGGCAGCACGTGCCCGAGCACTCCAGCTGCTCTTGACCCAATTACGACTGGATGACCACAGTGGCCTGGCCAATTATCGCAGAACAGAACCTGGAAAGAGGATTCAGCTTCCTCGTGGAAACTTTCTTTCCTCTCCTTTAGAGCCAAGCGCTGCATTTGATGTTACAGGGGTACATTTTATTTCTTCTTCTTGTCCAAAGGTCAACGGTGGAAGAACGAGCAGGAAAATGATCCAAATCTGTACAGCAGCTGGAACATGGAAATCTTTGAGCTGGTTGAGGGCACGTGGCAGATGCTGGGGAGAGAAGGCCATTCAAAGGACAAAGGGGAAATATAAGGGCACAACTGGCACCACAGAGCCCTCCGCTTCAGTTATTAAGATTTCCTAACCTTGCTATTTCATTTCACCAAGCAAAGTGGATATATTCCCTGTGACCTGAAGTCTTGCTTCAGAAAATCACTGATTCCATAGCAAGACTGCTTTTATTAAAACAAAGGAAGGTCTCCATCATGCAAGGAGCTCCCTGTTCTGTGAACTGGTGGATAAACTAAAATTACTAAGGGAGGTGCAGAATGCATGAGCAAACTTAACAATGCTCCTAAAGAAAATTCAGCTATCTAAATTAAATGGAAGTAGTGATTCAAAACTATCCTGTAAAAAAAACATAATCCCGTGTGATTAGCTACTGTTTAAAGAATAACAACATTATGGCAGTTCATAGAAAATGTACAGGATTTAAAAGCCTACAAGAACACAGCATGGCATAAAAGCCTTTGTACTGCTTTGACTTTTATTGACCTACAAGTCAATTTACTCCTCCCCAAGCATTACAACCCCAGGTGAAAAAATCAGAGCAAGACTCCTAGAAATGGAGAAATCCAGGCAGAATGCAATCGTTACCCAGAAATTTATCATCAACACAAAACGTGACACGCTTCAATCAAATTCCTTTCTTGAAAATATATTAGACTTCACAAAGAAATAACATTGTTTTATATTTAATTAATATCTGGCAAGGCACTCAAATCTTAATTTTTATACTCTAGTTGAGATTAAAGCATTAATAAATGTATTTATGTTTTAATGAAATCTAACTATTTTGTATAGTGTCTTTCACAGTATCTGAAGACCTACGTGAAAGTAGAGACCTTGGATATGCAATAAGAAACATAAATTAATCTTTGCAGTATTAGTAAAAGAAATTGATCTGCAGTATTCAGTTATTGCTGTCTTCAGGAATATAGTGAGAAATACATATTTTAACCACATATACTAAGAAATAAGTATTCGCTACTCTTTCATATGGAAAAGGATTTAAGAACGACTTCCAGTGAATACCTTTAATAACGGTGCTTTCACATCATTCACCCCACACTGAGCAGATAGGTCCTTCAAACCAAGCTACTCATATGTGATTAACACTAATTATTATTTAAATTTTTTGAATAACCCAGCAAATCCACTTTTCATTTCGCCAAGCAAAATGGCCTCCACTCCTATTGCATCTCACCTTCACTGCAACACAAAGCACTCCTAAAAATTACTGCTGTCAAAGATGGTTCCCAATTAACAGGTTTTTAAAATGCAGTGCTGTTAAATACCCATTAAATGACTGGGTTACCTTTGTTTAGAGCCTGACAAATGTTTCATAAAGGACACTGGCCATTAGTCATATCAGATTTCCAAAACACGCATTTTTAGTAAACATATGCTAAGATTTTTAAAAAATTATTAAAAATCTGGGCTATAATTCCACAAGAAACACCAGTATTGTCTGTTGAGCTCACTGCAAAGACAGAAGTGGATCTGAATACAAAGACCAGAGGAAGGAACGAAGAGCAATTTATTTTCCCAAATGGAAAAATCTGCGTCCTTGAAAGCTGGGAGTCTCACTAGAATTTAAACAAACAAAAGCTCTTCTTGTCAAAGCAACTGCCCGTTCTTCCCTGATTTACATGTCATTCTCATGGCAGTAATGTTCAAATGACTGTACAGGGATATTCAAACTACAAAGAAAAGCTCTGCAAAAAGGCCAAACTCTGCTTTTCAGACTGTTCAGATTCCCCCAATAGCTGTGAAAATTCCCAGCTTTCCACAGAGCACCTGTAGTAGCATCGTTGATCCCCCTGAAAACAAAAAGCACAATCAAACTTTGGGCTCCAACCTTTGCCAGAAATGACCCCCAAGAGCACAAACCAGAGCTGGACTTAGAGACACCTCCCAGTTCTCAGAATTTGCTGAAGAGTGTCCCTTTCCTTTTGTATCCAGTGTTACAGAGCAACACAGGAACTGGGATGAGCACTGGTGTGGAGACAGAATAATCTATATAATTCCAAAACTGCCTTCTTTTAACACGGGAGTTACAGCTCTGCCTTTGTCCGCAAAAAAAAAACACCAACAGCAGAAATGAAGGTGAGAGGAGGCTACAACTCTGAAAAATCACTCGCAAACAGATCCAGAGCTGAGATGAATCTATCTTGGGCCAAAAAGAAAAAATGCAAAGATAAAAACCAATCCCTTGAACCATTTAAGGCTTTGTTCGCTCTTACAATGCAGCGGAAAATAAAAGGCGAGGTTTAATTTTTTTTTCAGAGGCCACCTGAGTATCCCCTGCCCAACTGTTGTCACAAAGTATATCCCGTTTTCATTGGGAAACCACAATGGTGGAAAAGGAGAAATAAGTCCTGGCTTTGCAATATACCTCTCAACCACTCCCAAGAAGCCGTTTGCTTCCTAATGGACTTCCTTAAGCCAGATTTCGATAGTCTGAGCCGTCCAAAGTAAAAAAATCAATTGATTTCAAAAGTAAATTTTCAATTCAGTTTCATTTAGCTCCATTAGAAGTGTTAGTAAAAGCCACAGCCTACCAGCCTACAGGGAAGTAGAGTGAAAATGCCTCTTAGTCTGAACCTAACATATCCTAGGGAAGGTGGTGGTGCGCGGAAAACGTGCCATTAAAGATGCTTTACCAAAATGTCCAGTTTGGATATAAAATAATCCATGCACGATAAGCAATTCTAACGCTGATTAGGAAAGATTATTTTCTGCAAACTCTTTAAACTAGAAAATCACCTTAGTTTTTAGAATATTGCCATTGCAGGCCTTTTTAATAAAGGCTCTTAGGAAAATATACCATGCCGTCCTTACAAAATACGTTGAAAAAAAGGCAGTAAGATGGTTTTTGAAGTGAAAACTCATAAAGATCATTTTCCATGCTGACAGTGTGCATTTCATCCAGAAGTTTGAAGAGTCAAATGCTACCTCAGCTGGGGGTTATTCTGCCAAATGGCTTCCAACAGTGACCACAGAGATGGAGGATGGGAGGGGTACGTGCGTGTAGGAAAATAAACGTGATGGTAAGCAACCCCAAACCCACATCATCTTATCAAACATCCGACACATGGAACCAAACGCACAATGCAAATCTAGAATACAAAAACTGAAACAAAAAAGACATGAACAAAAGGAAATAAAGCCATTTGTGAGTTACCTGCAGAGATTTAAAACAAAAAAAAAGCACACG